>NC_045428.1:531875095-532479149 GCF_902635505.1 Sarcophilus harrisii
TTAGAGAATGGACTGATTTTTTATAAATTAAGTTAATTCTCTATATATTATCTGGAAATGAGGCCTTTATCAGAACCTTTGACTGTAAAATATTTTCCCAGTTTATTGCTTTCCTTCTAATCTTGTCTGCATGTAGTTTTGTTTGTTACAAAAACTTTTCAGTTTAGTATAATCGAAATTTTCTATTTTGTGATCAGTAATGATCTCTAGTTCTGCTTTGTCATAAAACCTTCCCCTTCCACAGGTGCTAGGAGGTAAACTATCCTATGTTCCTCTAATTTTATTAATAATTTCATTCTTTATGCCTAGGTCATGAACCCATTTTGACCTTATCTTGGTGTACTGCTTAGATGGATCATGCCTAGTTTCTGCCATAATTAGTTTCCAATCTTTCTTCAGCAATTTTATCAAACAGTAAGTTCTTTATCTCCAAAAGCTGGGATCTTTTGGTTTGTCAAAGACTAGGTTGCTATATTGTTGACTGTTTTATCCCTTGAACCTAATCTATTCCACTGATCAACTAATCTATTCCTTAGCTAATATCAAATAGTTTTGGTAACTGCTGCTCTATAGTTAGTTTTAGATCTGGTACAGCTAAGCCACCATCATTTGATTTTTTTCATTAATTTCTTATGAAATTCTTGACCTTTTGTTTTTCCATATGAACTTTGATTGTTATTTTTTCTAGGTCATTAAAATAGTTTTTTGGGACTCTGATTGGTATACGCTAAATAAATAGATTAGTTTAGGTAATATTGTCATCTTTATTATATTTGCTCGCCCTATCCAGGCATTTAATATTTTTCAATTGGTTAGATCAGACTTAATTTGTGGAAAAGTGGTCTGTAATTTTGCTCATAAAGTTTCTGATTTTCCCTTGCAGATAGATTCCTAAATATTTTATATTATCAGTAGATACTTTAAATGGAATTTCTCTTTGTAACTCTGACTGTTGGATTTTGTTAGTGATATATAAGAATCTGATGACTTATGTGGTTTATTTTATAATCCACAACTTTGCTTTATAGTTGTGGATTATTTCTAATAACTTTTGCTAGAATCTCGGGAGTTCTCTAAGTATACCATCATGTCATCGGCAAGTATGATATTTGCTTCCTCATTTGCCTATTCTTATTCCTTTAATCTCTTTCTCAGCTCTTATTGCTATGCTAGCGTTTCTAATACAATATTAAATAGTAACTGGTATGTGGGCACTTTTGTTTCACTCAGATCTTATTAGAATGGTTGCAGTTTGTCTCCATTACATATGATGCTACTGATGGTTTTAAATAGATGCTGCTGATTATTTTAGGAAAGTCCATTTATTCCTATGTTTCTCAAGTGTTTTTAATAGGAATGGATGTTGGATTTTATCAAATGCTTTTTCTGCATCTATTGAGATGATCATATGGTTTTTGTTAATTTGGTTATTAACATGGCCAATTATATTGATAGTTTTCCTAATATTGAACCACACCTGCATTCCTGGTATAAATCCTACTTGATCATAGTGTATTATCTTGGAGAAGATTTTCTGTAGTCTTTATGCTAAAATCTTATTTAAGATTTTAGCATCATATTCGTAGGGAGATTGGTCTATAATTTTCTTTCTCTGTTTTCAGCTCTACCTGGTTTAGGTATCAGTATTCCATGTCTGTGTCATAGAAGGAATTTGGTAGGACTCCTTCATTCCCTATTTTATCAAATATTTATATAGCATTGGGGCCATATTGTTTCTTTAAATGTTTGGTAAAATTCACATGTAAATCCATCTGGTCCTGGAGGATTTTTCTTAGGGAGTTGTTTAATTGCCTGTTCTATTTCTTTTTCTGAAATTGGGACTATTCAAGCAATTTATTCTTCCTCTGTTAGTCTGGGAAGTCTGTATTTTGGAGTAGTCATCCATTTCACTTAGGTTATCAAATTTTTGTGGCATAAAGTTGAGCAAAATAACTCCCTTATTATTTCTCTAATTTCCTCTTCATTGGTGGAAAGTTCTCCCTTTTCATTTTTTAAGACTACTAATTTCATTTTCCTCCCTCCTTTTTCTAATCAGATTTACAAAGGCTTATCTATTTTATTGGCTTTTCATAGAACCAACTCTTAGTTTTATTAATTAGTTCAATAGTTTTTTACTTTCAATATTTTTAATTTCTCCTTTTAATTTTAGAATTTCCAATTTAGTATTTGATTGGGGTTTTTAATTTGGTCTTTTTAGTTTTTTAGTTGCAAGCCTAATTCATTAATCTTTTCTTTCTCTGTTTTATTCAATTAGCCTCTAAGGATATAAAATTCCCTCAAATTACCGCTTTGCTGCATCCCACAAATTTTGGTATGATGTCTCATCATTGTCATTATCTTAGTGAAATTATATTGTATCTATAATTTGCTGCTTCACCCAATCATTCTTTAAGATGAGATTGTTTAGTTTCAATTACTTTTTGGTCTATTTCCCTAACTTTTGTTGAATGTAGTTTTATTGCATCATGATCTGAAAAGAAAGCATTTACTATTTCTGCTTTCTTGCATTTAATTTTGAGGTCTTTATGTCCTAATATATGGTCAATTTTGAATAGGTTCCTATGAATTGCTGAGAAGAAAGTATATTCTTCTATCTCCATTCAATTTTCTCCAAAGATCCAACATACCTAATTTTTCTAATATTATATTTACTTCTTTAATTTCTTTCTATTTGTTTTCTGGTTTGATTTGTCTAATTCTGAGAGTCAGGTTGAGATCTACTATTACAGTTTTGTTGTCTATTTCTTCTTGCAACTCTCTTAACTTCTCCTTTAGGAAGTTGAGTGCCATACGCTGGTGCATATATGTTTAATATTGATATTGCTTCGTTGTTTATGCTTACCCTTTAGCAGGATGTAGTTCCTTCCTTATCTCTTTTAATTAGATCAATTTTACTTTTTGCTTGATCTGAGATAAGGATGGCTACCCTGCTTTTGACTTCACCTGAGCATAATAGATTTTGCTCCAGCCTTTTTATTTTACTCTATATGCATCCCTCTTTAAATGTGTTTCTTGTAAACAACATATTGTAGGGTTCTGACTTTTGATCAGTCTGCTATCTGCCTCCTCTTTATGGGGAGTTCATCCCATTTACATTGCGTTAGAATTACTAAATCTGTATTTCCTGCCATCCTAATAACCCCAGATTTTGCTTTACTTATTCTTGCCTCCCCTAGACCCTCTTTCCCTTTTAAACTTATGTACCCCTCTTGTATCACGATACTTATCCTCTTTATAATCCCTCCCTCCCCCTTTGAGTCTTTCCCCCTTCCTTCCCTTATTACTCTTTTCTTTCCCTTTTCCTCTCCCCCATTTTAATGAGGCGAGAGAATTTTCTCTAAAACAAATGTCAATTATTTTTTCTTTGAGCCAACTCTGATGAGAGTAAGATTCACACAATGTTCCTCCCCTCTCTAAATTCCTCAGATATGATAAGTTTCCTTAGCCTCTTTGTGGGATGTGGTTTCCCTCTTTTATCCCTCCTTCCCACCTTATTCTGCATCATCCCTTTTCCATATCTACTTCCCTTTTTTATGTTATATCAGTACAATCAAATTATACATGTATTCTTTTGTATATCCACAACTAGAATACAATTCTCAAGAGTTATTTTACCTTTTCTGCATCTCTTGGAGTTCTATTCTTGGAGATCAAATTTTTGTTTAGTTCTGGTTTTCTTCAGAAACAAATGGAATTCATTTGTTTCATTAAATGTCCATCTTCTTCCCTGGAAGAAAATGCTCACTTAGCTAGGTAGTTTATTCTTGGCTGCATCTCAAGTTCTTGTGCCTTTCGGAATATCACATTTCAGGCCCTTCTTCCTTTAATGTAGAGGCAGCCAGATCTTGGGTGATCCTTATTGTGGCACCTCAGTATTTAAATGGTTTTTGGCTGCTTGTAAAATTTTTTTCCTTAATCTTATAGTTCTGAAATTTTGCCAAATATTCCTTGGGGTTTTATTTTAGGGTTTCTTTCAGAAGGTGTTCGATGAATTCTTTCAATGCCTTTTTACTCTTCTGATTCTATTACATCTGGGCAGTTCTCTTTGATGATTTCTTGTAAAATAGTATCTAGGCTCTTTTTTTTCATCATAGTTTTCAGAAAGTCAATAATCCTCAGATTATTCTCTAGATCTATTTTCAAGTCTGTGGTTTTGCAAGTAGATAATTCGTGGTTTTCAGTTTGTCATTTTTTGTTTTGCTTGACTGATTCTTGCTGTCTCAATGAATCATTAGATTCTATTTGTTCAGTTCTAATTTTAAAGATTATTTTCTTCATTAGCTTTTTTACTTCTTTTCTGTATATGTCAATTGAGTTTTTGAATGTATTGTTTTGGTCTGTGGAATTTTTCCATTTCACTAATTTTTTTTAGTGAATTATTTTCTTTTCAATTCACAGATCCTACTTTCTTCGAGTTCTTTATTTTTCCAATTCACCATTTTGTTTCCCCACTTCCTGAGAATTTTTTAACTTTTTCAATTCTGTATTTCAGGGAAGTTGTTGCTCTCTTGTAAGGCTTCTCTTTCCTTTCCCCATTTATCTTCTAACTCTCTTTTGAGACTTTTAATGGTCTCTTCTATGAGAGCATTATGTAAAGGAGGACAGTCTGATGCATTTTTGCTGTTTGAGGTCTCTTCAGGTTTGCTGACCTGCTCTTTTTCTGCATAGAAGCTGTAGATCGTTCTTTTCATCTTTTTATTCATGTTTTAAAGCCTTTAGGGTAGGTCTCCTAGGCAAGGGGGTTACCAGCTTCCTCTGCAGAGCAGGGAGAGATGAAAACCGATTTCCGGCTCCGAGGTATGGGAGTGCTCTGAGTGAGAGTCTTCCCTTCCCCCAACAGGAAGTGGATTCAGCACTGGCCCAGCTATCAAACTGCTTAGTAGGGCTGAGTGGGTTAGCGATTGCCCTCGGCTAGGCTAGAGACTAAGTGGTGAAAGTGTCACCGCCCCAGGCCGGAGCCTCTTGAGGGACTGTGAGTATTAGCAGCTGACTGCAGAATGCAGACAGCCACAAACTCTGCCCAGCGTCTCTGCCTGATGCAAATCGGCCCTGGAAAAGCTCTATGGCCCCAAGCCGAGCTCCCCTGCGCAGATTGGAGGCTAACCCGGCTGCGTCCTCCTGCCGTGCAGGATCACAACTGCCCCAAGGAAAAGCCCTGTACTGCGGGTTGGGGCTGCGCGCTTGTGCTGAGATCTGTGCCTTCACCCTCAGTTTGAGACTCTCCTCGGAACCTAATTTTCTCTCCCCGTCTGCGCTGATCTCCCCTGGCCCGAACCAACCTTTTTGGCGAGACTGCAGATTTTCTTCGGCCGGTGAGTTGTTCTACTTCTTATCTTTACGAATTGTAGATTCAAGACTATTTTTGAGGCTCGATATAATATTGATAAAGAGGGTAAGAGAAGAGCTTAGAAAGTCGTGTGTGTCTTCTCCGCCATCTTGGCTCCGCCCCCCCGATTTTTTTTTTAAGATGATGGATTTATGAGTTGGTTTACAGGTAGAATGTAGGAAGTCTGTAAATATCTAGAAACAGAGATAGGGATAATAAAATGGACAATCTGTTATAGTTTTGTTTTCAAAAATGCAATCATAAGGATTTCCCTTATGGGGAAGGAAATGGAGACCTGTTTGACTTATTTTTTTAATTTTTCTAAGTTAAATATGAGGTAAAATCCTCAGTTGAGGGAATAGAGAGAGAGGCTACTGCTGGAGGCTTAAAAATAAATAAAATTTTTTATAATGTCTACTGTTATTAGTAAGAAAATAAATTAGGGAGATGTGAAAGTATTGCCTTTCTACAGTAAGGGCCAAATTGAGATTATGTAATATTAAGTTATTATGTGCCTGGTATACTTTGCTTTGTGACTTTCTCCAACTTCATTTAGCAGTGTAAGAATAGGAGCAAAATCCAGGAGCCTTGTGAGAGAAACTGGCAAGACGTGTGCAATAAGACAAATGGGTAAGGCATTCAAACCTAAAGGATTAGGTAGAGAAAATATTTGAACTTCTAATGCCTTTGTATTGAGTTGGCAGTCTCTCTATTTAATTATTAAAAGTCTCCCCAAGCTCCTCAACTAAGCTTCCTTGTAGCCACACAGAAGAACTTTTCTTCCTCACAGATGTGATATCTTCTCCCTATAATGAAATGTAGAAGCCATGGAAGTCATCTGGACTTCTTGGAGCTTCTACTCCTACTTTAGTAGGTTCTTGAAATTTAATAACAAGGCAAGAGACTGGCGAACTCAGTGGCAAAGTTTCATATGTGTACAAGAGATCACTTTACCAATACAAAGAAGTGATACTGACTCTAAGATCAAAAGAACATCATAGACTTTCACTAATGAGGAAGGGAAAGGCAGACAGATGACTTCCTCAGGTCCCCATAATAAATGGCAGAGCTAGATTCAAATCCAGTTCTTCTGTCTCCAAAGCTCTTTTCCTTGCTTCCATTTATTAATTTAAGTAGATGCATAAATAAAGAAACATTCCATTGGGGAACTTTTAGGAAAAGCAAGAGCCTTCCTTCAGCAATTTTCATGCTGATTCTCTGAATTGCTTTGAAGCAACACAGAAGGAAAACAAAATGAAAAGGGCATTTAATAAAGGCCTTAAAAGACATTCAAAAGTAACGATAATTGTATGTACTTTTCTTCCACCATGATATTTTCCAGAGAGTTTTAATGAAATTTTGAGACCATTTGCCTCTCTCTTCTCCTGAAATCATCTATTTTTTATTTCTTCCCTTTCATAGTCCACTTACTGGAAAGAAGGAACACATGATGTTCTACTTTCTCAAGCTGAAAGCTAGTAGCTATGCTGAAGCTCACATCTGGTAAATTTGGTAAAAAGAAGTAAACACATTTTGGAAATAGGAGAGAAAGAAATGCAGGCAGAGAGTAAATTGAGAAGCCAAGTTAAGAATGAAGAAATAATACCTTCAGGCTTCCTTCTGACTCACAATCTGGCCACATTATGTTCAAGTGACATCAAAAGCAGTGTATGTGTGTTATGGGCCAGAACTCTGAACTTGAAAACAAAGGATTCTTACAAGGTACTAAGTCAGTGGAATTGCTAAAGACAATGGTTATCTAATTTAGCATGGTTCAGTATGATTGACTTAATCCTACAACAAATAATGGTTTCCTAGTGATATAATGACTGGTTTATACACAGTGTAGAGAATATTAGTTAGGAACCTGAGCCAGAATTCAATTTGAGGAGATTCAGAAGCCAGAGAAGGCAGGCAGGAGCTCAAGCTCTCAGAACCAAGGAGAGAGATAGGCCTCTAAGAAAGCTAACTGGGCCGCAGGAAAGGAGACAAGACATTGAAAGAGATAATAAACACCTGGCTGCATTTGTGGTGATTACTGAACTGAAACAAAGGCTGCCTCTAGAGACCCCAAGGAAACCAAAACAAAAGAACATTACATATGTGAATATGGTTCTGATGAAGAATTTACTGAACTTCCTTTCCCAACCCAAATTATCCTAGTACAACTTGAAGAATTGAAACCCTCTTTTGTGTATCCCACATTTGCATGTGCATCCCAAACTGCTAAAGATGATGGAAGTGAAGACAAGAGCAGTGATGATGAAATCAATATAATAAAATCACTTCTGACAATGATGATGACCAATATAAAAATGCTGTTGCTATGGAGGACAATTTTAAATAAGGATGTAGATGTGGTAACAGATATAATGATAATTAAGATGATGGTGATAGCCATACTGTCAGCACTGAAGAGGCTGCTGAGGTTTATGGCCAAGATGACAAGAGCCATAACATATTTCGTAGCATCCATTATGATAATGGCAGCAAGGTTTCTGACAACCATGATGATAATGATGATAAAAGTTCCAATGATCATTATAGAAATATTGATGTTACCTACAACAGTATTGGAGACAGGACTTATGCAACCAGATGTTTTTCATATGAACTCTTGCATAGGCATGCATTTCCTCCTTCCTTCTACTTCTTGTGTATTTAGCTTTTTAAAACCTAGGCATATGACTTATATACAGTATTCATGCTCTTTTATTACCTTCTTCCATTTAGTTCTTCTAAACTGATATGGAAACTTTTCTTTTTTCCCCAAAATGTTAGCGTTCTGTTTTGAATGTTGTGGTGTTAAAATTGCTGTCCATCAAATACTTCATAATATATTATATATAATGATAAAGGGAGTAGGAAGAATTCCTTTTAGAGATAAATGATATATTAGCCCATTAAGACTGGAGCCCTGAATGGATAGGGAAGGAAGAAATTTTAATTTATTATAAACAGCACAAAAAACACCTAGGCTATTTTTAATTTCCATTTTTAAAAGAGAGAGAGACAGAGATAGTCAAAAGCTTCAGAATATAGATAAGTCACTGTAGATTTAACTTGAGAGACCTGATTCAATAGGCTTTCCTTATCTTTCTTTTTATTTTTTTATTATTATAACTTTTTATTGACAGAGCCCATGCCTGGGTAATTTTTTTTTTACAACATTATCCCTTGTACTCACTTCTGTTCCAATTTTTCCCCTCCCCCAGATGGCAAGCAGTCCTATCCAAGTTAAATATGTCACAGTGTATCCTAGATACAATATATGTGTGCAGAACCGAACAGTTCTCTTGTTGCACAGGAAGAATTGGATTCAGAAGGTAAAAATAACCTGGGAAGAAAAACAAAAGTGCAAGCAGTTTACATTCATTTCCCAGTGTTCTTTCTTTGGGTGTAGCTGCTTCTGTTCATCCTTCATTAATTGAAACTGAGTTAGCTCTTCTCTTTGTTCAAAATATCCACTTCCATCAGAATACATCCTCATACAGTATCATTGTTGAAGTATATAATGATCTCCTGGTTCTGCTCATTTCACTCGGCATCAGTTCATGTAAAGTCTCTCCAGGCCTTTCTGAAATCATCCTGTTGGTCATTTCTTACAGAACAATAATATTCCATAACATTCATATACCACAGTTTACCCAACCATTCTCCAATTGATGGGCATCCATTCATTTTCCAGTTTCTAGCCACTACAAACAGGGCTGCCACAAACATTTTGGCATATACAGGTCCCTTTCCCTTCTTTAGTATCTCCTTGGGGTATAAGCCCAGTAGTAGCACTGCTGGATCAAAAGGTATGCACATATTTGATAACTTTTTGAGCATAGTTCCAAATTGCTCTCCAGAATGGCTGGATGTATTCACAATTCCACCAACAATGTATCAGTGTCCCTGTTTTCCCACATCCCCTCCAACATTCCACATTATCTTTCCCTGTCATTCTAGGCAGTCTGACAGGTGTGTAGTGGTATCTCAGAGTTGTCTTAATTTGCATTTCTCTGATCTTTTTATTTTTTAATTCTGAGTTTAACCAACATCAAATAAAACAAACATTTCCATATGCAAATGACAGGGGGTAAAGAGAATTTTACATGAAACTGTGACTCCATTATATACATCTTGCTTTTATTTCAAAGTATATGAGATAAAACATATTGTTAAAAGCTCCTTTGCTTGCTGTTTCTTAATGACTTTTATCCTTTTCTATATGGTTTTAAATGCTCCGATGACTCATATTATTCTTTATTTTTTCTTATTTCTCTTTTGAAAATTTTCATTAGCACCATTTTCACAACTTTCTTTACATCTCTACCACCTTAAAAATTGAAAGAACAATAAAATGCATATACCAGATATATATTTAAAAAATAAAATGAATACACTTCAACAACAATATTATACGATGATCAATTCTGATGGAAGTGGCTCTGTTCAACAATGAGAGGATCCAAATCAGTTCCAACTGATCAGTGATGAACAGAACCAGCTACAATCAGTGAAAAAACACTGGGAAATGAGTGTGGACCGCAACATAGCATTTGCATTCTTTCTGTTGTTGTTTGCTTGCATTTTTGTTTTTCTTCCTGGGTTATTTTTATCTTCTTTCTAAACCCAATTTTTCTTGTACAACTAGATAACTGTATAAATATGTATACATAGATTGTATTTAACATATACTTTAACATGTTTAACATGTATGGGACTGCCTGTCATCTAGGGGAGGGGGTTGGGGGAAGGAGGGGAAAAGTTGCAACATAAGGTTTTGCAAGGGACAATGTTGAAAAATTACCCATACATATGTCTTGTCAATATATATATATTTATTTATTTATAAGCTGGGGTAATAGAAAAAAAAATGAAATCTCCATTTTGGGCCTTTCCAAAAATGTATGTTTCATTCTACAGCTTGAACTTATCATTTCTCTGCCTGCTTGGATCTTCAAAAAGCTGTATAGGAGGATAGAGTGGAGATAACATGCAAACACAGTAACCTAGTTGGACAGCATAAAACCATAATGATGCTATAGAAGACCAGCAATTCTGCTAGTTCTGAAGTCACCCGTAGTGGTTAGAATAGTTGGTATCTCCAACTATGAACTACAACTCAAACAGAACAGAGTGGGCAATCCTTGTGTTGATGGCTAGTTGGAATGGGGCACGACACAGTAGTGTAATGTCCAGGCTAGCTTCCTGGAGGCCTTGGGACCAGCCTTGGTCTCAGAGAATAATCACCATGAGAATAGTAAGGAACAAAGTCCAAAGTCTTTATTGTCCCCTTCACAGTCTGTGTCTGTCATAATCTGACTTAGTCTCTTCCAGCAGTCTTCCAGTCTACCTGTCTGACTGTCTGACTTCTATGCAGGACGCATGAGAGCCACCATGAGGATAGTCAAAGATAGAATGTATCTCTTTCAGTCCTTGTTGGCCTTTATATACTTTATTGTAATTACATTATTACAGAATACTGATTATGTGTGAACTTAAGAACCATTACATCACCATGCTAAGTACTAAGTATGTGTGAACTAGAGAACCATTGTCTTATCAATTCCACTGAGTTAACACCTTGTTTCAAGTATACTTCTCCAGAGTTCTGGTTCTCTACATAGTGGGACTAAGTAAGATACTCTCAAGTCCTAGATAGGTGAATATTGAATTGAATAACTTCAGCTTCATTAGGTGTTATAAACACTGATGCTTTTAGCTTAAGTTCAAATTCTTTTGTCATTAAAATTAGTGTGCCTTCAAATCTACAGTCTCTAGTTCTCTAATTCTTCCAATAGAATTAGGAGAATGGGGAAAAGTTTTAGAGACAAATCAAGATCTGACATATATGAAAACATCCTAATAATTAGTACTGTCTCAAACTGGAATAAGATTTCAAGCCAAGTAGTGACAATTCCTACCAATGGAAGTCTTCAAATAGAGGATGATTCATGCCTTGTCAGGACTGTGATAGAGGGAACTCTTTTTGTAGTTATAATTTGGTACATGAGCATTGAGGTTCATTTCAACTCTTGTAATCAAAAATACAGTTACAATTCTATGATGCTGAAGGTGGTCCTGTTTATCCTCTCATCCACAGTAAGAAATTCCTCGAAAATATCCATGAAAAGTGGTCCCACACCCTCTGTTTGACCACTTCCCATGAGCATATTTAAAGGTAGGCAGCTAATTTTACCCCTAAACAAAAATTTAATTCTCTACAATTAGCCCCATTGGTCAGGATACAAATGGATAGTTTCCAAGAAGCTGGATTACTTTAGACAATGAAGGATCATAATTTGCTCTAAGTCTAGGAGACTCTCCCACTCATCTTGTCACAATCCTAATACCAGAGAAGCAGTGTTGCATAGTGGGTATGGAGATGATCTTGCAGCTAGAAAGAGCTGCATTTAAGGTCTGCCTCTGACACATACCATCTTTGTAATCCTCAAGCCTGACACCTAACTTCTCAACACTTTGGAAAACCCTCTAGGAGCAGCTAGGTGACACAGTGGATAGAGCACCAGTCCTGAAGTCAGGAGGACCTGAATTCAAATCTGCCCTCAGACACTTAACACTAACCAGCTGTGTGACCGTGGGCAAGTCACTTAACTCTAATGGCCTTAGGAAAGAAAAAGAGAAATAAAGAAAAGAAGGGAGGGAAGAAGGAAAGAAGGAAAGAAGAAAGGAAGGAGAGAGGGAGAAAAGGAAAGAGGAAGGAGAGAAAGAAAGAGAGAAAGCATATTTAACACTCACTCTAGGATTTGCTTGCTCCTCAGACCATAGATGATAGGATTCAAGATGGGTATGATACAAATAAAAATTAGCAAGTAGCACCCATGCCAACTTGGACACAGCCTTGTGCTCACAGTAGGAATGGGGGACCATGTGGGAGGTAAAGAATGGCAATTGGATCACCATCCATCTCAGTAGAGTCATAAACAGAAACATCTTGGGGGCCACAGAGGTTACCATGACAACTGCCAGAATGTAGAGGAAGTAGAATATGAGCTCGTACAGATTAAGTTTGACCCCGATTACAGTCAGAATCAGAGTGTTGCCTACAAGGGCCACAGCATACATCAAGGTCAATGGACCCGCCAGCCAGAGGAGTGCCCTTTCCAGTCCCGGGATGCCCATAAGGGTGAAAGAACTATCCAATGTCTGGTTGCAAGGTGATTCCAGCATGACAAGAGAGGCTTCTTTACTGTGGATAAAACCACAAAGTTTAAGGGAACAGGGAGACCAGCTTAGACTTCTTTCTTTCTCCAAGGCTACCTTCTACATGATGACATATTCTAGAAGCCCTAACAGCAAAATATTATCAGCAATTATTGGTAGTCCTAGGAGAATTTCCCAATACTCTACTCAAACTCAGTATTCTAAAAACCTTTGCAAGGGGAAGATAGAGCATTTTCAATGAAGTCTTAGTTCCAATAACTCAAACACAAGAGTCCAGTTATATTTTAATTTTATTCCTCTTTATTGAAGGATTTTTAACACTATATTGAAGGAAAGTGGAAGACACACCAAAGGATTGAGCTGTTGCTCAGGAAAGGGAGAGCAGGAACGATTTAGTGATATTTGACAAAAGAGAAGAGACAGAATTGCTCAATTTGGCTACTTATTTCTCTACCAGGAAGATCCTTTGTCTTGAAAAGGCTAGGATAAGAATAGATAACTAGCAGCAGATGTCCAAGAAAAGTAAAAAGATCAAAGCCAGCTGGGTATCATTTTGCAGATCTCAGGTTTGTAGGCTGATTTAAATAACCTCCTTGGGGCCTGAAAGAACTAGTGGACATGACTGTTATACAAATGTTGGTGATTTGGGAGGACTGCAAAACACAGGAGAGGTGGGGCAGGAGTGATGAAAGAACAACTAATTAGGCTTTGTAAATACTGATTGTTCCAATGTCCTAAAAGTCTCAATGTAATAATAAGCCGAAGAATGAAATAAGACTTTTAGGACACTCTATACAATATGGGAGAGAGGAATGATTAAACGATAATTTCTCTGAAAAAGAATCTGGGCACATTATAAACTTCAGTCTAATAGGAGTCAAAACATGATGAGATCTGAAAAATCTAATATGTTCTTGTGCTATGTTGAAAGAGGTGTAGCTTCTGAGAATTAGGTGGCTGATAAACCTGCTGTTATTTTTCCCTAGTCAGATCACATCTGGAGAATTGTGTTCATTTCTGAGCACTACATTATAGGAAGGAAATTGGATGTGGGATTTTTCACCTTATATTATCACTGTCAAGTATAGATCACTGAAGTTAGTAGATATTAATAAGTATTGGTTGTATTTTACATTATCATTAATGTATAAATTTGAGTCTAAAACCAATTGAACCAATGGTATCCTAGAAGGAAGGAAGGAAGGATGAGAGGGAGGGAGGAAGGAATAGAGAAATGGAGGAAGAAAGGGGGAAAGGAAGGAAGGAAATAATAAAGGGAGGAAGGAAGGAAATGGAGGGAGGAAAAGAGGGAGAGAGGCAGGGAGGAAAGGGATAGAGGGAGGGAAGAAAGGGAGAGAGAGAGGAAAGGAAGGGATGGAAAGAGGAAAGGGAGAGAGGGAAGGAAAAGAGGAAAGGAGGGAAGAAAGAAAGAAACAAGAATTTATTAAGTATCTATTATGTGTCAGATTCATTAATATTAAATCACTTAATGTTTATAAAACTTTGGAATTATATGCTATTGTTATTATTCCCATTTTATTGATGAACAAACTGAGATAAGTAACAATTAAGGGAATTGCCCAGGATCTCACAGCTAGTGGATGTCTTGAGGCCAGATCTGAACTCATATCCTCTTGACTCCAGATGTAGAATTCTCTTCACTGTGTCACCTGGCTTCCTAACTAAATAGATGAAATTTAATAGGTTTAAAAACTACAAGGCTTTTTCTCATTATCTCTGTGTCTCTCCAGCAGGGCCCAAAGCAAGGTATTATGGTTACTCAGTAAACAGAAATAAGAACCCATAATTCAATGCAACAATAAGAGCTTCTTATTCAAGGACCTGGGGATATTTAGCCCAAAAAACAGAACTAGGAGGGATACAATCATGGTCTTCAAGTACTTGAAGGGCTGTCATGCAGGAAGGAGAGCAGACTTCTGCTTTATCCCAAAGGATAGAACTAGAGGCAATGGAGGAAGGGAGTGGGATATAGGAAAGCTATAGTGAAGCATTAGAAAAGCAATGTAACCAGGAGAGTGGCCAAAGAATCCTGGGATATCTAAGGGAGTCACTAAGATCTTCCATCAGAGGTTGGATAGCCACCTGTCAAAGATATTGTAGAGATGACTACTTAATGGGGCAGTGTGCTGACTTAGAATGATCTTATAGGTCCCTTCTAACTCTGAGATTCTGTCCTACAAAGAACATCAGAAACTCAGTGGACTGGATGACCAGCAGGTTCAAAGTGATTTCTTGAAAGGAAAGGAGCCATGATCCTTCATCCAAATCATCTTTCTTTTTAAACCTCAGGTGAGAAGTGAAAAAGGAAACCTACTCGGTTGAAGATGTGTCTCAGAGGGTCATTGGTGGGCCTGTTTGGGTGCCAGAGACTCTGAGTGGACAAGGAGGAATCCTCCAATCAATCAAGGACAGTTTGCCTCTGGGAACAGAAACAATCCCTAAATCAGTGTGTTGTGGAGCACAAGCTATGATAGGGAGGAGTAGAGTACCCAATCATTCTGTCTGCTCCTAGGAAGAGTGACAATGATTGGTGATAGGATGAGGGAGGGGTATCCTTGAGCCTTATGTTTGAGAGCCAGGGCCTTAGGCTAAAGGAGGGGAGATTGATTAGATTCTCTGAAACCTTGAGACTCTGGTTCAGGTCCTCAGTCATCCTGCCTGAGAGCCTGAGCTTTTGAACCCATACTTTCAAAGAGATATCTACTGAAATTCCATCCTCCCCAAACCAGAACTTATCTGCTGCAAGGAAACCTCAGGCCCTTGTCTGAAAGGGCAACAAGAGCATCTGAGCTGCCATCTTGCTAGATGAGAAGGATATATAACCCGATGTCTTCCTTGCTCTAAGAGCATGTAGCCTTGGAATCCCCTTGGGAGACCTGCATCCTTTTCCTGAATCACTCAGGGAAAAACCTGAGCCTGTGAACTGTGGAAAATAGGATGTCAGGGGAGACAGTGAGTATAGGAGAATAGAAGCTGACTGTAGAGTCTGAGGATCATGATATTCTTGTTACTGATATCACAGGGCTGCTGTGACGCAAGGGTTTTTTTTGTCAGCCTTAAGCACTGTAGAAATGTGAGGGCTATTCTCAGCACAGATAACCTGAAACAACCATCTCTTCTATCTCTTCATAGATCATAGTTCTAGAATCAGAACCAGCAACAACATGAACCCCATGGGATCATCTAAAACTGAGAAGATAAATTCTAAGGAAATCCAGAATCCGTTATTCTAAAGATTATGATCTTCCTTATGGTTGAAAGGTAGCTCATTGAGAAAGTGATGAGAAAAAGTTGGAACCAGTGAGAATTAAGGGCTCACTATAATAGCATCACTGCTTGAGAAGCAAATTGGAACCACTCCCATATCTTTGCCAAGAAAACCCCAGATGAGATTATGAAGAGTCAGACACAATTTAAATGACTGAACAAGAATATAAAGTTACTGGTCTTTGTATATATTGTTCTTTGTCTAGACTCTCCATCCAACCAGGGTACAAGTAGCCTTGAGACACCTACTCTTTTTGGCACTAATACAAACCATGTCCACCTACTCACATATGATGGGGATGCTTTGGCACTTGATTTCAGAGCTTAGAATTGAATCATGAAGGATAAAGCAATGTCGAAGCCTTACTCCTATAATTCCAAGGGAAGACAGAGGAGCCACTGAATACCCTAATAAAATTCAGGAATGAAGGAGGGAAAGGATCAAGTTTAAGAAGGGAGGTGATAGACTAAAGAAATGACATGGAAACTTATGGTTCAAGATAGTCTGTCTTTCCTTTTGTTTGTATCACATCTCCAATACTTATCACAATGTTTGGCATACAGTAAGCACTAAATAAATGCTTACACTTGCCTATTATACCAACATGTAATTTTTGTCAACCTGATGAGAGTCTAGAGCTCTTAATAAACACTACAAAGTAGGCAGAGGTGTGTTGAATTTAAGCACTGGGCTTGGAATCAGAAGAACTGATAATCGTTGAAAGAGAATCACCATTATTGGAGGACTTCAAGTGACAGAGAAATGATCAACTGTCAGGTATAATGTAGAGTGGATTCCAGTTCATGGGCCTAGATCATAGGTATCAAGCACATGGCCATCCTTAAGCCCAGTCAGTGGTGAACCAGATTAAAATATAATTGGGAACTATTTGGCAAGATAAATAAAAATAAAATAGAACATAAGTAATATTAATTTGTTTTTTTTTAAGTCCAGTATGTGTGACCAGCAGGGATCCTTACATAGGGTTTAGTGGGCCCTGTTTCTATTTGAATTTGACACCAGTGACCTAGATGGCCAGAAGTTCTAGGACCACCCAGAGGACAAGTTTTTTAGTCTGGACTCTGCCACTAAATAAATGAAGGTCTTATTCCAGGAAGAAAGAAAGTGTTATAAAGCTGTTGATTCTATAGAGAAGGAAAATGTGGAGAGTGGAGCGGGCAGAGTTCAAAGATTCCTTTGAGATGTGGGTTTCATAATCAAGATGGGGGATGCCTCTTCTCTATCTTTCACTTCATTCTTTGGCCACATACTGTTTAATTAGCCAAAATGTAAAATAAAAATATGGAACTCTGATGTTGGAATGAAATTACTGTATTATTAAAAGGGAATAAGATATCAATATGAGTTCCATCAAGTCCATAAGGATTTATCCTTCAAGTTTCAGCTCAAATCCTATCATCTCCAAGAAGTCTTTTCCGGTTGCCCTTAATGCTAGTGACTTCCTCCTGGGGGTACCTTCTACATTTACTCTTTATAATTTGCATGTTGTTTGCATGTTGTTTCCCTCATTAGAATGTTAGCTCCTTGACGGTAAGTATTGTTTAAGCCCCATGGCTTAGCACACCTAGAGCTTAGATTAATTAGATTAATTCACTTAGATTAATAAATGTTTATTATCTGACAGGCTTTCCATCTGGCTGCCTTATTCATGATTGGCCATGCAAGATGCAAAGTGGTTTTAGCCAAAGATTTAGCTCCTCTGGCCAACATATCTTAAAAGGGGGAAAGTACAGATGTAATTATAAAAAGTTGATCAACTATAATTAGGGTGGGTAGGGGTCATCCCATAGAACACATCTTGGACTCATAGATACTCACACTAGTTGACTCCCCTGAAGCCTCCAAAGTATAAATTCCTCTACCTTCTGACTGGAGAAGACATCAATTAGTCTTTTTAATAATATGAAATTTGGAATTTATACTTTGAAGTACAATTTTCTCCTAGACTTGTCAAGATTACATTATATTGAGTGTTAAAACCAAAAATGTGAAACAGCGTTCAGAGAGTCTGGAATAAGAGTTCTGGACTTAGTTCTTCTGGTTCTATGTCCAGACTAGGGCTCTGAGTTTAAGTTGGCATACCTAAGGTCACACAAAGAATCATTTCATCGATGATGAAACTGAGGCTTTGAGGGGCTAATAATGATTATTTAAACCTATGGTATATGGATTGTTTATACCTATGGGGTAAGGAATGCAAACCCTGACGTAGTTGATTTTCAAAATCAGAATGTCTGTAATTATCCCTAATTGTACATACTGTGTTTCAAAGGCATTTTTTGTTCTGAGGTAAATGTGTAGAATAGAAGGTATTTGCTTTTTTATAAGCAGCCCATTTCCTTAGATACCAACATTAGTAGTCACCCGAGCTGAGCTCCTGCCTTCAGGATTCGGAGAAGCCTCTCTCGGATCTGTTTGGTTCGGACAGCATAGACAACAGGATTGAGGATGGGTGGGATGAGCATATAGAAATTGGCCAACAGGATGTGGATGTGGGGGGGCACCTGGTGTCCAAAGCGGTGAGTGAGGGAGGAGACAGCAATAGGGATGTAGAAAACTAAGATGGCACAGATATGGGACCCACATGTCCCCAGGGTCTTGAGCCTGGCCTCTGGGGTGGCCAGTCCTAGCACAGCCCGGAAGATCATCACATAGGAGGCAGCAATGGCCAGGGAGTCCAGGATCAGAACCAGGAAGCCAATGCCCATGCCATAAAGGTTGTTGACTTTTGTGTCCCCACATGCCAGGGTCACCACTGCCATATGCTCACAGTAGGAATGGGCAATGATCTGGGTTCGGTAATGAGAGAGTCTCAGACGGATCATCAAAGGCAAGGGGCTGATGTAAAGCACCCCCCGCAAAAGGGCAGCCAGTCCCATGCAGCCTACCGTGCCATGGGTGAGCACCGTGGTATGACGTAGTGGATCACAGATGGCCACATAGCGGTCAAAAGCCATGGCCAGGAAGATGCCTGACTCAACAGTGGCAAAACAGTGGATGACAAACATCTGAGCCAGGCAAGCATCTAGTCCAATGTTACGATCATCAAACCAGAAGATACCCAGCAGCTTGGGCATGGTGGAGGTGGACAGGACCAGGTCAATGACAGCCAACATGCACAGGAA
This sequence comes from Sarcophilus harrisii, assembly GCF_902635505.1. NCBI lineage: Eukaryota > Metazoa > Chordata > Mammalia > Dasyuromorphia > Dasyuridae > Sarcophilus > Sarcophilus harrisii. The sequence continues at coordinate 531,894,054 of NC_045428.1, forward strand.
GAGGTACATGGGTTGGTGCAGGCTGCGTTCCACTTTCACCACTGCCAGGATGATCATGTTTCCCACCACAGCTACCAAATACATGGAGCCAAAGGGGATGGATAGCCAGATGTGCAAAGACTCCAGTCCAGGGATGCCCGTCAGCAGGAAAGAAGTGGCGATGGAGCAGGCATTTTGAGAGGGGAACATGGTGGGGGTGGGGGGACCCACTCACCTTTGCCCCCCACCCCAGTGGAGTTTTTCCCTCTGGAAACTATAAGTTCTTGAGTTTCACTTCCATAAAGAGTAGTCTGGTAGAATCTACAATCAAGAGTGGGATGGTTAAATACGCATTCAAAAAACCCCCATATATCTTCTGTTTGGATGCATATTATAGTTATATCCACTGGTTCTCCCTTTTCCAGCTAAAAATCCCACCTCTTTTGTCACTTTGGTTCCTATAAAACCTGTTGCTCTCATTTCTCATACTTGTCTCTGAATCCTCAGCTCCTTTCAAGACTCAGATGCTAGTTTTTATAGGATATTTTTGAAAGTTTTCAAAATCTTTTGTGCTTCCCCACTTCCCTCGCCAAGTCACTATCTATGTAGTTTATTTTTCATTTGCTTGTGTGTATGCATATTATTTCCTTCAAGTACAATGTGGGTAGGTATTATTTTACTGTTGTCTTGTCTGTTCCATTCAGTAAGCATTTATTAGGTTCCTAACATATGCAAGGTACTATACAAGACACATAGGATACAATCAGTTATTTTTCATTGTCTGCTGTGCGTATTTTTTCCTTTCAAAGAGATGCAATTTTAGTGTTACAGCTTTATAGTATAGGGCTGGTTTATTTATGAAGATATAAATAAGAAGCATTTAAGTGGCAAAGCAAAAAGTCAACTGGACTTGGAGTGAGGAAGATCTGAATTTAAATGTGACATCAAACATTTACTAGTTATATGACTGAAGCAAGTTACTTAACAGAGGTTAAACATGCAGAGGTTAAACTTTAGTAACAGAGGTTACTAAACAGAGGTTAACAGAGGTCTGTCTCAGTTTCCTCATCTGCCAAATAAGAGAAATCATAGCACCTCCCTCCAGAGTTGTTATGAGAATTAAACAAGATATTTGTAAAGAACTCTGCATTATTGTTATTTTACTATTTTTTCTGCTGCGTGGTCTTTTTCCTCCTTCATGATAAAAAAAATCTTTTAGTAGTGAGGAGGAAGCAGTGACTTACTAGCCCATCTATAATCACCCAAGTAACCATCAATTATCACTGTGATCAATAGTTGTAGGAGATGATAATAGTAATTACAACAAAACAACTGATTTTTTAGCACTTTGCTCACAACAATTTTGTGAAATAATTAATATAAATTTCATTTATCACTCTGGACTTTACTATAAAATGAGAAGTGTCTTATGCAAGATGATTAGCTTCTAAGTGTATGAGAAGAAACGTGGAATGAAAATATGAGTCCAATTCAACAGCTGTCTGTGAAGCACCTATCTTGTACAAGATGATATACCAGACACTGGAATTATGAAAACAAAACAAAACAAAACTCTTCCCTAGAAAAGCTTATTTTAAAGATCAATGATCTTTCTGCTAGACCATTTGGTCACTCATTGAAATAAGATATTTTTATTTTTAAATCTTGACAAATCTTGGGGGCTCAATTTCCTGCAATAACTTATTTTTGAAACAAGAACCTGAATTGGAATAGTGGCCATAGAGACAGATGCTGTGACCTCCAAACTTTTGCCTCTGTTAATCCAATGAGATTATGCAGGCCAGTTGGGAATAGGTAGACCAATTATTTTGTTCTCCTTCACCTTGTTACATCTCCATTGAACTTCTGGTTACACACTAGAATGCTTGGACATAGGTTCTTGAATGATGTAGTAAAGCAATGCAATGCAGGGTTCAAAGGATTGTGTTGTGATGATACTTTAGAATGGAAAGAAACAAGGGATAAGTGTTTGAGACCTGCTTGGTTATGTTTAACAGCTGGCTTTCAAGAATAACATTCCATGCACCTTTATGCTTTTCCTACTCATCACTACCTGTTGGTAGGGCATGAATAATTTTCTTTCCTTACTTAAACCAATACACCTTTTATAAGGTTGAAAACACCACACCAGATGATCTTAACTAAAGCTTCTATCTACTTTTAAAACATGGCAGAATGGAAATACTTAAAGTTACTCCAGAAGACATAAAGGAGAACTATTTAATTTTTGTTTATTCTAAGTACACACTCTGGATTGGAACAGCAGAGAAATCTCTTGAAGTTTCTTCTTGGAAATAATTTATTTTAGCAAAATAAAGTCTCAGCTTGTCTCTCAAAGAACTTTGCTCCATAGGGTTTGGGGCTTCAGTGAAACACATGAAAGATCTTTAGTAATTCTTATGTTTTACTAGTAGAGAAAAATACAGTGAATTGGCTACTGTGATGCTTGGATCCTGAGATTAGAATTAACATATGCCTTTTCATATTTGGGCTGATATTAAAATGATACAAGATATTGGTATATCACATGCTTGCATTCACCATGATGGATTTGCACCTTAATATGACCTTTGTAAAGACTTTCAATCCCTCAATATCAAAATGTCTCCCTGAAAGGTTTTAGGCAATACCAAGTCAGAAATCAGTTCATGTATGTTTTTATTCTTATAATAGGTAACTTTCACATTACTATTCTATGAAAACAGTTCAAATAGGTATCTAGGTTTAAGGCATAGAATTAGTATTTATAGAACTAGTTAGATGATTGTGGGCAACTCATTTTATATGTCTGTACCCTGAGGTATTAGAGACAAGGGAAAGCCATGTTCAGAGGTTTCCTCTACATTCAAAACTAAGTGTGTCTTGGCAGGCAGATGAAGCAAAACAAGCTTTAAAACAGGCACTAAGAGTTGAGAAAACATTGTAGAAATGGAGTTAATAAGGCTTGATAACTGATAGAGTATTCCTTCTTCCTCATCCTCTCAAAGGATTAGGTCTCTCAATCATTTCCTTTCCATGTCAACTTCTTCCCTGGACTACTACAACAGTCTCCTAATAGGTTTCTTGCTTTTCATAGGTCTCTCTTGTGATCCATTCTGGCCACACTAATATGGTAACACCATTGTCCTGTCCATAATATTTGGCCTTTACATAGCAGCTACACTTATTTTCTGTTCCTCTCCATTAAAGCAAGTGCCCGACTGCAAAGACTTGAAAGAAGAGGGTCCAGGGAACGCTGCAATGGGGAATCACTGAGTAGTTTTAATATGCCCTGTGCAGTTGCTGCTTGTATGCATTTACTTATTTTTCTCTATATTTGGAATCTTTCCCAAACTCTAACCCCCCAAAACACCTTGGGTTGTAAAGGGAGAGGAATAGTACTAAATAAATCAAGAAAAACTTCTTGTAGGGAGTAATCTTGGAGCAGGATCTTTATGTACAACCTAAAAGATATCCAGTCTACTCACTAGCCTTTGGAGACAAGGATCCTGGGTTCAAATCTCAGTTCGCAATCTATGACCCTTTTTTCATTTCTAGGTCTCAGTTTCCTCAACTTGCTCATTGTCCCTATGTTTCTCACACCCCTCCCATTTTATAAATATTTTTAGTCATCCTTACAGAGAGTCCCTGATCTCAAAGAACTGAGAAGTTAGAAGGAATATTTGTGGGTCAATTCTTTCTTGACATCATGTACAATGGAATGATTCACACCTCTCCTGAGAACAGCAGAATGGCTCAGGGGGACCCTATCTAGTCCCATGATTAGATAGAAGAGAAAAGGCAACAAATTTTCCCATTTCTATCATGCTTTAGGGTTTAGAACTTAATTTCCTCTCAGTATATATGTGATAGGTATATTATTCTGTGTGCTATTTCTATCACATATATACTGAGAGGAAATTAAGTATTTCTATTTATATTTTAGAGATGAGGAAAATGAGGAAAGTTTTATCATTTTGTCCTCAATTTTGGATAAATATGCTGTGGTCTACTATAACTAGTATGTATAGGGAAACTACAGGCAGAAATACCTGTGAGAATTGCTCTGTTTTTGAGATTGAAGACTTTAACATTTTAACGCTTTTAAGAGTCAAGACAACAAATCTCTGGGCAAATTCAATCTATCTCTGGTAATGTCTGTCAAGAAGGAATTTCCTTACCTGGGCTTATGACATTAGTGTCATGGCTCCTCCAAGGTAATTCCACCCATCCATCTCTCTCTCCCAGCTATCATGTAGGGTCAGCCTCCTCCTGTATCTCCCATGCTAGAGGGAAAAAGAATAATGACCATATCTAGCACTATGATACTAGATATTAAGCTTCTTGGGCTTTCTATTCTTACCTAGAAGAGATCTAGAGGTAATGATCTTGAAGTCTGCTTAAGGTAATAGAGATGCTTTTCATTTATGGCCTATATTTATGTCTCCTCCTCTGCTATTATAAGAACAAAAAGTGATACTAAGCACATAGAAGCCTAGAAAAACAGTAATAATAACAATATTATAATAATTTTATTTATGCAAAGCACCTTGTAAATGGCAAAGCATTATATAAATGTCAACTCTTATCATTTCATTTGAACTTTTTAATAATTCTATGAGGGAGATAGTTTGGGATCACTATCCTTATTTTATAGGTGAAAAAATTGAGGATCACCAATGTTGAATTATTTCATTTGTCAAATGTTACTCAACTAGTTCTAGAACCAGATGTCAAACCCAGATTTTCCAACTCCAAATTAAATGTCCTTTGTACTATACTAATCTGTCTGTGAAACTAGAAATATCTGGAATAAAAAAATAAGGAAATGACTATTTGTCAAGCATCTACTATGTGCAAGGTACTGTACTAAGAACTTTACAAATATTACCTTATTTGTTCCTATAAAGGAACGCAGACATATAAGTCCCTCATAACTATCCTCCTTTATTACTTGCCTTCACAGGCACATGTAAATCAACCCAAATGGTCCTGGATCTGTATCCTGAGACATAGAGATGCCATAGTCTGAGGACACATCTCCCTTAAATTCAGAGAAGAGTCAAAAGTGATCATTTAGATCAGATATAACACAGAGAAGTAATCAGTAAATGGGAAGCATCACAACAGAAAGGCAGTTTAACATAGTAGAGAAATTCTGAACTTGGAATCAAAATGTGAACTCAAGTTCCTCCTGAATCCAATCCTTACTAAAATATCTAATTTAGGCAGGTCACTTGTTTTCAATTTCTTCATCTATAAACGGGAATAATAATTCTTGCACTCCCCTCCTCATGGATTTTTTGTGAAGAAAGCAATTTTGTAAGTCTTAAAGGGCTCCACCAAGTGCTCCATCACTAACAGGGCACCGCATCTTTGGAGGGGGCAACAAGAATTATCCCAAATCTGACCCAGACATAGCCACATCTGCTTTACCTCCTACATCTAGTTCTTTTTCTCCCATACCTGCTTTTCATGTTGGTTTCTCAGCTTTAAAAATGCCAAGGGTCACAGCCTCTAAAGGGGCTCCTGCTCAGCTCCAGGACTTCACAAGCATCTAGACACCCCTTGATTTTCTGAGGGAATTTCCTTGACCTTTTGCTTCTGAGAATTTGGTCAAGACTCCTAGTGACCAGCAGGTTCCTTCCTGGGTCACTCCCCAAACCCTTTGAGATGTCTCTCTTGGCAAAGACTAGAAGTGCAACTAAAATCCTGTTTGGGGGTAGGAGGCTTCCTTGGATGGTACCATACCTTCACTAAGACATCCTCAGGCCAGGAGCTGAGGACCAGGATTTTACAGAAATTGCCCAAATCAGGAATTTATGTATTAACCTTGGAGGAAACCAGGTTCCTCCTTCCTCCTAGTGCAAAAAGTAACCAAAAAGTCCCAGTAGGAGGCAGTTGTAGTCTAAATTAGTCCATGGAAAGCCCTGGACAATTAGGGGTAATCCAGAGAGGGGATTAGTTAGTAGGGGGAGGGGCCAGGACACTGAACTCTGCCTTAGGGACCTACCTCTCGGTTTGAATTCCTTCAGTCCCAGATCTATGCTCAGCTTCCCTGTTGACTAAAGGAACCTATGGGAATCCAGCCAGGACTCAAAAAGGAAAGCTGAAGGAGGAACCAATTTAGGATATTGATGAGCTCTAGGGTTTCCCTGAATTTCTCTAGAGAAAGCCTAGTTCTCCTAGCTAAACACTGGATTTTCTTAAAAGAAAACCACTTCTTCATGGCTTCAGATGTAAGGGACCTGATTTTTCTCTTTCTGAAAGGGTTGAAACAATGTGATTTAGTGGAAAGAGGGTCAGACTTTAACTTCTGTGACCCTAAGCAAGAGATAAATTCTGAGGTTTAATAGAAATCTCTGAATCTCTAAGTTGGAAACACTTCAGAAATCTTAATAATAATAACTAGCATTTATATAAGTGCTCTATATAAATGCTTATATAAGTGCTCTAAGGTTTACAAAGTCTTCTAGCTCATTTGATTCTCTCAGTCCCTTGTGATAGATGCTATTATTACATTTCACAGGTGAAGAAACTGAGGTACAAAGAGGTTGTGACTACAAAGGGGTTAGAAGAGTAGAAAGGTCTGAGGCAAGATTCACACTCAGGTCTTTCTGACTCCAATTGTTATACTCTACCCACTACTCCACTTAGTTTCTCTAGTCCATCTAATCCAACCCACATTCTGACAAGAATCTCTTTGACAGCATCCCTGGCAAGTAATCATCCCGTGTATATTTAAGGACTTCTAGAGAGTTAGAACTTCCCACAGCATAAATGTTGGAACATTTCCTCAAGACTAAGTACCTACTGCTTCTAATTCTTCCATCTGGGGATAAGCAGAATAAGTGTTATCACTTGATAAAATCTCATGCTTTGAGGGACATAAGTTCAAGTAGTTGCATTTGGAACTGATAGAATATCAAGATTCAAATAATCATTAACAATTATATCTCACATAGGCAGGAGCTGCCTAGTGGAGGTTCCCAGGACTCTCTTTTGCCCTGTATTGTTTAACATTTTTATCAATGACTTGGTTAAAATCATAGATAGCATGCTTATCAAATTAGCAAGTGACACAAAGTTAGAAGGGGGATTTCCACACTGGATGACTAAGGCAAGATCCAAAAAGATCTTGATAGAGTTTTGAGTCATATGAGCAAAAAAATGGCAGAACAGACCCAGTCCAGTTTGGTCTGGTTCTCCAGTACTGGTCTTATATATCAAAGATAAAGCAACTTCAGCTGCTTTCACAGTCTAAAAGAATGTTTTAAAAAAACTCTTAAGAACTGATGATTACTGACTCTAAGCTCACTCAGAATTCCTCCCCCACATCCCACTCTATCAGCAGTGAGGCAGTTCTAGCAGATCTGGGTACTTGACGCATCAAAAACTATCTTTGCTGATAAATAAAGTTTTCAGATAAAGTTGTGGATGGTGACAGAATAACAAGCAACTGTCGACCCAAACAATGATTATTCGGTCAAACAAGCTCAACATGCCTCTGTCAAGTCAGAGAAGTTTGATTCTTCTCTTGAATATCAAGAATAAGCCTGAAAGGAAGTATATAAATGACCTTTACAATCTGATCTGTTAGGTGTCTTTTGAAGTAATAATACATTGGAGAAAACCTATTCTATTTTCTTCAACATTTCTAATATGAAATGAGAATCATTTTTGTTTGTAAACTTAAGTTTTCAAGTAAATACCAGTAAGAATTTTAGATATGACTTTTCTTTCTCTAAGTTATTCTTCAATATTGCATCGAAGGGCTTTTTTTTTTTTTTTTTTTTTTTTTTTTTTGAGCGAAGGAAGTAAATATATAAATTCAGTCCATCAGTTCCCTGAATTCCGTCAATGACCAGACTTGTGAGGGAGCAAGTGCTTTTTGTCAGAGCAAGAAAATCCCTTTTAGCAGAAGAGGGGCATGTACTGCTCTGGTTTCCTGACATGACATGATTCAGGGATTTCTTTTTCTGGAGAAAAACATAGGATGTTTACAGTTTCTCTGTGTTTTGCAGTTGTCATTGTAAATATGATCCTTTCTGTTGTGTGCTACTTAAGTTAAAATTGGCAGAAAAAATTGCTAGCAGTATTTGCTAGGAAGAAAAGATGCACCAAACCCAAGTGTAACTTGAGACTATCAAGAGAAAGGGAAGCTTCTCAGACGGACATACCTTGCTGAGGAAAATAGGCCTCTTTCTCTAGATCATGCATTTTCCTTAAGTTTAAAGAGAATCTCTCTTGATGTTTTGCTCCCTACAATATAACCCCTCCATGATCCATCTGTATATTTGCACGCTTATTCGAGTTCCTAGGTACTGATTAGAAGAACAATTGCATTTATTGAAAATCCTTTAAAGATCCTAGAAGAAAGCCAAATGTCTATATGAATTTTTCTGAATCAGTATCAAGGTGAAGATTTGACCAGTGAGAATTCTCACTATTTGTGGAATAAGTGACCTTAATCATGTTTTCTTATTGCAAAGGCATAGCACTATATTTTGATAGTCTCTATTGATGGACTCTGGCTTAAATCATTCATTCCTCTGAAGTGAGATGGATTGTTGTTTTGTATTGCTAACTTCTGCATCTTCTCTTGGAGAAGGAAATGGAAAAATACTCCATTATTTTTGGCAAGAACAATATATATAGATATAATTTGTGAATTTGACAATTCACAAAGCTATCTATCCCTTTCTGAACTTTCTGCTTTTGAGATATCTCAAATTGGATTCAAGAAGACATCTTAAACTCAACTTGCTCAAAAGAGAACTTATTAACTTTCCCTTAACATCATCCTTCCAGTCCCTCAGGTTCACAACCTAGAAGGCATCTTTAACTCCTCATTATTTCTCACATTGCCTTTCACCCCCTACATCTGAGCTCTTCTCAAGGTCTGTGAATTTTACCTTTCTTTTCCCCTCTAATTGCTAACACAGGTTCTCATCACCTCACACCTGGACAATCACAAATTTATGCTGGTGGGTCTACCTGCCTTAAGTATGTCCCCACTCCAATCCATTCTCCATTCAGCCACCGAAGTGATTTTCCTGAAGTACAAGTCTAACCATTTTATACTCCATTTCAATAAACTCCAGTGACACATTATCATCTCCAGGATCATACATAAAATCCTCTGTTTGGCATTCAAAGTCCTTCATAATCTACCCTACTACCCCCTTTTCATTCTTCTAACATTTTACTCCCTACCATGTACTCTTTGACATTGGCCTGTTGGTTATTCCATAACTAAGATATTCCATCTCATAACTCTCGTGTCTCCTATGTGGAATGCTCTGCCTCCTCAACTCTGCTTCCTGAATTTCTTAGCTTCCTTTAAAACTCCAACTGAGATCCTATCTTTGGCAGAAAGCTTTTCCCAACCCTTTATGATTCTAGATTATTATTTTCAATTTATTCTGTATATTTCTTGCTTTGTGCTTATTTATTTGCATGTTGTCTTCTCCATTAGATTTTAAGCTCCTGTCTTTTGCTTCTTTTTTGTGTTCCTGAGATGCGGTTTTTTTTTCTTTAAAATAATATAAGATGATTCTCTCTGGGAGAGAGGTTTCTTGGGGAGGTTTTCTGGAGGCAATCTTGGTTTTAGCTGAAAGTAAATAATCACCCCAAATCGCAGCCAGCTGATAAAAGTTCAGATCTTTTATTGTGTCCTTCAATATAGCCTGGTTAGCTCAGAGGCCTATCTCTCTGCTTGGTTCTAAGAGCTCTTGCAGCTCTGTCCTTGGCTTCTGCCTCTGCTTTCTTCACAAGATGGAAGATGCAATGAATCTCTTGCCTCTGAGAGAGGGCTTCTGGCTCTCAATCTCCCAGAGTGCTGACTCTCCGACCCCTGGGAATGTTCCCAAGTAAAAAAACTCTCAAGTGGCTCACTGGAGCTGTATTTATGCTGCTTCTCCGAGAGTGGGATAATGGGATATCTCCCAGTGTTTTCTCTGGCCCTAAGAGCTTCAAGGGAGGTGTGAATTCAGATATCTCATATTAAATCCTGAAATCTCCCAAACGTGTGAACTCCAATGAGTACTTAAATACTTCTTGCTTATAAGAGTTCTCTAAAGGTGTGAACACAAGCATTGTTGTCTTATCAGTATTAGCAACTTATCACCTTGTAAGGATTTGCTCTAAGGTGTGAACCAATAAGCTTTGTATCAATTCCATTGAGTTAACACTAGGATTCTGACATCTCCCTTGAGTTTTCACCTTGTTTCAAGTTGAGTTGACACTAGAATTCCAACACTGAGATTTGGCACAGTGCCTAGTACAGAGAAATCAGCTTAATAGATATAATTGATTTATTGATTGATAGTCATTACAACAGTGGATGAAATCAGCCTTGCATGGGATTGAGGGCACTGTCTAATATTGGGTCACTAATTGATTGGAGAGATTTCTACATTGTTAGTTTATTAAACTATAATGAAATAATTGGAGGCAGCTAGGTAGAGCAGTGGATAGCGCAGCAGCCCTCCAGTTAGGAGGACCTGAGTTCAAATTTGACCTCAGACACTTCCTGGCTGTGTGACCCTAGGCAAGTTACTTAACCCCAATTGCCTCAGCAAAAAAAAAAAAGAAAGAAAGAAAGAAAAAAAGAAAAGAAAAGAAAAAGAAAAAGAAAAAGAAAGAAAGAATTGTAGTTCTTATTTTTCAAAGGGGGGTGGGAGGAAATATATTCAAGGTTTATATTTGTTGAATAATTCATATGTAATCCAGTGTTTAGCCTTATACTTGGAATATAGTAGACACTGTAAATATTTATGACTTGATTAGACTTGGTTTCATGCAACAAAAGTAATCAGATGTCAGAGACTGTGATAGCCCAAAATCTATTGTTTTATGGTTCAAGTTCTATTGATGTATACCAATAGAGATGGAGCAGAATGGAAAGAACAGTGAAACCCTGGAGGCAGACTGAGATTGTGGGAGCAAATTCAGGATGATTTTACAAGAAAGAAGTACAGGTAGAACAAAGAGAATAAATAAAGGACAGCCATCCAGCTTTGAAATAATTCTTAAATCAAATTTTGGTGCATCAGAGCAAACAAAAAGTTAGGATGAGATACTTTTTCAGTCTAAGAAAACTTACAAGGTTTACAGAAGTCTTTAACAGAATGGTGAAAGACTGGTGTTCTTTTCAGAGTCCTCACGTTAAAAAGGGGGAGCTGTAGCTGATAAAAGGGAGAGTAGATTGGGGAACAGAGCAAAATATTTTTGAAAATGGACAAGGTGAAAGAAGAGAAAGAGTATGAAATATGGGGAAATAGGATGGAGAGAAATACACAGCAATCATTACTGTGAAAAAATGTTTACAGTAAGTTTCTTTGAATTAGATTTTATTTATATAGACCTCAAATATATATAAAACTGAGTCAAATTTATGTGAGTAAGAACCAGTACTCAATTGATAAATAGTGAAGAGATGAACAGGAAGTTTTCAGACAAAATAATCTAAGTTATCTATAGTTCTATGAAAAAATTTTCTAAATCCCTATTGATTAGAGAATTGCAAATTTAAATAACTTTGAACTACATACTACATACTGTGTATGACTGGAAAAAATATTATTATTTTCATAATTATCAATATGATACATGTGATGAATATACGAATAATCTAGATTTTCCAGAGAAATCATTTTTCCAGTGGACTCTGACTTGGAATTCAGAGTCTTACTATGCAGCTTGAAATGATCAATCAAGTCTTGATATTGCTCTCCTGTGTATGTTAAGTGAAGTGAATCAAAGCTTATAGAATCTATCTGTTATAGAACTCTGGTCCTATCCCTTACCTCCCTTACCTCCAGGATTTGACCTCCAGGATTTGAAGCAATCACTTGCAAACTGTTTCCACAGAATTGAAGAAGACCCATATTGTTCTGCACTGGCCTTGTCATGGGAAAGCACTAAGGCTCTGAAATCATACTGTAATCTACCTTTCCCCTCCCTTCTCATTTAGGATTTGTGTATAAAATTTCTACCTTTCCTGTAGTAGAAGAAGGTCTCCTGACCAGGAGAATTTCCAATTTGCAAACTTTTTTCTCACTCAGAAAGTAATTAAGTAATTACTTGGGCTCTAAAACATGTCTCTAGATCTGTTTTGTATGGCTCTAGCTCTTCACAGTTAAGAAACTAAGACAGTAAAATTTCTGTTTACGACAAAAAAGGAAAGTGATAAATATTGGAGAAGATGTGGGAAAACTAAAACACTAATGCACTATTAATGAAGTTGTATGCTGTCTCAATCACTCTGGAGAGCAATTTGGAACTATGTCCAAAAAGCTATAAAATAAATTGTTCATATATGATGGTGATGGAATATTATTGTGCTATAAGAAATGACTAGCAGGATGTTCTCAGAAAAACATAGAAATAGCTGCATGAACTGATGCAAAATAAAATGGGCAGAACCAAAACATCACACAAAGTAACAGCAGAATTGTATGATGATCTGCTGAATGTCTCAGCTATTCTGAGAAATACAATGATCCAAGGTAAAATAATAACAAAATGAAGGACAAGTAACATTTATGATATCAGAGGAGCATGAATATTCTCTCTAGTCTAAAAATATATATAAAATAAAGCTTGAAAATTAAAAAAAAAAAGCAATGAAAGTGTGTTTTGCATATGTATAATTGATGTCATACTGCTTACCTTTGGGAGGAAAAGAAATTGGAACTCAAAGTTTAAAAAAGAAATAATGAACAATTTAAAAATAAACAATGATTTTTTTAAAATTAAAAAATATATGAAAAAATTTTAATTTAGAGAAAAGAAAGCAATGAAGATTTGAAGCATTTAGGTGATAACAAGGTAGTGATTTCAGGAAAACCTGAATTACAATTCTTCAATTAGTACTTGTGAAAACCAGAGCAAGGTACTTAACTTTCTTTGCCCCGGCCTTGAAATGGGTAAAATTATACTAACTTCACAAGTTTCTTAGGTGCAAATGACATCATAAAGATAAAGAGCATTCAGCAAACCTTAAAAATGATTATTATGATTATGAGTATGTTTGGGGAAAAAAATAGACGCAATTTTTGTGTCTATTACACAGCCACTGCTGTTCATTAAGGCTTCAAATGGTCACTGTACTTATTAGAAGATACATCTTATTATTTTTGGTTATTCCCTCGATATTTATTTCAGGGTGTTTCTTTGACTCAGTGGAAATTCTGTATTCTTATCCTTGTCCTGGACTATTCCTGACACTGGAGAAATCACTATCTTTCTATTTGTTCCTTTAGTGCCTTATTTCTGGAAGTGCATGGCTCCATTAAATGACTCCTATGACTTCTTTCTTCAAAGGACTGTGGTTACTGAGGGCAGAAAAAAATGAAGTTTCCTTGATTGGTTTACTTAAATGTTTGTATTTTGTTCTCAGACCTTTCAGAAATATCTTTTTACTGCAATCAAGACTGGAACCTCCTCTTATTTTTCCACTTACTAAGTGCTGAAGAGAATGATCTGATCAAGTGGTTAAGGGGATAAATTTCCTCTTCATTGTTTCTGAGGTGTGAACACTATGTGGTACTCAGAAGGAGGTAAATGTGCTAAATGTGTAACCTAAATGAGGTTTTAACTTGGAGCAAGAGGGATAGCCACGCCCTGAGGGGTGGTCCTTTCTGAAGAGGGACAAAGGGATCTTTCTACCTTCAATTAACACCTTTTTAATATAAATAAGAAGGGAAGGAGACACTTGAGAGCAGTTTTTCAAATCTTTGCTCAGAGCTAGACTCCAGTTGGAGCTGTGTTCATCGCCAGGAAGCCTCCTAGCAGAATAGCAAAGGTAAGATTTCTCCTGGGGAGAGGCCTGTTATAATTCCATGAAAATGGTAAAGTTACTTATTCTGCCGAACGCTTAGTTTTGTGATCTATGAAACAGGAATTTTAATATTTTAGTATCTGAACTCACAAAGCTGGAAATATCAAATAGGATAATATGGAGACTGGTTGTTTGTCATGTGGTTAGCTGGATATTAACATTAGATTATGCTCACTCACAAGGGGAGTGATGTCTTGACACAGCTCCATGGCCGTGATGGTCTGAACTATCTTGGCTAATGAGATGGGCTGCAGCTGAATTCTTGGGGAGGTTCCGAGATGGGATCCAGCAACTATTGCTTTGCTTGGCAGTACCAACCTATGTATATAGTAGGCAGTCGGTCAATAACCATTTATTAAACTCTTATCACGTGCTAATAACTATTTGTGCTGAGTTCTAGGGAAACAAAGAAAGGAAAAACATCGTTCCTGTCCTCAAGGGGCTTACATTCTAATGAAAATGATAACATGCAAACAAATGTTTAAATAGAAAATATATGGTGTGTAAATAATCACACAGAAAGAGCTGCTCCAGAAAGTAGGATATTTGAGTTGAATCAGGGAGTTCAGTGGACAGAAGCAAGAAAGAGCATTATAAGCTTGGGGAAGTGCAGGAAGAGGCACAGTAAAACCCCTCACTCCACATATTCGTGATCCTGCATGTGGTTCTTGGCACTTGAAATCTTTTTTTCCAGACATTGGCACTATTTTTTCTTTGACCGACTTGGCTGGAAGATAAAGATTTTTAGTTACGACTTTTTTATTACTCTGAATTTTACAAATATTGAGAAACACAAATATTTCTATATACAAAGAAAGAATTATACATGAAACAAAAAAAAATTCCTTTTAATTCAGCTTTCTTTTCTCTTCATGTATAATAAATTGTGCAGAGGAGTTTCAAAGCTGTCCTTTTTGTGGGTCTTGTCACTTCCTTTATTCTCTTCTATTTTGTGTGAAATACTAGAAAGGTATTCTTTTTTTTTTTCACCACTGCTATAGTGCTAGAAATTTACATAAATCAATAACATAAAAGAAGTTGAGAAAATAAATACAAAGAGGATGATTTATTTAGAGAACTCTTTTCACAGATAACATGATTTATTTAGAGAACTGTAGATAGTCAACTAAAAATTAATGGATATTTTCTTTGAAGACACACAGAAGTCAACTATCAAGACAGTCATCTCTCAAGCTGCGGACTAGTCAAGAAGATGCTGAGTGTCGAAGCAGAAGGCAGATTTGTGGTGAAGGTCAGGGGCTTGCCTTGGTCGTGCTCGGCCAGTGATGTCCAAAACTTCTTCTCAGGCTGCAGAATTCGAAATGGGGTGGCAGGAATTCACTTCATGTATACCAGAGAGGGGAGACCAAGTGGAGAGGCATTTGTGGAGCTCGAGTCTGAAGAAGAGATCGAACTGGCTCTGAAAAAACACAAAGAGACCATGGCGCACAGATACGTGGAAGTGTTCAGGTCCAACGGTGTGGAGATGGATTGGACCCTGAAGCGCACTGCTCCCAGTAGTCCTGACCCTGCAGGCGATGGCTACGTGCGCCTTAGAGGGCTCCCATTTAACTGTAACAAGGAAGACATCGTCGAATTTTTTTCAGGGTTGGAAATCATGCCGAATGGAATAATGCTGCAGGTAGACTTCCGAGGGAAGAACAGCGGGGAAGCCTTCGTGCAGTTTGCGTCACAAGAGATTGCTGAAAAGGCCTTAAAGAAACACAAGGAGAAAATGGGCCACAGGTATATTGAAATCTTCAAAAGCAGCCAGGCAGAAGTTCACACTCATTATGATCTGCCTCAGAAGAAAAGGGTGAGGCAGCGTCCAGGCCCTTACGACAGACCTCCGACCGGCAGATACTATGGCAGCCTCGGGAGAGGAGCGGGGCTTGAGGGAATGAGGTACGGTGCCCACGAAATCATGTACGGAGGCTACGAAGACTACGTTGGATACAGTAATGACTATCACTTTGGGAGAGACCCCAGGTACTTTTTTGCCGTGTCTGGCGACAGCTACGGATCCGGCTGGTCTACCTTCCAGAGTCCTGCGGGCCACTTTGTGCACATGAGAGGGCTACCTTACAAAGCTACTGAAAAGGATATCTATGACTTTTTCTCACCACTCAAACCTGTGGGAGCTTACATTGAGGTTGGAGCTGATGGCAGAGTGACTGGAGAAGCGGATGTGGAGTTCGCTACTCACGAAGATGCTGTGGCAGCCATGTCAAAAGACAAAGCAAATATGCAGCACAGATACATAGAACTCTTCCTCAATTCTGTAGCAGCAGCAGACAGTGGTGTTTATGATCCCCTAATGATGGGGGGCATGGGCTTGTCAAACCTGCCTGGTTATGGCAGTCCATCTGGTCAGGAGCTGAATGAGGCTTCTGGAGGAGCCTACGATGGGCAGATCAGCATGAGCAAAAGTGATCAAGTTTTACAGGAAAACTCCAATTTTTCAACCACATATTGCATAGAAAACCAAGGAGAGATGAACAACAGCTACAACAATTGGGAGAGCTCTGTTTCTGTGGGAATGGATAGAATGGAAGAAATAACAGGCATGTCCAGTATGGGAAGTAACTCACTAATGTACCCTCATTATTGACTCTTTGTTAACCTTAAGGGAAAAAAAAAAGCAAAGGGGCAGCTAATTGGTGTAGTGAGAGCACCAGCCCTGAAGTCGGGAGGACCTGAGTTCAAATAATGGCCTCAGACATGTAACACTATCTAGCTGTGTGACCCTGGGCAAGTCACTTAACCCCAATTGCCTCAGCAAGGAAAAAAAAACAAAGAAAAACTTTTTTCAAAGAGCTTCAAATCCTCCTTTATGTGACTCTTTGCTAGATTTTTCTGTAGATACTTCCTTGCTCCTATGGGTATAGTAGTAGAATATGAGCCAGATATTTCCCTTCTCTTGTATATCTGTGATATTATATTATTCTTGTTTTTTTTTATCATTAAATAAGTGTTGTATATTTGAACTAATTGTATTCTTATGATTAATTGTATATAAATAAAATTATTTGGCTCCTATTGTTTGTATTTTTGACATAATTTGACATAAAGGAATCTTGTCCATCTTACCATCATAGCTCCTGTAAGTGTAATTATTGATTTTACCTACCATATATGAGAACTCCCCATACTTGTAAATATTGTCTATCACATGACCCAAACTGCCTTTCCTAGCTGGCTATTCAACATGTGGTAGGAACATTAAGAGATATTAGTCACTAGCCCAGAGACTCCAGCCATAAATGATGTCTTTATGGTCAATTTCCCTGCTACCTCAACAGGGCAGACTGATAACGATCAATTTTTCACCAACACTAATGACCAGGTCCCTTCACTTAGTCACTGTGAGGCTCCTGCCCCAGAGGCTGAACATACCCCACTGTCATTCCAGGGGCCCCACAGATTGATTTCTTTTTCAACTGTCCATCTTTGGAAGAAGTACACAGATCATGAGCATGATACATGGCATATTTTTGCAAATTTTTCCAATATATCAATCAGTTTTGCTGATTTTTTTTTCATTCTTCTCATACCCTCTCTCCCATCCCCTCCACTATAATAAAAACTGCTTGTTATATGAAATGACTCTCTAGGGAAGGATTATGGAAGAATTTTGGGAATTCTAATGATGTAAAAAAAAAAACATTGTGAGAAATGAATGGGAATTTAGTTTCTACAAAGTTATAAGAAATAAATTAGATAAAGGATATTTAAATTTGAAAACCAAAACTTAAAGAGTCTGGGACCCTCAAGAGCATCAAAGAATATAATTAGCTGCAGAAGTTTTAGGTTTGAACATAAACCTTCTGGACTTTGCCTCTTTAGATTATCTTTCTCCATAACAATTTAAGTTCCTTTAGAGGAGGGATTGACTTTTGTAATCAGGAGTGGTGGTCTTAGATTTTAAAAAGAACTCTTTGGACTTTGGTCCCTTATCCTTCTGAAATTATCTCTCCCTATAAGGATTAAGCTTCTTGGGAGCAGGGAATGCCTATATAATGAGGGGTGGATTCATATTCTGTAATTTCTGTAATAGCCACTTAATGGAGAATGGGGGAGGAACTTGTGTTTTAGGATAAAAAAAAACTGCCTTTGTGGTTTTGTTGTGGTTAGTAGCAGTGCAGAGAGTTGTGGGAATCCCTTTTTGGTTGGCACAGGTCCAACATGAAAGAATTCATGAACCCAAAATGTTAGACTAGCAAAAGAAAGTTTATTGTTGGCACTGCAGAAGTCAGCTTTTGCTAGGACAACTGACTTCCAACTGACAAAGTCCTGGCAGAGAGATAAACAGGTGTTAACACTAAGAAAAGAAGTCTTCACAGCAGGCAGGGGTCTTGACAGACGGCTATGACAGAGAGAGAGAGAGAGAGAGAGAGAGAGAGAGAGAGAGAGAGAGAGAGAGAGAGAGAGAGGTTCCTTGACAAGGTGTCCTTGTCCTGCTTCATACATTCTGCAAAGAAATGAGCCCCAAATTGCCCTTTAATAGGAAATCTGAGATTGAAGTTTCAATTGAATGAGATTACTGCTCCCAGGACTAGATTCCCAGTTAAATGAGACCACTTAATTTCAAACTAAGTAGGAGTGGTCCTGGACTAATTTTCAACTCAATAAAGGGTGCAGCTAGTCAACAGAAATATCAGATCCAGATCTCCAGGTACATGAGAGCACTTAAGTTTTAGCTCATTAGGGAGTGGTTTGGGACCACTTCATTGCCCTGAAGGGTGGGTCCCAGTCAGGAGAGTTTCAGGGCTCACCCCAAAAGTCAAGGTTCACCCCTGTCAGTTTCAAAAAGGGGTTTATTAACTTAGGTCCCCATTCTTGTATGACTGTAAAATAAATCTTTCTTGCATTTATCAGTGAAGTTCTTGGCAAGATATTTTGTTTCTTACAATATCAATAAAATTTTATTTTAAGAAAGAAAATTTTACTTGTACACAGCTAGTTCTGTTGCTTAATTCTCAGTGAGTCAGTTACTGCTCATAGAGATCGTTTGTCCTTCCTTTTGAAGAGAACCAATGACATCAGGAAGGTGAGCAAATAAATTGGATTTAAATCAATGATTAAATCCATTATTTCCCCTGCCCTTTTTCTAGTTGTATGTGACATCCCTCTAATAAGGGTTGACCAAAGTGCTTGCAAAGCCAATTACAAATCAAAACATAGGATAGTCTTTGTACATGGCAACTAGAGTCTAGGAAAGGGCAGCAGCATTGCTTTGATCCCTTTAAAAATATTGTAAATTCATCTCTGTGGTGACACTAGGCAATCTCCTTTTGGAAATGTACATCTACCAGGATTGTCTTGTTCTTCTGAGGAACAGTTGTCTATAAAAGCAATAGAAATTTGAATCATGATCTGACTGCATTCAAACTGCTTTTGCCTTGGGTGTTATGATAAACTCTCCTGTAATTGATTTCTATAATCAGAGCAATGGTCAAGAAGAAATTGTTAATGCAATTCAATTATGTCATACCTTGCTGTTTCCAATCAGCTTATCTGTAATCATTATAGGTTTCTAACTAATGAGAAGCCACATCTTGTACAGTCCTTGTGGATCAGTCTTTCTATCTCAGACTGTCCTAACCTTTCTTTGTTAGATTTGTTTTTTTTCCTTATAGATGTGGTCAAATTACAGAAATATTGACTTGTTTCTAGGACCTAGATCAGCTTTGATTGTCAGCACACCACACCCATCTGCCTCCCTGGACTGAGCATCTCCGCCCATCTTCAGCAGGAAGCCGATTTTGAAAAGACCATCGTCCCTGCTCCTGATGTAATTTGGACTGATATAGAGGAGTGGGAAAGTGGTTGAATTAGTGTTAAAATTTTAACTATATTACTGTGCTTAAGACTTGGGATGGAAATTGTTAAACTTGTGTAACTATTGCTATTACGTTTAAGGAATTTTTAGTCTGTTATGTATATGTATAGGAATTTTGATTCACTCTTGGGAATTACATATAGAATGGTTATTTGATAATTCCTTTCTGCAAGAAAAAAAAAAAAAGGAAGACATAGGAAATTGGGGAAATTGGTGTATTTTCTTAGGCACTTCTGTTTCACTCCCTGTCTTACTAGTTCAGATTTAATTGGAAGTCCTTTAAACAGTCCTTTTCATTTTTTACTCCTTGCTTAAATTTACTGGACTATGATTTGCTGGTTATTCTTTAACCTTAGAACCCCTTATTCTGTTGAAATTGCCCTGGCAAACTCAGTTTTGGGGATTCTTTTTTAGAAACAACCAGAAATCAGATACCTGTCCTGGGACTGGCAGTCTCTCTGATCTGTTTCTCCACTCTTGTAACCCCAGTTCCTTAATTAGTATTTCAACATACTTAAAAGGACCTTGCAGTTTGGTGTTGGGCCTCTAAAAGTTCTGGGTTTGCCTGCCTTGGTCTAACTGTGCATAATCTGCTCAGAAATCTGATCCTTCTGCAGCCCTGTGTGTTCCTCTGGGTGAGGACAGGTGGAGCTACTCCAAGTCTCACCCTTCTGCCCTGGAGTGGGTTGCTCCTCTGAATGGGCAGCATGACTGTCTTGAGCCCTGCTGCTCTGTAAGCAGAGGCTGAGTTAAATGCACAAATGAACACAGACCTAATTCATAGTGAACTGTCCATGTCAAACTGGATTCTCTGGCTAAGATGTTCCCCAACTGCAGAGGACTTGACATGATTGCAATAGGGAGCCTCTGTGTATTGTTGATTATTCTGGGATTATCAGGAAGAGACTTTTCCTTGCCATAACTCCTTACAGTGTTCTAGCTTTATTTTGATTTTCATTTGGTCTATTTACTTCACATAGGGTTAGTGAAAATTATGGTGCTAAGACCTTCTAGAGGAAGGTAATTCAAAGATTGGAATAGTTAGAAGAGAGAGAGTGTGGAATGTTGTGCCACAGTTCCCTTTTAATGTCCTGACCCAGTTTCCCTAATTGTCCTATTGAGTTACTCTGCCTCAGGTTATAACCATGTATCCATTTTAGACATCATTTAGAATATCAGGAGCCTCTCCAATACCTCACTCCATTATGGCATCCTAGGTGCCTGCCTCCATTATGTCATCCTCAGCCTAAGTTCTTCCTTCGGTCATCCCCATCCAGGTACCTCCCCCATTATGACATCAGTCTTGTTACCCTATAAAAGAATCTTGTTTCTGACATCCACTGCTGGATTCTTTGAGATGATAATCTCATTCAGCTCTGGGACCAAACCATGGATCCATTGGTCCCACTAATCTCTCCCATTTAGTAAATTATTAAGTACTCTCTAATCTCTATCTTACTCAGTTTCTCCTGCATCACACACTAGGCAATCTCCTTTTGGAAACGTACACCTACCAGGATTGTCTTGCTCTTCTGAGGAACAGTTGTCTATAAAAGCAAAATCATGCTTTTGCCTTGGGTGTTTCAATAAACTCTGATCAGACACACCTGAAGGACACTTGGCCTTCTGCAAGTGCTGCACTTAATCTTAAAGCTCTCAACTCTCCCGATCTGTCTGTCTCCCATTTTCTAAGCTCATTAAGGATGATCTTTTCCATTCCTGCTGCAGTGGCTGATCCAACTGAGCGGGAATAGTCCAGGCCAGACAAGGTCATCAGTACTTTTACTTCATGAGTCAGTGTCAATGGTTGGGATTCAGTTTCTTGATGAAGTGATATATGGGCAGAAATATGAAGTAGATTTGGGAGGGTATTATCATAAAAGAACATTATAAAATAGTATAATGGTTCAATTCCCAACATGAAACAACCATGGTATAGACATCCATCATAGGTTACAAAGGTTTGCCAATGATTAAGTGAAATAGATTATGGAGCTAATTAATCATGATTTAAGTATGCAGAGTCAGGTGACTAAACAACTCCCTTTTTGGGAGATATTACTTTCAAAGTCAGGGAGTGGAGAAATGGGGATGAGGCAGGATTTAGGGAGGAACTAGGAAGTAGTTTGGTTGTCTAAAGATATGGTAATCAAGATAGTCTCAGAGGCTATAGGTGGGATGAATGAATTCAAATTTCTAACTACAGAAAGCCAGATGATCTCTAGCTTTACATTATTCTATGCTTAATAAGACAGTCTGGGCAACTGACTTAATGACAAATGGATCATAGGAACAGGTTGGGCTCATTTTAGCAATTCCTGAGAATAAGCTGCTTTCAGTTCACATCACTAATATTTATATCTTCCCCTACAGTGTGGAAAAGACAGCCCCACAACTACCTTTTGTGGGAGAATGGTAAGAAAGGGAAAGGAGTAAACATTTAACGTCTACTAGGTGTTAACCACTGTATTAGCACTTTAAAAGTATGACTTAATTTGATTTAATTAAATGAGGGACTAAGTACTGAAGAACAGGGATTGGTAGGGGAAACAAAAGCATTTTACTTGGAATTCACACCCTCTTAAGAGAAGAATCTTGGAAAGAAAAGGATATAAAAGGCAAGTAGTAGCTCAGTTTGAGAAAGCTCTGCTCAGAACCTGGAATTCAATTGGAGCCGTGTTCCTTACTGAGAAATTCACCAAGATATAAAAGGTAAGTTTGATTCTGGAGAAATGCCCCTTTTCTTGAAAATCTGTCAAAATTGAGAGTTGATTTGTTGAGAGGACTTGGAGTCATTTTGGTGTAGTTGATGTAGCCAAATGATCTGGTTGTAGGAACCAGATGATGTGATTTTAGGAAAGCATCAAATATTGGAGTTTGATCATGTGAAGAACTCAGTGAATATTCTCTTTGTCAAAAAGTAGGTTTATTTAGAAGAAGAGGTTATACACAAAATAAAGATACAATAAATACCAGGATTGTTAATATGAAATAGACTTGAGAGAGCACATAACCAGGAAAAGGATTTTAATAATGAATGATGGAAAAGACATTACCTAGTGGAACTCACAAGTAGCTACAAGAAAGGAAACACCCCATGACTTGGGGCATGCCCTTAACTGGTAGGGATTACCTAAAAGAATTAGTTAGTCAAAAAGGAGAAAGACACCAGAAGGCATAGTGGAGTTTGAGAGAGGAAATACCCTAAAGCATGGTGGGGGTTGAGAGGGCACCATGGGCATGGGGGAGAGGGAGAGCAAAGACAGCCAGAAGCAGAGTGCCATGGTGGACTGATCCCCATGCAGTTAGTGGCAGTGAAGAGAGTTGTGGGAATCCCCTCTTTGGTCGGAGACACAGGTCCAACATGAAAGAATTCATGAATCTGAAAAGTCTGACTGGGAAAAGGGAAGTTTTCAGACAGAGGGGGAGAAGAACCCCAAGCTTTATATCCAATGCTTGAATTCCTTTACATTCAACTACCTTTTCCAAAATGAAAACACATAGCAATTAACTAAGAAAATCCATTTATCCAAATTAGTATCCAAACAGAAATCAGAGAAGACATACATAGGAGAATTTACCAAATAATACAAAGTAGAGAATCTCTTCCAATTGGCAGTGAGGTAACTCAGCTCAACCAAGAGAAAGTCTTAGATCTCACACAATGGGAAGTTCCCTAATGTCTCTAGTATAGCAAGCTGGGGATAGGGACATGAATAAGCCTAGAGTTGTTCAGGACAGGTTTGTCATTTCCTTCTCCAGATCATTTTATACATGAGAAACTGAGGGCAAGTGATTTTCCCATTGTCAGACAGCTAATAAGTATCTCAGGCTGGATTTGAACTCAGGGTCTTCCTGACTTAAGGTGTCTTGAGTTATCCACTGCACCACCCAGTTGCTTTGTTTCCTTATCTTCCAAGAGTCTTCTTGTTCAGCAGCTAGAAGTGGGATTGAACTTCTCCATCTTCCCTTTTGAAGCTGGAAGTCAGGTGTTCCTAAAGTCACTCCAAAGATTTTAAAAAAGACTCCACCCCCTCCTTCCTGCCCCTCCCCCCCAAAAAAATCTGAAGCTTTTTCATTTTGCCACCTTCAAACAGTTTTGGCACGCATAATTCACCTTCACCAATAAAGTGAGTCTCATAACAGTGGGCTGTGAAAGAGGGAGGGGTTACAAAAGCAAATCATAAGGAATATATTATGGTAGGTTTTCTTAATGTTGAAAAAATTAATAACTGTATTTTGTCCCTTTTCACAATGACATTTTCCACATGATTTTTGTTCAAATATTAAGATCCACTGACTACCCTCTCCTAAGATACTACATGCTTTTCACAGTCAGTTTCTAGAAAGGGGAACACACAGCGTTTGCCTCCTCTTTCTCACTTATAAATCTATTTGAGCTAACTCATAGAAAAACTGAAGGAAAAAAATTATCCCCTATCTGTGATTGAACATTAATGGGTGGAGGTGGAATAAAGAGTTTAGATGGCAGATTAAAGGGAAGTCATTAAGTTAGAACTCCTTGGTAAGACAGGAAAGTTAAGTGCAATAGTAAAAAAAAAAGCCCTGGGATGAACAGCAACTGCCTCGGTCCATATTACAATGTTGCTCAATCAGTTACTTTGACATTAACTCTTTTCTCTACAGGTACAACTGCTGCAACAGAAATCATTGCCCCAGGACTACTAAACACATCACCTTTGGGACTTGTACAAGAAGGACCCAAATCTAACTCATTTCAATGGATACCCTTCAGCCAGAAACAAAAGACTGTTGGACTCTGACATTAGTATATGAAGAAAATCAAGACCTGAACTTTCTGGAAGTAAATCCAACTCCATCACTGCCAGAAACTCTCTGTAGACATTGTTACTTCATCACAAAACTTGTTTGCCTCGTTATCCTGGCTTTGTTGTTTCTCCTGATGCTTGTCATCATCACAAATCTTGTCAAAATACCAAGGAATTTGAACACCAACAATACCATCTAAAACCCAAGCATATTTCCTCAGATTTGAATAAACTACAGACTGATGGGGATTGGCTTTTGGACCCTTCTGCTCTTTAACTACTAATGGAGCTAACAGTTAAGCAGTTTCCTGTCAGCTGCAAGGTACATGAGGTTTCTTTTTCGAATACCAATCTCCTTCCTGACCAACTCAGATACCAACCAACGCCCAATGCCCTAACGAGCTTTGCCAATGACTTGTGAAGAATGTCTGTCCCCAAATCTGCTTTTACATCAGGCCAGGAGAAGCCTAAAAGCAGTTTCTTTTATCTGTTCTTCACTCAGTCTTGTTCTTAAAGGAGGAATTTTTAAGACGCCACTGCCAACTTCATGTGAACAAACATGGACCCAAAGAAGAAATATGAGAAGACACTCCCATCCTACTTTTGTACAGAAGTGGGAGGACAATTGATGTGAAATATTGGATATTTTTGCAGATATTTTCAATGTGTTGATAAGTTTGGCTGATTTTCTTTCTTTAAATTTTTTTTCTTTGTTAATAAATTTTTTTATATGGAATGGAAAATTTGTAAAGGAAAGAGGGAGAGATACCGGGAGAAATTCTAGTCATGACAAAAACAAACTATATCAATAAAGTGGTAGCATCCAAAAAGCTCTTGGAATAATTCAGCATCAATTGTTTTCCTTGACAAGATCTATCAAGGGTACTCAGTGCAGTCAGTAAACAAGCATTTATTAATCACTGACTATATACCATGTAGAAAGCTAACTGCTGGGGATATAAAGAAAGAGAAAAAAACACCATCAAAAAGTTCACATTCTAATGAATACAATTAATATAATTAATAATGGAGTATGCAAACAAGCCATATTTATATAGAATAGAGAAAGAGTGTGAATGACAGGGAATCTGAGAGGGAAGAAGGTGAAGGATGAAGAGATCTGATATTTAATCTTGGAAGCATTAAGGAATTCATGTAGTTTTTTGATTGGGGAAGTCAAAGTTGTACATGAAGAAGATGGATTTGGCAAATGAATGACAACAAAAAAGTCTGAAGACATGAAGACAAAACAGAATATTACTTAAATTATCTGAATATGAAGTAGTAAGTGCTTACAGTGCCAGGGGTCCTCAAACTACAGCCCGCTGGCCAGATGGAGCAGCTGAGGACAATTATCCCCCTCATCCCAGGGCTATGAAGTTTCTTAATTTAAAGACCCACAAAACAAAAGTTTTTTTTGTTTTTTTTTTTTTACACTATAGTCCAGTCCTCCAGCAGTCTGAAGGACAGTGAACTGGCTCCCTATTTAAAAAGTTTGAGGACCTCTGTAACAACTTGTGTAAGCCTTACCCAAAAGTGGTAATTGTATTTGTGCAGAGAAGGGGTCATGCATGAAAAATGTGTTTTGAAGGTAGAAGTGATAGGACTTGGCTACAGTCTGAATATATGAGGTGAATGCAATTTAGAAGACGAAGATGACACTGATGTTATGAGCCTGAATGATTATGTCAAGGGTGGTGTCATTGATAGTAAAAGGGAAATTTAAAGAGCAAAGAGACTGGAAGGGGTGGTGTTCAAAGAGCAAAGAGGTTGGAAGGGATGATAATGCCTTTGATTTAGATATGTGTTTGAGATATCTATGGGCCATCCAATTTAAGTCGTCTGAAAGGCAATTGATGATACAAAAGTAAAGCTCAACAGAGGTTAACCTGTGTGTATGATGTGGGAATCCTCTCTATACAAATGTTAATTGAACCTATGAGGAGCTGAGAAAATTGACAAGTGTGAAAATAAAAATCACGGATTTTTATCTGATAAAATGTATGAATTCATTCTCAGAATTATATACTTAAAAGTCTAAAATAAATCTCCTTCCTTCAACTACATGGATCCAAGAGCATATTAACTTGACCCAGGAAACTAGGAGGGGACAGTAGGAATTTTGCTGTAATATTTGGCTTCAGGATTATAAGATCAGGGACTTGGAGTTGTAGAGCACAAAAAAAAAAAAAAAAAAAAAAAAATTATAGGTCATTCTAGTCCAAACACTTCATTTTACTGATGAGGATACTAAAAGTCAGAATGTTTAGATTATTTGTTGAAAATCACAGGTAAAGATTGGCAGAGCTACATTCAAACCCAGCCTCTCCTTATCTGAACTGGCTCTAAGATTTTTTCCACCATGCTACACTGCTTCCATTTTTGGCCTAGGTGAATTGATAGGTAGGCAAGCATTCCCATAGAGCAAGGGGGCATTTACAGCCCTAAACTTGATTTTTCTTTTTTTGGAAGAGGGAGGAAGGGAAAGTTTCTGTAGTATCTTTCTTGTTGACCTCTTTAAGAGTAGCTTTAAGGAAAATATAAAGGTTTCCTCAGTACTTGAACTTTAAAATCATAGCGATGCAATGATAATTATATTTTTCCTTTTCACCATATTTTGTTCAAATTTTGGAACCACTTGACTCTACCCTTTCCTCAAATGATCCATCATCAATTTCTTCCCTTCTATAGTCCAAATCAAAGAAAAAGAATTGTACAGTGGTTGTCTGCACTTTCTTAACCTAGAAGCTAGGTTTAAGCTACTCTGCAGAAGAACTACATAATGAAGTAATACTTTTCTTAGTAATTAAGGAACATCAAGGAAGGAGGAACAGTTTGGCTACTAGTTAATAGAGAAGTCATTAGATGGGACTCTCTTATATTGCAGGCAAAGAAAGGTCAATAGTCATTGCCCAAGCTCATTTTACTATTTCAGCCACTCAAAGTGACTGACACTAACTTTTCCTTCTCAAGGTGCATACATAAAATAGAAATCATTGGGCCAGGACTAGGTAAATCACCTTGGGGACTGATTCAAGAAATATCCATACTGAACTCATCTCAGTAGATGCCCTCAAGGCCTGAGAGAGATAATTCACAAGCACAAACTTTGGACTATGGCATTGACCAAGCACTGTACACTCCTGAGGTCATCAAGTTGCCCCTAAAACTTTCAAAACCCTTTCCTAGGCATTGGAGTTTCCTCTGCCAAATTCTCCTTTCTCTTTTATTGCTGCTCACCATCTGGATTTATGATAATTTGACTTCCTTTAATATTTAATCACCTACATGGAACTTGATCATGCAGATATATTCCTGGAGCATGTCTAAATTGTGGATTAATAAAGATTGATCCCTTGTCCCTGAATCTATTCTTACTACCCATAACACCAGTAATCAGAGCATCTCCAAGGGTGCCTGATGTGGTGCTATGTTTCCTGCCTGCTTCATGGTAGATTCCAACACCAAGAAATGTTAGAAGCCAAGCAATCCATGTATCTTATCTGGAAACACCTCCTAGCTGGTCAATCAACTCCTGTTTTCTTCTTCTTTTGTTTGAATACTGTATTATATATAATTTACTGAAAATCAGTGGGAATGGCTCACCAACTTTTTGACTCTCTCTTCTGCTGGCTGACTTAAATAAGCTTTCCAAATTATTTTAGCTCTGGATTTTGTTCTCAGTCAATAGAAGCAGGAAAAGAGAGAAGACAGATTTCAAATTGTTGCTCTATGAGTGATAGAGAATCACCTGGGAGTGGCATAACTATTACCATCCCCAGTTGAGGACACAATTGAAATTAAATAACACCAATCAGAAGTAGACTTGTTCTATATACTTTCCTAATTTAAATTTTTTTGATGATTCCTTTTAAAAGAATATGATGAGCAAAATCTGAAATAAACCAGGAAACAAAGGTGGCAGATTTTGAGTGTATAGATTTATTATGTAATACAGACAATTACACAACAAATCAGGACCAGGGCTCCTCAGCTTTTCACTTTATTCCCTTATAGGGAAGATATTGTTTTTTGAATTACAAGAAAAAAATTAGCAAAATATATACCAGGATATTGAGGAGGGCTTTCCAAGTTTGGATTGAAAAAGGCAAAGGGATTATTCCTTGATTTAGTGCTCTAACTTCCCAAAAACAGGAGACAAGATTTATAGAATGCAATGAAGTTATCTCACAGTTTCCAAAATTGAACAAAGTGTCCCAAGAAAATAGAAATTCAACTAGATCCTTAATTAACTAGAAAGGGAACTGAGACATATCCAGAACTGAATCACAGTACAAACTTAGAATGGCTCTCTCAATTCCAATAATTCTCTCAAAAAGCAAAGAAAAGTAAAGTCATAAAAATTCATTGAATCTGTAATAGATGTTATTCCCATTTAGGTATAGCTTGGACTAGTTGATATGTACAGGGAAGACCTTCCAACTCTGCCGTTCTATATTTTTAATTTGCTGAAAAATCCAAAAGAAGAACATATGATGTCTTGACCATTTTCCTAGAGGTGGAAACTCCATGTTACTGCTAATGCAATTACAAAAGTGTAAATTTTCAGCAAATATCAGAACAAAACTTTTGGTAGAAAGACTATCCTGGAGACTCTCAATAAGGAATTGAATTCACATCTTATGCTGGACCAGCCATTCTACAATTGATAAATGATCAAAGGATATGAACAGAAAATTTTCAAATGAAGAAATTATAACCATTTCTAGTCATATGAAAAAATACTCTAAATAACTATTAATCAGATAAAACCAAGTTAAGATAACTCTAAGGTACCCCTACACACCTTTCAGATTGGGTAAGATGATAGGAAAAGATAATAATGAAAGTTGCAGGGGACGTGGGAAAACATGGGACTAACATATTTGTTGGTGAAATTGTGAGCTGATCCAACCATTCTGGAGAGCAGTTTGGAACTACTTCCAATAGACTACAAAACTGTGCATACCTTTTGATCCAGCATCTATGGGTCTGCATCCCAAAGATATCATAAAAAAAGGGGGAAAGACCCACATGCAAAAATGTTTGTAGCAGCCCTTTTTGTAATGGCAAGGAACTGGAAACTGAGTAGATGCCCATCAATTAGAGAATGGTCGAATAAGTTACAATACATTAATGTTATGGACTATTATTGTTTTGTAAGAAACAATCAGCTGGAGGATATCAAAGTCCTAGAGAGACTTAGATGAACTGATCGTAAGTGAAGCGAGTAGAACCAAGAGAACATTATACACATCAACAAGAGAATTATGTGATGAACAATTCTAATGATCTGTCACTTTCCAACAGCAAGATGATTCAGGCCAATTCCAATGTTCTTCTGATGGAGAGACATTTCCACCCAGAGACAGGACTATGAGGACTAGTGTGGATCATAAAATAGTCTATTCACTTTTTCATTGTTATTTGCTTACTTTTTTTCTTTCTCATTTTTTTCCTTCTTGATCTGATTTTTTCATGTGCAGAACAATATTTGTAGATGTACAGAAAAATTGCACATATTTAACATATATTGGATTATTGCTTTCTAAGGGAAGGTGTGGAAGGTAAAGAGACAAAAATTGGAACAAGTTTTGGCAAGGATAAATCTTGAAAATTTTCTAAGCATATATTTTAAAAATTAAGAAAATAAAAGAAAATAATTAAAGTAAATTTTTGTAGATGTCTTTTATTTTTCTCATGATAAAATTACTTCCAGTATTCCTCCCCATCATCTACAAGAGATGATATAACAATATCATATAACAATATTTATTGCTAGGAAAATGTGGGAAGAGGACAAAATCAGCCAAAATGATTAACACACTGAAAAACTCTGCAGAAATAATCAATGTATTATTCACATTACTGTACACATTCACTATACACAACAATTGCCCTCCAACCCCTGCAAAGGAGTAGGCAGGAGGATATCTTCTCATTTTTTCTTTGGGCCCAAGCTTGTTCTCATGAAGTTAACAGTGTGTCTTGAAAAATTGCTCTTCCAGAAAGGGGACAAAGTGATCATTGCACAGACAAAAGAAGCTTCTTCAGATGTCTCTCGATTTGATAGGAAGCCAGACATAGAATCAAGAATATGTTACAAGCTGCTGGCAAAACTTTTCAGGATGTTGGCTCATCTCTGAGTTGGTCATGGAGAAGGACTGGTATTGAAACATGGAGCTTCATGTATCTTGCAGTAGTCAGGAAACATGGCAATATATTGAGTGATTATAGAGTTGTTCTGTTGTTGCCATTAGGCATTAAGAGCAGGAGCAGCATGCAGAAAACAGTCTCCATTGGTATGTAATTTATTTATTTATTTATTTATTTTTTGATTATGTCAAATTTTTTTTTCCTTTTTTTTTTTTTTTTTTTTAATTTAATAGCCTTTTATTTACAGGATATATACATGGGTAACTTTACAGCTTTAACAATTGCCAAACCTCTTGTTCCAATTTTCACCTCTTACCCCACCCCTCCCTAGATGGCAGGATGACCAGTAGATGTTAAATATATTAAAATATAACTTAGATACACAATAAGTATACATGACCAAAACATTATTTTGCTGTACAAAAAGAATCAGACTCTGAATTATTGTACAATTAGCTTGTGAAGGAAATCAAAAATGCATGTGTGCATAAATATAGGGATTGGGAATTTAATGTAATGGTTTTTAGTCATCTCCCAGAGTTATTTTTCTGGGCATAGCTAGTTCAGTTCATTACTGCTCCATTAGAAATGATTTGGTTGATCTCGTTGCTGAGGATGGCCTGATCCATCAGAACTGGTCATCATCTAGTATTGTTGTTGAAGTATATAATGATCTCCTGGTCCTGCTCATTTCACTCAGCATCAGTTCGTGTAAGTCTCTCCAGGCCTTTCTGAAATCATCCTGTTGGTCATTTCTTACAGAACAGTAATATTCCATAATTTTCATATACCACAATTTATTCAGCCATTCTCCAACTGATGGACATCCATTCAGTTTCCAGTTTCTAGCCACTACAAAAAGGGCTGCCACAAACATTCATGCACATACAGGTCCCTTTCCCTTCTTTATAATCTCTTTGGGATATAATCCCAGTAGTAACACTGCTGGATCAAAGGGTATGCACAGTTTGATAACTTTTTGAGCATAGTTCCAAACTACTCTCCAAAAATGGTTGGATTTGTTCACAACTCCACCAACAATGCATCAATGTCCCAGTTTTCCCGCATCCCCTCCAACACTCATCATTATTTTTTCCTGTCATCTTAGCCAATCTGACAAGTGTGTAGTGGTATCTTAGAGTTGTCTTAATCTGCATTTCTCTGATTAATAATGACTTGGAGCATCTTTTCATATGACTAGAAATGGTTTCAATTTCTTCATCTGAGAATTGTCTGTTCATATCCTTTGACCATTTTTCAATTGGAGAATGGCTTGATTTTTTATAAGTTAAGAGTTAATTCTCTATATATTTTGGAAATGAGGCCTTTATCAGAACCTTTGACTGTAAAAATATTTTCCCAGTTTATTGCTTCCCTTCTAATCTTGTCTGCATTAGTTTTGTTTGTACAAAACTTTTCAGTTTAGTATAATCGAAATTTTCTATTTTGTGATCAGTAATGATCTCTAGTTCTGCTTTGGTCATAAAGACCTTCCCTTCACAGGTCTGAGAGGTAAACTATCCTATGTTCCTCTAATTTATTAATAATTTCATTCTTTATGCCTAGGTCATGAACCCATTTTGACCTTATCTTGGTGTACGGCGTTAAGTATGGATCAATGCCTAGTTTCTGCCATATTAGTTTCCAATTTTCCCAGCAATTTTTATCAAACAGTATGTTCTTATCCCAAAAGCTGGGATCTTTGGGTTTGTCAAAGACTAGGTTGCTATATTTGTTGACTGTTTTGTCCCTTGAACCTAATCTATTCCACTGATCAACTAATCTATTCCTTAGCCAATACCAAATAGTTTTGGTAACTGCTGCTCTATAATATAATTTTAGATCTGGTACAGCTAAGCCACCATCATTTGATTTTTTTTTCATTAATTCCCTTGAAATTCTTGACCTTTTGTTTTTCCATATGAACTTTGTTGTTATTTTTTCTAGGTCATTAAAATAGTTTTTGGGACTCTGATTGGTATAGCGCTAAATAAATAGATTAGTTTAGGTAATATTGTCATCTTTATTATATTTGCTCGCCCTATCCAAGAGCATTTAATATTTTCAATTGGTTAGATCAGACTTAATTTGTGTGAAAAGTGGTCTGTAATTTTGCTCATAAAGTTTCTGATTTTCCCTTGGCAGATAGATTCCTAAATATTTTATATTATCAGTAGTTACTTTAAATGGAATTTCTCTTTGTAACTCTGACTGTTGGATTTTGTTAGTGATATATAAGAATGCTGATGACTTATGTGGGTTTATTTTATAACCAGCAACTTTGCTAAAGTTGTGGATTATTTCTAATAACTTTTTAGCAGAATCTCTGGGGTTCTCTAAGTATACCATCATGTCATCGGCAAAGAGTGATAATTTGGCTTCCTCATTGCCTATTCTTATTCCTTTAATCTTTTCTCAGCTCTTATTGCTATAGCTAGTGTTTCTAATACAATATTAAATAGTAACGGTGATAGTGGGCAACCTTGTTTCCTCAGATCTTATTGGGAATGGTTGCAGTTTGTCTCCATTACATATGATGCTTACTGATGGTTTTAAATAGATGCTGCTGATTATTTTAAGGAAAAGTCCATTTATTCCTATACTCTCAAGTGTTTTTAATAGGAATGGATGTTGGATTTTATCAAATGCTTTTCTGCATCTATTGAGATGATCATATGGTTTTTGTTAATTTGGTTATTAACATGGCCAATTATATTGATAGTTTTCCTAATATTGAACCAGCCCTGCATTCCTGGTATAAATCCTACTTGATCATAGTGTATTATCATGGAGATGATTTTCTGTAGTCTTTTTGCTAATATCTTATTTAAGATTTTAGCATCAATATTCATTAGGGAGATTGGTCTATAATTTTCTTTCTCTGTTTTCAGCCTACACTGGTATGTAATTTATACAAAGTTTGGGCATACATGCATGATTTCATGGTTTTGGTGTTGAGCTTCTGGAAGGTACCAGGATGAATTGCCATACCACAATGATAAGGATTGAAAAAAATAGAATCAACATAATTTGAAAGAAAAGTGCACAGTAGAGATGCTTGTCCTGGGATTTTGGGAGTGATGGAGGTAAATTCACTATCACAGAAGGTTTCATCATTTCAGTTTCTTCATATACCAATATCAGATCCACTGAGTTTTTTGTTTGACTGAAGGGTATCCATTGAAATGAGTTAGGACAAGTTTGGTCCTGGGGCAATAATTTCTGTTTCACTACTTGCACCTGCAGAGAGAAAGATTAATATCAACGTAATTTTGATTGGCTACAAAGGCAATATGGGCTCAGGCAATCTCCTGCTCACTCCAGAGCTTTTTTTGGCTATTAGATTTAATTTTCCTGTCCTATGAAGTATCTCAGCATTACTTCCCCTTTATCAGGAAGCCTGACTCTTTACCCCCATCTGAACCCTTTGATGCTCAGTTACTGAGAGGGGAATCACTTTTTTCCATCAAGTTTGTTTTGTGGATTAGCTCAAACATACTTTACAGGTGAGAAAGAGGAGGCAAGCACTACATATTTCTTTTTTAAAGAGCTGGACCATGAATCATAAATCATGGATGGATCATCTGAGGACAGGGTACAATAAAGTGCTCTCAGAATTTGAACAAAATTAGAAGGAAAATATCTTTGTAAAAGTAAATGAAAAAAAATCTATTAATTTTTTATTACTTTAATTTTTGAAAGAAAGACTTTCATAACATTTTTCTTGTGTTTTGATCTTGTAACACCTTTCTTTATTGATGAAGATTAAAAACCTTCCCTGTCTGAGGAGGTTAATTGAGATTTACAAGAAGAGAGATTTAGAGTTTCTTAGAGTCCTTTGTGAAGCTTTCAGAACTTTCAGGAACTTCTGACTTCCAGCTTCAAGATAAAAAATGGATTAGGCCAATGATACTCAAGTTGCAAAGGAAAAGGAAAAGATTCTGGTAAGATAAGGAGAGGAACAGATGGGATACCCAGATTGGGTCAATGGATAGAGCAGGACACCTGGAGTCTGAGAGATCCAAGTGCAAATCCAGCTTCTGACATTTATTTTCTGTGGGACCTTGGAAAATTCATTTAAAATACTATTTGCCTCAGTTTTCTCATTTGTAAAATGAGCTGGAGAAGGAAATGAAAAAAATATTCCAATAGTTGGGCATGGCCATTATTCCCAGCAAGCTGTACCACAGAATTTGGGGGACTTCCCCTTCAAAGATATCTAAGCTTCTCTCTCTCTCTCATTGAGTTATGTTATATTACTGCTAATGGAAAGTGATGCCCTACTCTGTATTAGCTAGTGTCTTTGTCCTCCTAAGTCTTCCTTCTATGATTTCTATTTGAATACTATGCTGGATAAATGGCTTTTCTTCTCTAAGTGTTCTGTGAGTCCATAGTGGAATTGATTGTGAATGGGAAATCTTGGTTGTAAAGCCTAGTGCCCTTCTTTCCCTCTCTCCAATAATGAGACAGCACCAGAAGTTAGTTGGAAACTATCACCAGAATTTTATTCACTGCCTAGTATACAGTAAGTGCTTAAGAGATGTTTATTATTGACTAACTGCCTACAGAATCTATAGGTGAGTCCTAAAAAGGAAAGCTATTGGTGCTTCATTCCAGTGCTTTTAGATATTGGCCCAGGACCTAAACTAAGATTCAACTACATTCAATTCAAAGCACAACAATATATCACTGAGTCAGAATCAGGACAGTGCTTGCCTTCTGAGTTGGTTTGATCTAACTTTAACATTAGGCCAACCTCAAGACCTGTTGCTAGTCTTCAAATATTATGCCATTTGATGCAGTGATTCTACCTGAATTAAGTTATTACAAGTGTTCAAATACCTATATTTTATAAAAGAAAACACTGAAATTTAGGCAAAGCAAGAAAGTCGACCATGTTCATGAGTTATGAGCAGGTCACAGGCTCTGGTGCAAACCCCATATCTCTAGTGAATCCCAGTCCCCTCAACAGCCCAGCTTTCTCCCAGATCTGCAGGAAAAGGGGCATTTCCCCATGAGGAAACCTACCTTGATATCCAGCAACACAGTCCCAGCTATGCTCTTATCTCTGAGGAGGAATGTTTCAACCTGAGCCACTACTGGGCTTTTATAAATTGTTCCAAGACATCTCCACCCATTTTCCATTCACTGAAGAATGTGTGAACCACTCAGGACCACGCTTCAGTGACTAGGTAAGTATCCAGCCCAGCTTCTCACTTAGTTACATTTATCTCTAACTCTCAGTGCATCAGTGTTCACTCCTCAGAAACAAAGAGCTAGTAGATTGTTCCCTTTATAGTTGATCATAGCATTTTTCTAATGTTTTACTGAGTGTGAAGTGCTTAGCAAGTGTAGGTATTTTATTAAGTGCAAAGTACTGGGCAGCTAGTTGGCAGACTAGAAAGAATACTGAGCCTGCAGCTATAAAGACTTATCTTTATGAATTCAAATCTGGACTCAAGACACAAGCTGTATTTGATTATTGTAAGTACAGGTTAGTCCTGAAAAGGAAAGCTATTGGTGCTTCATCATTGCAGTTCTTTTGGTTGTTGGCCCAGGACCTCCCCTAGAATTTAACTAGGTCCAATTCCAGTGAAGACAGTTTACAACAATATATCACTGAATCAGAATCAGGACCCTCCTCCCCTTCTGAGTTGGTTTGATGTAATTTTAACATCAGGTCAGGCTCAAGACCTATTACATGTGTCCAAGTATTCTTCCATTTGATCCAGACATTCTCCCATTTAATCCAAACATTCTACTTGAATTAAGTTATTACAAATGTTCAAATACCTGTATTTTATAAAAGAGAACATTGCAGTTTAGGCAGAGCAAGAAAGTTGACCATGTTCATGAGTTATGAGCAGGTCACAGGCTCTGGAGCAAACCTCATATCTCTAGTGATTCCAAGTCCCCTCAGCAGTCTAGCTCTCTTTCAGAGCTACAAGAAAAGGGACATGCCCCCAGGAGGACACCTACTTTGATATCCAGCAAGGTGTTACAGTCAGGAATACAGTCCCAGCTATGCTCTTTTCTCTGAACAGCAATGTTTCAACCTGAGCCACTACTGGGCTTTTATAAATTGTTCCAAAATAATTGGAACCCCTTTTCAATTCATTGAAGAAGTTGTGAATCATTATCCTCACAATCATTGGTACAATAGAAAAATCCTTTTATCCCCCTCAGTCAGGACCACCCCTCAATAGTTAGATAAGCATATAGCTCAGCTTTTCACTTAGTTACATTTGCCTCTAACTATTTCTGAGTACATCAAAATGTTTACTCCTCAGAAAAAGTGAGCTGGCAAGTTGCTCCCTTTATCACTTGATCATAGCAGTCTTCTAATTATTTACTGAGTGCAAAGTGCTTAGTAAGTGAAGGCATTTTACTAAGTGAAAAGTACTGGGCAACAAATTGGCAGAGTGGATAGAGTACTGAGCCTGCAGTTGTGAAGACTTACCTTCATAAATTCAAATCAGGTCACAGACACTTATAAGCTGTTGACCTTAAGCAAGTCATTTAACCCTGTTTCACTCAAGTTTTCTCATATCTAAAATTAACTGGAGATGGAAATTGCAAACTACTCCAGTATTGTTACCAAGAAAAACCTAAATTGGGTTAGGGAAACTTGGACATGACTGAAAAATGACTAAACAACAACAATAAAAGTATTTAAACAAAGCAAAATTTAAACCTTCTCTTTAGTAAAGAAAGATTTTGACCAGTAACTGATTCCCCAGTCAGACTCATTCAAGTATTTTAATATCCGAGAAAGCCAATCCATAAAAAGCCAAAGGTGTACTTTTTATGATTTCTGGACTGGAAAATTAACATTTACTAAGAGGGAGTCAAAGTGTCCTGATGAGCCTCAGCCCCTGAGACAGGAAATTCTCACAGTTTTATGGATTAACCATGGCATCAAGCACAACTTCTAGAGTGATAAACAGAAGGAGAAGAGGAAGTAAATATCCGAAGCAAAATTAGAACTCAAGCAAACCACTTCACCTTGTTTGCCTCAGTTTTTCACCTATAAAATGAAGTGGAAATGGTA
This sequence comes from Sarcophilus harrisii, assembly GCF_902635505.1. Lineage (NCBI taxonomy): Eukaryota > Metazoa > Chordata > Mammalia > Dasyuromorphia > Dasyuridae > Sarcophilus > Sarcophilus harrisii. The sequence goes on from NC_045428.1 coordinate 531,931,718, forward strand.
AACTACTACAGTATCTTTGCCATTAAAAGCCCAAATGGGATCATGAAGAGTTGGAGTGAAGAAAAAAAGTCCTACCAAGAAAAACTCCTAAAGAGAGAAAAGCAACCCTAATTGGTGGATAAATGAGAAGGGGACTGAGGACTTCAAATTCTTCCTGATTACTTCATTGTCGGTTCAGGTGGAAGGAAGGGAAGTAGTTGAATGAAAAATGATTGAAAAATGATTTAACTCCAACAAAGTCCTCATCTCTCAGACCACCTCTCTAATCCTTTATAGCAAACATCAGTGGAATACTCTCCCACCACTAAAACCAAGCTTCCTTTCTTTTCCTCTGATTCACTTATTCCCTGCTCCCATTCTTCCCTTTCAAAAACCAGTCACCTTTCCCTGATTACTAGCCTTTGACCTCACCCTGGCATCTCATCTACTCCTCTTTATACCCTTCCTCCCTTTTTATCTACCCCTCCATCTAACTTGTAATTTAACTCCATATTTCTGTATTTATCTATATTATGACCATATATAGGACCATGTCTGTGCCAAGCCAGTATAATGGCTTCTGGTCAATTTAGTGAAAGAAATAGCCTTCTTCCTTCCTCCTTTACACCTAAACAGGACCCCTATTCCACCTTGATTAGAAAATTCCTGGACTTCCCTTCCCCATCAGAAGCTGTGCTCCAGAGCACCAGAAACTCTTGGTATTGTCTATACTAGAAGCTGAAAGACATGATAAGAAATGATTCTTACTCAAAATGGCAGTTTAGGGTCAGACAAAAACACAGATCCCCTAAGCCCAGCAGAGGGTTCCATCCACGAGGAACTTCATGAACAGGCTACAGAGGGAAAAGGGGCCCAAACTATGCGTTATCCTCCGGCTTCTAAGAGTTTCAACCTATTATCCCCAGAGACCTCAGTGACCTCACAGTACTCTTCATTAGAAAAAAAAAGTTTTATATAACCTCTTCTTAATAGACTACTTCATGAAGTATAGCTTTGGCAGCTATACATCATTATAGCTACACATCATTCTGTGCTTAACAAGACAGTCTGGGAAACTGACAGTGACAAAGGGATCATAGGAACAGGATGGACTCATTTTAGCAATTCCTGAGAATAAGCTGGTTTCAGTTCCCACCACTAATATTTATATCTTCCCCTACAGTGTGGAAAAGACAGCCCCACAACTACCTTTTGTGGGAAAATGGTAAGAAAGGGAAAGGAGTAAACATTTAACCTCCACTAGGTATTAATCACTGTATTAGCACTTTAAAAGTATTGACTTAATTTGATTTAATTAAATGAGGGACTAAGTACTGAAGAGTAGGGATTGGTAGGGGAAACAAAAGCATTTTACTTGGAATTCACACCTCCTTATGAATTCACACCTCCTTATGAATTCACGCCCTCTTAAGAGAAGAATCTTGGAAAGAAAAGGAATATAAAAGGCAAGTAGTAGCTCAGTTTGAGAAAGCTCTGCTCAGAACCTAGAATTCAGCTGGAGCCGTGTTCCTTACTGAGAAATCCACCAAGATATAAAAGGTAAGTTTGATTCTGGGGAAATGCCCCTTTTCTTGCAGATCTGAAAAAACTGAGAGTTGACTTGTTGAGGGGACTTTGGAATCACTTTGTCGTTGATGTAGCCAAATGATCTGGTTGTAGGAACCAGATGATGTGATTTAGGAAAGCACCAAATATTGGCGTTTGATCATGTGAAGAACTCAGTGGACATTCTCTTTGGCAAAAAGTAGGTTTATTTAGGAGAAGAGGTTACCCACAAAATGAAGATACAATAAATACCAGGATTGTTAATATGAAATAGAATTGAGAGAGCATATAACAAGGAAAAGGTTTTTAATAATGAATGATGGAAAAGACATTACCTAGTGGAACTGACAAGTAGCCAGGAGAAAGGAAACACCCCATGACTTGGGGCATGCCCTTAACTGGTAGGGATTACCTAAAAGAATTAGTCATAAGAAAGGAGAGAGACACCCGAAGGCATAGTGGAGTTTGAGAGGGGAAACACCCTAAAACATGGTGGGGGTTGAGAGGGCCCCATGGGCATGGGGGAGAGGAAGGACAAAGACAGCCAGAGGCAGAGTGCCATGGTGGACTGATCCTGATGCAGTTAGTGGCAGTGCAGAGAGTTGTGGGAATCCCCTCTTTGGTCGGAGACACAGGTCCAACATGAAAGAATTCATGAACCTGAAAGTCTGACTGGGAAAAGGGAAGTTTGCTGCTGACTGAGAAGCCAGTTTTGCTAGGAAGACAGACTTCTGAGTAGCAAGAGGTCCTGGCAGAGAAATAACAAAAGGTTATCACTTAGAAGAGAATGTCTTCACAGCAGGCAAAAGTCCTGGTAAGGAGCTGTGCCAAGAGGCAAGGTCCCTTGGCAAAGCATAATTCCTACTTCAGACATCTGCAAAGATTTGGAGTTTAAAATTTTCTTTTTATAAGAAATCTGAGACTGGGGCTTTTATTGAATGAGATTCCTTCAATGTTGTCACTACTCCCAGGACTAGCTTTCCAGTTGAATGAGACCACTTAAGTTGGAGCTAAGTAGGGAATGATTCTGGGCTAATCTTAATGAAACCACTTAACTGTCCTGAAGTCTGGTTCTATGTCAGAGGAGACTTTCAGAGGTCACCCCAGAAATCAAGTTTCAGGGTTCACCCCTGTCAATCCAAAGGGGTTCAACAAATATGGTGTGAGCCATAGGCTGATTTATAAGTGAAATTTAAGTTCAAGGACTTGACTGGATTTCTTGTAAGCCTGATATAACTTAGACTTCTGATTGGACAACATCCACAGAGGGTGAGACTATGAGGCTAAATTTGTCGCTATAAAAGTCTTTTCCCTGTCTGTCCCAGGGAACAGTTCCACCAGTGCTCCTGTCTCTCTATCATCCAGTTACTGAGAGGCTCATCAACTTTGGATAAGGAGTTTGCATCAATGCCTGTGACTCCATGCATCATACCCTGTCTAAATTTCCATTTGCTCATCTGTAAATTACCAGCATTTTAATACTTGTACTATATTTAAATACCGGGGATACAGAGATTCCATTTAACTTCTGGTGGCTATTTCATTTTTGGACAGAGGGGAAGAAGAACCCCAAGCTTTATATCCAGTGCTTGAACTCCTTTACATCAACTACCTTTTCCACAATGGAAACACATAGCAATTAATTAAGAAAATCCATTTATCCAAATTAGTATCCAAACAGAAATCAGAGAAGACATACATAGGAGAATTTACCAATCAAATAATACAGAGTAGAGAATCTCTTCCAATTGGCAGTGAGGTAACTCAGCTCAACCAAGAGAAAGTCTTAGATCTCACACAATGGGAAGTTCCCTAATGTCTCTAGTATAGCAAGCTGGGGATAGGGACATGAATAAGCCTAGAGTTGTTCAGGACAGGTTTGTCATTTCCTTCTCCAGATCATTTTATACATGAGAAACTGAGGGCAAGTGATTTTCCCATTGTCAGACAGCTAATAAGTATCTCAGGCTGGATTTGAACTCAGGGTCTTCCTGACTTAAGGTGTCTTGAGTTATCCACTGCACCACCCAGTTGCTTTGTTTCCTTATCTTCCAAGAGTCTTCTTGTTCAGCAGCTAGAAGTGGGATTGAACTTCTCCATCTTCCCTTTTGAAGCTGGAAGTCAGATGTTCCTAAAGATTTTTAAAAAGACTCCACCACCACCACCACCCCCCAAAAAACTGAAGCTCTTTCATTTTGCCATCTTTAAACAGTTTTGGCACGCATAATTCACCTTCACCAATAAAGTGAGTCTCATACTAGTGGGTTGCGAGAGAGGGAGAGGTTACAAAAGCAAATCACAAGGACTATATTATGGTAGGTTTTCTTAAAGCTACAAACATTATAACTATATTTTGTTCCTTTTCACAATTACATTTTCCACATGATTTTGTTCAAATATCAAGATCAATTGACTCTACCCTCTCCTAAGATACTACATGCTTGATTTCTTCCTTTTCACAGTCAATTTCTAGAAAAGGGAACACACAGTGTTTGCCTCCTCTTTCTCACTTATAAATCTATTTGAGCTAACTCATAGAAAAACTGGAGGAAATAAATTATCCCCTATCTGTGATTGAACATTAAAGGGTAGAGGTGGAGTAAAGAGTTTAGATGTCAGATTAAAGGGAAGTCGTTAAGCTAGAACTCCTTGGTAAGACAGGAAAGTTAAAAGTTACCCATGTATATATCCTGTAAATAAAAGGCTATTAAATAAATAAAAAAAAAAGACAGGAAAGTTAACTGCAATATTCAAAAAAACCCTGGGTTGAACAGCAACTGCCTGGGTCCATATTACTGTGTTGCTCAATCAGTTATTTTGACATTAACTCTTTTCTCTACAGGTACAACTGCTGCAACAGAAATCATTGCCCCAGGACTACTAAACACATCACTTTTGGGACTTGGACAAGAAGAACCCAAATCTAGCTCATTTCATGGATACCCTTCAGCCAGAAACAAAAGACTGTTGGACTCTAACATTAGTATATGAAGAAAATCAAGACCTGAACTTTCTGGAAGTAAATCCAACTCCACCACTGCCAGAAACTCTCTGTAGACATTGTTACTTCATCACAAAACTTGTTTGCCTCCTTATCCTGGCTTTGTTGTTTCTCCTGATGCTTGTCATCATCACAAATCTTGTCAAAATACCAAGGAATTTGAACACCAACAATACCATCTAAAACCCAAGCATATTTCCTCAGATTTGAATAAACTACAGACTGATGGGGATTGGCTTTTGGACCCTTCTGCTCTTTAACTACTAATGGAGCTAACAGTTAAGCAGTTTCCTGTCAGCTGCAAGGTACATGAGGTTTCTTTTTCGAATACCAATCTCCTTCCTGACCAACTCAGATACCAACCAACGCCCAATGCCCTAACGAGCTTTGCCAATGACTTGTGAAGAATGTCTGTCCCCAAATCTGCTTTTACATCAGGTCAGGAGAAGCCTAAAAGCAGTTTCTTTTATCTGTTCTTCACTCAGTCTTGTTCTTAAAGGAGGAATTTTTAAGACGCCACTGCCAACTTCATGTGAACAAACATGGACCCAAAGAAGAAATATGAGAAGACACTCCCATCCTACTTCTGTACAGAAGTGGGAGGACAATTGATGTGAAATATTGGATATTTTTGCAGATATTTTCAATGTGTTGATAAGTTTGGCTGATTTTCTTTCTTTAATTTTTTTCCCTTTGTTAATATTTTTTATACGGAATGGAAACTTTGTATAGGAAGGGGGGAGAAATACCGGGAGAAATTCTAGTCATGAAAAAAATAAACTATATCAAGTGGTAGCATCCAAAAACTCTTGCAAGAATTCAGCATCAATTGTTTTCCTTGACGAGATCTATCAAGGGTAAATAAGCATTTATTAATCACTTACTATATACCAGGTAGAGAGCTAACTGCTGGGGATATAAAGAAAGACAAAAAAAAAATTCTAATGAATACAATTAATAATGGACTATGCAATCAAGCCATATTTTATAGAATATATAGAGAGTGTGAATGACAGGGAATCTCAGAGGGAAGAAGGTGAAGGATGAAGAGATCTGACATTTAATCTTGGAAGCATTAAGGAACTTTTGTAGTTTTTTGATTGGGGAAGTCAAAGTTGTACATTAAGGAGATGGATATGGCAGATGAATCACATCAAAAAAAGTCTGAAGACATGAAGACAAAACAGAATATTACCACAATTGTCTAAATATGAAGTACTAAGTGCTTACACAAATGTGGTAATTGTATTTGTGCAGAGAAGGGGGCATGCATGAGAAATAGATGTTTTGAAGGTAGAAGTAATAAGACTTTGCAACAGTCTGGATACCTGAAGTGAATGCAATTAAGACCATGATACTGATGTTATGAGGCTGGATGATTATGTCAAGGGTGGTGTTCAAAGAGCAAAGAGGTTGGAAGGGATGATAATGCCTTTGATTTAGATATGTGTTTGAGATATCTATGGGCCATCCAATTTAAGTCGTCTGAAAGGCAATTGATGATACAAAAGTAAAGCTCAACAGAGGTTAACCTGTGTGTATGATGTGGGAATCCTCTCTATACAAATGTTAATTGAACCTATGAGGAGCTGAGAAAATTGACAAGTGTGAAAATAAAAATCACGGATTTTTATCTGATAAAATGTATGAATTCATTCTCAGAATTATATACTTAAAAGTCTAAAATAAATCTCCTTCCTTCAACTATATGGATCCAAGAGCATATTAACTTGACCCAGGAAACTAGGAGGGGACAGTAGGAATTTTGCTGTAATATTTGGCTTCAGGATTATAAGATCAGGGACTTGGAGTTGTAGAGCACAAAAAAAAAAAAAAAAAAAAAAATTATAGGTCATTCTAGTCCAAACACTTCATTTTACTGATGAGGATACTAAAAGTCAGAATGTTTAGATTATTTGTTGAAAATCACAGGTAAAGATTGGCAGAGCTACATTCAAACCCAGCCTCTCCTTATCTGAACTGGCTCTAAGATTTTTTCCACCATGCTACACTGCTTCCATTTTTGGCCTAGGTGAATTGATAGGTAGGCAAGCATTCCCATAGAGCAAGGGGGCATTTACAGCCCTAAACTTGATTTTTCTTTTTTTGGAAGAGGGAGGAAGGGAAAGTTTCTGTAGTATCTTTCTTGTTGACCTCTTTAAGAGTAGCTTTAAGGAAAATATGAAGGTTTTCTCAGTACTTGAACTTTAAAATCATAGCAATGCAATGATAATTATATTTTTCCTTTTCACCATATTTTGTTCAAATTTTGGAACCACTTGACTCTACCCTTTCCTCAAATGATCCATCATCAATTTCTTCCCTTCTACAGTCCAAATCAAAGAAAAAGAATTGTACAAATGGTTGTCTGCACTTTCTTAACCTAGAAGCTAGGTTTAAGTTACTCTGCAGAAGAACTACATAATGAAGTAATACTTTTCTTAGTAATTAAGGAACATCAAAGAAGGGGGAACAGTTTGGCTACTAGTTAATAGAGAAGTCATTAGATGGGACTCTCTTATATTTCAGGCAAAGAAAGGTCAATAGCCATTGCCCAAGCTCATTTTGCTATTTCAGCCACTCAAAGTGACTGACACTAACTTTTCCTTCTCAAGGTAAAATACATAAAATAGAAATCATTGGGTCAGGACTAGGTAAATCACCTTGGGGACTGATTCAAGAAATATCCATACTGAACTCATCTCAGTAGATGCCCTCAAGGCCTGAGAGAGATGATTCACAAGCACAAACTTTGGACTATGGCATTGACCAAGCACTGTACACTCCTGAGGTCATCAAGTTGCCCCTAAAACTTTCAAAACCCTTTCCTAGGGATTGGAGTTTCCTCTGCCAAATTCTCCTTTCTCTTTTATTGCTGCTCATCATCTGGATTTTGTGATAATTTGACTTCCTCTAATATTTAATCACCTACATGGAACTTGATCAGGCAGATATATTCCTGGAGCCTGTCTAAACTGGATTAATAAAGACTGATCCCTTTTCCCTGAACCTATTCTTACTACCCATAACACCAGTAATCAGAGTATCTCCAAGGGGCCTGATGTGGTGCTATGTTTCCTGCCTGCTTCATGGTAGATTCTAACACCAACTATTATATGGTCAGCACAGAGCCTGAACAGACACCTGAAAAATTTAAGCAATAACTTGTAAATATCCTGTATTATCCTGTAGTAATATCCTGAATCCTGTAGTAGCTGCTCTTGACTTAACTCTGTTCTCTCATCGTTTCAATCTTCTTCCCAGAGAAAGAATTTCACTTTTTTTATATTAAAACTTTTTATTTTTAAACATATGCATGGATAATTTTTCAACAATGACCCTTGCAAAACCTTGTGTTTCAAATTTCCCCCTTCTTCCCCCCACCCCTTTCTCTAGATGGTAAGTAATCCAATATATATTAAACATAGTAAAATATATATTAAATCCAATATATGTATACATATTTATATAATTATTTTGCTGTATAAGAAAAATCAGATAGAAAAGGGAAAAAAATGAGAAAGAAAACAAAATGCAAGCAAACAAAAAGAATGAAAATGTTAAGTGGTGAGCCACATTCAGTTCCCAGAGTGGGATTGTGAGTTCTCTCTGGGCTTGTGGGAGTTCCTCTTAGATTTGTGAATCTCCCTATTGAATCCTGAGTTGTGAATCTGGAATGCTAATGTGTGAACTCTTAAAGATGTGAACTCAGTACATAAGCATTGTTTCTATCAATTCCAGTGAGTTAGCACCTTCTTTCAAGTTCTGGCCCATAACACTTAATAAATGTAGATATTTTATTGAGTGCAAAGTAAAAGGCAACTAATTCACAGAATAGTTTGAGTACTTAGCCTAAAGTTAAGAAGACCATGAGTTCACATCTGCCCTCAGACACTTAGCAGCTTGACCTTGAGGATATCACTTAACCATATTTGACTCAAGCTCTCTACATCTAAAATCTTCTGGAGAAAGAAATTGCAAACCACTCCAGTTTCTCTTCTACAAAAAAATCAATATTGGTCAGGGAGAATTGGATATGCCTGAAAAATTACTAAACAACAAAAATACTTAAGCAAAGTGCTTCTCAAGCCTTCTCTTCAATGAAGAGAACTTTTGACCAAATGACCCTACAGCTAGACTCATTAAAACATTCCATTCCAGTGTCTGAGTAAGCCAGCCCAGGCTCAAGGTTCCCTTTTTCTGATTTCTGAACTGTACAACTACCATCTACTAAAAGGAGTCAAAACTTCCTCAAGAGCCTCTGTCCCTGGGATAGGGAAGTCACAGGGACTATATAGATTAACCATGGCATCAAGAACCAATTAATTGCTAAAGGAACAAACAGAAAAAGAAGGAGTAAATGTCTGAAGAATATTGGGGGACTCCAAGAAAGTCCCTTCACCCCCTTTGCCTCAGTTCATCACCTGTAAAATGATCTAGAGAAGGAAATGGCAATTCACTCCAGTAAGAAAAACTGAGTTTTCCAGTGAGAAAACCCCAAATGTGATCATAAAGCGTTGGATGGGGGAAGGGGGGGGGTGGGAAATGGAAGAAATGATTGAACAAGAACAATTCCTGAGAAGAAAACAGTAATCTTGATTGATGGATAATTAGACAATAAATGAGGAGATGGCAAGTTTTTTCCTCTGCCTAAACTTTAACTTTCTCATCTGAAAATTACAGTTACTTTAATATTCATTATATTGTAAGTCAGTTAGACTTTTAGGATCAAATGAGATAATGGAGACTGACAACAGGTTTTGAGTTTGGCCTGATATTAAAGTTGAATCAAACCAACTCAAAAAGAAAGGAGTGTCCTGATTTTAATTTGGAATTACCAGGTTTGATATAATAACTGGGAACGTCTCAAAGAAATAAAGGTGAGATTGAGAGTCAGGATATGTATTGAGCTGGAACCCAGCTTTGTTCCAGATCTGCAAGAAAAGGACCAAAAAAAAAAAAAAAAAAGGCAGAAACCTACCTCTGATATCCAGTTATGTATCACTAGCCCAAGCTAGGGTCTAGACTCTAAGCAGGAATTTCTTTTCTCTTCTCCCCCTCTTGCCCCCCATTTAATAATATATTTTTTTCAATTATTTGAAAAGATAGTTTTTGACATTTTCTTAGTATAATATTTTCAGTTCCAATTGAGTTGAGAGTCAGGATATGATTAAGGGTTTGATTGGTATTTTGTTTGTTATTAGGTTAAGTTCTGTGGCAATAAGAAGTCCTAATGACGTTATGATTAGGGCTGAAAGTTTTGTTAAAGTAAGCATGATTATTGGGATTATTGTGGTGGGAGGGATGCTTGATGTTAGTAGGAATGCTAGGAAGATACTTCCAAGGGCTAGTCTTATAATAGGGTTGATAAGGTTCAGGTTGTTCTTGTTTAGTGGTGATATAGGGAGGAATCGGGATTCTTTTAGGAGGGCAAAGTGAATTAAACAGCCTTGGTTCCCAATAATCTGGGAAATTCCCAAAAATTTGTTTAAAGATGCTAACTAGGCAATCTGGGCCTCTTATAGTTACCCTAACTATGATTATAAGGTAGAATGGAAAAGGTAAATATCCCATTAAGGTTATACACACTAATCATTCTTGGAAAACTGCCAAGATCAGAGATGACAAAGGATGCAGAATAATAATTTCTGAAAATAAGCTAATTTCAAGGTTCTCAACATTTTCCAGTTTTTTTAATTTGTAAACTAAATCTTTGGAAAAAGTGGGTGGGGTGATTGCTAAAAATTTGAGATCAAATCTGAAATTTTAGAGGCTGAATCCAGAGACATTTGTTAGTGTCCAGAAACTGGGAATGAAATATAATGGCCTGTGGAGAGGCACAGAGATAAACTAAGGCAAAAGAGTTGGTTATCAGTGCACAATAGCAGTGATTAACACAGGAGTAGTTTGTTCCTTACTGGGATCTACTCAAACACTGAGAAGCATGTTGCAGGCTTCCATTCACCAATCAGTACCTCCTCCCCTCCTTCAACAATGGGTCCCAAAATTCTTTAGACTATGGGGGGTCACATGTTCTAAAGCTACTGTTGGGAATGGGCATAGAACTGAGTCACCCCATAGGGTCCTGATTTGGAGGTGGGGTGAGCTCCAGCAGTTAGTTGGTTCTTAATTCCATGGCAAGCCCTGCATGGCCTGTTTCATGACCAGGCAGTGATTGTTTTCTAGTCTAAAGATCAGACAAAATGGAGCTTGGATTTGTTTGATTTGTTCAGACACTGGGATCCTTTTGTAAGCCCTTCACTAACATGAGCTATCATTTGGCAAAATATTTTCACTTTAAAGAAGAGTAGAGGGATCATTTCTCTGAGTGATATGACTTACCCTTTTCCTTTGTCAGGAGGAAGCTATTGTCAGCTTATTCTATTATCAGATACTTCTCAGAATTCTAGGAAGGAATTCTTTATCAAACCCCATTTACTATTCCCCAAGCTTTGGTATCCTTAAACAACCTTTTGGGATATTGAAAAGCATATCTTCAGGCAAGTCTCCTTCTCAGTCTCTTCACCCCTTTCTTGACCCTGCTTTCTTGAACCCTTTCTCTGAGTTTACACCTTTACTTTTATGGTCTCCCAAAGAAAAATGCCCAATGCTGTATTTCCCCTATACAAGGTTTGCTTATGATGAAAGTTTTTGCTAAATTCCTTTCAGGACTAAGCCCACTATGAAGTCCTCCCTTCCTTCCTTTCTCTCTTCCTCCCTCCCTTCCTTCTTCCTTCTCTCTCTCTTTCTCTCTCTGTCTTTATCTCCCTTTCTCTCTCTCTTTCCTCATACTGCATTTTCTGGAGGGCTTCTTTTTCCTTACCTGGGCTAACTCTGGTTAGTCAAACTATAAGGTCTCCCTACTTTATTTTATCCCACTTTTGGTACTTTTTTTACCTCTTCATTTTGTTTGTAAACCTCTACCCTAAAATAAATTTACTTTTTGCCAAAGAGAATGGCTATTATAAATTTCTCACTAGTTTCTTGTCAACTAGGTCTTGTTATCTCAACCTCATCATAAGTACTTTATTCTTAGTAGGTGCTTAACAGACTCCTGTGATTAAATCAATCAGTAGGGTAAACTATGCCTTTCTTGTATCTGAGCAGTAAAGTACTCCAAAACTTTTCAGAATTTCAGAATTTTCAGAATTCAAAATTTCAGAATTCTGAATGTTAATTAATTGAGGAGATAATCAGACCTGAAAGTAATCAAGAAACCAGGTGTGGTGATTGTGAGGGAGAACACAGGAATTTGTCTACAATTTTATTGATAATGAGGTTGGTATTCACACCTTCTTTATGTAAATGAAAAGGGGAGGGGAAACTTGGAAGAAAAAGGAATATAAAAGGCCAATGCTGGCTAAATTTGAGACTTTCTTGCTCAGAATTTAGGTTCCAGTTGTACCTGTGTTCTGGATTGAGATACTACTTAGTAAGACATTCAAAGTAAGTTTCTTCTTGGGGAAGATCTATTATAGATCTATGAAAACTGAGAGCTGGCCTTTTATTGTGATATAGTCATGGTTCCATGACAATAATAAGTTTGCTATTCTGCCAAAACCTCAGATTTTTTAATCTATAAAATATCAAATAAGCTGTCTGTAAAAATATCCTTTAATATCACATATGCAGAAACTAACAATAAGTAGGTTGTGAGGTTAGCTTGATGATACCATTGACATCAGGTTCACTCAGAAGTGGAGCTGTGTCTCCTTTCTGGTCCTTTGTTCTGTTGGTTTGGACTATCTTGGCTGGAGAGAATGGATGTAGCTCAATTCTTGGAGATGTTCTGAACTAGCAAGCAAAAGACACTAGACAGATCCAGAACTGAGGACTTTCCATATTAGCACCTACCTGTACACTCAGTAGGCACTTATTAAGTACTTACTGAGGGCTAAGTGTTTTCCTAAGTTCAAGGGAAATGGATGAATAATGGGCAAAGGAGAATGAGAAAGAGGAGTCACATGGAGCAGAATTGGAGAAACCATTATTATCACAATATTCAAGCAGAAAATAAGGGGTTTTTTTGGATGAAGGATTCATGAGTTGGTTTACAAGTCGATTGCAGGAATTTAATAGATAGGACCAAGGCAAAAATTAGAGAGTGTAGGATCCTCGAATGGACAATGTACTACAGAAGGAGAATAGTCTTGGTGTCAAAGGTGTAGACAGAAGGAATTTTCTTGGGAAAAAGAATGGCCACCTCTTTGGAGATACCAGGTAAAGGTGATAATGGGAGAAATGTTTGTAATTCCCACTGTGGTTATTGGGAAAGTAAATTAAGGAGATTTTGAAAGGATTGTCTTTGTGTGGGAACAGGTTGTAACACCAAGTTACACTGGACCCAGTAAACTTAGTTTTGTGACTTTCTAGCTTCATTTAGCAGTACTAGAATAGGAGCAAAACTGGCAGTCTGGTGATAGAAAACCAAAAAAGGTATTTGACAAGGCATAATGTATTTTAGGACAAAGGGCTAAGTAAGGCATTACAACTGAAAAGACTAGTTACTGAATGTATTTGTTCTTCTAATAGTTAAACTATTAGCATTCTCAACTCATTCAGTTATTGTCTTCCTGGTTCCTCAAATAGGCCTCCTTGTAACCAAACAGAAGGGGTTTACTCCATTACAGATATGGTATCCTCTCCCAAGGTTACACTTTAGAATCTCACATTTTTGAGGCCTTTTTCTCAATTGGGTAGATCAAGACACTTGAACTAGGACACTGGAGAACTAAGTTGGCACAATTATATCCAAGGAAGAATTTTGCCATATAAACAGGAGGTTTACTGAGGTATTGACTCCAAAATACCAAAACAAAATGATAGACCGAAAGTTCTAAGAGATAAAGAACGTTTAAATAATAAGTAATTGAAGGGCAGAGAGTTGACTTGCTCAAGTCCACATAGTAAATGGCAAAGCTATATTCAAACCCAGTTCTTTCCAAAGCTATTTTGTCAATGTGCTACACTCTGCTACTATTTATTGATTTGAGTGAATACATAAATAAGGAAGCAATCAACAAAGCAGGGTATTCTCCACTGTCAATTAGTTTTGGGAGCTTTCAGAGGGTGGAAAGACACTTTCTCCAACATTGTTCATGTTGCTTTAAAGGAACATTAAAGGAAAATATAATATAGGACTTTATTTTTTAATGAATAAAGACCTAATTGAAAAATCATGATAATTGTGTTTACTTCCTGTCCACCATTTTTAATGGAATTTGGAGACCATATGCTTGTACTTTCTTCTGAGATTATCCGCTGTCTACTCTTTGCTTTCACAGTCCAGTTCCTGGAAAAAAAGGAACACATATTGGTTACATTCACCATTACTTTCTCAACCTGAAAGGTAAAAGCCATGCTGAAGCTAACACCTGGTGAAGTTTTGGAAATGGGAGAGAAAGAAGAACAGAAGAGAGAGAGTAAATCAAGAAGCCAAAATACATACAAAGGAGCAGCACTTTCACAGTTCCTTCTGACCCAAGATCTGGCCTTACCATCTTCAAGTTATACCAATAGCAGTGCATATGGATATAGTTCTGATGAAAAATTTTATTGAGTTTCCTTTCCCAGCCCAAATTGTTCGAGGACCATTAGAAGAATTGGGAGACTCCTTTGTGTTTTTCACACTCTGACCTGCATCTCAGGCTGCTGAAGGTGATAAAAATGAAGACAAGAGTAAAGATAATGGTTGTGACATCAGTGATGAAGTCGTCTCTGACAATGATGACAAGCATTATGAGGATGCTGTTGATATTTGGGGCAATTGTAAGTTCAAGGATAAGGATGATAAAGATAGTCATGAATATAATGCTAATGATATTGATGATGATAGTGATGCTGACAATCCCAAAGAGGCTGGTGATGGTTATGGCCAAGATGACATAAAACTAAGAGGAACATCTGTTATGATGATAGGCATTAAAAATATTGACAACTTTGATGATTATGACAAAATTTTTCATTTGTTTTGCCCTGGACTATAATGAATACTTCAGGGACTTAAACCATGTCTATGTCATCAGTGAGACTCTCAAAGACAAGTAGAAAGCATGAATTCCAGTTGATATGCAATGAAGCTTTGTAACACTTGGTAAATCCATCAACTTCACCTCTGGACTACCAGCCAGTTTATGCATTATTTCAGCACCACGATCATCTGTTTATTAGATATTTTTGCGCAAATTGTATATTGTCTGTTTTATATTTGAGAAACATCAGTTACTGCAGTTCTGATTGTTGTATCATTTGCCTTGTAAAGCTGAAAGATAGTATCACTTTCCCTGCATGTGTTATGTAGCATCATTTGCTGTTTGACTTATGAATGGGAAATTACTTAAATTATTGAACTAAAATAATTAAAGGAATGAGCACATAAGGGATGTTTAAAGAAGATAGTGATTTTTTAAATGGGTAATTTAATTATGTATGTTAATGAAAATATAAAAAACTTATTGAATATTGTTAGTTAACATCTTAGTTACCATCACTTTCAAAACCTGTTACACTTCTACTCAGAATACAAAAGGTTTGATTATTTTGTGATATCCTTAGCTATCTCTCACATTTTTGTTTTGATTTCAAGACCTTTGGCTGTTGCTAATACTGAATTAAAATGGAAACAAAGAGTCTATTTTATTGAAATAGGTAATAAAAAATCACAGCCAAAAAACGGAGTAGGAATTGTCATGACCCTCTTGGGTTTTCTTCCCAAAGGAAAGATGAGAATGGTTTGCTATTTCCTGATCCAGTTCATTTTACAGATGAAGAATTAAGACAAACATGAGGAAGTGACTTATGCACTGAACTAGTAACTGTATGAAGTTAGATTTGAATTCAGGAGGAGGAATCTTCCTGGCCTTAGACCCAGTGCTCTGTTGACTGTATTACCTAGTTGCCCTAATGAGTTTCTTACATTGAGAGGTTTAGTTCTTGAAATATACTCATGCTATAAGAAGTAAGGACATCTGAACTCAGCTCCCATCTGGGGGCATAAAAGAACATGAAACCAGGAAGATTTTGAGGAAAATGAGGGAAAAATAGGCAAATAAGTGAGAATATACATAAGTGATGGGCCCCATATTCAGAATTCTCTCTGAAAATTACAATAAATGAATGAGCATTGTACTAGTGTACAGAAGCTGGCCACTACTGCCAAGTTCTTGGAGTGAACCCTGATTTCCTATTGCCCTT
This sequence comes from Sarcophilus harrisii, assembly GCF_902635505.1. Lineage (NCBI taxonomy): Eukaryota > Metazoa > Chordata > Mammalia > Dasyuromorphia > Dasyuridae > Sarcophilus > Sarcophilus harrisii. The sequence goes on from NC_045428.1 coordinate 531,947,457, forward strand.
TTTTGATTTTGCATAACACGCCCCTAGTAAAAGGTGGCCAAAATACTTGCTATTCCATATATGTTAGCCTTTATAAATTTCATCCAGAACATAGGAAAGGGTCTTCTTGAAGAGGACCAAAATGACATCATTCACTATGTTAGGGTTAATTTACAGTGTCTCTGAAAGTGTCTGATCAAAACAATACAAGCCCAGAAAACTCTGCCACAGCTGGGCACTGTCTACTTCCCAGATCAGAGTCTTTTTCCTATTTCAAAGTGCTGTGACAACAGAAAAGTGATAAATCAGGAGGTGGGGATATGCTGGGAGTTCTAGTCACAAAATTACACACATCGCAGCCCAGAGAGTTAACTTGAAGCAACAGTGGAATTTGGCAGCCTCTGTATATCTGAGCAGTCTTTTAGGGGTCACACTGCTTTCATCCTACTCTGAAGAAGGGGTTAGAAAAGGTGCCCTAAATTTGGTTCCTTGCCCAACCCTGTCAGGAACCATGGCAGATCAGAATCCCACCCTGAGTTTGAAACACAGACACACACACACATCAACTTCTGCAAAGCTGAATCCACTCTGTTCCAGGAATATGTGCACATTTATAGACAGCACAAAATCCAGTAGATCCTCAAGATGAATAGCTGTTGTAGAAATACTCACCTCCAAATGGCAGCCCTGAGTGAAACAAAGCTGATAAATGAAGACCAACTTGATGACTTTGAAATAAACTTGTGACAAATTCACATTAGAGGTCACACATTAGAGCTCACACTTTTAAGAGGTCATACATTTAGAGAGTTTATATAAGCTGGAAACCTCCAGGAAGAGGAGGAGACTTTAGGAGATTCACAAGTCAGTGAGAAGTCAGTTTGGGAGATTGACAGAGCCAGAATTCAGTCGAGAAGATTCAGAACTGGAGATTCAGAGGGAGCTGGAGGCTGAAGCTGAAGCTGGCAGAGGCAAAAGACAAGCAACAAGAGCTCTTGGAACCAAGGAGGGAGATAGGCCTAGAAGAAAGCTTACCAGGCTATTTTGAAAGGAGATAAAAAAGGAATGAACTTTTAACAAGGGGGCTGCATTTGAGGTGATTATTACTTTGAACTGAAACTAAGTCTGCCTCCAGAACCTCCCCAAGAAACCTGCTGCCAGAGAAAGATTATATTTTAGAAAAGAAGAACACCACAGTTTTCAAATAATTGTGCATAACCTAAGCCTATCTTACAATTGACTTTGGAGACCAGATATGATGGGGCATGTACTCATACCAAACTTTCCTTTCATATGCATGACAGTAAAGGAGATGAATTTGTCCAGATGGAATTTCATTTCAGAGGGCCAAAGGCCTGCAGGGCACAGTCAAATCTAAATGCAGAAAAATTAGATGTTTTGCTATAGATGTAGTTCTAATATGGTTTAATTAAAATCATATTTTAGGCATTTTAAGAAAGCTACAGATCATATTGGTTAAACAGGAGACCATGATGCACTAAATAAATGTTAAATGCTTCGACAAAGACAGATGGAAACTATGGCATAAGTAATTACTTGAAAAGAACTTGAAGTTAAATATCTAATGAAAAATAAATATCTAGCAAACTTCTCTTAGATGTTCCTTGCATTTCTAAGCAGTAGAAATTTCGTGTAGTATCACAAATTTCCTGATTAAATTCTCTCCCTCTCTCCCCTCTCCTCTGTCTTTCACTCTCTCTCTTTCACTCTTTTCCCTCTCAAACTGATTTTTTCATTTTACTTTGAACTTGTAAAAGAAGCAATTGGGCACTGCCTTGGGCAAATTGAGACCTGTTAAAGATCTTAACTTAAAAAGGCCAAGGTCTCCTACTGCATATAGGATCAGCTGTGGCCATACTGATTTAGATCCTGCCACAGGACCCAGGAGGCTCTGGAGGAGGAGGTGACTCCCTCCCTCAAAATTAATTCACTTTGATCTTATGGCATTACTTTCCTTATGTCATGATGCTCTTCCAGAATGTAGGACAAATAACAAAAGGAGGAATGGGAAAAGATCATGTTTATTTTTATTTTTTTATTTTTTTTATTTAATAGCCTTTTATTTACAGGTTATATGCATGGGTAACTTTACACATTAACAATTGCCAAACCTCTTGTTCCAGTTTTTCACCTCTTACTCCCCCACCCCCTCCCCCAGATGGCAGGATGACCAGTAGATGTTTAATATATTAAAATATAAATTAGATACACAATAAGTATACATGACCAAAACATTATTTTGCTGTACAAAAAGAATCAGACTCTGAAATATTATACAATTAGCTTGTGAAGGAAATCAAAAATGCAGGTGTGCATAAATATAGGGATTGGGAATTCAATGTAATGGTTTTTAGTCATCTCCCAGAGTTCTTTTTCTGGGTATAGCTAGTTCAGTTCATTACTGCTCCATTAGAAATGATTTGGTTGATCTCGTTGCTGAGGATGGCCTGGTCCATCAGAACTGGTCATCATATAGTATTGTTGTTGAAGTATATAATGATCTCCTGGTCCTGCTCATTTCACTCAGCATCAGTTCGTGTAAGTCTCTCCAGGCCTTTCTGAAATCATCCTGTTGGTCATTTCTTACAGAACAGTAATATTCCATAATTTTCATATACCACAATTTATTCAGCCACTCCAACTGATGGACATCCATTCAGTTTCCAGTTTCTAGCCACTACAAAAAGGGCTGCCACAAACATTCATGCACATACAGGTCCCTTTGCCTTCTTTATAATCTCTTTGGGATATAAGCCCAGTAGTAACACTGCTGGATCAAAGGGTATGCACAGTTTGATAGCTTTTTGAGCATAGTTCCAAACTATTCTCCAGAATGGTTGGATTCGTTCACAACTCCACCAACAATGCATCAATGTCCCAGTTTTCCCACATCCCCTCCAACATTCCACATTATCTTTCCCTGTCATTCTAGCCAATCTGACAAGGGTGTAGTGGTATCTGAGTTTTGACCTCTGCATCTTAGGTAACACAGCCCAGCATAGTTAATAGTTTCATTCAGTTATACAAACCTTTCTACCACAAAATAGTGATCCAGAAAGGCTAAGGGCATTGTTATGTGCTCCAAAAATTCCATTACCATTGCTTTGTGTGACTAAGTTGCTCTGAAGGAGTCGGTGTTGGGAAATGAGTAATTTGGCAACTGGGAAGTTGGTCTTTAAGGAATATCAAAATGTAATTTGTTGAGCAGAAATATAGCAAATTTGTAAAGGGAAGAAGAGTGTTTTAGAGGTTAGCAAATATATCTACACCAGTGAATACTAGAATCTTGTCCAAGTGACAGATAAAGGAAGCTCAGAGAACAGGTTACTCAGGGGCGATATTAGAGAAAAAGGGGAATTTCTGCCATTAGAAGCAGGTCAAACCTTACTGGGTGAGGACAAGAAGATAAAAGGAATGAATATGAAAAAATTTGAAAATTTAAAATTAGTTTATAGAATGGACATTACGAAGATATTGGAGGAGTAAGTGGCTTCAGAATGGGACATTGGGGTGGTAAAGTTGAGCAAGATGTTTAATAAGGGAGTAGTTCCTTGTCAGTGGGGCATGGAAAATGTGGTTTGGTAAAAGTCAATTGGAAGTCCTTACTGACTGGGGTAGTGTGGGAAAGCCAGGATTTGTTGGTGTTTTTCAGGTATAGCTGACTATTCATGGCCTCATTGGGGGTTTACTTAGAAAAGATTTTGGAACAGTTTGCCAATTTTTTTTGTATCTCATTTTCCAAATGAAAAACTAAGGCAAATGGGGTGAAGTGGCTTATCTAGGGTATCACAGAGAGAGTGTGAAGCCATATTAGAACCCATGAAGATGACTTTGGAAAAGTAGAGAGAAAAAATTGGAAAACAAGTTTTTTCAAGGGCAAATGTTGAAAATAGTAAATTTTTGTACATGTCTTCTATTTTTCCAGTGACCAAATTACTCCCAATATTCTTTCCCATCATTTCTTCCCCATCATTTATAAGCAAACCATTCCATATAAAAAATAACATTTATTGTTGGGAAAATGTGGGAAGAGGACAAAATCAGCCAAACTGATTAACACATTAAACAACTCTGTAGAAATAGTCAATGTACTATTCACATTACAATACACATTCACTATACACATCAATTGCCATCCGACCTCTGTAAAGGAGTAGGTAGGGGGATATCTTCTCACATCTTTCCATTGAGTCCAAATATGTTCTTATGAAGTCGAAGTATGTCTTGAAAATTTGCTCTTCTAGAAACAGCACAAAGAGATGATAGCAGCAGACAAGAGAAGCTACTTCAGATTTCTCCTGATTTGGTAGGAAGTCAGATGTAGAATCAGGAATACTTTACAAGCTGCTGGCAAAACTTTTCAGGATGTTGGCTCATCTCTGAGTTGGTCATGGAGAAAGATTGGTATTGAAAGATGAAGCTTCATATATCTTAATAGCAGGCAGGAAACATGGCAGTATATTGAATGATTAGAGTTCCTCCAACTATTGTTGCCATTAATGATTAAAAGTAAGAGCAGCATGCAGAAACCAATCCCATCAGTTTGGGATTTATACACAGTCTGGCATAGATGCATGATTTCATGGTTTTGGTGTTGAGCTTCTGGAAGGTACCAGGAAGACTTGCCATAGCACAATGATAATGATTGACAACGATAGAAACAAGATAATTTCAATGAAAAGTGTGCAGTGTGGATACTTGCACCGGAGTTTTGGGGGTGATGGGGGTAAATTCACTATCACAGAAGGTTTCACTATTTCATTTTCTTCATATACCAATATCAGAGCCATTGAGTTTTCTGGTTCTGATGGAAGGGTATCCATTGAAATGAGCTAGGTTGGACTTTTCTTGTACAAGTCTGGTCCTGGGGAAGTCTGGTCCTGGTCCTGGGGAAGTCTGGTCCTGTTTCACTACTTGCACCTGTAGAAAGAAGGATTAATATCAAAGTAGTTTTGATTGGCTACAAAAGCAACTGGACTCAGGCAATCTCCTGCTCACTTCACAGCTGTTTTTGGTTATTAAACTTAAATTTTCCTATCCTATGAAGTATCTCAGCATTACTTCCCCTTTTATCAGGAAGTGTTCTGTGAGTCCATAGTGGAACTGATTTGCGAATGGGAAAGGATGCAAATCTTGGCTAAAAAGCCTAGTGTCCTTCTTTCCCTCTCTCCAATAATGACACAGCATCAGAAGTTACTTGGAAACTTTGTATCCCTAGCACTTTATTCACTGTCTAATATACAGTAAGTACTTAAGAGGTGTTTATTACTAATTGCCTACAGAATCTATAGGTTAGTGTGAAGACCAAGTTAGCACCCTAGATACCTTAGAATCAGCCAGAGTCAGGATAAGCAAAAGTCCTTGGTCTTTAGAGGTAGAAGTGAATTGGATGGATGCAGGATCTCCATGGCCCCTCCTCTTTGTCTCCCACCTAAAAAATGACTCTGGCTAGTCTTATTCCACCTCTTAGTTCCTCCTACAATTCTCTGTAAATACCAATTATGGAGCCAGCACAGAATAATGGGAAGGACCATTTTCTAAGTATATGCTAATAGAGTATTGTCCACTTGGGAATTAGCCTTAATTGTCTGAGCTCAGTGCATCAACTTAAAAGAGTTTCATCCCTTTACAGGTTAGCCCTAAAAAGGAAAGCTCATTGGTGTTTCATCATTCCAGCGCTTTTAGATACTGGCCCAGGAACCAAACTAGAATTCAACTACATTCAATTCAAGCCAAGACAGTTCACAACAATATATCATTGAATCAGAATCAGGACATTCCTACTCTTCTGAGTTAGTTTGATCTAACTTAAACATCAGGCCAACCTCAAGAGCTATTGCAAGTCTTCAAGCATTATGCCATTTGATCCAGACATTCTACGTGAATTAAGTTATTTAAAATGTTCAAATGCCTGTATTTTATAAAAGAAAACACTGAAGTTTAGGCAGAGCAAGAAAGTTGACCAGGTTCATGAGTTATGACCAGGTCAGAGGCTCTGGTGCAAACCTCATACCTCTAGTGATTCCAAGTCCTCTCAATAGCCCAGCTCTTTCCCAGATCTGCAAGAAAAGGGAGTATTTCCCCAAGAGGAAACCTACCTTTAATAGCCAGCAAGGTGTTACAGCCAGCACCACAGTCCCAGCTATGCTCTTGTCTCTGATCAGGAATGTTTCAACCTGAGCCAGTAGTGGGCTTTTATACACTGTTCCAAGACATCTCCACCCATTTTCCGTTCACTGAAGAAGGTGTGAACCACTCAGGACCAAGCTTCAGTGGTTAGATAAGTATCCAACCCAGCTTCTCACTTCATTACATTTATCTCTTAACTATTTCAGAGTGAAATTTCAGTGTTCACTCCTTAAGAAACAGTGAGTTGGCAGGTTGCTCCCTCTATTAGTATATCATAGCAGTCTTACTAATTATTTACTGAGTGCAAAGTACTTAGTAAGTGTAGGTATTTTACTAAGTGCAAAGTATTGGGTAACAAACTGGCAGAGTGGATAGAGTATTGAGCCTGCAGTTGTGAAGACTTATCTTCATAAATTCAAATCTGATCACAGACACTTACAAGCTGTTGACCTTAAGTAAGTCATTTATTAACCCTGTATCACTCAAGTTTTCTCATATCTAAAATTAACTGGAGATGAAAATTGCAAGCCACTCCAGCATTGCTACCAAGAAAACCCCAAATTGGGTTAGGGATACTTGGACATGACTGAAAAATGAGTAAACAGCAACAATAAAAGTATGTAGACAAAGCAAGACTTAAGCCTTCTCTTTGGTAAAGAAAGATTTTGACCAAATGATTTCCCAGTCAGACTCATTTTAAGTATTTTAATATCTGAGAAAGCCAATCCAGACCCAAGGTTTATTTTTATAATTTCTGGACTGGAAAACTAACATTTCCTGAGAGGGAGTCAAAGTGTCCTGAAGAGACCCAGGCCCTGAGACAGGAAAGTCTCAAAGTTTTATAGATTAACCATGGTATCAAGTACAACTTTCTAGAGTGATAGAAGGAGAAGAGGAAGTAAATATGTGAAGCAGAATTAGAACTCAAGCAAGTCACTTCACCTTGTTTGCCTCAGTTTTTCACCTATAAAATGAACTACAAAGGAAATGGCAAACTACTACAGTATCATTGCCATTAAAAGCCCAAATGGGATCATGAAGAGTTGGAGAGAGGAAAAAAAAAAAGACCAAATTTGGATTTTTTGTAGAAGAGATACTTGTGTTTTGCAATTTCTTTCTTTCTTTCTTTTTTTTTTTTTTTTGTTTGTTTGTTCTCCTAGCTTTTGGGTCTCTCATTCTCTGTATTCTTCTACTCTCTACTTCTACTCTCATTCTTCTATATTCTATCCCTATATTTATGCACACCTGCATTTTTGATTTCCTTCACAAGCTAATTGTACAATATTTCAGAGTCTGATTCTTTTTGTACAGCAAAATAACGTTTTGGTCATGTATACTTATTGTGTATCTAATTTATATTTTAATATATTTAACATCTACTGGTCATCCTGCCATCTCGGGGAGAGAGTGGGGGGGGGTAAGAGGTGAAAAATTGGAACAAGAGGTTAGGCAATTGTTAATGCTGTAAAGTTACCCATACATATATCCTGTAAATAAAAGGCTATTAAATAAAATAAAAAAAAATTAAGCTAAAAAAAAAAAAGAAAAAGAAAACACATGGCTAAAATGTAGTACAAGCTTGGGCTCTAAATAGACTTGTGCAAAATCAGTGATGTAGCTTAGTGAATAAGTAAAGGTAGTAAATCATTTTGTGCTAAATATCCATGGTCATTCTAGACCTAAACTATCTGGCTTGAGATATCAAAGCTGTCAATCCTATCTTCAGTCGAAATCTTAAGATAAATATAAGTTCTCCTTTTCTATACTCTCCTACTCTAAGACCCTTAAAGGATCTCAAAGAGAACACAAAGGAGATGCTGCTGAAGGACTGTTTCAAGCTGGCATATACATTACAGTCTCCAGTGACATCCACCTGCAGTGACAGATCACTGTCAGAGGTAACTTCAAAATTTCATCAGTCAGTATGTCTTGCTTCAGAAAGCAGTTAAAATAGAGAGGTTTACATCATTATAATGTACAGCATTCTCACACTACAACAAACACATTCCCATTCAATAAACTTATCATCCATGTTACTTCCTGGAGTAAAAAATATATATATATAATGCTTGGCTTTTAAAGCCTTTCATGGCCTTGTGTGCCATAATAAGGTCTTTATCTTTGAGTGGTCACTGCAATTTCTTTCTCCAGAAGATCTTAGATATGAGAGAACTCGAGTCAAACATGGTTAAGTGGCATCCTCAGGGTAATGCTGCTGAGTAAGTGTCTGAGGGCAGATGTGAACTCGTGAAGGGTCTTAACTTTAGGCTAAGTACTCAAACTATTCTGTGAATTGAAACAAAATTTATTAAGTGGGGAGGAAAGGAGAGAAAAGAAATCCCTGCTCAGAGTCTAGATTCTAGCTTGGGCTAGTGATACATAATTAGATATCAAAGGCAGGTTTCTGTTTGGGGCAATTCTCCTTTTCTTGCAGATCTAGCACAAAGCTGTGTTGTTGAACAGACTTAGAGTCCCTAGAGATATAGGGTTTGTATCAGAGCTTATGAGTTGCTCATAAATCCATGATCATGGTCAAGTTTCTTACTCTTCCTAAACTTTAACTTTCTCATCTGAAAATTACAGTTACTTTAATATTCATCATATTCTAAGTCGATTAGACTTTCAGGACCAAATATGATAAGGAAATTGACAACAGGTCTTGAGGTTGACCTTATATTAAAGTTAAATCAAACCAACTCAAAAAGAAAGGAGTGTCCTGATTTTATTTTTATTATTTTTTATAACTTTTTATTGATAGTACATATGCATGGGTAATTTTTTATAACATTATCCCTTGCACTCACTTCTGTTGTGATTTTTCCCTTCCCTCCCTCCACCTCCTCTCCTAAATGTCAGGCAGTGTTATACATGTTAAATAAGTTATAGTATATCCTAGATACAATATATGTGTGCAGAACTGAACAGTTCTCTTATTGCACAGGAAGAATTGGTAAAATTAACCCGGTAAAATTCCAATCTTCCTGTGAAGAAATCCACTTCCATCAGAATACATCCTCATACACTATCGTTGTTGAAGTATATAATGATCTCCTGGTTCTGCTCATTTCACTTAGCATCAGTTCATGTAAGTCTCTCCAAGCCTCTCTGTATTCATCCTGCTGGTCATTTCTTACAGAATAATAATATTCCATAACATTCATATACCACAATTTACCCAACTATTTATTCTCCAATTGATGGGCATCCATTCATTTTCCAGTTTCTAGACACTACAAACAGAGCTGCCACAAACATTTTTGCACATACAGGTCCCTTTCCCTTCTTTACTATCTCTTTGGGATATAAGCCCAGTAGTGGAGTATCTTGATTTTAATTCGGAATTACGGAGTTTGATATAATAACTGGGAAAGTCTCAAAGACATAAAGATGAGATTGAGAGTGAGGATATGTATTGAGTTGTTAAAACAGCATTGGTTCCCAATAGTCTGGGAAATTCCCAAAAGTTTGTTTAAAGATGCTAACTAGGCAATCTGGGCCTCTTATATCATGGCCCTAGCCATGATAATAAGGTAATGTGGAAAAGGTAAAGTTCCCATTAAGGTTATACAAACTAATCAATCTTAGAAAACTGCCAGGATCAGAGATGACAAAGGATGAAGGATAAAAATTTCTGAAAATAAGTTAATTTCAAGGTTCTCAACATTTCTAGTTTTTTTTTTTTTTTTTAATTTGTAAAAGAAATCTTTGGAAAAGTGGATAAGGTTATCCTAAAAATTTGAGACAAAATCTGAAATTTTTGAGGCTGAATCCAGAGATACTTGTTAGTGTATATATAGTGTATATATAACTAACAAGTTATATATATAAAACACATATAACATTAACACTTCAGAAGTGTTTGTTCAGAAGTGTTATATTTCACTGGGAGAGAAATATAACAGCCTGTGGAGAGGCACAGAGATAAACTCAAGGCAAAGGGGTTGGTTATCAGTGCACAATAGCAATGATTAACACAGGGGTAGTTTGCTCCTTACTGGGATCTACTCAAATATTGGGAAGTATGTTGCTGGATTCCATTCACCAATCAGTACTCCTCCCCTCCTTCAACAATGGGTCCCAAAGTCCTTTGCGCTATGGGGGTCACATGTTCTAAAGCTACTGTTGGGAATGGGCATAGAGCTGAGTCATCCCATAGGGTCCTGATTTGGAGGTGGGGTGAACTCCAGCAGTTAGTTGGTTCTTAACTTCATGGCAAGCCCTGCATGGCCTATCTGCTTCATGACCAGGCAGTGATTGTTTTCTAGTCTAAAGATCAGACAAAATGGAGCTTGGATTTGTTTGGCTTGTCAGACACCGCGATCCTTTCACTAACAGCCTTTCACTAACATGAGCTATCATTTAGCAAAATATTTTCTTCACTTCAAAGAAGATTAGAACCATCATTTCTCTAAGTGATGTGACTTACCCTTTTCCTTTGTCAGGAGGAAGCTATTATCAGCTTATTCTATTATTAGATACTTCTCAGAATTCTAGGAAGGAATTATTTATCAAACCCATTTATCATTCTCCAAGCTCTGGTATCCTTAAACAACGTTTTGGGATATTGACTAGCCATATCTTCAGGCAGATTTGGGTCCTGGTCACTTGACCCTGCTTTCCTGAACCCTTTCTCCCAGTTTACACCTTTACTTCTATGGTCTCCCACGGAAAAATGCCCAAGGCTGTATTTCCCCAAACAAGGTTTGCTTATGATGAAAGTTTTTGCTAAATTTCTTTCAGGACTAAGCCCACTATGAAGTCCTCCCTTCCTTCCTCCCTCTCTTCCTCCCTCCCTTTCTCTTTTCTTCCCTCTCTCCTTCTCTTCCTGTCTCTGTCTCCCTTTCTCTTTTTCCTCATACCCCATTTTCTGGAGAGCTTCTTTTTCCTTACCTGGGCTAACTCTGGTTAGTCTAACTATAAGGTCTCTCTACTTTATTTTATCCCATTTCTGGTACCTATTTTACCTCTTCATTTTGTTTGTAAACCTCTACCCTAAAATAAATTTACCTTTTGCCAAAGAGAATGGCTATTGTAAATTTGTCACTAGTTAAATTGTCAACTAGGTCTTGCTAATCTCAACCTCATCATAAGTATCTTATGCTTAGTAGGTACTTAACAGACTTCTGTGATTAAATCATCCAGTAGGTAAACTCTGCCTTCCTTGTATCTGAGCAGTACTCCAAATATACTCCCAAACTTTTCAGAATTACATATTAATTAAGTGAGGAGATAATCAGAGCTGAGAGGGTAATCAAGAAATGAAGTATGGTGACTAGTGAGAGAGAACAAAGGGATTTATCTACAATTTTACTGATAATGAAGTTGGTATTCACACCTTCTTTATATAAATGAAAAGGGGAGGGGAAACTTGGGAGAAAAAGGAATATAAAAGGCCAGTGCTGGCCGAGTTTGAGAATTCCCTGCCCAGAGTTTAGGTTCCAGTTGTACCTGTGTTCCTGATTGAGATACTATCTAGCAAGACATTCAAGATAAGTTTCTTCTTGGGGAAATGCCTTTTTTTGTTATAGATCTGTGAAAACTGAGAGCTGGCCTTTTATTGTAATATAGTCATGGTTCTATGACAATAATAAATTTGCCATTCTGCCAAAACCTCAGATTTTTTAATCTTTAAAGTATCAAATAAAGAATCTGTAAAAATATCCTTTAAGATCCGCATATGCAGAAACTAACAATAAGTAGGTTCTCAGGTTAGCTTGATGATACCATTTAGATCAGGTTCACTCAGAAGTGGAGCTGGGTCTCCTTTCTGGTCCTTTGTTATGCTGGTCCTGACTATCTTGACTGGAGAGAATGGATGCAGCTCAATTCTTGGAGATGTTCTGAACTAGCAAGCAAAAGACACTAGACAGATCCAGAACTGAAGGCTTTCCATGTTAGCACCTACCTGTACACTCAGTAGGCACTTATTAAGTATTTACTGAGGGCTAAGTGTTTTGCTAAATTCAAGGGAAATGGATGAATAATCGGCAAAGGAGATTGGGAAAGAGCAGTCACACAGAGCAGAATTGGAGAAACCATTATTATCACATTATTCAAGCAGAAAATAAGGGGTTTTTTTGGATGAAGGATTCATGAGTTGGTTTACAGGTCGATTGCAGGAATTTAATAGATAGGACCAAGGCAAAAATTAGAGAGTGTAGGATCCTCGAATGGACAATGTACTACAGAAGGAGAATAGTCTTGGTGTCAAAGGTGTAGACAGAAGGAATTTTCTTGGGAAAAAGAATGGCCACCTCTTTGGAGACACCAGGTCAAGGTGATAAGGGAGAAATGTTTGTAATTCCCACTGTGGTTATTGGGAAAGTAAATTAAGGAGATTTTGAAAGGATTGTCTTTGTGTGGGAACAGGTTGTAACATCAAGTTACACTGGACCCAGTAAACTTAGTTTTGTGACTTTCTAGCTTCATTTAGCAGTATAAGAATAGAAGCAAAATTGGAGGTCTGGTGATAGAAAACCAAAAAAGGTGTTTGACAAGGCATAATGTATTTTGGGACAAAGGGCCAAGGCATTACAACTGAAAAGACTAGTTAATGAATGTATTTGTTCTTCTAATGTACTTAAACTATTAGCAGTCTCTCCTCATTATTAACTCTCCTTGGTTCCTCAAATAGGCCTCCTTGTAACCAAACAGGAGTTTACTCCATCATAGATAGGGTATCCTCAACCAAGGTTACATTTTAGAATCTCACATTTTTGAGATTTCCTTTTTCTCAATTGGGTAGTTGTAGACACTTGAACTAGGACACTGGAGCACTATGTTGGCACAATTATATCCAAAGAAGAATTTTGCGATATAGACAGAGGTTTACTGAGTTGTTGACACTAAAAGACGAAAACAAAATGATAGACTGGAAGTTCTAAGAGATCAAGAACATTTAGAGACATGTGAATAATCAGTAATTGAAGGGCAAAGAGAGATGACTTGCTCAAGTCCACATAGTAAAAGCTATATTCAAACTCAGTTCTTCTATTTCCAAAGCTCTTTTGTCAATGTGCTACATTCTGCTACCATTTATTGATTTCAGTGAATATATAAATAAGGAAGCATTCAACAGAGCAGAGTATTTTCTACTGTCAACTGGTTTTGGGAGTTGTCAGAGGGAGGAGAGACACTTTATCCAATATTGATCATGTTGCTTTAAAGCAACATGAAAGGAAAATATAATGCAGGACTTTTTATTTTTTAATGAATAAAGACCTAATTGAAAAATCATGATAATTGTGTTTACTTCCTGTCCATTTTTAATGGAATTTGGAGACCATATGCTTGTACTTTCTTCTGAGATTATCCACTATCTGGTCTTTGCTTTCACAGTCCAGTTCCTGGAAAAAAAAGGAATACATAGGGATTACTTCCACTTTCTCAACCTGAAAGCTAAAAGCCATGTTGAAGCTAATACCTGGAGAATTTTTGGACATGGGAAAGAACAGAAGAGAGAGAGCAAATCAAGAAGGCAAAGTACATACAAAGGGGCAGCACTTTCACAATTCCTTCTGGCCCAAGATCTGGTCATACCATCTTCAAGTTATATCAATAACAGTGCATATGGATAGTTCTGATGAAAAATTTATTGAGTTTCCTTTCCCAGCCCATATTGTTGGAGGACCATTAGAAGAATTGGGAGACTCCTTTGTGTTTTTCACACTCCTGCCTCCATCTCAGGATGCTGAAGGTGATAAAGATGAAGACAAGAGTAAAGATAATGATTGTGACATCAGTGATGAAGTCATTTTTGACAACGATGACAAGCAATATGAGAATGCTGTTGATATCTGGGACAATTCTAAGTTTAAGGATAAGGATGATAAAGATAGTAATGAATATAATGCTAATTATATTGATGATGATAGTGATGCTGACAACCCCAAAGAGGCTGGTGATGGTTATGGCCAAGATGACATAAAACTAAGAGTGACATCTATTATGATGGTAGCATTAAAAATATTGACAACTTTGATGATTATGACAAAATTTTTCATTTGTTATGCCCTGGACTACAATGAATACTTCAGGGACTTAAACTATGTCTGTGTCATCAGTGAGACTCACAAAGACAAGTAGAAAGCATGAATTCCAGTTGATATGCAATGAAGCTTTGTAACATTTGGTAAACCCGTCAACTTCACCTCTGGATTACCAGCCAGTTTATGCATTATTTCAGCACCACGATCATCTGCTTATTAGATATTTTTGTGCAAATTGTATATTGTCTGTTTTATATTTGAGAAACATCAGTTACTGCAGTTCTGATTGTTGTATCATTTGCCTTGTAAAGCTGAAAGATAGTATCACTTTCCCTGCATGTGTTATGTAGCATCATTTGCTGTTTGACTTATGAATGGGAAATTACTTAAATTATTGAGCTAAAATAATTAAAGGAATGAGCACATAAGGAATGTTTAAAGAAGATAGTGATTTTTTAAATGGGTAATTTAATTATGTATGTTAACGAAAATATAGAAAACATTGAATATTGTTAGTTAACATCTTTTCCTTGTCAAAGAAGGAACCATCAATTTCAATACCTGTTACACTTCTCAGAATACAAAAGGTTTGATTATTTTGTGATACCTCTAGCTATCTCACATTTTTGGTTTGAGTTCAAGATCTTTGGCTTCTGCTTATACTGAATTAAAATGGAAACAAAGAGTCTATTTTATTGAAATAGGTAATAAAAAATCATAGCCAAAAAAATTAGAGTAGGAATTGTCATGACCCTCTTTTGGGTTTTCTTCCCAAAGGAAAGATGAGAGTGGTTTGCCATTTCCTGATCCAGTTCATTTTTCAGATGAAGAATTAAGACAAACATGATGAAGTGACTTATGCACTGAACTAGTAACTGTATGAAGTTAGATTTGAATTCAGGAAGAAGAATCTTCCTGGCCTTAGACCCAGTGCTCTGATGACTGTATTACCTAGTTGCCCTAATGAGTTTCTTATATTGAGAGGTTTAGTTCTTGAAATATACTCATGCTATAAGAAGTAAGGACATCTGAACTCAGCTCCCATCTGGGGGCATAAAAGAACATGAAACCAGGAAGATTTTGAGGAAAATGAGGGAAAAATAGGCAAATAAGTGAGAATATACATAAGTGATGTGAGAGGTTTAGTTCTTGAAATATACTCATGCTATAAGAAGTAAGGACATCTGAACTCAGCTCCCATCTGGGGGCATAAAAGAACATGAAACCAGGAAGATTTTGAGGAAAATGAGGGAAAAATAGGCAAATAAGTGAGAATATACATAAGTGATGGGCCCCATATTCAGAATTCTCTCTGAAAATTACAATAAATGAATGAGCATTGTACTAGTGTACAGAAGCTGGCCACTACTGCCAAGTTCTTGGAGTGAACCCTGATTTCCTATTGCCCTTTTTTGATTTTGCATAACACGCCCCTAGTAAAAGGTGGCCAAAATACTTGCTATTCCATATATGTTAGCCTTTATAAATTTCATCCAGAACATAGGAAAGGGTCTTCTTGAAGAGGACCAAAATGACATCATTCACTATGTTAGGGTTAATTTACAGTGTCTCTGAAAGTGTCTGATCAAAACAATACAAGCCCAGAAAACTCTGCCACAGCTGGGCACAAATAGTCCAGTGGACATTTGGCATGGATTCCCTAAATTTGCCCATTTGACATTTCTATTGAACTTTTTCAATTCTGTGTTCTTCCCAGACCACAGAGCCTTTTTCCTATCTCAAAGTGCTGTAGCAACAGAAAAGTGATAAATCAGGAGGTAGGGATATGCTGGGAGTTCTAGTCACAAAATTACACACATCACAGCCCAGAGAGTTAACTTGAAGCAAAGTGGAATTTGGCAGCCTCTGTATATCTGAGCAGTCTTTTAGGGGTCACACTGCTTTCATCCTACTCTGAAGAAGGGGTTAGAAAAGGTGCCCTAAATTTGGTTCCTTGCCCAACCCTGTCAGGAACCATGGCAGATCAGAATCCCACCCTGAGTTTGAAACACACACACACACACACACACACACACACACACACACATACACACGTACAACTGCAAAGTTGAATCCACTGTGTTCCAGGAATGTGTGCACATTTATAGACAGCACACAATGCAGTAGATCCTAAAGATGAATAGCTGTTGTAGAAATATTCATTTCCAAATGGCAGCCCTGAGTGAAACAAAGCTGATAAATGAAGACCACCTTGATGACTTTGAAATAAACTTGTGACAAATTTACAGTGGCCATTCTCTTGACCAAAATGTAGCTTTATTTAAGAGAAGGGGTAATAAAGAAAATGAAGAAATACACCAGGGGTTGTGTAAATATGCAATAGATTTGGCAGAGCAAGAGGGGGTTTGAGATAGAAACGCCAGTCCACAAAAAGGAGTCTAGAACCAATGGGGTTGCAAAAAAAGGGTTTATTTCAAAAATTAAAGCTACCGGTAGGTTGATGCAGTTTAATCACCCATAGGGTGAAAAAAAGGATATTCTATCTGATGAGCTCTGTTGTATGATAAACTGGGGGAGGCAAACATAGGCCAGCAGCCTCTTTTATGGTTGCATTAGCTTGTTCTATGCTTATCAAATAAGTTGTTCATAGGTGACACAGCAGAAGCAGATGTTATTACCACACTATCTTGAATAAAATGGAATTCTACATTGATGTAACAAAAAAAAAACAAAAAAAAAAAACAAAAAAAAAACTCCATAAATTACATCCCCTAAGAAAACTACACTAAAATTCTCTACTCTAAGTCACAATATATTAGAATAACAGTTGGGTCTCACAAAAAGTTGCATCAAATAACTAAATGTTCTTACATTTCAAAGGATTTAAAGACCTTATACTGTTATGGGCCAGAACTCTGAACCTGAAACAAAGGATTCTTACAAGGTACTAAGTCAGTGGAATTGATAGAGACAATAAGTTATCTAATTTAGCATGGTTCAGTATGATTGATTTAATCCTACAAGGAGATGTTATGGGCCAGAACTTGAAAGAAGATAATAAGTGGAATTGAGGATACAATGGTTAAATCTCATTTAGCGTTGATTTAATCCTACAACAAATAATGGTTTCCTAGTGATATAATGATTGGTTTGTACGCATTGTGGGGCATATAAGCTAGAAGGTCTCAGGGCCAGAGAGACAAGTGGACAGGAGGCTGAAAGCTGGAGCACAAACCCTTGGACTCAGATTCATCCCATCTCGCATCACCTTGGTGGCAGGCTCTCCTCCTTCATTTCTCCACTGAAACCAAAAAGGCTCTCCAGAAAGCTGCCCAGCCCCAGGAAGGAGATAATAAAGGATCTGGACTATAAGAAAGCTAACAGGCTCCAGGGAAGGAGACATGACTTTGAAGGAGACAATAAAGGATTTAGACCAAACCTGAACCTAATCGAATATTTAATATGAGCCAATATCAAAGATCAATTTCAAGGAAATCAACATGGACAAATTGTTTGTTTTTTTTTTTTAATATGGGAAATGTATAGCATATATTTAAGACTGACATAAATAGGGCAGCTCAAAAGAAAGATTGGGGCAGACAATGTAAAAATAATAATTATGTCACTCAAATGAAATGCAGATAAAGAATAGATACACAATCATTTGTGGGAAGGGGAGCGTGTAGTTCTGAAAACCTCACATTTCAGAATGGGTTAAATAGGTAATACTACATATATACTACGAAGGGTATAACACCCTCCAAACTATAAAGAAATAATGGGGGAAGGTAAGGAAGGGAACCGTGGGTGGAGGAGGTTAAGAGATCCCAAGGCAAGTTATGGAGCAGAATTAAAGCAAAGAGTAAGCAGGGATAGGAAACATGTGTGTGTATGTATATGTAAATATATCCTTTCTTAACAATAATCTGCTTGGTGTTGGGGGTGATGTAAGGGGGAAAAAGAATAAATTAAATAAGGCGCACATCAGAGAACAAAAGAACAATTCACAAGGAAATAAAGAAAAAAATATATGTTCTTCTACTAATGTATATACTTTCTTGGACTGATAATTTGTTGTTATATATTTTGAATCTTCCCTGATGTTCTGTTGGGCACATGACAATGTTCTCTTGTTTCATTTTGTTTTGTATTCCTTTACTGCTCTTTATTTCTTATTCTGTTTCATTAGATAAAATTAATTTTGAAAAATAAAAGATAGTCTCAACATCTCAATACATATTCTTTTCACTCCCTAGATTCTGAATATGCTGCTATAAATTTAAAACATTGTATTCCTCAAAATTAAGATCCTCATTCCTTTATTACTCTGTGTTGTATTTGCTTGAGCCCTGGTTCTATATATAAAATAAAATGCATTATCTTTATTTCCGGTGATGGATGTCTGGCTTGATTTCTTCAGGTTGATATGATCCTTTTACAATTACTCTTCCAAATCTTGTTCATATAACTTCTGGTA
Source organism: Sarcophilus harrisii (assembly GCF_902635505.1). Lineage (NCBI taxonomy): Eukaryota > Metazoa > Chordata > Mammalia > Dasyuromorphia > Dasyuridae > Sarcophilus > Sarcophilus harrisii. The sequence goes on from NC_045428.1 coordinate 531,966,012, forward strand.
CCTTTACTTCAGAAATGTGTTTGTAAATTCCTTCCCGAGATGACAATAGGCCACCTTGTTTTGGAAATATGCATCTACTGGGTTGTCTTTTTCTGATGACCAGTTGTCTATTGAAGCATCGGTAGTTTGAAATCATAACTTCTGATGCATTCAACATCCTTTTGCCTCAGGTGCTACAATAATATGCTGAGATCAGCTACAACCTGAAGGTCAACTCACTTTCCCTAGCTTAATCAGATTTTAAAGCGTCCCAACTGCTCTGATTTCCTTTCCTCTTCCAGGGCTTAAAAAAATTGAATCTTTTCCACCCTGCTGTGGTTGCTGAACCTGACTAAAATGAACGAAATAATAGGATAGTCCAGTTGGGGTCATAAATAACATCCTTAGATAAATTGCCACTGATATCAGGTGAAACTTTTACCTGGTACTGTAATGCCAAAAGAAACTGAGCAAGACAGAGATTAGAGACCAATTCAATAGTTTACTAAATGGAGAGAAATACTGGGACCACTGGATCCCAGGACTAGACGAGACTATCATCTCAAAGAGTCTAGCCCTGAGTATCGGGACAGCAAGCCTTTTATAGAATAACAAGAACAATGGCATAATGCAGAGACCTAGGTGGGGATAGCCTCATAGATGGAGGTTATTGATATTCTAATGACATTATCTCAACCATTAAGAGGGGACGGTCATGACCTTAAGGCAGAATTATGAAATAGGACAATTGTAGGAACTGGTCACCCCATTAAAAGTGACCTTTGGCATTACAGTACTTATATTTTCTCCTATGGAGTATGAGAGAGAGTTTAATACCTATCCTTTTTCTTCTATGGAGAATTGCAAGGCAACGAAGGGAAGGAAACATTATTTATTATATATATAGCTCCCATGTACTGCCAAGAACAAAAAATGTCTTTTCTGTCTCCATTAAATTTTTTTCCAAAGGTCTATCACACCTAACTTTTAAAAAATTCTATTTACCTACTTAACTTTTTTCTTATTCATTTTTTGGTTCAATTAATCTACTTCTGAGAGAGCAAGATTGAGATCGCCTAGTAGTATAGTTTTGTTAATTCTTCTTGCAGATCTCAACTTCTCCTCTCTCTTAACTAGGTCCTTTGAATGCTATACCACTTGATGCATATATGGTAATATTGATATTATTTCATTATCTATGGTACCCTTTCACAAGATGTATTTTCCTTCCTTATCTCTTTTAATTATATTTATTTTTACTTTTGCTTGATCTGGGATCAAGAACACTACTCCTGCTTTTTTAAAATTTACTTCAGCTAAAGCATAGTATATTTTGTTTCAGCCTTTTACCTTTACTCTGTATGCATCACTCTGCTTTAAATGTGTTTCTTTTAAAGAACATATTGTAGGATTCTGGCTTTGAATCTAGTGTGGTATTCACTTTCATTTTATGGGAGAATTTATCCCATTCACATTCACAGTTAAAATTCTTTTATTATATTATTATAACTTTTTATTTACAAGATATATGCATAGGTAATTTTTCGGCATTGACAGTTGCAAATCCTTTTATTCCAACTTTTTCCTTCCTTCCCCTGACCCCTTCCCCCGGATGGCAGGTTGACCAATATATGTTAAATATGTTAAAATTTAAGTTAAATACAATATATGTATACATGTCCAAACATTTAGTTTGCTGTATAAAAAGAGTCGGACTTTGAAATAGTGTACAATTAGCCTGTGAAGGAAATAAACAATGCAGGTGGACAAAAATAGAGAGATTGGGAATTCTATGTAGTGGTTCATAGTCATCTCCCAGAGTTCTTTCACTGGATATAGCTGCTTCAGTTCATTACTGCTCTATTGGAACTGATTTGGTTCATCTCATTGTTGAAGAGGGCCATGTCCATCAGAATTGATCATCATATAGTATTGTTGTTGAAGTATATAATGATCTCCTGGTCCTGCTCATTTCACGCAGCATCAATTCGTGTAAGTCTCTCCAGGTCTTTCTGAAATCATCCTGCTGGTCATTTCTTACCGAACAATAATATTCCATAATATTCATATACCACAATTTATTTAGCCCTTCTCCAATTGATGGGCATCCACTTAGTTTCTAGTTTCTGGCCACTACAAAGAGGGCTGCCACAAACATTCTTACACATACAGGTCCCTTTTCCTTCTTTAAAATCTCTTTGGATATAAGCCCAGTAGTAATACTGCTGGATCAAAGGGTATGCACAGTTTGATAGCTTTTTGAGCATAGTTCCAAATTGCTCTCCAGAATGGCTGGATGTATTCACAATTCCATCAACAATGTATCAGTGTCCCAATTTTCCCATGCACAGTTAAAATTCTTAATTCTGTATTTCCCACCATCTTATTTTCCCTAAGTTATACTTTTCTCTTTCTTTTCCCTCTTTTCTTCCACAGTGATGTTTTATTTCTGACCATTATATCCCTCAATCTTCCCTCCCCTTTTACAACCCCTACTCCCTTTCTTTTCTGTTTTCCCTTCTACTTCTGTTCTCCCTTCTATCATTTCCCTATTTCCTTTTTTCATTCTCCTCCTTCTTCTATATAGGATGAGACAAGCTTTAATATTAGAGTAAAAATGTCTGACTATTGGAATTGTCCTAAATCACCTCATTGTTGAAAAGAGCCAAGTCAATCACAGTTGATCATCACATAATCTTTTTGTTGGTATATAACATACCTTCTTAAAAGACACAGCAGGCTGGTCACTTTGGTGAAACCTGTCCATCTAAAGGAGACAGCCAGAGGTAAGAACTCAAGGCCCTCAAGGCTTCCCCCACCAGGAAGAATCAATGGGTTGTTCTGCAGGATTGCAGGTCAGGGGAATTCCCATCTTCTGTGGGAGGCCCAGAAAGGGAGGGCAGGTAGGGCAGCTACCTCCAATAAAAGGAGAGCATCCTTCTGCTCAGTAGCACTGCCCCCAGGGAGAGAGGTCTTTTCATGTGGTTGCTGAAGACAAGAAGCAATTGGAGAGAGAAGAATAGTTACTACTGCCAAACTTCTGCAGGAACTGCAGAGTGAGATCACCTGTAGCACCTGCAGGAGCTACTTCTCTGAGCCTGTCACCATAGGGTGTGGGCACAGCTTTTATAGAGTCTGTCTCTCCTGGAGCTGGAGAGTTGGAGCTACAACTTTCTCCTGTCCTGAATGCAGGCCAGTTTCCCAGCACAGAGAGATCCCGTTAGTGAACAGGTGCCTGTCACAATTGACTGAGCTGGGCATACAGCTCAGCTCCAAACTTTTGCAGAGCACTGAAGGACAGAGCCAGTGTCACTCACAAGAAACTCTGCAAACTTTTGTGATGATGACCAGACAGCATCTGTGTGACATGTTGTGAAACCCAGAGCATGGGGCTCACAATGTCTCCTCTGTACAAGAGTCTGCTCACAATTACAGGAAGAAGCTCCAGCACATTTGGAGTCACTTGGGGAGATATTTGGAGGAAGATGAGAAACTTCTTGCTTAAGAGGAGAGACCTACTGCTGACTGGTACTGGATGATCAGGGGAGAATTCTACAAACTGTACCACTTGCTGATGGAGGAAGAATCCCAATGGCTTCAAAGGATAAGGCGAGAGCAAAAGGCTAGCCAGGACAGAATATCTCAGCTTAAGCAAACCCTTTAGGATTTCATGCTAGAGCTGCAGGCTCTAGCCCACCAACCCAATCTGGATCTGCTACAGGATGCCAAGCAGCTGCTGGGAAGGGCTGAGGCTATGTGTGCCAAAGGGACAAGGCTGTCAGCCCAGAACTGAGACAATGCAAAGTCCTGTCTACTCTCTACCATCTTGTCTCTGCCCCAAGAAACTTTTAACTTTTAAATCATATTAATTCCTGATTAAATTCTCCCTCTCCTCTCTTCTCCTCTCCTCCCTCTTTGTCTCTGAATTCTTTCAAGAACTCCTTGTGAGATGAAACCAATGCTGCTGTATTTCAACTAAGAGACTCCCAGTAAATTTCCCCTGTGTATCAACAACATACATTCTGTGTCCATGCTCTGTACATGGAATGGTTGCCTCACAGTCCCTTCTCTGCCCAGTTGAAACAGACCTTTTCTGAAGTTCTTTCAAAAATTTTCTACTGGAAATTTGTTTCACTCCAAATATTTTTGGGTTTTGTCACTCTGAAAATCCATTCAGGGGCTTGACCTAGTGGTGGTCTGAGGAATGCCAGGAAGAGCTTATACAAAGACCTGTCTACTCTCTACCATGTTGTCTCTGCCCCCAAGAAACTTTTAAATCATAATTTTTCCTGCTTAAATTCTCTCACTCTCTTCCCTCTCCTTTCTCTCTCTTTATGTCTCTCTCTCTCACTCTTTTCCTTCTCAAACTGATTTTTATTTCATTTTACTTTGAACCTGTAAAAGAAGCAATAGGGCATTGCCTGGGGCAAATTGAGACCTCTTAAGGATCTTAAAAAGGCCAAGGTCTCCCCCTGCTTACAGGGTCAGCTGTGGTCATCCTGATTTAGATCCTGCCACAGGACCCAGGAGGCTCTGGAGGAGGAGATGACTTTTTTCACAGCCCTCCCTCCCTTAAAATTAATTCACTTTAATCTTATGGCATTACTTTCCTTATGTCACGATTCTCTTCCAGAACTAAGGACAAATAACAAAAGGAGGAATGGGAAAAGATCATGTTTAAATACAGGAATTTCAAGTACCTGAACAGAGAAGTAGAATATTTTTTTGTTTCTGTAGTCATTCCATTAGGCCTAATTCTTTGTGAGCTCATGGATTGTCTATGGGGTTTTCATAGTAAAGATACTGGCGTAGCTTACTATTTCCTTCTCTAGTGGGGCACCTTTTCTCTGAACTCTCTACTATGACCTCTGCATCTTGGGTAACACAGCCCAGCATAGTTCATAGTTTCATTCAGTTATGCAAACCTCTATACCACAAAATAGTCATCCAGAAAGGCTAAGGGCATTGTTACATGTTCCTAAAATTCCCTTACTTTTGCTTTATGTGACTGAGTTGCTGTGAAGGAGTAGATTTTGGGAAATGAGTAAATTTGGGAACTGGGAAGTTGGTCTTCAAGAAAAGTGTTTTAGAGGTCAGCAAATATATCTACACCAGTGAATACTAGAATCTTGTCTGAGTGACAGATAAAGGAAGCTCAGAGAATAAGTTCCTCAGGGGTGATATTAGTGAAAAAGGGGAATTTCTGTCATTAGAAGCAGGCCAAACCTTACTGGGTAAGGACAAGAAGATGAAAGGAATGAATAAGAAAAAGTTTGAAAATTTAAAATTAGCTTATAGAATTGACATTCCAGAGATATTGGAAGAGTAAGTGGCTTCAGAATGGGACATTGGGGTGGTAAGGTTGAGAAGAATGTTTAATAAGGGAGTAGTTCCTTGTCAGTGAGGGATGGAAAATGTGGTTTGATAAAAGTCAATTGGAAGTCCTTAGTGACTGGGGTAGTGTGGGAAAGCCAGGATTTGTAGGTGTTTCTCAGGTATAGCTGACTATTCATGGCCTCATTGGGGGTTTACTTAGAAAAGATTTTGGAGCAATTTGCCAATTTTTTTTGTATCTCATTTTCCAAATGAAAAACTAAGGCAAATAGGATGAAGTGGCTTATCTAGGGTATCACAGAGAGTGTGAAGCCTTATTTGAACCCCTGAAAATGACTGTGGAAAAGTAGGGAGAAAAAATTGGAAAACAAGTTTTTGCAAGGGTAAATGCTGAAAATTATTTATGCATATATTTTGAAAACAGAAAGCTTCAAAAATGAAATAAAATAAATGAAAATAATTAAAGTAAATTTTTGTCGATGTCTTCTATTTTTCCAGTGACCAAATTACTCCCAATATTCTTCCCCATCATTTATAAGCAAATCATTCCATATAAAAAATAACATTTATTGCTGGGAAAATGTGGGAAGAGGACAAAATCAGCCAAACTGATTAACACATTAAACAACTTTGTAGAAATAGATATTGTACTATTCACATTACAATACACATTCACTATACACATCAATTGCCATCCGACCTCTGTAAAGGAGTAGGTAGGGGGATATCTTCTCACATCTTTCCATTGAGTCCAAATATGTTCTTATGAAGTCGAAGTATGTCTTGAAAATTTGCTCTTCTAGAAACAGCACAAAGTGATGATAGCAGCAGACAAGAGAAGCTACTTCAGATTTCTCCTGATTTGGTAGGAAGTCAGATGTAGAATCAGGAATGCTTTACAAGCTGCTGGCAAAGCTTTTCAGGACGTTGGCTCATCTCTGAGTTGGTCATGGAGAAAGATTGGTATTGAAAGATGAAGCTTCATATATCTTAATAGCAGGCAGGAAACATGGCAGTAAATTGAATGATTAGAGTTCCTCCAACTGTTGTTGCTATTAGTGATTAAAAGTAAGAGCAGCATGCAGAAACCAATCCCATCAGTTTGGGATTTATAAAGTCTGGCACAGATGCATGATTTCATGGTTTTGGTGTTGAGCTTCTGGAAGGTACCAGGAAGACTTGCCATAGCACAATGATAATGATTGACAACAATAGAAACAAGATAATTTCAATGAAAAGTGTGCAGTGTGGATACTTGCACCGGAGTTTTGGGGGTGATGGGGGTAAATCCACTATCACAGAAGGTTTCACTATTTCATTTTCTTCATATACCAATATCAGAGCCATTGAGTTTTCTGGTTCTGATGGAAGGGTATCCATTGAAATGAGCTAGGTTGGACTTTTCTTGTACAAGTCTGGTCCTGGGGAAGTCTGGTCCTGTTTCACTACTTGCACCTGTAGAAAGAAGGATTAATATCAAAGTAGTTTTGATTGGCTCCAAAAGCAACTGGGCTCAGGCAATCTCCTGCTCACTTCACAGCTGTTTTTGGTTATTAAACTTAAATTTTCCTATCCTATGAAGTATCTCAGCATTACTTCCCCTTTATCAGGAAGTCTGACTTGTTACCCTATCTGAACTCTTTGATGATCAGTTACTAAGAGGGGGATCACTTTTTTCATCAGGTTTGTTTTGTGGATTAACTCAAACATACTTTACAGGTAAGAAAGCTGAGGCAAGCACTACACATTCCTTTTTTAAAGAGCTGCACTATGAATCATAAGAAATCATGGTTGGGTCATCTGAGGACAGGGTACAGTGAAGTGGTCTGAAATTATGAACAAAATTAGGAGGAAAATACCTTTGTGAAAGAAAATGAAAGAGTGTCTGAGGCCACATTTTGAACTCAGGTCTTCCTGAGTTCAGGACGGGTCTCTATACAACACTATACCACCCAGCTGCTCCTAAGATTTAGATGTCTCAGAGTCCTTTGTGAAGCTTTCAGAACCTTCAGGAACTTCTGGCTTCCAGCTTCAAGATAGAAGATGGATTAGGCCAATGCTACTCAAATTGCTGAAGGAAAAGATTCTGGGAAAATAAGGAGAATTGATAGGAATCCCAGGTGACTCAGTGGATAGAGCTGCAGACTAAGAGACCCAAGTGCAAATCCAGTTTCTGACATTTAGTTTCTGTGGGACCCTGGGAAATTCATTTAAAATACTATTTGCCTCAGTTTTCTCATTTGTAAAATGAGCTGGAGAAGGAAATGAAAAGAAAATACTCCAGTATCTTTCCTGTGAAAAGGACAAATGGGGTCACAGAATAGTTAGTCATGACTATTATTCCCAGTAAGCTGTACCACAGAATTTGGGGGACTTCTTCTTCAAAAATATTTAAGCCTCTCTCTCTCTCTCTTATTGAGCTATGTGTCATTGCTAACGGGAAGAGATGTTCTACTCTGTATTAGCTAGTGTCTATGTCCTCCTAAGTCTTCCTTCTGTGATTTCTATTTGGACAGTATTCTAGATAAATGGCTTTTCTTCTTTAAGTGTTCTGGTGAGTCCACAGTGGAACTGATTGCAAATGGGAAAGGATTCAAATCTTGGCTAAAAAGCCTAGTGTCCTTCTTTCCCTCTCTCCAATAATGACACAACACCAGAACTTACTTGGAGACTGTATCCCCAGCACTTTATTCACTGTCTAATATACAGTAAGTGCTTAAAAGATGTTTATTACTAATTGCCTACAGAATCTATAGGTTAGTGTGAAGACCAAGTTAGCACCCTGGATACCTTAGAATCAGCTAGAGTCAGGATAAGCAAAAGTCCTTGGTCTTTAGAGGTAGAAGTGAATTGGATGGATGCAGGATCTCCATGGCCCCTCCTCTTTGTCTCCCACCCAAAAAGTGACTCTGGCTACTCTTACTCCACCTCTTAGTCCCACCTACAATTATCTATAAATACCAATTATTGAGCCAACACAGAATAATGGGAAGGACCATTTTCCAAGCATATGCTAATAGAGTATTGTCCAATCAATAATTAGCCTTAAATATTCCGTTGTCTGAGCTCAGTGCATCAACTCAAGAGTTTCAGCCCTTTACAGGTTAGCTCTAAAAAGGAAAGCTCATCGGTGTTTCATCATTCCAGCGCTTTTAGATACTGGCCCAGGAACCAAACTAGAATTCAACTACATTCAATTCAAGCCAAGACAGTTCACAACAATATATCACTGAATCAGAATCAGGACATTCCTACTCTTCTGAGTTAGTTTGATCTAACTTAAACATCAGGCCAACCTCAAGAGCTATTGCAAGTCTTCAAGCATTATGCCATTTGATCCAGACATTCTATCTGAATTGAGTCATTTATAATGTTCAAATGTCTGTATTTTATAAAAGAAAACACTGAAGTTTAGGCAGAGCAAGAAAGTTGACCAGGTTCATGAGTTATGACCAGGTCAGAGGCTCTGGTGCAAACCTCATACCTCTAGTGATTCCAAGCCCTCTCAATAGCCCAGTTCTTTCCCAGATCTGCAAGAAAAGGGGGTATTTCCCCAAGAGGAAACCTACCTTTAATAGCCAGCAAGGTGTTACAGCCAGCACCACAGTCCCAGCTATGCTCTTGTCTCTGAGCAGGAATGTTTCAACCTGGGCCACTAGTGGGCTTTTATAAATGTTCCAAGACATCTCCACCCATTTTCCATTCACTGAAGAAGGTGTGAACTACTCAGGACCAAGCTTCAGTGGTTAGATAAGTATCCAACCCAGCTTCTCACTTCTTTACATTTACCTCAACTATTTCAGAGTGAAATTTCAGTGTTCACTCCTCAAGAAACAGTGAGTTGGCAGGTTGCTCCTTCTATTAGTTTATCATAGCAGTCTTACTAATTATTTACTGAGTGCAAAGTACTTAGTAAGTGTAGGTATTTTACTAAGTGCAAAGTATTGGGTAACAAACTGGCAGAGTGGATAGAGTATTGAACCTGCAGTTGTGAAGACATCTTCATAAATTCAAATCTGGTCACAGACACTTATAAGCTGTTGACCTTAAGTAAGTCATTTAACCCTGTTTCACTCAAGTTTTCTCATATCTAAAATTAACTGGAGATGGAAATTGTAAGCCACTCCAGCATTGCTACCAAGAAAACCCCAAATTGGGTTAGGGATACTTGGACATGACTGAAAAATGAGTAAACAGCAACAATAAAAGTATTTAGACAAAGCAAGACTTAAGCCTTCTCTTTGGTACAGAAAGATTTTGACCAAATGATTCCCCAGTCAGACTCATTTTAAGTATTTTAATATCTGAGAAAGCCAATCCAGACCCAAGGTTTATTTTTATAATTTCTGGACTGGAAAACTAACATTTCCTGAGAGGGAGTCAAAGTGTCCTGATGAGCCCCAGGCCCTGAGACAGGAAAGTCTCAAAGTTTTATAGATTAACCATGGCATCAAGTACAACTTTCTAGAGTGATAGAAGGAGAAGAGGAAGTAAATATCTGAAGCAGAATTAGAACTCGGGCAAGTTACTTCACCTTGTTTGCCTCAGTTTTTCACCTATAAAATGAACTAGAAAGGAAATGGCAAACTACTATAGTGTCATTGCCATTAAAAGCCCAAATGGGATCATGAAGAGTTGGAAAGAGGGGAAAAAAAGACCAAATTTGGATTTTTTTTTTAGAAGAGATACTGGAGTGTTTTGCAATTTCTTTTTCCAGAAGATCTTAGATATGAGAGAACTCAAGTCAAACATAGTTAAGTAGCATCCTTAGGGTAATTGCTGCTAAGTGTCTGAAGGCAGATGTGAACTCATGAAGGGTCTTAACTTTAGGCTAAGTACTCAAACTATTCTGTGAATTGCTTGCCTTTTACTTTGTACTTAGTAAAATAGCTACACTTATGTACTTCATACTTCGTAAATAATAAAACAGTTATTTTATAAAAGGAACAACCTCATTCTTCATTGTTTCTGAGTAAAAAATACTTTGATGCACTCAGAAATAGTCTCAGATCAGTGTAACTAAGTACTAAGTTGATGCACTGAGGTCCCAAGCACGTGTGGCTAAATAGTAATTGGACTAAACTCTATTAATATACATGCTTGGATAAAGAATGGCCCCCACCTGTTGGAATCTTTACAAAGTGTTAAGCCATTGGAGTTGATAGAGACAATAATTATCTAATTTGGTATGGTTCAATATGATTGATTTGATCTTAGATATTTTAGGCCAGAACTTTAAACAAGGTACTAAGTACAACTGATGGAAACAATGCTAATGTTCACACCTTTAGAGAGCTCATAAGTAGCTAAGTACTCAATGGAGTTCACACGTTTGGGAGAGTTCAGGGCTTAGTATGAGATCCAAATTCACACCTCCCTTAGGGCCAGAGAGCACTCTGGGAGATAACCCATAATCCCTCTCTCTCAGAAGAGATCCTATATAAGAAACAGAGGCTCTCTCGGGGAGTTGAGCTGAAAACACTCAGAGAAGAGTTCAGCTGAATTAGATTGAAGAAGGGAGCGTCGGTCAGTTCAGCAGAAGCGCACTCTTGGAGGCACAACCAGATTGGGAGATACAGAAGCCTACTTGCCTCAGTTGGAGATTGAGAAGCCACAAGTCAGAGTTGAGCTGGAGGCTGAAGAAAGCAGAGGCAGGAGCCAAAGACGAAGCTGCAAGATCTCTTGGAACCAAGCAGAGATAGGCCTCTGGGCTAACCAGGTTATAGTGTAGGACACAATAAAAGCACTCTGTGAGGAAGCCCGCAAGCCCTCTGTCCGAGGCAAGAGAGATTCATCGCATCTTCTACCTTGGTGCTGGCTGGAGTCGGAAGGACAAACCTTTGGATTTGGAGACATTCGGAGGGAGCTCTTGGAACCAAGCAGAGAGATAGGCCTGAGCTAACTGGGCTATATTGAAGGACACACCCACCCACTCTCTGTGCAAGTCCTGATGTGTTGTATAGGAAATGACAATTTTGGTGGGTGGAGGCAGAGAGACAGGAAGAGAGGCTGGGAGAGATTGGGCCTGGGTTCTATTCTGCTAGCGGCTGGTCATGTGGCTGCTAGTCTAGCTAGCTTCTTGACTCAACTGTACACATTGCTATTGCCCATTCTCTTCCACCTCCGATCTTTCTTCACTGAGAATAAAGATTGATATTTTCCCCCTAACCTGAATTCCTGACTCGGGCTGATTTTAAAATACGCGGTCATCACAATTCTCAGCAATGACTAAAATAAGAATCTTAATCTATCTCCCAGTATGTCTAGTTAGTATCTTTGGACAGTCACAATAATATTTGAAACAAAAATGATGGGAAACTGAGCTTTTCCAGACTTTAAGATAGTCTCAACATCTCAATACACATCCTTATCACTCCCTAGATCCTGCCTGTGATTAAGACACTCATTCTTGTATTGTATTTGCTTGAGCCCATGTTCTATAAACCTATTAAAATGCAATATCTCTTTAACCTGTGATGGGTGCCTGACTTGATTTCTTCAGGTTGATTAAACTGTTACCTAATCTTTGATATACTATTTTTAATTCAATTCTTTTACAATTACATTCCCTCAAATCTAGTTCATATTACAACTTTTTGTATCTTTAGTACCACTTCAGAAATGGGTTTGTAAATTCCTTCCTGAGATGACACTGAGCCATCTCCTTTTGAAAATGTGCACCTACTGGGATTGCCTTGCCATTGTGATGAACAGTTGTCTATCAAAGCATCACGCAGTTTGAAATCTGACTTCATTCAACATGCTTTTGCCTTTTGTGCTACAAAAGCCACTGAGATCAGCTAATCTGAAGGCTAAACCACTTTCCCCAGCTGTATTTCATTTTAAAGCTTCCCAACTGTCTTTACCTCTTTTCCCCTTTCAAGGTTCAATAAAAATGAATCTTTTCCATCCCTGCTGTTGTGGCTGACCCAACTGAGGTGAATTAAATAATAGGATAGGTTAGAAAGGGCTATCTTTAGATTTAATTTCCTAACTTCTTTAGATTACTTGCCACTGACCTTAGCTGAGACTTTTTCGTGATACTTATATTTTCCCCTATGTAATGGGACAGGGAGTCCCATATGTTTTGTCTTTTCTAGAGAATTGCAGGGAAAGTAAGGGAAGTAAACATTTATTTATTACCTACTGTAAGACAGGCACAGTGCTAAGAACTTGACAAATGCAACTGACTACACATGACTGAAGGTAATTTTGGCTCCCTTTCTAGATCAATGAATTGAATTTTACTTCTAGCCTCTGATTATTTTCTAAACTTTCTACCTACAGGTTGGCCATTCCTTCTGCATTGCTTGTTATTTTTCCTTCTTGAAGAGGACCAAAATGACATTATTCACTGTTAGGGTTAATTTACAGTGTCTCTGAAAGTGTCTGATCAAAACAATACAAGCCCACAATGCTCTGCCACAGATGGGCACAACTAGTCCAGTAAACATTTGGCATGGATTTCCTAAATTTGTCCATTTGACATTTCTATTGAGTTATTTCAATTCCGTCTTCACAGATCACAGAGCCTTCTTCCTACCTCAAAATCCTATGGCAACAGAAAAGTGATGAATCAGGAGGTGGCGATGTACTGGGACTTCTAGTCACGAAATTGCACACAAGTGTCACAGTCCATAGAGTTAACTGGAAGCAGCAATGGGATTTAGCAGCTCCTAGGTATCTGAGCAATCTTTTAGGGATCACACAGACATCTTTGTCTGAAGAAGGGATTAGAAAGGTGCCTTAAATTTTGGTTCCTTGCCCAATCCTGTCAGGAATCTATTATGCTTCAGGTGAAATTAAAAAAAAAAAAAAAAAAAAAAAAAAAAAAAAGCAGAAGTAGCCATCTTGATCTCAGATCAAGCAAAAGTAAAAATTGATCTAATTAAAAGAGATAAGAAAGGAAACTATATCTTGCTAAAGGGTAGCATAAATAAGGAAGCAATATCAATACTAAACATATATGCACTAAGTGTTATAGCATCAAACTTCCTAAAGGAGAAGTTAATAGAGTTGAAAGAAGAAATAGACAGCAAAATTATAATAGTAGGAGATCCCAACATTGCTTTCTCAGAACTAGATAAATGAAACCACAAAAAAAATACTAAAGAAGTTAAAGAGGTAAATAGAACACTACAAAAGTTAGGTATGATAGACCTTTGGAGAAAATTGAATGGAGAGAGAAAAGAGTATATTTTTTTCTCAGCAGTTCATGGAACCTCTACAAAAACTTGCTATATATTAGGATATAAAGACCTCAAAATCAAATTCAGAAAGACAGAAATAGTAAATGCATTTTTTTCAGATCATGATGCAATAAAAATTACATTCAACAAAAGGCCAGGGGAAAAATAGAACAAAATGAGATTATTTCATTTCCAATCTCATTCTAAAGAATGAATGGGTGAAACAGCAAATCATAAACACAATCAATAATTTCATCCAAGAGAATGACAAAAATGAGACAACATACCAAAACTTGTGGGATGCAGCCAAAGTGGTAATAAGGGGAAATTTTATATCTTTAGATGCTTACTTGCATAAAATAGAGAAAGAGAAGATCAATGAATTGGGCTCGCAACTAAAAAAACTAGAAAAACAACAAATTAAAAACCCAATCAAATACCAAACTTGATACTCTAAAATAAAAAGAGAGATTAATAAAATTTAAAGTTAAAAAAAACCTATTGAATTAATAAATAAAACTAAGAGTTGGCTTTATGAAAAAACCAACAAAATAGATAAACCTTTAGGTTAATTTGATTAGAAAAAGGAAAGAGGAAAATCAAATTGTTAGTCTCAAAAATGAAAAGGGAGAACTTTCTACCAATGAAGAGGAAATTAGCGCAATAATTAGGAGTTACTTTGTTCACCCTTATGCTAATAAATTTGATAACCAAAGTGAAATGGAGGAATATTTACAAAAATATAGATTGCCCAGATAAACAGAAGAGGAAATAAATTAGTTAAGTAGTTCCATTTTAGAAAAAGAAATAGAATAAGCTATTAAACAACTCCCTAAGAAAAAATCCCCAGAACCAGATGGATTTACATGTGAATTCAACCAAACATTTAAAGAACAATTAGCTCCAATATTATATAAACTATTTGAAAAAATAGGGAATGAAGGACTCCTACCAAATTCCTTTTATGACACAGATATGGTACTGATACCTAAAGCAAATAGGACAAAAACAGAAAGAAAATTTTACACCAATCTCCCTAATGAATATTGATGCAAAAATCTTAAATAAAATATTACCAAAGAGTAACTACCTTAGGATAATACACCATATCCAAGTAGGGTTTATATCAGGAATGCAGGACTGGTTCAGTATTAGGAAAACTATTAGCATAATTGACTATATCAATAACCAAATTAACAAAAACCATATGATTATATCAATAGATGCAGAAAAAGCATTTGATAAAATCTAACACCCATTCCTATTAAAAACAGTAGAAAGTAGAGGAATAAATACACTTTTCCTTAAAATAGTCTGTAGCATCTATTTAAAACCATCAGCAAGCATCATATGTAATAGGGATAAACTGGAACTATTCCCAATAAGATCAGGGGTGAAACAAGGTTGCTCACTATCACCATTACTATTCAATACAGTATTAGAAATTCTAGCTTTGGCAATAAGAGAAGAAAAAGAGATTAAAGGAATTAGAGAAGGTAATGAGGAAACCAAATTATTACTCTTTGCAGATGATATGATGGTATACTTAGAGAATGCCAGATATCCTACTAAAAAGACTATTAGAAATAATCTACAACTGCAACAAAGTTGCAGGATACAAAATAAATCCACATAAATCTTCAGTATTTTTATATATTACTAACAAAATCCAACAGCAAGAAAAAATTGTTGATAGGATAAAATATTTGGGAATCTATATGCCAAGAGAGTCAGGAACTATATGAGCAAAACTACAAAACATTTCCCACACAAAGTCAGATTCACAGAAAGTCAGATCTAAATAATTGGAAAAATATCAAGTGCTTTTGGTTAGGTTGAGCAAATATGATAAAGATGACAATACTACCTAAATTAATCTATTTATTTAGTGCTATACCAGTCAAACTCCCAAGAAACTATTTTACTGCCATAGAAAAAATAACAAAATTCATCTAGAAAAACAAAAGATCAAGAATTTCAAGGGAATTAATTAAAAAAAAAAGGCAAATGAAGGTGGCCTACCTGTACCAGACCTAAAACTATATTATAAACCAATAGTCATCAAAACCATTTGGTACTGGTTAAGAAACAGAGCAGCTGATCAGTGGAATAGGTTAGGTTCACAGAACAAAATAGTCAATGACTATAGTTATTTAGTGTTTGACAGACATAAAGTGTAAAGGGCTGAAACTCTTAAAAGGTGTGCTTGAATCAGATAACCGAGCAAATGAGACTAATTACCTATTGGACAATAACTCTATTAGCATATGTTTGGAATTTCTCTTCTCTCAGTTAATGCTGGCTCAATGTTTGGGGTTAAGAGAATTGTAGGTAAGGATTAGGGGGTAGAATGAGAGAGGCAAGATAATTTCACTTGACCCACAGGACAGAGAGGAGAAAAAGTGGAGGAGATTCTGGACTCTAGAATCAAGCAGGGATCCCTGGCAAAACTACTGGCAATTTTGTCCATCTCCTTCACTTCTCCCCCTAAAGACCGAGGACTTTTGCTTATCCTGACTCTGGCTGATCCTGAGGCCTCCAGGGAGCTAGCCCAGAATTTACACCAAAGACCCCAACTTTTGTTTTTTTTTTTTGTTTTTTTTTTGTTTTTTTTAAATTTTTTTTATTTAATAGCCTTTTATTTACAGGATATACATGGTAACTTTACAATTAACAATTGCCAAACCTCTTATTCAATTTTTACCTCTTACCCCCACCCGTCCCTAAATGGCAGGATGACCAGTAGATGTTAAAATATATTAAAATATAACTTAGATACACAATAAGTATACATGAAAAACATTATTTTGCTGTACAAAAGAATCAGACTCTGAATTATTGTACAATTAGCTTGTGAAGGAATCAAAAATGCAGGTGTGCATAAATATAGGGATTAGAATTCAATGTAATGGTTTTAGTCATCTCCCAGAGTTCTTTTCTAGGTATAGCTAGTTCAGTTCATTACTGCTCCATTAGAAATGATTTGGTTGATCTCGTTGCTGAGGATGGCCTGATCCATCAGAACTGGTCATCATCTAGTATTGTTGTAGAAGTATATAATGATCTCCTGAGTCCTGCTCATTTCACTCAGCATCAGTTCGTGTAAGTCTCTCAGGCCTTTCGAAAATCATCCTGTTGGTCATTTCTTACAGAACAGTAATATTCCATAATTTCTATACCACAATTTATTCAGCCATTCTCAACTGATGGACATCCATTCAGTTTCAGTTTCTAAGCACACAAAAGGGCTGCCACAAACATTCATTGCACATACAGGTCCCTTTCCTTCTTTATAATCTCTTTGGGATATAATCCAGTAGTAACACTGCTGGATCAAAGGTATACAGTTTGATAACTTTTGAGCATAGATCCAAACTACTCTCAAAATGGTTGGATTCGTTCACAACTCCACCAACAATGAATCAATGTCCCAGTTTTCCCACATCCCTCCAACAATCATCATTATTTTTTCCTGTACATCTTAGCCAATCTGACAGGTGTGTAGTATCTCTTAGGTTGTCTTAATTTGCATTTCTCTGATTAATAATGACTTGGAGCATCTTTTCTTATGACTAGAAATAGTTTCAATTTCTTCATCTAGAATTGTCTGTTCATATCCTTTGACCATTTTTCAATTGGAGAATGGCTTGATTTTTTATAAATTAGAGTTAATTCTCTATATATTTTGGAAATGAGGCCTTTATCAGAACCTTTGACTGTAAAAATATTTTCCCAGTTTATTGCTTCCTTCTAATCTTGTCTGCATTGGTTTTGCTTTGTACAAAAACTTTTCAGTTTGGTATAATCGAAATTTTTCTATTTTGTGATCAGTAATGATCTCTAGTTTTTCTTTAGTCATAAATTCCTTCCCCTTCACAGGTCTGAGAGGTAAACTATTCCTCTCTTTCCTCTAATTTATTAATAATTTCATTCTTTATGCCTAGGTCATGAAAGCATTTTGACCTTATCTTGGTGTATGGTGTTAAGTATAGATCAATGCCTAGTTTCTGCCATATTAGTTTCAATTTTCCCAGCAATTTTATCAAACAGTAGTTCTTATCCCAAAAGCTGGGATCTTTGGGTTTATCAAAGACTAGTTGCTATATTTGTTGACTGTTTTATCCTTGAACCTAATCTATTCCACTGATCAACTAATCTATTCCTTAGCCAATCCAAATAGTTTTGGTAACTGCTGCTCTATAATATAATTTTAGATCTGGTACAGCTAAGCCACCATCATTTGATTTTTTTCATTAATTCCTTGAAATTCTTGACCTTTTGTTTTTCCATATGAACTTTGTTGTTATTTTTCTAGGTCATTAAAATAGTTTTTGGGACTCTGATTGGTATAGCGCTAAATAAATAGATTAGTTTAGGTAATATTTCATCTTATTATATTTGCTCGCCCTATCCAAGAGCATTTAATATTTTCAATTAGTTAGATCAGACTTAATTTGTGTGAAAAGTGGTCTAATTTTGCTCATAAAGTTTCTGAATTTCCCTTGGCAGATAGATTCCTAAATATTTTATATTATCAGTAGTTACTTTAAATGGAATTTCTCTTTGTAACTCTGACTGTTGGATTTTTTAGTAATATAAGAATGCTGATGACTTATGTGGTTTATTTTATAACCAGCAACTTTGCTAAAGTTGTGGATTATTTCTAATAACTTTTTAGCAGAATCTCTGGGGTTCTAGTATACCATCATCATCTGGCAAAAGTGATAATTTGGCTTCCTCATTGCCTATTCTTATTCCTTTAATCTCTTTCTCAGCTCTTATTGCTATAGCTAGCGTTTCTAATACAATATTAAATAGTAACGGTGATAGTGGCAACCTTGTTTCCTCAGATCTTATTGGGAATGGTTGCAGTTTGTCTCCATTACATATGATGCTTACTGATGGTTTTAAATAGATGCTGCTGATTATTTTAAGGAAAAGTCCATTTATTCCTATACTCTCAAGTGTTTTTAATAGGAATGGATTGGTCTAGGAATTTATCAAGCATTTATCAAATGCTTTTTCTGCATCTATTGAGATGATCATATGGTTTTTGTTAATTTGGTTATTAACATGGCCAATTATATTGATAGTTTTCCTAATATTGAACCAGCCCTGCATTCCTGGTATAAATCCTACTTGATCATAGTGTATTATCTTGGAGATGATTTTCTGTAGTCTTTTTGCTAATATCTTATTTAAGATTTTAGCATCAATATTCATTAGGGAGATTGGTCTATAATTTTCTTTCTCTGTTTTCAGCCTACCTGGTTTAGGTATCAGTACCATGTCTGTGTCATGAAGAATTTGGTAGGACTCCTTCATTCCTATTTTATCAAATAATTTATATAGCATTAGGGAATTGTTCTTTAAATGTTTGGTAAAATTCACATTAAATCCATCTGGTCCTGAGGGATTTTTCTTAGGGAGTTGTTTAATTGCCTGTTCTATTTCTTTTTCGAAATGGGACTATTCAACAACTTACTTCTCCTCTATTAGTCTGAGGAAGTCTGTATTTTGGGTAGTCATCCATTTCACTTAGGTTATCAAATTTATTGGCATAAAGTTGAGCAAAATAATTCCTTATTATTTCTCTAATTTCCTCTTCATTGGTGGAAAGTTCTCCCTTTTCATTTTAAGACTACTAATTTCATTTCTCCCTCCTTTTCTAATCAGATTTACCAAAGGAACTTATCTATTTTATTGGCTTTTTCATAGAACCAACTCTTAGTTTTATTAATTAGTTCAATAGTTTTTTTACTTTCAATATTTTTAATTTCTCCTTTTAATTTTAGAATTTCAATTTAGTATTTGATTGGGGTTTTAATTTGGTCTTTTTAGTTTTTAGTTGCAAGCCAATTCATTAATCTTTTCTTTCTCTGTTTTATTCAAGTAAGCCTCTAAGGATATAAAATTCCTCTTATTACCGCTTTGGCTGCATCCACAATTTTGGTATGATGTCTCATCATTGTCATTATCTTAGTGAAATTATTAATTGTATCTATAATTTGCTGCTTCACCCAATCATTTTTTAAGATGAGACTGTTTAGTTTCAATTACTTTTTGGTCTATTTCCCCTAACTTTTTGTTGAATGTAGTTTTATTGCATCATGATCTGAAAGAAGCATTTACTATTTCTGCTTTCTTGCATTTAATTTTGAGGTCTTTATGTCCTAATATATGGTCAATTTTTGAATAGGTTCCATGAACTGCTGAGAAGAAAGTATATTCCCTTCTATCTCCATTCAATTTTCTCAAGATCAATATACCTAAATTTTCTAATATTCTATTTACTTCTTTAATTTCTTTCTTATTTGTTTTGTGGTTTGATTTGTCTAATTCTGAGAGTGCAAGGTTGAGGGTCTCCTACTATTACAGTTTGTTGTCTATTTCTTCTTGCAACTCTCTAACTTCTCCTTTAGGAAGTTGAGTGCCATACCACTTGGTGCATATATATTTAATATTGATATTGCTTCGTTGTTTATGCTACCCTTTAGAGGATGTAGTTACCTTCCTTATCTCTTTTAATTAGATCAATTTTTACTTTTGCTTGATCTGAGATAGGATGGCTACCCTACTTTTGACTTCACCTGAAGCATAATAGATTTTGCTCCAGCCTTTTACTTTTTACTCTATATGCATCCCCTGCTTTAGATGTGTTTCTTGTAAACAACATATTGTAGGGTTCTGACTTTGATCCAGTCTGCTATCTGCCTCCTCTTTATGGGGGAGTTCATCCCATTTACATTTACGGTTAGAATTACTAAATCTGTATTTCCTGCCATCCTAATAACCCCAGATTGTGCTTTACTTATTCTTGCCTCCCCCAACCCTCTTTCCCCTTTTAAACTTATGTACCCCTCTTGTATCACGATACTTATCCTCTTTATAATCCCTCCCTCCCCCTTTGAGTCTTTCCCCTTCCTTCCCTTATTACTCTTTTTCTTTTCCTTTTCCTCTCCCCCGTTTTAATGAGGCAGAGAGAATTTTCTCTAAAACAAATGTCAATTATTTTTCTTTGAGCCAGCTCTGATGAGAGTAAGATTCACACAATGTTCCTCCCCCTCTCTAAATTCCCTCAGATATGATAAGTTTCCTTAGCCTCTTTGTGGGATGTGGTTTCCCTCTTTTATCCTCCTTCCCACCTTATTCTGCCATCATCCTTTTCCATATCTACTTCCCTTTTTATGTTATATCAGTACAATCAAATTATACATGTATTCTTTTTGTATATCCACAACAGAAATACAATTCTCAAGAGTTATTTTACCTTTTCTGCATCTCTTGAGTTCTATTCTTGGAGATCAAATTTTTGTTTAGTTCTGGTTTCTTCAGAAACAAATGGAATTCATTTGTTTCATTAAACGTCCATCTTCTTCCCTGAAGAAAATGCTCAGCTTAGCTGGGTAGTTTATTCTTGGCTGCATCTCAAGTTCTTGTGCCTTTCAGATATCATTTCAGGCCCTTCTTTCCTTTAATGTAGAGGCAGCCAGATCTTGGGTGATCTATTGTGGCACCTCGGTATTTAAATGGTTTTGTGCTTGTAAAATTTTTCCTTAATCTTATAGTTCTGAAATTTTACAATATTCCTTAGGGTTTTATTTTAGGGTTTCTTTCAGAAGGTGTTCGATGAATTCTTTCAATGCCTATTTTACCTTCTGATTCTATTACATCTAGGCAGTTCTCTTTGATGATTTCTTGTAAAATAGTATCTAGGCTCTTTTTTCATCATAGTTTTCAGAAAGTCCAATAATCCTCAGATTATCTCTCCTAGATCTATTTTCCAAGTCTGTCGTTTTTGAGTAGATAATTCGTGGTTTTCAGTTTGTCATTTTTTGTTTTTGCTTGACTTATTCTTGCTGTCTCAATGAATCATTAGTTTCAATTTGTTCAGTTCTAATTTTAAAAATTATTTTCTTCAATAGCTTTTTTACTTCTTTCTGTATATGTCCAATTGAGTTTTTGAATGTATTGTTTTGGTCTGTGGAATTTTTTCCATTTCACTAATTTTTTTTAGTGAATTATTTTCTTTTCAATTCACAGATCCTACTTTCTTGCGAGTTTTGTCTTTTCAATTCACAAATCCTACTTTCTAGTAGATTCTTTATTTTCCAATTCACAATTCTTACTTTCCTGAGATTTTTTTACTTTTTCCAATTCGTATTTCAGGAAGTTGTTGCTCTCTTATAAGGCTTCTCTTTCCTTTCCCCATTTATCTTCTAACTCTCTTTTGAGACTTTTAATGGTCTCTTCTATGAGAGCATTATGTAAAGGAGGACAGTCTGATGCATTTTGCTGTTTGAGGTCTCTTCAGGTTTGCTGACCTGCTCTTTTCTGCATAGAAGCTGTCGATTATTCTTTTCATCTTTTATTCATGTTTTAAAGCCTTTAGGGTAGGTTCTCTAGGCAAGGGGTTACCAGCTTCCTCTGCAGAGCAGGAAAGATGTAAACCGATTTCAGGCTCCAGGTATGGGAGTGCTCTGGGTGAGAGTTTTCCCTTCCCCCAACAGGAAGTGGATTCAGCACTGGCCGAGCTATCAAACTGCTTAGTAGGGCTGAGTGGATTATCGATTGCCCTCGGCTAGAAACTAAGTAGTGAAAGTGTCACCGCCCCAGGCCGGAGCCTCTTTTGGGACTGTGAGTATTAGCAGCTGACTGCAGAACGCAGACCGCCACAAACTCTGCCTAGCGTCTCAGGGCTGATGCAAATCGGCCCTGGAAAAGCTCTATGGCCCCAAGCCGAGCTCCCCACTGCGCAGATTGGAGGCTAACCCGGGCTGCGTCCTCCTGCCGTGCAGGATCACAACTGCCCCAAGGAGAAGCCCCGTACTGCGTACTGCGGGTTGGGGCTGCGCGCTTGTGCTGAGATCTGTGCCTTCACCCTCGGTTTGAGACTCTCCTCGGAACCTAATTTCTCTCCCGTCTGCCGATCTCCCCTGGCCCCGGAACCAACCTTTTTGGTGAGACTGCAGATTTTCTTGCCGGTGGGTTGTTCTACTTCTTATCTTTACGAATTGTAGCAGTCAAGACTATTTTTGAGGCTCGATATAATATTGATAAAGAGGGTAAGAGAAGAGCTTAGAAAGTCGCGTGTGACTTCTCCGCCATCTTGGCTCCGCCCCGACCCCAACTTTTGGAATAAGTATTCACTATTTGACAAAAACTGCTGGGAAAATTGGAATCTAATATGACAGAAATTAGGCATAGACCTATATTTAACAATATATACCAAGATAAGGTTGAAATGGGTTCATGATCTAGACATAAAGAATGATATTTAAACAAATTGGAAAAACATGGCATAATTTATCTCTCAGATCTGTGGAGGAGGAAGGAATTTGTGATCAAAGAAGAACTAAAAATCATTATTTATGACAAAATAGATAATTTTGATTATATTAAGTTAAAAAGTTTTTGTACAGATAAAACTAATGTGGACAAGATTAGAAGGGAAGCAATAAACTGGAAAAACATTTTTACATTCAAAGGTTCTGATAAAGGTCTCATTTCTAAAATATATAGAGAATTGACTCAAATTTATAAAAATTCAAACCATTCTCTAATTGAAAAATCATCAAAGGATATGAAAAGATAATTTTCAGAAGAAGAAACTGAAACTATTTGTAGTCATATGATTTGGAGCAAATAACTATAGATCAGAGAAATACAAATTAAGACAACTCTGAGATACTACTATACACCTCTCAGATTGGCTAAAATGACAAGAAAAGATAATGAATGTTGGAGGGGATATGGGAAAACTGGGACACTGATACATTGTTGTTGGAACTGTGAATGGATCCAACCATGCTGGAGAGCATTTTGGAACCATTCTCTAAAAGTTATCAAACTGCAAACCCTTTGCAAAAGTTGAGCTTTATTCTGAGAGGATCCTAGAAAAAACTGGCTGGATATGAGACATTCATGATAGGCACATGTCCCCACATTCTAAGTCTTCTTCTGGCTGGGCTTCCTGGTTACAGTTGTGAATAAAGAGTCTATCTACATATTTAGAGTGTATTACTGACAAGTGTTGGAAGGAATTTTATGTGGAAGAAGGAACTATGATCTACTTAATACTGAGGCATACTTGTTATTGAAGAGCATGGGGTTGAGGTGGGGATGGGGCTGGAGGGCCACCCTTAGACCTTCATACGTCTGAGCTTCTAGATCTTGAACTTCTTAAACCATAGAACCTTGGGAGAGTTATACAGGGTATGCATGTGCAATGTAAGGATTGTGTTAGCCTCTGCAGTCCCCTTTAGTTGGAGAAGAAAACAGTCTGAACCTGGTTTTAGCCATAATCTGTACAAATGAGCACCTGCTTCTAACAATATCTGAAGAGAATATATTCACTATAAATTCTACCAATATCTGTGGACTTATTGATAAATTTTACCCTCTTCCATCTGCTACACCCTGACTAGATAAAATTTTGTAGATGAGAAAAATTGGGGCTCAGAAAGTAAGTTACATGAAGCATTTATAAAGCAAATATTGTATCTGGAAGTATATTAGGCACTATAGACACAACAGTAAAAATGAATGAATCTTTGTTCTCAAAATACTTACACTGTATCAGAGGATTGATACTAGCATCCAGAATGTAGTCTTCTCCCCAGTCTCCTATACAATTTTGTAGGCTATAATCCCCGAGTACAGCTGACTTCTTCTCCTTTTGAGGTCTGAGGGTTAACCCTAAGTAACCATGGCTTCACTAGTACTAAGACTCATGGGTCTGGATCCTAGGTGTTACCAAGTGATTACATTAGGCAGCTATACTTATCTTTGGTAAAGCTGTACTTCATGAAGTAGTCTCTTAAGAAGAGGTTGTGTAAAACTTTCTTCCTAAACAGGAGTATTATGATGTTCCTGGGGTTACTGGGGAGAGTAGGTTGAAACTCTTAGAGAGTACACATAACCAGAGGATAGCTCATGGTTTAGGCTCTTTGTCCCTCTATATATTGTTCAGGAAGGGCCTTTTGGGAGTGACTCTCTGCCAGGTTTAGGGCATCAGTATTTTTTCTTATCCTAAGCTGCCATTTTGAGTAAGACTCATTTCTTATCTTGTGTTTCAGCTTTTAGTGCAAATATTGCCAAGAGCCTCTGGTGCTCTGGGGCACAGCTACTGATGGGGAATGAAAGTCCAGGACTATTTAGGTGTGGAAAGAGAAGGAAGAAAGCTATTTCTTTGACCACCACTAAATTGACCAGAATTCAATATACTGGCTTGCCATAGACATAGACCTTGCCAGGTCCTATTAGAATATATGGTCATAATATACATAAATACAGAAATATGGAATTAAATTAGAAGTTAGATGGAAGGGTAGATAAAAAAGGAGGAGTATAAAGAGGATTATATGAGAGGGTAAAGTCAAAGGGGAAAGGTAACTCTGATTTTTGAAAGGAAAGAATGGGAGCAGGAAGTAAGTGAATCAGAGAAAAAGAAAGGAGTCCTAGTTTTAGTGGTAGCAGAGTCTTCCATTTATGCTTGGTCCAAGGTATTCAAGACAGGTAAACTGAAAGGTGAGGACTTGTTGTTGTAAGTCATTTTTCAATCATTTTTCCCTCACCTAACTTCCCTTCCTTCCATATCAACCCACAATGAAATAATCAGAAAGAACTGAAAGTTCTTAGTCCCTTCTTCATTTATTGTCAAATTATCCACCAATCACGGTTACTTTTCTCTCCTCAGGAGTTTTTCTTGGTTGGACTTTTTTTTTCCTTGCTTCAACTCTTCATGATCCCATTTGGATTTTTTATGGCTAAGATACTGTAGCAGTTTGCCATTTCCTTTTCAGCTCATTTTATAGATGAAAAACTGAGGCAAACAAGGTGAAGTGACTTGCTTGAGTTCTAATTCTACTTCAGATATTTACTTCCTCTTATCCTGTTTATCACTCTAGAAGTTGGTGCTTAATGCCATAATCTATAAACCTATGAGAATTCCCTGTCTTATAGGGGTTAGGGCTCATCAGGAAGCTTTGACTCCCTCTTAGTAGATGGTAATTTTCCAGTCTAGAAATCATAAAAAGTAAATCTTGAGCCTGGATTGGCTTTCTCATATTTTTAAGATACTTTAATGAGTCTGGCTGTGGAATCATTTGGTCAGAATCTTTCTTCACTGAAGAGAAAGCTTAAGCCTAGCTTTGTCTAAGTACTTTTATTGTTTTTATTTAGTCATTTTTCAGTCATGTCCAAGTTTCCCTGACCCAATCTGGAGTTGTCTAGGCAGCAATACTGAAGTTGTTTGCAATTTCCAACTCCAGTTAATTTTAGATATGAGAAAACTTGAGTGAAACAGGGTTAAATGACTTGCTTAAGGTCAAACAACTTATGTGTCTGAGACCAGATTTGAATTCATGTAGATAAATCTTCATAACTGTAGGCTCAGTACTCTATCCACTCTGCCAACTAGCTGCCCACTACTTTGAATTTAGTAAAATACCTACACTTACTAAACACTTTGCACTCAGTAAATAATTAGAAGACTGTTATAATCAAGTAATAAAGAGAGAAACCTGCAAGCTTATTGTTTCTGAGGAGTGAACACTTTGATGCACTCAGAAATATTTAGAGGCAAATGTAACTAAGTGAGAAGCTGGGCTGGGTACTTATCTAACCACTAAAGGGTGATCCTGAATGAGGGGGATAAAAGATTTCTCTACTGTATCAATCATTGAAAGGATAATGGTTCACACTTTCTTCAGTGAATGGAAAAGGGGTAGAGATGTCTTGGAATAATTTATAAAAGCCAAGTAGTGGCTCAGG
Organism: Sarcophilus harrisii; assembly: GCF_902635505.1. Classification (NCBI taxonomy): domain Eukaryota; kingdom Metazoa; phylum Chordata; class Mammalia; order Dasyuromorphia; family Dasyuridae; genus Sarcophilus; species Sarcophilus harrisii. The sequence goes on from NC_045428.1 coordinate 531,992,288, forward strand.
TTGAAACATTCCTTCTCAGAGACAAGAGCATAACAGGGACTGTGGTGCTGGATGTAACGCCTTGCTGGATATTAAAAGTAGGTTTTCTCCTGGGGAAATGCCCCTTTTCTTGCAGATCCAGGAAAGAACTGAGCTGTTGAGAGAACTTGGAGTCACTAGAGATATGAGGTTTGCACCAGAGTCTCTGACCTGCTCATAACTCATGAACATAGTCAACTTTCTTGCTCTGCCAAAACTACAGTGTTCTCATTTATAAAATACAGGTATTTGAACATTTTAAATAGCTTAATTCAGGTAGATTGGATCAAATGGCATAATGCTTGCAGAATGGCAATAGGTCTTGAATTTGTTCTGATATTAAAGTTAGATCAAAGTAATTCAGAAGGAAAGGAGTGTTCTAATTCTGATACAGTGATATTTTGTTGTGAACTGTCTTGGCTTGAATTGAGTGTAGTTGAATTATAGGGGAGGTCCTGGGCCATTATTTAAAAGCACTGGAATGATGAAGCACCAATGAGGTTTCCTTTTCAGGACTAACCTATAGATTCTGCAAACAGTTAGTCAGTAATAAACATCTCTTAAGCACTTATTGTATACTAGGCAGTGCATAACGTACCGGGGATACAAAGTTTCCAAGTGACTTCTAATGCTGTCTCATTATTGGAAAGAGAGAAAGAAGGACACTAGGCTTTATAGCCATGATTTGAGTCCTTTCCCATTTACAATCAGTTCCACTATGGTCTCACACTTAAAGAAGAAAAGCCATTTATCCAGAATAGTATCCAAATAGAAATCACAGAAGGAAGACTTAGGAAAACATAGATACTAGCTAATGCAGAGTAGGACATCTCTTCTAATTAACAGTGACATAACACAGCTCAATGAGAGAGAGAGAAGCTTAGATACCTTTGAAGGGGAAGTTCCCCAAAGTCTGTAGTACAGCTTGCTGGGAATGACAGTCATGTCCAACTATTCTGTGACCCCATTTGTAGTTTTTACAACAAAAGTACTGAAATATTTTTCCATTTCCTTCTCCAGGTCATTTTACAAATGTGAAAACTGAGGCACGCAGTGTTTTAACTGAGTTTCCCCAGGGTCCCACAGCTAGTAAACATCAAAGCTGGATTTGCACTTGGGTCTATCTTGAAGCTTGAAGCCAGAAATTCCTGAAAGTTCTGAAAGCTTCCCAAAGGACTCTAAGAAAATCTAAATCTCAGGGGCAGCTAGGTGGTGCCGTGAATAGAGCACCAGTCCTGAAGTCAGAGAAGGACCTGAGTTCAAATGTGGCCTCAGACACCTAATACTTCTTAGCTGTGTGACCCTGGGCAAATCATTTAATCCCAATTGCCTCAGTCAAAAGAGAATATCTAAATCTCTCTTCTTGCAAATCTCAATCAGCCTCCTCACACAGGACAGGTCCTTAATCTTCACTAACGAAGAAAGGTGTTATAAGATCAAAACACAAGGACAATATTATGAAAGTCTTTCTTAATGCTTCAAAAATTAAATAGAAAATGAATAGATAATTTTATTTCATTTTCTTTCACAAAGGTATTTTCCCCTAATTTTGTTCAAATTTTGAGACTACTTGACTCTATCTGTCCTCACATGACCTATCCATGATTTTTTTATGCTTCATGGTCCAGCTCTTTAAAAAAGGAAAGTTCAGTGCTTGCCTCCTCTTTCTCACCTTTAAAGTATGTTTCAACTAATCTACAAACAAACCTGATGAAAAAGGTGATCCCCCTTTTAGTAACTGAGCATCAAAAGGTTCAGATAGGGTAAAGAATCAGGCTTTCTGATACATGGGAAGTAATGCTGAGGTACTTCATAAGATAGGAAAATTAAATTTAATAGCCAAAAACAGCTGTGGGGTGAGCAAGAGATTGCCTGAGCCCATATTGCTATTGTAGCAAATCAAAATTATTTTGATATTAATCCTTCTTTCTGCAGGTGCAAGTAGTGAAACAGAAATCATTGCCCCAAGACTAGATTTGTACCAAAAAAACCAAACTTAGTTCATGTCAATGGATGAACTTCAGTCAGAAACAGAAAACTCAAAAGGTCTGATGTTGGTATATGAAGAAAATGAAACAATGAATACTTCTGTGACAGTGAATTTACCTTCATCATTTCCAAAATATCAGTGCAGCCATTGCTCTGCACAATTTTCATTGAAATTATTTTGGTTCTGTTTTTGTTAATCATTTTCATTGTACTATGGCAATTTGTGCTGGTACTCTCCAGAAGCTCAACACCAAAACCATGAACTCATGCATGTATGCCCAGTGGAGCTGCTCCTACTCTTAATGCTCTTAATCAGTAATGGCACCAACACTTAGAGCAACTCTAATCACTCAATATATTGCCATGTTTCCTGACTGTTGCAAGGTACATGAAGTTCCATCTTTCAGTACTACTTCTCCATGACCAACTCAGATGAGCCAAGGTCCTGAAAAGCTTTACCAGCAGCTTGTAAAGTAGTCCTGATTCTATATCTGACTTCCTACGAAATAAGGAGAAATTTGAAGTAGCTTTTCTTGTCTGTTAATATCATCACTTTGTCCCCTTTCTGAAAGAGCAATTTTTCAAGACACATTGTAGACTTCATAAAAACAAGCTTGGACCCAAAGAAAAAATGTGAGAAGATATCCCTATGCCTACTCCTTTACAGAGGTTGGAGGATAATTAATGTGTATAATGAATGTGTATGGTAATGTGAATAGTACATGAACCATTTCTTTAGAGTTTTTCAATGTGTTAATCAGTTTGGATGATTTTTTCCCCTTACCATATTTTTCCAGTAATAAATATTATTTCTTATATTGAATGGCTCTCTTTTAGATCACGGGGAGGAATACTGGGAGTAATTTGGTCATGGGAAAAAGAAAAGACATCTACAAAAAATTTACTATTGTTATTTTCATTAATTTTATTTCTAAAGTACATGCTTAGATAATTTTCAACATTTACTTATGCAAAAACTTGTATTTCATGAATAGTCAGATATGCCTGAAAAATACCAACAAACCTGGCTTTCACACACTACCCCAGTCACTCAGGACCTCCAATTGACTTTTACTAAACCATATGTTCCATCCCCCACTAACAAGGAACTACTCCCTTATTAAACTCCTTCTCATCCTTACCACCCCAATGTCCCATTCTGAAGCCACTTACTCTTCCAATATCTCTGGAATGAACATTCTATAAGCTAATTTTAAATTTTCAAACTTTTACATATTCATTCCTTTCATCTTCTTGTCCTCACCTAGTAAGGTTTGGCGTGCTCCTAATGACAGAAATTCCTCTTTTTCTCTAATATCACTACTGGGTAACCTACTATTCTTTGAGCTTCCTTTAATTTGTATCTGTCACCCAAACAAAATTCTAGTATTCACTGGTGTAGATATATTTGCTGACCTCTAAGACACACTCCTTCTTTCCTTTACAAATTTGCTATTTGGGTCACAGTGTTTCTTTTCTGCTCAACAAATTGCATTTTGATATTCCTTAAAAACCAACTTCCCAGTTCCCAAATTTACTCATTTCCCAAAACCTATTCCTCTAGAGCAATTCAGCCTTACAAAGCAATGGTAACTGAATTTTATGAACACATAACAATGTCTTCACCTTTTCTGGATCACTATCTTGTGGTAGAAAGGTTTTCATAATTGAATAATTATGAACTATGCTAGGCTGTGTTACCAAGGTGCAGAGGTCATAGTGGAGAATTCATAGATAAGGTAGCCCACTAGAGAAGGAAATAGTAAGCTATACCAGTATCTTTGCTATGAAAACCCCATGCACAGTCCATGAAGTCACAAAGAGTTAGGCCTGATGGAATGACTGAACAGAAACAAAAAATATTCTACTTCTCTGTTCAAGTACTTGAAATTCTTGTATTTAAACATGATCTTTTCTCATTCCTCCTTTTGTTGTTATTTGTCCTTTATTCTGGAAGAGAATCATGACATCAGCAAAGTAATGCCATTAGATTAAAGTGAATTAATTTTAAGGGAGGAAGGGCTGTGAAAAAAATCACCTTCTCCTCCAGAGCCTACTGGGTCTGATGGCAGGATCTAAATCAGGATGACCACAGCTGACTCTGTATGCAGGGGGAGACCTTGGCCTTTTTAAGTTAAGATCCTTAAGAGATCTCAATTTGCTCCAGGCAATGCCCTATTGCTTCTTTTACAGATTCAAAGTAAAATGAAATAAAAATCAGTTTGAGAAGGAAAAAAGTGAGAGTGAGACATAAAGAGAGAGAAAGGAGAAGGAAGAGAGTGAGAGAATTTAAGCAGGAAAAATTATGATTTAAAAGTTTCTTGGGGGCAGAGACAACATGGTAGAGAATAGACAGGTCTTTGTGTAAACTCTTCCTGGCATTCCTTAGATCATCACTAGGTCAAGCCCCTGAATGGATTTTCAGAGTGACAAAACCCAAAAATATTTGGAGTGAACCAATTTCCAGTAGAAAATTTTTGGAAGAACTTCAGAAAAGGTCTGTTTCAATTGGGCAGAGAAGGGACTGTGAGGCAACCATTCTCGGTACAGAGCATGGACACAGAATGTATGGTGTTGATACACAGAGGAAATTTACTGGGAGTCTCTTAGTTGAAATACAGCAGCATTGGTTTCATCTCACAAGGAGTTCTTGAAAGAATTCAAAAAGGACCTTAAATGAAAGTTAGAAGGAAAATGTGAAAAGGAAATGAGAACTTTGCAGGAGAGTTTGGAAAAGGAAATATTAGTTATCTAAAAAAAAAACAAAAAGAAAAAACAATTCCTTTAAAAATAGATTTAGTGGAAGGAAAAAGGCATATAACTCATTACAAAATACATTTAACAAAATGGAAAAAACATATAACCCCTTACAAAACAGATTTGATGAAATGGAAAAAGAGAAGAACTCGAAAAACAGAATTTGTGAAATTGAAAAAAAAAAATCCAATAAACAAAACAACTCATTAAAATTTCAATTGGTCAAATGCAAAAGATTAAAAAGCCAGCTGAAGAAAATAATGCACTCAAAATTAGAACTGAACAAATGGAAGAAAATGACTCAATGAGATGATAAAAATCAATTAAACATACAGACTGCTTTTCACACAAATTAAGTCTGATCTAACCAATTGGAAAAATATTAAATGCTCTTGGATAGGGCGAGCAAATATAATAAAGATGACAATATTACCTAAACTAATCTATTTATTTAGCCTTTTATCAATCAGACTCCCAAAAACTATTTTAATGACCTAGAAAAATAAAAAAAAAGTTCATAGGAAAAAAAAGGCAAGAATTTCAAGGGAATTAATGAAAAAAAATCAAATGAAAGTTTTTTTACTAATTAAAAATTATATTATAGAGCAGAAGTTAAAAACCATTTGGATTTAAGGAATGATTAGTTGATTGGAATAGGTTAGGTCCAAGGGACAAAAACAGTTAACAACTATAGAACCTAGTCTTGACAAACCCAAAGACCCAGCTTTGGATAAGAACTTACTGTTTGATAAAAAATTGTTGGGAAAATTGGAAACAAATATGACAGAAATTAGGCATTGATCCAACTTAACACTGCACCAAGATAAGGTCAAAATGGGTTCAGACCTAAAAGAATGAAATTATTAAAAATTAGAGGAAAAGGATAGTTTACCTCTCAGACCTGTGGAAGGGGAAGGATTTTATGACCAAAAAACCTTAGAGATAACATCAAAAATAGAAAATTTGACTATACTAAACTGAAAAGTTTTTTGTACAAACAAAACTAATGCAGACAAGATTAAAGGAAAAAAAAACTAGGAAAAAAATTTTACAGTCAAAGGTTCTGATAAAGGCCCATTTCCAAAATATATAGAGAATTAACTCTAATTTATAAAAAATCGCCTTCCTCCAAAATGAAAAATGGTCAAAGGAATGAACAGACAATTTCAGATGAAGAAATTGAAACTATTTTACTAGAAAAGATGCTCCAAGTCATTATTAATCAGAGAAATGCAAATTAAGACAATCAAGATAATACCAAATTTGTGATTGGCTAAGATGACAGGAAAAATAATGATGAGGTTGAGGGGATATGAGAAAACTGGGACACTGATGATTGTTGGTGGAGTTGTGAACGAATCCAAAAATTCTGGAGCAATTTTGGAACTATGCTCAAAAGTTATCAAACTTGTGCATACCCTTTGATCCAGCAGTGTTACTACTGGGCTTTATCCCAAAGAGATAAAAGAAGGAAAGGGACCTGTATTGCATGAATGTTTGTGGAGCCCTCTTTTAGTGGTAGAACTGAAACTGAGTGGATGCCCATCAGTTGGAGAATTTGAATAAATTTGGGTATGAATATTAAATATTTTGCTTTTGTAAAAAATGAAGGGATGATTTTTGGAAATTGAGGACTTGACAAACTGATGCTGAGTGAAATGAGCAGGACCAGGAGATCATTATAACTTCCAACAATACTATATGATGACCAGTTCTGATGGACAGCCATCCTCAAAGAGATAACCAAATCATTTAATGGAGAGTAATGAATGAATTGCAGCCCAGGAAAAATCTGGTGATGATTTCCATTAATTAATTCCTAACCCTTTTATGCCCACCTTATTTTGATTTCCTTCAAAGCCAATTTACAATTTTCGAGTCTGATTCTTTTGTACAGCAAAATAAAGTTTGGTCATGTATACTTATTGTGTATCTAATTTATATTTTAATATATTTTAAATCTATTATCCTGCCATCTGGGGAGAGGGTGGGAGGTAAGAGGTGAAAAATTGGAACAAGAGGTTTGGCAATTGTTAATGCTGTAAAGTTACTCATACATATAACCTGTAAATAAAAGGCTATTAAATAAAAAATAAATAAATAAAATCAATTAAACAAAATCATAAAAATGAAAAGATAGTGAAAATGTAAAATGTCTCATTAGAAAAACTAACATGGAAAATAATTCAGGAGAGACAATAAGAATCCTTGGACTACCTGAAAAACATGATGAAAAAGTAACCTGGACAACATTTTTCAGGAAATCATCAAGCTGCACTGATATCTTCTTTTCATCCTTCCTTATCCCTTTTCCCCCACTCCTCTCTGTATCCTAATTATCCTCCTATGAACATCCTTCAGTTCTCAATGCCTTTTCTAAAATGATCCTCTTCCCTTTCTACTGAGACTATACAGTGACCAGCCCTGCCTTGACCTGGCTAGAGAGTAAAACGACTAGTACATCCCTCCTTTTGTATCCTGTGTTTCCCTCAATAAAGCTAAAATTCATATTGGCCTTTTTTTGTCTGATTTGTCACATTATTGACTCATAAAGATTTGTACAACCAGATGTCTTTCAGATGAACTATTATGCTAGACCTGCCTGCCCCTGCTGAAATCCATGCAGACAAGATCTTCTCTTGACAGACACTGAGCCAGTCATGAGGAGGGCATTGGAAAGGAACTTTTTTTCCATAGCTTTTCATTTACAAGTTATATGTATGGGTAATTTTACAGCGTTGACAATTGCCAGAACAAAAGGTTTGGCCCCTCCCTTCTCCCACCCCCTCTCCTAGATGGCAGGATGACCAGTAGATGTTAAATATATTAAAGTATAAATTAGATACACAATACGTATACATGACCAAAATGCTATTTTACTGTACAAAAAGAATTGGACTCTGAAATATTGTACAATTAGCCTGTGAAGGAAATCAAAAATGCAGGCAGGCAAAAATATAGGGATTGGGAATTCAATGTAATGGTTCTTAGTCATCTCTCAGAGTTCGTTCACTGGGTGTAGCTGGTTCAGTTCATTACTGCTCCATTGGAACTGATTTGGTTTATCTAATCACTGAAGAGGGCCAAGTCCATCAGAATTGATCATCATATAGTATTGTTGTTGAAGTATATAATGATCTCCTGATCCTGCTCATTTCACTCAGTATCAGTTTATGTAAGTCTCCCCAGGCCTTTCTGAAATCATCCTGCTGGTCATTTTTTACAGAACAATAATATTCCATAACATAAGTTAAATACAATATATGTATACATGTCCAAACAGCTAATTTGCTATATAAAAAGAGTCGAACTTTGAAATAGTGTACAATTAGCCTGTGAAGGAAATCAAAAATGCAGGCAGACAAAAATAGAGGGATTGGGAATTCTATGTTATGGTTCATAGTTATCTCCCAGAATTCTTTCCCTGTAGCTGGTTCAGTTCATTACTGCTCTATTGGAACTGATTTGATTCATCTCATTGTTCGAGCGGGCCACGTCCATCAGAATTGATCATCATATAGTATTGTTGTTGATGTATATAATGATCTCCTGGCCCTGCTCGTTTCACTCAGCATCAGTTCATGTAAATCTCTCTAGGCCTTTCTGAAATCATCATGTTGGTCATTTCTTACCAAACAATAATATTCCATAATATTTATATACCACAATTTATTCAGCCATTGTCCAATTGATGGGCATCTATTCAGTTTCCAGTTTCTGGCCACTACAAAGAGGGCTGCCACAAACATTCTTGCACATATAGGGACCTTTCCCTTCTTTATGATCTCTTTGGGATATAAGCCCAGTAGTAACATTGCTGGATCAAAGGCTATGCACAGTTTGATAACTTTTTGAGCATAGTTCCAAATTGCTCTCCAGAATGGCTGGATGTGTTCACAATTCTACCAACAATGTATTAGTGTCCCTGTTTTCCCACATTCCCTCCAACATTCCACATTATCTTTCCCTGTCATTCTAGCCAATCTGACAGGTGTGTAGTGGTATCTCAGAGTTGTCTTAATTTGCATTTCTCTGATTAATAATGACTTGGAGCATCTTTTCATATGGCTAGAAATAGTTTCAATTTCTTTGTCTGAGAATTGTCTGTTCATATCCTTTGACCATTTATCAATTGGAGAATGGCTTGATTTCTTATAAATTAGAGTCAATTCTCTATATGTTTTGGAAATTGGTCCTTTATCAGAACCTTTGACTGTAAAAATATTTTCCTAGTTTATTGCTTCCCTTCTAATCTTGTCTGCATTAGTTTTGTTTGTACAAAACTTTTCAATTTGATGTAATCAAATTTTTTTATTTTGTGATCGGTAATGATCTCCACTTCTTCTTTGGGTGTAAATTGGAAGGGGACATTTTAAAGCTTTCAGATATAACAGGTATGTTTTTAAAACTATCCTAAAGTGCATTTCATACACACACATTTATAGTCATAGACACCAAAAAGAGGAAGAAGGGTGGGAGTTCAATGTGACTAGAAGAAGGCACTTGAGAGAAGACAGGCATCATGGTTATGAAAAAAGTACAGTAGATAGAGCACCAGCCCTGTAATAAGGAGGACCTGAGTTCAAATCTGAACTCAGACACTTAATACTTCCTAACTGTGTGACCCTGGGCAAGTCGCTTAACCCCAATTGCCTCAGAAAAACAAAACAAAAAAACCTTCGGTTCTTCAAATCCCTATCTTTCCTTTATATTCCCTTGTGCTCTAGTCAGCAGTATGTTTTAGGATAAAAAAGATGGAAGAAAAGAAGAACAATAATGTGTAGACAGACCTAGAAAAGAACTACGTTGGGTTGGGAGTAGGGGGAATGTTGAATTTATAAGTTCATAATAAATAGAGATAGGAGCAAGACCAAGTGAAGAGGGTAAACTAAGTTCATAATGATAAATTCAGATTTGTTTTTTCTAAGTACCTTCCCTTGCCTCAAAAAATCTTTCAAATTCATGGAGTAAAGAAAAAACATTGTATATAACAGAAATTTATCTTTTTATGCAAAAATTAGGGATTTAAAAAATTAATAAAAATCTTTATTTCTTTCTTCAACCTCCACCCCCTCAAATAAAAAACAAAACCTAAATCCTTGTAACAAACATGCAGTCAAATAAAACAAATTCCCAAATTGGTTATGCCTAAGAAATATATGTTTCAATCTACTCCCTAATTCTAATATCTCTTTGACAGAAAGTGGGCAGCATGTCCAATTATCAGTTCTTTAGAGAAATGATTATTTTGCTGATCAGAATCTGCAAATTTCCTGGAGTTGTTTGAAAATCCACTGACTTTATTCAAGTTCAACAGAACCTCTTGTAGAAAGCCATTTCTATTCGTACAAGATGCTAATGTCCTCTTCTGTATAGCATCCTCTATCTAATCTTCATGTATTTTTATGAACCTATGTATATACACATTATGTACTGCATAAAAATTTAAACCCCATGAGGATAGGGATTTATTTTTTCTTTTTCTTTGGAACTCTGAAATTTAGCATGGTGTCTGACATATAGTAAGCACTTAATAAATAATTATTAATTGATGGGAATGATTGAGACCATTTTCTAGAAGAATTTTAGAATGACTTCTTAGAATCAAAAGGAGGAATTTTGAGAATTTAAAAAGGAAAATGGAGGGCACCAAGAATTACAATGACTTCATTAAAAATAAATAATGCCAAACTAATCTCATTTCCTTTTTTGTTAAGGTTACCAAATTTATATATAAATATGTGCACACACACACATACATATATATATAATCAGGAGATCTCTATAATGTAGCCAAGTTTGAACAAAGCATTTGACAGTTTCTTTTACCAGTCTTGTGGATACAATGGAGAGATAGAGTCTGGGACATTAGTTTCAAGAATGTGAGCCACAGATCCCACTGAGAATTTGTTTTTCTTTTTTAATGGATTCTGTTAATGCATTAAATATATTATTGAAATGAGGATTTATTTTGTCATAGATTTTCTCTATGAAAATAAATTAATACTACAGTGCTCTAAAGTGACAAATCAGACAAGAATTGTAGATTTGCTTACCTGAAATCCCAGATTCTAAATGTGAAAAAAGATACTAATAAAAATGTTACGATTAGTCTGTTGAAATACATACACAAAAAAACTACTATTATCAAGATTTGTATTAGGTTTTAGAAAAGCACTGTCATATGGCAGAATTCATTTGGTTTTAGAGTTTGAATTTGAACCCAAGTTTTTGTAATGGTACCACTTACTGTGTGAACATGAACAACTCAATTCCAAAACTGAACTTCAATGTCACTTGAAATTGTACAGAGAGAGAATAAATGGAAAGATAAAATGCACAGAATAATACTTCAATTCCCTGCCTCTCAGGAAGCTGTAAGAAACATGCCTATAAAAAACCTTTGAACTAAAGAAAAGTGAGTTGTCTATAGCAAACTATTAATAATTCAATATTTACTAAGACCTCATTGTATGATGACCATAGTGATAACCTGGGTGGATCAATTGGATTACACAATGTTTCCCAAGTTCACTTTTAGCTTTTCCCAAATGTTGACTGTTTTGATTGTTAAGCTAAGATAAAGTTGTTGGCCACCAAATAACTTAGACAGTTTAATATGTTATTTATAGATAATGATAAAGGGAATAGGAGGAATTCCTTCTTTTAGAGACAAATGACATAATAGTTCAGGAAGATAGAGCTCGGGATTAAAGTGCTAAAAGGAAAGGGAAGGAAAGAATATTATTGATGACAAACATCACAAAAGTACAAGTATATATGCTTATTTTTATTTCCATTTCTAAAATAGAGAGAGAATGAGAAAAGGAATGAGAAAAAGTTATAGCAACATACCTAGAGAGAAAAAGACAAAGACAAGAGGGAGAGAGACAGTGAGAGATAAAGAGAGATAGAGAAAGAGAGTCAGAGACAGAGACAAACAGAAACAGAGGCACACACAAAGAGAAACAGAGAAACAGAAAGAAAGAAACAACACACACCAAGATGGAGACAGAGAATCAAAAGCATCATGCTATGGAGAAAAGTCACTACAGATTTAACTTGAGAGGCCTGATTCAACAGTCTTTCATTATCTTTCTTTTTCTTTATATTTTCTTATTTTATGTTTATTATATTATTTATTTTATTTATTTTGCATACAGCTTGTTTTTATTTTAAAGTGTGTGAGATTAAAAATACTTTAAAAGCTCTTTTGTTTGTTTCTTACTGACTTTCATCCTCTTCTCTTCTATACAGTTGTAAATAATCCAGTTATTCTTATACTGTTCTTTATTTCTTCTTTAAATTTATTAGTATCATGTCCACTACCTTCTTTGCATCTCTCCCCCCTTAAAAATCAAAAGAAAGAAAAATAAAATACTTATATGAGGTAATATATTCAAAAAACCAAAATCCACACTTTGATCCTTTGCAAAAAATATATTACAGCTTGAGCTCAACATTTCTCTGCCTGCTTAGATTTTCAAAAAAGGGAAGATATAGCGGAAATAACATGAAACACGGTAGCCTAGTTGGAAGGTACTAACTGCGCATGTTACCATAATGGTACTATCATAGCAGACCAGTAATTCTTCTGGTTCTGAATTTTCCCCTAATTGTTAGAGTATTATCTAAAAATATGAAGTACAAACCAAACAGAATAGAATGGGTAGCTCTTAGGTTGCTGGCTAATGAGAATGGGGCACAGTGAATCATTGACAGTGACACAAGTAAGACTAATTAAAAAAAAAACCACTCATAACCCCAAACAGGTGAATATTGAATCTAATAACCTCAGCTTCATTAGGTATAGTAAATACTGATTTTTTTAACCTAAAGTTCAATTTATTTTTATTTATATTAGTTCTATAATATTTCATATAGTAACAGTATCTATTGATAGAAATCCTCAATATATAGAATAACTCATGCCTTGTCAGGATTGTGATAGAAGAACTCTTTTTGTTCTGAGGTTTATTTCAACTCTTGTAATCAAAAATACAGTTGCAGTTCGATGATACTGGAGGTGATCCTGCTCATCCTTTTATCCACAGTAGGAAATTACTACACAATGTCCATGAAAAGTAGAAATACAGCCTCCAATCACCTATGATGAGAGGGTTCAAACGTAGGCAGCATAGTTCTCTCCTACACAGTTCAATTCTCTAAAATTAGTCCTATTGGCCAATGTACAAATGGGTATTTTCCAAGAAGACTGATAACTCTAGACAATGAAGTTTTATAATTTGGTCTAAGTCTAGGAGATTATTCCCTTCATTTTGTCACAAACCTAGTACCAGAGAAGCAATATTGGATAATGGATATGGAATTGGTCTTGAAGTTAGGAAGAGCCGAGTTTAAGTTCTTCCTCTCACATATAACAGTGTGTAATCCTGGGACCTGTTACCTAACCTCTCAAGTTTTAGAGATGACATCAGCATGTATTAGTAAAAGGAAGTTTCTAATTTTCATTTTTTTAATACAAACAAAACAAGAGCCTCATCCTCATCCTATCCTGTTTTATAACATTTATGATTAAGCCCTCATTCAGGATTTCTCCCATTGGAACCTTGGCACTATACACCAAGAGTTCCCTATTATATATAATACTCGCTTTAAGATTTGTTTGGTCCTCAGACCATAGATGATAGGGTTCAAAGTTGGGGGAATGACCAAATAAAAATCAGCAAGTAGTACCTGAGTGTGCAAAGGTACTATGTCTTGTCCAAACCATTCCACATAGTGGGATATCATTCCAGGGAGATAGTAGAGCACCATGACCCCTACATGAGAGCCACATGTGCTGAGAGCCTTGAATTGGGCATCCTTGGAAGAAAGTCTAAATACTGCTTGCAAAATCAAGGTATAGGAGGCAGTAATAAAGGATACATCAGAACCTACAATGATCGAGGAACCAATCAGACTATAAAGGCTGCTGGGCATATAATCAGCACATGCCAACTTGGCCACAGCCATGTGCTCACAGTAGGAATGGGGGACCACGTGGGAGGCACAGAACGGCAGTTGGATTATCATCCAGCTCAGTGGAGTCATGATCAGAATAGCTCTCACCATGATAGCCAGACCAATCCCCAACATCATATTGGGTGTGAGAATGGTTTGGTAGTGCAGGGGTTTGCAGATGGCCACATAGCGATCAAAAGCCATGGCTAGCAACAGCCCTGTCTCAGCAGCGGTGGCTGCATGGACCACATACATCTGAGCAAAGCAGGCAGTGAATGAGATGATACCATCACCTGACCAGAAGATGCTCAACATCTTGGGGGCCACAGAGGTTGCCATGAGGATGTCAACAACTGCCAGAATGCACAGGAAGTAGAACATGGGCTCGTGCAGAGTAGGTTTGACCCAGATCACAGTCAGAATCAGAGTGTTGCCCACAAGGGCCACAGCATACATCAAGGTCAATGGACCTGCCAGCCAGAGGTGTGCCCTTTCCAGTCCCGGGATGCCCATAAGGATGAAAGAACTATCCGATGTCTGGTTGCAAGGTGATTCCAGCATGACAAGAGAGGCTTCTTTACTGAGGATATAATCACAAAGTTTAAGGAAACAGGAGCCCAGCTTAGACTCTTATCTCAGATCTCTGTAAGAGGGTAGATAGCCACTTGTCAAACATGCTGTAAAGGTGACTACTTAATGGGATAGCACACTGCCTTAGAATGATCTTATAGGTCTCTTTTAGTTCTAAGATTCTGTCCTACAAAAAACATCAGAAACTCAGAGGACTAGATGATCTATTGGCATCATAGTAGGAGAAAGAGCCTTGAAGACAAGATTAGGGAAAAGGAGGCATGGTCCTTCATCCAAATCATCTTTCTTTTTAAACCTCAGGTGATGAATTGAAAAAGGAAATGTGCTAAGAGATCAATCTCAGTTGAAGTTGTGCCTGGGAAGGTCACTGGTGGGCCTGTCTGGGTATCAGAGACCCTGAGTGGGCAAGGAGGAACCCTCCACTCAGTCAAGGACAGTCTGGCTCTGGGAGCAGAAACAATCCCTAAATCAATGTGTTGAGGAGTACAAACTAGAGCAGTGAAAGGTAGAGTATGCAATCATTCTGTCTGCTCCTAGGTAGGGTGACAATGGTTGGTGATAGAATGAGGGGGGCAGGGTATCCTTGAGCCTTATGTCTGAGAGCCAGGGCTCTAGGCTAGAAGAAGGGAGATGTTCTTGATTACTCTCTGAAACTTTGAAACTCTGGTTCAGGTCCTCAGTCATCCTGCCTGAGAGCCTGAGCTTCTGAACTCTAGAGCAGAGAATACCCATACTTTCAAAGAGATATCTACCTGAAATTCCATCTGCCAATTCCAGCCAAATCAGGACTTACCTGCCCCAAGGAAACCTCCAGACCCTTGTTTGTCTGAAAGGGCAACAGAAACTTCTCTCCTTTTTCCATCTTTTTAGATGAGGAGGATTTATAATCTAGGCTCCTCCTTGCTCTGGGAGCCTGTAGCCCTGAAGTCTCCTTAGGAGACCTATACTCTCCCCTGGAATCACTTAGGGAAAAGCCTAAGCCTGTGAGCTGTGAAAACTAGGATATCAGGGGAGACAGTGAGCATAAGAGAAAAGACACTGACTGTGGAGTCTGAGGATCATGCTGTTCTTGTTACTAACATCATAGAGCTGCTGTGATGCAAGTATTTAGTATTTAGTAGAAATGTGAAGCATTATTCTCAGCATAGCCAACCTGAGATAATTAACCATCTCTTCTGTCTCTTCATCAATCAAAGGTCCAGAGTCAGAACCAACAACAATATAAAAAACAATTTAAAAAACCTAACACATGCAATCATATAAGAATAAGGGAAGGAATTCAGAATCCAGAATCCTTTATTCTAAAAATTTTGACCTCCCTTATGGTTGAGAGGTAACCTGATCAGAAAGTGATGAGGAAAACTTGGAACCAGTGAGAATTAAGGGTTTACAATAATGTTACTGTTGAAGAAGTAAATGGAAAGCACTTCAACATTTTTACCAAGAAAACTCCAGATTGAGACATGAAAAGTCAGACACAATTTAAATTTGCTGATGGCCACAGCAACAACCTAAGGTTACTAGTCTTCATAGTCATTATTTTTAGTCTATCCCCTACATCCAAAGTGCAGGTAGCCTATGGGCACCAACTCTGTTTGGCAGACATAAATCATGCTCACCCCCCCCACACACACATATGATGGGTATACTTTGGCATTCTGACTATGGCTGAAGCCTGTGATTGAAGCATGGAGGTTAAAGCCTAAATAGGTTGAAGCCTAAATAAGTCTTCCATAATTCCAAGTGAGGAAATAGGAATCATTGAATTCTCTAATAAATGTTTGAGATTAAGGGAGAAAAGGATCAGGTTGAGAAAGAGAAATGATAGACTAGATGAATGACATGGAAACTTATGATTCAGAATAGTCCTTTTGTTTATGCCCAGTGCTTAGCACAATTCTGGCACATACTAAGCACTTAAATGTTTATGCTCATCTATTACATCAACAAGCAATTTTTGTCAACTTGATGTGATTCTAGAGCTCTTAAAAAACACTACAAAGGAAGTAGTGGTGTGTGATAGATTAAGCACTAGGCTTGGGATGAGAAGAACTGATATTTTTTGAAAGAGAGTCACCATTTTGACAAATATAATGTAAAGAGATTTCCAATTCAGGTACCTAGATCATAGGTATCAAATACGCATGGCCATTATTAAGCCATTATTAAAATGTAATTGGAATTTCTTATAAATTAGAGTCAATTCTCTATATTTTGGAAATAGGGCATTTCTCAGAACCTTTAACTATAAAAATGTTTTCCCAGCTTATTGCTTCCCTTCTAATCTTGTCTGCATTAGTTTTGTTTGTATAAAAGCTTTTTAACTTGATATAATCAAAATTTTCTATTTTGTGATCAATAATGATCTCTCGTTCTTCTTTGGTCACAAATTCCTTCCTTCTCTCCTCCACTGGTCTGAGAGGTAAACTATCTTATGTTCTTCTAATTTATTTGTAATCTCATTCTTTATGCCTAGATTATGAACCTATCTTGGTGTACAGTTTTAAGTGTGGGTCAATGCCTGGTTTCTGCCATATTGATTTCCAATTTTCCCAGCAGTTTTTGTCAAATAATGAATTCTTTTCCCAAAAGTTGAGGTGTTTGGATTTGTCAAACACTAAATTATTAAAGTTATTGACTATTTTGTCCTTTGAAACTAATCTATTCCACTGATCAACTAATCTATTTCTTAGTCAATACCAAATGGTTTTAGTGACTGCTGCTTTATAATATAGTTTTAAATCAGGTACAGCTAGGCCACCTTCATTTGATTTTTTTTCATTAGTTTCCCTGAAATTCTTCACCCTTTGTTCTTCCAGATACATTTTTATTTTTTTCTAGGTCATTAAAATAGTTTCTTGGGAGTCTTGATTGGTATAGCACTACCAGTTTAGGTAATATTGTCATCTTTATTATATTCGCTCAACCTATCCAAGAGCACTTAATAGTTTTCCAATTGCTTATATCTGACTTTATTTATGTGGAAAGTGTTT
Source organism: Sarcophilus harrisii (assembly GCF_902635505.1). Classification (NCBI taxonomy): domain Eukaryota; kingdom Metazoa; phylum Chordata; class Mammalia; order Dasyuromorphia; family Dasyuridae; genus Sarcophilus; species Sarcophilus harrisii. The sequence goes on from NC_045428.1 coordinate 532,009,600, forward strand.
TGTAGTTTTGCTCATATAGTTCTTGACTTTCCCTTGGCAGATAAATTCCCAAATATTTTGTACTATCAACAGTTATTTTAAATGCAATATCTCTTTGTATCTCTTGCTGTTGGATTTTGTTAGTGATGTATAAAAATGCTGATGTTTTATGTAAATTTATTTTGTATCCTGCAACTTTGGTAAAGTTGTGATTTATTTCTAATAACTTTTTAGTTGATTCTCTGGGGTTCTCTAAGTATACCATCATATCATCTGCAAAGAATGATAATTTGGTTTCCTCATTACCTTCTCTAATTCCTTTAATCTCTTTTTCTTCTCTTATTGCCAAGGCTAGCATTTCTAATACAATATTAGATAGCAATGGTGATAGTGGGCAACCTTGTTTCACCCACGATCTTATTGGGAATGGTTCTAGTTTATCCCCCCTACACATGATGCTTGCTGATGGTTTAAAAATTAAACAAAACTAATGCAGACAAGATTAGAAGGGAAGCAATAAACTGGGAAAACATTTTTATATCCAAAGGATTTGATTAAGGCCTCATTTCTAAAATATATAGAGAATTGACTCAAATTTATAATAGTTCAAGCCATTCTCCAATTGATAAATTGTCAAAAGATATGAACAGATAATTTTCAGATGAAGAAATGGAAACTATTTGTAGCCACATGAAAAAGTGCTTCAAATCACTATTGATCAGAGAAATGCAAATTAAGACAGCTCTGAAATACCACTACACGCCTGTCAGATTGGCTAAAATGACAGGAAAAGATAATGACAAATGTTGGAAGGGATGTGGGAAAACTGGCACACTGATACATTGCTGGTGGAACTGTGAACAGATCTGACCATTCTGGAGAGCAGTTTGTAACTATCCTCAAGAAGTTATCAAACTATGCATATTCTTTGATCCAGCAGTATTTCTATTGGGTTTATATCCCAAAGAGATCTTAAAGAAGGGAAAAGGACCTGTATGTGCAAAAATGTTTGTGGCAGCCCTTTTCCTAGTGGGCAGAAACTGGAAACTGAATGGATGCCCATCAATTGGAGAATGGCTGAGTAAATTGTGGTATATGAATGTTATGGAATATTATTGTTCTGTAAGAAATGACCAGCAGGATAAATACAGAGAGGTTTGGAGAGACTTACATGAACTAATGCTAAGTGAAACGAGCAGAACCAGGAGATCATTATACACTTCAATAACAATACTATATGAGAATCAATTCTCATGGAAGTGACTATCTTCAACAATGAGAGGATCCAAATCAGTTCCAATTGATCAGTAATGAACAGAACCAGTTACACCCAGTGAAAGAACACTGGGAAATGAGTGTGGACCACAACATAGCATTTCTACTCTTTCTGTTATTATTTGCTTGTATTTTTATTTTTCTTCTCAGGTTATTTTTACCTTCTTTCTAAATCCGATTTTTCTTGTGTAAGATAACTGTATGGACATGCATGCATATATTGTATTTAACATATACTTTAACATATTTAACATGTATGGGACTACCTGCCATCGAGGAGAGAGAATGGAGGGAAGGAGGGGAAAAGTTGGAAAAGAAGTTTTTCCAAGGGTCAGTGTTGAAAAATTACCCATGCAAATGTTTTGTCAATAAAAACCTATAAAAATATATATATAATTAGGAACTATTACTCAAGATAAATAAAAAATAAAATAGAACATAGATAGCATTAATATGAGTTGTTTAAATCAATATGTATCCTTATAGGATACTTATGTAGGCTTAAGTGGGCCCTGTTTCTATTTGAACTTTACACTAGTAATCTAGATAGCCAGAGTTTCTAGGACCACCCAAAGGACAAGTTTTCCAATCTGAACTCTGCCACTAAGTAAATGAAGAGCTTAATCCCAGGAAGAAAGAAGGTTTTATAAACCTGGTAATGCTAAATCATTCTCCATAGAAAAGGAAAATCTGTATTCCCAGAGGCAATGGAATGTGGAATGCAGCCAGGAATAAACTATCCAGATAAATTGAGCATTATCTTTCAGAGAAGAAGATGGACATTCAATGATATAGGTGAATTTCATTTATTTCTGATGAAAAGACCAGAGCTGAACAAAAAAATTTGACCTCCAAATATAAAACTCAAGAGAAGCATAAAAAAGGTAAAAAGGAAAGAACTCTTGAGAACTATATCTCTGTTATGGGTATAGAGAGAGTGCAAGTATAATTTTATTTTACTATGATAATACAAACAAGAAACTGAAGGTGGAAAAGGGATTGTACTGGAAAAAGACAAAAATGGAGATGAAATGTGGAAAATTATATCTCATGAAGAGGCAAAGAAGATCTATTATAATTGAGGGCAAAAGAGAGAGGAATGAATATGTACTCTCATCAGATTTGGCTCAAAGAGAGAATATTAGACATATTTGGTTTCACAGAGAAATTTGTCTCACCTTATAGGGAATTGGGAGAGGGAAGGGGGAAGAAAGGGGGAGGTTAATAGAAGGGAAAACAGAAATTAAGGGGGAAAGGTATAAGAAAGTGATGGGGGCTATAAAAGGGTAGGGCTGTTTGAGGGAAGTGGTGGTCAGAAGCAAAATACTGGAGAGTAGGGAAAGGGGGAAAGGAAAGAGAAAAGCATATTCTGGGGTAAATAATATGGAGGAAAATACAGAATTAGTAATTTTAACTATCTTGTGAATGGAGTGAATTCACCCATAAAAGAGAATCAAATAGCAGATTGGATTAAAAGCCAGAATCCTATAATATGTTATTTACAAGAAACATATTTAAAGCAGAGTGATACATACAGAATGAAGGTAAAAGACTGGATCAGAATCTATAATGCTTCAGGTGAAGTAAAAACAAAAAAAAGCAGGGTTAGTGATACCGATCTCAGAGCCACCAAAAGCAAAAATAGATCTAATTAAAAAAAATAAAGAAGGAAACTATCTTGCTTTCAGAACTAGATAAATCAAAGCACAAAATAAATAAGAATTTAAGGAGGTAAATAGAATTTTAAAGAAGTGAGGCATGAAAGATCTTTGGAGAAAATTGAATGGAGACAGAAAGGAGTACATTGTTTTCTTGGCAGTTTTTGGAACCTATGCAAAAATTGACCATATATTAGGACATAAAGACCTCAAAATCAAATGCAGAAATGCAGAAATAGTAGATGCATTTTTTTCCAGATCATGACACAATAAAAATCACATGCAATAAATGGCCAAGGAAAAATAAACCAAAAATTATTTGGAAACTAAGCAATCTAATCCTAAAGAATGAATGGGCAAAACAACACATCATACACACAATCAATAATTTCATCCAAGAGAATGACAGTAATGAGAAAACATACCAAAATTTGTGGGATACAGCCAAAGAAATTATTAGGAGAAATTTTATATCTCAATTTGCTTACTTGCATAAAATAGAGAAAGAAGATCAATGAATTAGGCTTGCAATGAAAAAAAACAAAAACTAGAGAATGAACAAATTAAGAACCCCCAATTAAATATCAAATTTGAAATTCTGAAAATAAAAGGGGAGATTAATAAAATTAAAAGTATAAAAACTATTGAATTAATAAATAAAACTAAGAATTAGGTTTGTGAAAAAAACCAACAAAATAGATAAAATGTTAATTAATATGATTAGAAAAAGGATAGAAAACCAAATTGTTAGTCTCAAAATTGAAAAAGGAAAACTTTCTACCAATGAAGAGGAAATTAGAATAATAATTAGGATTTATTTTGCTCAACTATATGTCAATAAATTTCATAATCTAAGGGAAATGGAGGAATATCTACAAAAATATAGATTGCCAGATTAACAGAAGAGGAAATTGCCAGATTAACAGAAGAGGAAATTAAGTTATTTAAATAGCCTTATTTTAGAAAAAGAAATAGAACAAGCTATTTATCAACTCCCTAAGAAAAAATCTCCAGGGCCAGATGGATTTACATGTGAATTCTATAAAACATTTAAAGAACAATTAATTCCAGTACTATGCAAACTATTTGAAAAAATAGGGAAATTCCTTTTATGTTACAGATATGGTACTGATACCTAAATCAGGTAGCCTAAAAATAGAAAAAGAAAATTATAAACCAATTTTCCTAATGAATATTGATGCAAAAATGGAAAATGAAAATGAAAATGAAAAAATGAAAAATGAAAAAATGAAAAAATTTTGCTTTGGGTAGCCATAGTTTATATCCTTAGTTTTCTCACTGGATGTGGAGTATACTTTCCATCCCAAGTCTCTTCAAATGGCCTCGAATCACCACATTGTTGAGAAGAGTCAAGTAAATCACCGTTGATCACATAATCATTTTACTGTGTACAATGATCTTCTGGTTTTGTTCACTTCCCTCAGTACTAGTTTATATAAGTCTCCCAGGCTTTTCTGAAATCAGCCTGCTCAACGATACTTATAGAACAATAATGTTCCATTACATTCATACACTATCATTATTTGGCTATTTACTAACTGATGGGTATCCTCTAAAGGAAGACTTTTAAGGGTTCTTATCTTCTGATATTGAGAGAGGGAGATAGAGAGGCACAGAGACCTTTTAAGATTTCTTGACCACTAATTAAAACAATTCTATATGTGAAAGTCTCAGCAAAAATTGGAGCTTTATAGAAAATTTCTAAAAGCTATCCAAACACTATTGTTGTACCAAAAAACAGAAAGTGAAGTGAAGCTTATTTTCTAGTGGATGCAAGGGGCTGGGATGCAAGACCCAAATCAAGCATCCCAGAACAGCAAGGGTTTAGTAAAGGCTAAAACCACAAACTACAAAGTGTTAATTTTATAAGCAGGAAGATACAGAAGCAGACATTAGTAGTTTATAACCTTATTGAAAGCAGGGAAGTACCAAGAATAGGATATAGGACAGAGTGCTCTGACCTCAGAGTACAAGGACATTACATTCTGCTTGCAAAATGCTTAGGTAAGCAGGGGGATGGGCCAAGCAAGAGCTAGTACAACATTATATATTTAGATATTTTTAAAAATAGGTATTTGTGAATATTCAAAAGATTTGAAAGAAGTTCAGTAGTTCCTTATTGTGACACAAATTTAAAAATATGCATTTTAGAAGTGATTAGGACCAAGGTTGCCTTAGCAAAGAAAGCCTGAATTATTGTAAACAATCTGTAAGTCTGAGGCAAGCATGGAAGACCACTGATAGTTCAATTGGACTTTTGATTACAATCCCATCTCAAGTGGAGATATCTAGTAACCTCACATTACCATATGCAATCAGAAAGCCAAGTTATGATATCAAATCCCCAAGGTTATATTTCCTATAAAAGATCTGTTCACTGTTTTCTTTTCTCTCTAGATATCAGGAGACAGAATGGCGCATTTTACAACCAGATCTTCAAGGATCCTTTAAGAGTCTTCCTTTAGGCAATAGACATCAAAATTCATATCATGTATAGAGTTCAAGCAAAGATTTTTTTTAAAATGGTAAGTAAAGATCAAAACTCTCCAAACTTTCAGATGACTGAGAGAAATATTTATGCTGTTACATTAATGACCAATTATTAAATCCAAGAGAAAATGCTTAATACAAAACTTACAAAAACAGTGGTCTTATTTAAAATAAATTTTTATTGATATACTCTGGTTTTTTCCCACTTTTAAAGTTTCCAATATTTCTCCTCAAGCCTCTACAATCATGCAATACAACAAATTTAGGGAGGGGAGAATGGAAAAATTTTTTAAACATGCAAAATTATTTTGGAAAAATTGGCAAAAGAAGTTATGTGCCACACTCATGGTCCTCCCACCTTTGCAAAGAAGTGGGATAGAATGTCTTCTCTTTACTTCAAAGTATCTTTGTTGTTTCTCATTTTGCAACATTCACTTTGATAGTTTTGTGGTTGTTCTTCTTGCTGGTGTTTCTTGACAAATAAAGTTCGATCAATGCCCGTAACAAAGCTAAAGCTCCCAAAGAAATTGAAAATAGGAGTATATGCATATGACCAAAAAAATATCTTAGCAGCCTTTTTGCAAGTGGTACCAAAAAACTAGGGGAAAAGTGACTGTCATTAAAGACTAGCTAAAGAGTGACAGACAAATGTCATCTTATTGTTTCACCATTTTTATTAGTGTACTTCAGATCTGTGTTTCATGTCTGTGCCATTGTTGTTATTACTGGTAGTGTCATAACCATAGATATCCCCATTGGCAGTGATATTATAGCTCTATTAGCACTGCTCTCAGTATCGCTGTCACTGACATTGATATTGCTATATTTTCAGTTGGTTTCTCACAATTGGCACCATCATTATCATCATCACCACTAGCATCACTAGCCAGATTGTCAGCATCAGAATGGTAAATGTTACCCTCCAGCATGTTGTATCATCATCATCATCATCATCATCATCACCATAACTGGAGTTATTGTCTTTTTCATTAATTCTATCATTATTCCTTTTATCAAAAAGGCTGTCAGCATTTCCATTTTTGTCTTTACCATTATCACCAATTCTGTTCCTAAGACTATTGCAGCTAATATGGGTTTCTTTATCTATATTTCTATTATCATCATCATGGCTATCCATACAATTGCTGCCACCATCATAGTAGATGTCCTTATCATCTTGGTCATAACCATAAACTATTTCTTTGGTGTTGTCATGCTGGCTACCATCATTATAATGATTAGCATTACAGCCATCAGTCACATCAGCACACTTATCCTGGAACTTAAAATTGTCTTGTATATCAGCAGCATCCTTATAGTGTTCATCATCCTTGTCAGATATGACTTCATAATTGAGTTCACCACCATCATCATCATTGCTCCCGTCTTCATTTTTATCATCTTCAGCAAGCTGGGACTCAAGTAAGAACATGGAACACACAAAGGAGTCTTTTAATTCTGGTTCTGAGAAAGAAAGCTCTAATTGTTCATCAGAACTATATTTACATGCTCTGCTTTTGATGCAATTTGAACATGACGTGGCTAGATCTTGGGCCAGAAGGAAGATTGAACGTATTGCTTCTTTGATTTTAGGCTGGCTTCTTGATTTACTTGGTGCTAACAGTTCTTCTTTCTCTCCCATTTCCAAAATGTATTTACTTCTTTCCACAGATTCACAAGGTGTTAACTTCAGCCTTGCTTCTAGTTGAGAAACTAGAGGCAACCAATATGTGTTCCTTTTTTCCAGTAATTGGACTGTGAAAGAAAAGAAATAGAGTGTATAATCTCAGAAGAAGGTAGAGGTAAATGGTCTCAAAATTTATTGGTAGATATCATGGTAGAAGAGAACTAAATAATAGAAAATATCATGGTAGAAGAGAACTAAATATAATCATTATTTTTGAATGACTTTTATGGGCTTTTTATTCATTAAGTACTATTTTCATTTTATTTTCCTTCTGAGTGGCTTTAAAGCAATTCAGAGTCAACATGAAAAACCTTGGAGGGCAGCTCTTACCTCCCCATAAAAATTCTCCAAAAGAATCAGCAATGAAGAATTCTCTAGTCTGCTGAATGCTTCAATAAATGGAAGCAGGGTAGTACATGAGAAAAGAACTTTGGAGGCAAAAGAATTGGGGTTGAATCTAGTTTTGCCATTTATTATGTAGATTTGAACAAATCGTCTTTCTGCCCTTTAGTTCCCCCCTTTAGTTCCCTATTAGTTAAATGTCTCATAATCTCTTAATTCCAAATCTATGATTTTATTTTGGTCTTAAGAGTCAACATCACAGTAAACCTCCTACTTAGATGGCAAAGTTACCCCTTGGATACAAGTGTGACACCCGAGTTCCCTAGTGTCCTGGATCAGTTTCCTAATTATTATGCACCTGGATTTACCCAACTGGGAGAAGAAGCCCCAGGAAGCCAAGATGACCTTCATGGCTTCTAGAATGTAACATGTAGGAGAATATGCCACAGGTGTAATGAAGAAAATGCCTTCTGTTTGGTTAAATGAAGGCCTAATTGAGGAACTTGGAGAGACTTTTAAAAACTGAGTGAGCAAAGACTGCTAGCTCAGTCAAATAGACTTTCACTACCTAGTCCTTTCATTTTGAATATTTTTACTCTTTGTCCTAATATAATAAATCTTGTCTTGTCAAACACCATCTCTGGATTTCTCTCACCAAGTTTCCCAGTTTTGCTCCTTATTCTTCAGCTGCTAAATGAAGCTGGAGAAAGTTACAAAACTGAGTTCTCTTGGGTCTATTTTAACTTGGCATTACATAATCTCAACTGGCTTTTACTGCAGAAAGGCAATCCTTTTAAATCTCCTTAACCAATTTTCTTTCCCACTCACTACAATGGCAATTACAACCATTTTAATTCAATTTTAAGCTTCCCACATATACTTGCTCTCTATGCCCTCAGGTGAGTATTCTATCTTACTTAACTGAAAAACAATTGAAGCCATTGAACAGGTTTTTCTTTTCTTCTCATCTCCTCTTACATGTTTCTTTATCAAGAGGATGACCATTCTTCTTCATCAGGGAAATCCTTTTGTCTGCATCTCTGATATCCAGACTATTATAGTGTTTTTTTTTTTTTTTAAAGCCAGTAGATCATGGTATAATACAATTTATTTCCACTAGTGAATGGCACACATGGAGGAATGCAGAGGAGGTATTTCAAGCGTAAAAATTAACTTCATAGGTGAAAATAAATAGTATTATTCCAGTGTCCAATACAATGCATTCTGCAAAGAATTAAATACACCAGACATTTGGTACTTACATAAACTATTATTCTTCTATATTAGATTTTCCATTTTATATTCCCACTTTCTGTAATCTTTATTTTCTGCCAACCATTCTACTTGTAAACCAATTCCCGAATCCTTCATCCTTAAAAACAAATCTCATTTTCTGCTCTGATAACAATATTCTCTTAGTTCTACTCTGATTGTCACTGCTTTTTCTCACTTTCCTTTGCTATTGTTCATCCACATCCCTTGAATTTAGCAAAATGCTTAGCCTATAATAAGTACTTAATACATGTTTGTTAACTAACTACTGAGTATATAGATTGGACCTACTAAGTAAGGAAAGCTATTAGAGCTAGATCTTTCCAATGTCTTTTTGAAGTTGTTTATGGTCCCTTTAAGAAACTGATTTGTGATCCTTTCAATCCTTTGATTGATTTGTGATTCAGATTACTCCCAACCCCTCCTGGCTGATGCATTATCCATTCAAGAAGCTACGACCTTTGATTCACAAATCCTGGTCAAAAACACCCATTTGAATTACAATAGGAGATCCAGGCTTATACCAGCCTCTACCCGATCTAAGCCAACTTGGGCTCTCACAGCCCCCATTGGATCTGAGCCAACTTGAGACTCCACCCATGGGCCCCTTTAGCTAAATCTCTCATTATAAAAAAGAGCCAAATTAAAATCCTCTCTTTACAGAAGTTCCAATCATGCCAACTATACCGTGCTTGGCATGCCAAGGGTCTTTTGTCCACTGGAATACTGTTTCCAGTGCCTCTTTACTCTCACCTATTTCCTAAACTAGACTTTAACCTTACTCACAACCCCCATAATAAACCTCTCTTATCAATCTAGGTTTTCTGGTCTGTAAATTCCCTTATAGAGGACCTCTGTGCCACCAGAAAGGAATCCTCAGAACTCCCTACCCTTGAGCCACCACTAGACTGCATTTAACTCCCTGACCACCAAAAATCCTAATTTCATTTGGGTACCCCAAATCTAAACTTCATCGATTTGCTTTCTGGCTCATGAAACTTTCAAGTATTGAGCTACACCCATTCTCCCTAGTCAAGATAAGACTAGACCACCATGACCAAGTATCAGAAAAAAAAGACTGCTCTTCTTCTAAGTGGGTCTGATGTAAGTGGTATCATCAATCTAATCTCATAACCTATTTATTGTTAGTCTCTGCATATTTGAAGTTGATATACATATTTTTACCCATATGTTATTTGATATTTTATAGACAGGGAATCTGAGGTTTTGGCAAGCTACTAAGCTTACCATGGTTATGGAACCATGACCATGTTTGTCACAAACACTAATGCAAACCCTGTTGACGGGAAACTGAGAGCAGTTTCCACCAATCATTAAAAAAGGGCATTTCCCCAGGAAGAAACCTACCTTGGATGTTCAGCTAGGAAGAGTTTCAGTCAGGAACACAGCTGCAAGTGAAATCTAAACTCTGAGCAGAGAATGCTCAAACTAAGCTTGCACCAGTCCTTTATATTCCTTGTCCTCTCAAGTTTTCCCTCCCCTTTTCTATTTCCAAAAAGGTGTGAATTCCAAAGGTACTTCTCAGTTTTCTGTTTATCCTGCCATTTAATTAACTAAAACTCTGAAAAACTGAAGCAATGAAGAATGTGTTTACCCACTGATGAATTAATCACATCAGTCTCCTAAGCACCTACTAAGTGTAAGGAAAATAGAGAAATGAAAACCCTAATCTGTTTTTCAGTGAACTTTTTGTCAGATGATAACTTGTTGCTGAAGGACTGACAAGAGAGCTTTCAAGAGAATTATCACAGAAAACAGGAAGATTGATAGCATTATCTAACCAAAATATGCATTCATTGCCATCCCAATTAAATTGCCAAAACATCATTTTAGTGAATTAGAAAAAACAATAACAAAATACATCTGGAAAACAAAAAATTAAGAATTTTGGGGAGCATCTAGATGGTGCAATGGATAAAGCACCAGCCCTGAAGTCAGGAAGACCGGAGCTCTATTTTAGCCTCAAACACTTAATGCTTCCAAGCTGTAATGATCCTGGGCAAATCATTTAACCCCAATTTCCTCAGCAAAAAATAAGAAATTCAAAGAAGCTAATGAAAATGAATAATAAAATATTTAAAAAATTATAAATTAACATTTTTATAAAGGAAGGAGGTTTGGAAGCATCAGATTTTAAACTATATTATAAGGCAATAATTATTAAAATTATTTGGTTCTGACTAATAAATAGAAAGGTAGATCAATGGAATAGAATAGAAATGCAATATATAGTAGTAAATGCTTTTATGAATGTTCTGTTTGATAAAGTATAAAGCCTGGGGATATATAGATGGATTTCATGGTACTAGTGTTGTTTTGAGCCTCTAGACTCAGGGGTCCTCAAACTACAGCCCGCAGGCCAGATACGGCAGCTGAGGACTTTTATCCCCGTCACCCAGGGCTATGAAATTTCTTTATTTAAAGGCCCACAAAACAAAATTTTGTTTTTACTATAGTCCAGCCCTCCAACAGTCTGAGGAATAGTGAACTGGCCCCCTATTTAAAAAGTTTTAGGACCCCTGCCAGAGTACCAGGATGAATTGCCATAGCATCAAGATAATGATGAACAACAAAAAATCCAGGATTTTTTGGAAATAAAGTGTGCAGAAGGAACTATGTTTGGGGTGGGGGTCTGGAAGTGATGCAGTTGAGTTTATCATGGCAAAGTATTTCAGTGTTATGTTTTCTTTATATACCTCTTTCAGACTCCGTGAGTTTTTCATTTCTGACCGAAAGGTATTCAGTGAAATGAGTTATGTTTGAAGTTTTCTTGTATAAATCCCCAAAGTAATGTCTTGGTCCTTGTGCAATTATTTCTATTGCATCACTTGCACCTGCAGAGAGAAGGGTTAATGTCAAAGTAACTTTGGATAAAAGGACAAAATGGGCCCTTTTATCAGGCAGTTAAACTTTTTACTTCACTTAAAGCCTGTGATGCTCAGTCACTGAGAGGGAGATCACCTTTTTTTTTTTTGGTAGATTAGCTCAAACAGGTGAGATTGCAGAGGCAACCAACCTATTTTACATTCCTTTTTCTAGTAGATGGACTATGAAACAAAAACAATCATGGATAGATCATCTCCAAAGAGGATACAGTTATTTAGTCTCAACAGTTGAATCAAATTAGGTGAAAAAATATCTTTGTGAAGGAAAATGATATAGAATTTTCATTATTTTTGATAACTTTAATTTTTGAAGCATCAAGAAAGTCTGTTATGATATTTTCCTTGTATTTTGCTCTCATAACCTCTCTATATATTGGTGGAGGTGACTGACCTTGTGTGAGCAGGCTGAGTGAGGTTTGCAAGAAGAGAAATTCAGCTTTTCTTGGAGTCTTTTTTGAAGCTTTGAGCCATTTCAGGAATTTCTGGCTTCTAGTTTCCTCAGGAAAGATGAATGAGGCCAATCCCACTTCCAAAGTTGAAGAAATTGTTGAAAGAAAAAAAAAAGACTCTAGGAAGGAAGACAAAGAAGGAACTAATAGGGCAGCTAGATGGAGCAGTGGATTGAACATGGCACCTGGAATCAGAATGACCTGAGTGCAAATCCAGCTTCAGATTACCAGATGTGGGACCCTGGGAACCTTACTTCATCCTGTTTGTTTCAATTTTCTCCTTTGTAAAATGAATTGCAGAAGGAAATGGAAAACCACTCTAGTGTCTTTGGCAGGGAAATTACAGAAGAGCTGGACATTTCTGGATAACATCAATCTCAGTCATGTCTCTGTCTCTGGCTTGTTGTACTAGAAACTTTGGGGAACTTCCTCTTCTATGATATCTACAATTCTCTCTCTTGATTGAGCCGAGTTACTTTATTGCCAATGTAAAAAGATTCTCCATTCTGTTTTATCTGGTTTCTTTATTATCCCATGTCTTCCTTCTCTTATTTCTTCTACTTTGGATAATTGAGTTTTATTGTTTAAGTGTTATTTGTATCTATTATGGAGCTGGTAATTCTGAATTAAAATCAGGACACTCCTTTCTTTTTGAGTTGGTTTGATTTAACTTTATTATCAAGCCAACCTTATTATCAGGTCAGTCTCCATTATCACATTTGGTCCTGAAAGTCTAACTGACTTAGTATATAATGAATATTAAAGTAACTGTAATTTTCAGATGAGAAAGTTAAAGTTTAGACAGAGTAAGAAACTTGACAATGGTCATATATTTATGAGCAGGTCACTGGCTCTTTTACAAGCTCTATATCTCTAGGGACTCTAAGTTTGTTCAACAACCCAGCTTTGTGCCAGATCTGCAAGAAAAGGGGCATTGCCCCATAGAGAAACCAACTTTGATATCCAGCTAGGTATCACTAGCCCCAAATAGAGTCTAGGCTCTGAGCAGAGATTTCTTTCCTCTCCTTTTCCCCCCACTTAATAATATTTTATTTTTTCCAATTACTTGAAAAGATAGTTTTCAACATTTTCTTATTATAATATTTTGAGTTCCAATTTTTTTGTCCTTCCCTCCTTCCTCAACCCTCTCTCTAAGATAGAAAGCAATCTGATCTTATGCATGTATAATCATATTAAACATATTTATATATTAATCATGTTGTGAAGGAAGAATCAGAATAAAAAAGGAAAAATCACAAGAAAGAAAAAAACAACAAAAAAGTGAAAATAATATTCTTTCATTGTATCTGCTTTCAGATTACATAGTTCTTTCTCTAGATGGGAATAGCAGTTTCCATCATCCGCCTTTTGGAGTTGTCTTAGATCACTGTATTGCTTAGGAAAGCTAAGACTATCAAAGATGATCTTTGCATAATGTTGCTGTTACTTTGTACAATGTTCTTAGGGTTCTTCTCACTTCACTTCATTGACTCATATAAGTCTTTCCAAGTTTTTCTGAAATCTCCTTTGAACAGAATTGTTCTCAACCTAAGCCATTATTGGGATTTTATAAACTTTCCCCAGATATAACCATCTCTTTTCCATTTGCTAAAGATGCTATGAATCATTATCCTTACACTGAGTTGTATAGTAGACAAATCCCCTTGTCCCCCCCTCTCATCTTACTCAGGACCTCTCATCTTATTTAGGGACGACCCTCAGAAAGTTTGTTTCATTTCCAGTAAAACCTCACTTTGTTACACTGATCTGAGACTTTCTGAGTGCATCAAAGTGTTTTCTCCTCAGAAACTATGAAGGATGAGGTTATTCCTTTTATAAAATAATAACTGTCTTCTAATTATTTACTAAGTGTGAAGTACTTAGTAAATGTAGATATTTTACTAAGTGCAAAGTAAAAGGCAACTAATTTACAGAATAGATTGAGTACTTACTCTAAAGTTACTAAACTCTTTCATGAGTTCACATCTGGCCTCAGACACTTAACAGCTTGACCCTGAGGATGTCACTTAATCATGTTGGACTCAAGTTCTTTCATATCTAAAATCTTTTGGAGAAAGAAATTGGAAACCACTCCAGTATCTCTTCTACAAAAAACCCAAAATTGATCAGGGAGAATTGGATATCACTGAAAGATTATTAAACAACAGCAAAAATACTTAGGCAAAATGTGTCTCAAGCCTTCTCTTCAATGAAGAGAGCTTTTAACCAAATGACCCTACAGCTACACTCATTAGCTGTATCCCATTAAAATATCCCAATGTCTGAGTAAGTGAGCCCAGGCTTAAGGTTCATTTTTTCTAACTTCTGAACTGTACAACTACCATCACTAAAAGGAGTCAAAACTTTCTCAAAAGCCTCTGTCCCTGGGATAGGGAAGTTACAGGGACTATGTAGATTAGTCATGGCATCAAGAACTAACTAATTGCTAAAGGAACAAACAGAAAAAGAAGGAATAAATGTCTGAAGAACATTGGGGGACTCAAGAAAGTCCCTTCACCCTGTTTGCCTCAGTTCATCACCTGTAAAATGATCAAGAGAAGGAAATGGCAATTCACTCCAGTAAGAAAAACTGAGTTTTCCAGTGAGAAAACTCCAAATGTGATTATAAAGGATTGGATTAGGGGTGTGTGGGGGAGAGATATTGAACAAGAAAAACTCTTGAGAGGAAAAAGGCAATCCTGATTGATAGGATAATCAGACAGTAAATGAGGAGATGGGCTGAGAATTCTCAATTCCTCCTGATTACTTCATCATGGGTGGAGATGGGGAAGGAGGGAGTAAGTCATATCAAGACTAAAAAATGACTTAACAACAAAATCCTCATCTCTCAGACCATTTTTCTTGAATTCATAAAAGCAATCATCAATGGAATACCCTCTCATCACCAAATCAAGGACTCTGTCCTTTGTCTCTGCCTCACTTACTCCCTGTAGGATCTTTACTTTTTTTTAAATTTCCTCTATTGCTAGTTCTTTACTTGACCCCGGCACTCATCTATTCTTCTCTATACCCCTACTATCTCTTCCTTTTTTATCTACTCACCATCCAATTGTAATATAGTTGCAAATCTCTGGTCTTGTGTACCTTATAACAGCAGATTCTAACAGGAGCATGTGTATGGCAAACTAGTCTAATGGTGGTTAAAGAAATAGCATTCTTTCTTCCCTTCAGTACCTAAATAGAACCTGTCCTCCACCTTGATCATATTCCCTTCCCCATCAGTAGCTGTGGCCCCAGAGCACCAGGAGATATTGCAATATCTGCACTGAAAGCTAAAAGACAGGATGAGAAATGAGTCAAACTCAAGAATGGTAACTTCAGCTTTCCTTTTCCTTTTCCTTTTCCCTTTCCCTTTTCCCCCTTCCTTTGTCCACATATCCTTAACTGTGGATGCTCTCTTGAAAAGAATGTAAATTTTTAAAACTCTTTATTGACAGGGCATAAGCCTGGGTGATTTTTTACATTATCCCTTGCTCTCACTTCTATTCCGACTTTTCCCTTCTCTCTCTCCACCCCTTCCCCTAGATGGCAGGCAGTCTTATACAGGTTAAATATGTTATAGTATCTCCTAGATACAATATATGTATGCAGAACCGAACAGTTCCCTTGTGGCATGAGAAGAGTGGGATTCAGAAGATAAAAATAATCTGGGAAGAAAAAAAAAATGCAAGTCGTCCACATTCATTTCCCAGTGTTCTTTCTCTGAGTGTAGCTGATTTTATTCATCACTGATCAATTGGAACTGAATTAGATCTTCTCTCTGTCGAAGAAATCCACTTCCATCAGAATACATCCTCATACAGTATTGTTATTGAAGGTATAATGATCTCCTGGTTCTGTTCATTTCACTCAGCATCAGTTCATGTAAACAAACAAACAAATAAATAAATTATTCCCCCATTAAACATGTAGGGAAAATGTGAAAATTTCCACAATTATTACGAGCTATCCATGAACCAAGAGATGTTTCTATTGTCTTGTAAAGAACACCAGAAGGTGGGTTAATTTCAGGCCAAGGGAAACAAGCTTGAAAATTCATCTTTTTAAACCTTATGGTGCTTCCTTCCCACCCACCTGGGCATTCCTTTCGTTGTGTGTAACACCACTGTTCCCATTGTGCCCAGCAGTGGTAGTTTCATTGATTGTATATTTAGAACTTGAGACTATCCCCTGAAACCTCACTGCAACAATTAACCAAGGGGACAATGAAACTGCACATTCATTCCAAGAGATCCAAGAATCCCTGGACTCTTGCCAACATGGTTTTAGACAGCCAAAGGGCCTTGGATTGTCTTCTTGCCACTAGAGGTATTGTCTGTGTCTGTGCCAACACCTCCTGCTGTGTGTACATCAACAACTGAGGGAATGTTGAGCTTTGTACTGAGAGGATACCAGAAAAAACTAGTTGGATATGAGACATTCATGATAACCTCATCTCCCCATCTTCCTTTGGGTGGGTTCCTCCCTCCACTTTTATTTTTTTCTTGCTCATTTTTGACCCCTGCATTTTTATTCTACTTACGAGCATTCTTGACTCCAAACAATGACCTTCAAAGTACTTGTTCAAGTTGAATATCACCTGCTATCTGATTCTGAGATTCAACACCCTCTGGATCCTGCTGCCACCATCTTCAAGTCATGTGTCTTCCCTCTTCAGTCTGGACTCCACTAGGCAGGTCAGTTCTATGCCTTTTACCAGCTTGAAGCAGCTCAGAAGATAAGACCTTTGTGCCTTTCTCCCAAATGAATTTGGGTCCCAACTGCAAGAGAGGGCAATGATGATGGGATGCAATATTTAGGGGAGATGTAGCAATAATCCTAAGGTCACCTGACCATGGGAATAATGCAGTTAAAAATGATATATGTCTTCCCCTAACTTTTAGGAATGATGAGTTGATAATCTTGAGGTCCTCTGGCCTTGAGAGTGCTGTAGTTACACAAATATTGATAGCTATCAGATAATATCTATTGGTCAGTGATAACAAAGTTTCTGAGATTATAATGAGGTGTATACCACACCAGTCCTCAAATATACCAGTAAGCCATGAAATCAGCATATCAGTGGCATAAAGCACCTGGTCTCTCTAACTTCTTCCTGTAAATATATCTTCTTCCTCCTGGTTCTTTGCTAAATTATTTTGGAACTTAGCCCATTGTAATTGGAGTTACAATTATAAAAAACTTTGCCCCTTGACTTGGAAATGGGTCCAAACCTACAAATTCTTTTGAGGCACCTCATGACACTAATCTGGTAGCCCAACTTTTCGGGGTTCCCTTTGAACTCCAATAGTGTCTGTATCATTCATCTTACTGTTACTCCCCTTTTCTAGTGCTATCTAAAATTTCTGAGAGGGCAAGTACCTGTTTTGTGTTTGTAATAGAAGACAATATTTTAAGGCCTAGTTGTGGATAGAAAGTCTATCTACATATAGAGAGTGTGATTTACTGGCAAGTGTTGGAAGGAATTTTATATGGAAGATTGAGCCATGATCTTCATAGTACAGTAGTAGTACAGTAGTATAGTAGTCGTGATCTTTGTAGTACAATAACAATGGTTATTGAAGGGCATGGGGTTGGGGTGGGGATGCAGCTGCAGGGCCATTATTAGGCCTTCATACCTCTGAGCTTCTAGCTCTCTTACTTCTTAAGCTATAGAACACTGGGGAGTGTTATACAGGTTATGTATGCACCAGGTAAGGATTGTGTTACAGTGTGCAGTCCCCAAAGTTGGAGAAGAAAACAGTCTGTACCCAGTTTTAGCCACAATCTGTAGCACTTGCTTAGAGTTTTCTCCTTGGACTTACACTCCTCCTTGCTGGTGGTGTATATGGAAGTCAACAACAGTTCTTCCTCAGAGTTATGACATTGTCAAAGTTAGTATGGAAATGAAGTATGGCATTTATAAAATAATGAGAGTATAGTGAATCTGAAGTGAAAGTTCACCGTAAATTCTACCAGCCTCTAAGGACTTTTTGATAACTTTTCCACATTCCAATATACCAGCCTCTGACTAGATCCAATTTTGTAAGTGAGAAAAATTGTGGCTTAGAAAGTAAATTACATGAAGCAATTATAAAGGAAATATAGCATCTGAAAGTATGTTAGTCAGTAGAGACACAACAGCAAAAAAGAATCAATCTTTGTCCTTAAGAAGTTTATGTTGTGTCAGAGGAAATGACAATAGTATCCAGAAATGTAGTCTTCTGCCCAATCTCCTATACATTTGGGTAAATTATAACCCCAGAAGCCAGTTGATTCTGTCTCCTTTTGAGGTCTGAGGGTTAACCCTAAGGAATCATGTCTTCACTAGTACTAAGATTCATAGGCCTAGATCCTAGGGGTTATTCACTGATTACCAATTAGCCAGTGACATTTACTTTTGCTAGAGCTATACTTCATGAAGTAATCTATTAAGAAGAGAGTATATAAAACTTTTTTTCCTAATGAAGAGTACTGTAAGGTCCCTGAGGTCCCTGGGGATAATAGGTTAAAACTCTTAGAAAGCATACATAATATGTACATTTTTTAAATGTTTGTGGCAGCCCTCTTTGTAGTGGCCAAAAACTGGAAACTGAGTGGATGACCACCAATTGGAGAATGGCTGAATAAATTGTGGTATATGAATATTATGGAATATTATTGTTCTGTAAGAAATGACCAGCAGGATATATCACTAACAAAATCCAACAGTCAGAGTTACAAAGAGAAATTCCATTTAAAGTAACTACTGATAATATAAAATATTTAGGAATCTATCTGCCAAAGGAAAATCAGAAACTTTATGAGCAAAATTCCAGACCACTTTTCACACAAATTAAGTCTGATCTAACCAATTGGAAAAATATTAAATGCTCTTGGATAGGGAGAGCAAATATAATAAAGATGACAATATTACCTAAACTAATCTATTTATTTAGCGCTATACCAATCAGACTCCCAAAAAACTATTTTAATGACCTAGAAAAAATAACAACAAAGTTCATATGGAAAAAAAAAGGTCAAGAATTTCAAGGGAATTAATGAAAAAAAAATCAAATGATGGTGGCTTAGCTGTACCAGATCTAAAATTATATTATAGAGCAGCAGTTACCAAAACTATTTGGTATTGGCTAAGGAATAGATTAGTTGATCAGTGGAATAGATTAGGTTCAAGGGATAAAACAGTCAACAAATATAGCAACCTAGTCTTTGACAAACCCAAAGATCCAGCTTTTGGGATAAGAACTTACTGTTTGATAAAAATTGCTGGGAAAATTGGAAACTAATATGGCAGAAACTAGGCATTGATCCATACTTAACGCCGTACACCAAGATAAGGTCAAAATGGGTTCATGACCTAGGCATAAAGAATGAAATTATTAATAAATTAGAGGAACATAGGATAGTTTACCTCTCAGACCTGTGGAAGGGGAAGGTCTTTATGACAAAGCAGAACTAGAGATCATTACTGATCACAAAATAGAAAATTTCGATTATACCAAACTGAAAAGTTTTTGTACAAACAAAACTAATGCAGACAAGATTAGAAGGGAAGCAATAAACTGGGAAAATATTTTTACAGTCAAAGGTTCTGATAAAGGCCTCATTTCCAAAATATATAGAGAATTAACTCTAATTTATAAAAAATCAAGCCATTCTCCAATTGAAAAATGGTCAAAGGATATGAACAGACAATTCTCAGATGAAGAAATTGAAACTATTTCTAGTCATATGAAAAGATTCTCCAAGTCATTATTAATCAGAGAAATGCAAATTAAGACAACTCTAAGATACCACTACACACCTGTCAGATTGGCTAAGATGACAGGAAAAAATAATGATGATTGTTGGAGGGGATGCGGGAAAACTGGGACAATAATGCATTGTTGGTGGAGTTGTGAACGAATCCAACCATTTTGGAGAGTAGTTTGGAACTATGCTCAAAAGTTATCAAACTGTGCATACCCTTTGATCCAGCAGTGTTACTACTGGATTATATCCCAAAGAGATTATAAAGAAGGGAAAGGGACCTGTATGTGCACGAATGTTTGTGGCAGCCCTTTTGTAGTGGCTAAAAACTGGAAACTGAATGGATGTCCATCAGTGGGAGAATGGTTGAATAAATTGTGGTATATGAAAATTATGGAATATTACTGTTCTGTAAGAAATGACCAACAGGATAATTTCAGAAAGGCCTGGAGAGACTTACATGAACTGATGCTGAGTGAAATGAGCAGGACCAGGAGATCATTATATACTTCAACAACAATACTAGATGATGACCAGTTCTGATGGATCAGGCCATCCTCAGCAACGAGATCAACCAAATCATTTCTAATGGAGCAGTAATGAACTGAACTAGCTTTGCCCAGAAAAAGAACTCTGGGAGATGACTAAAAACCATTACATTGAGTTCCCAATCCCTATATTTATGCACACCTGCATTTGTGATTTCCTTCACAAGCTAATTGTACAATATTTCAGAGTCTGATTCTTTTTCTACAGCAAAATAACGTTTTGGTCAGGTATACTTATTGTGTATCTAATTTATATTTTAATATATTTAACATCTACTGGTCATCCTGCCATCTAGGGAGGGGTGGGGGGTAAGAGGTGAAAATTGGAACAAGAGGTTTGGCAATTGTTAATGCTGTAAAGTTACCCATGTATATATCCTGTAAATAAAAGGCTATTAAATAAAAAAAAAAAAAAAAGAAATGACCAGCAGGATGATTTCAGAAAGGCCTTTCCCTTCTTTAAGATCTTTTTGGGATATAAGCCCAGTAGTAACACTGCTGGATCAAAGGTATGCACAGTTTGATAACTTTTTGGGCATAATTCCAAATCCCTCTCCAGAATGGCTGGATGTATTCACAATTCCACTAACAATGTATCAGTGTCCCTGTTTTCCCACATCCCCTCCAATATTCCGTATTTATTTCCTTGTCATTCTAGCCAATCTAACAGGTGTGTAGTGGTATCTCAGAGTTGTCTTAATTTGCATTTCTCTGATTAATAATGACTTGGAGCTTCTTTTCATATGGCTAGAAATAGTTTCAATTTCTTTGCCTGAGAATTGTCTATTCATATCTTTTGACCATTTATCAATTGGAGAATGGCTTGATTTCTTATAAATTAGAGACAATTCTCTATATATTTTGGAAATGAGGCCTTTATCAGAATCTTTGACTGTAAAAATGTTTTCCCAGTTTATTGCTTCCTGAAAGATGAAATTCTAAGAAAATTCAGAATCCTTTATTCTACAGATTATGACCTCCCTTATGATTGAGAAGTAATGCAAACAGAAAGTAATGAGAAAAACTTGGAACCAGTGAGAATTAAGGGCTCACAATAATGTTATTGCTGAAGAAGTGGTTTCAAAAGGAAACCACTTCAATATTTTTGCCAAGAAAACTCCAAATGGAGTCATAAAGAGTCAGACACAATTTAAATGACTGTACTGCAACAACCTAAGGTTACTGATCTTCATATTTATTATTTTGGTCTAGCCCCTCTATCCAAACAGAATGCAGATAATCTAAAGGCACCAAATCTATTTGGCACTGACATAAATCATGCTTACTCACCCATATATGACGGGTATGCTTTGGCATTTTGACTATAATTGAATAATGTAACTTAAGCATAGAGGTTAAAGCAATGTTGAAACCTTACTTCCATAATTTCCAGTGAAGAAATAGGAGTCATTGAATTCTCTAATAAATGTTTGAGATGAAAGGGGGAAAGGATCAGGTTGAGAAAGTGAAGTGATAGACTAATGGCGTGGAAACATGGTTCAGAATAGAGTCTGAATAAGATGGCAGGAAATACAGAATTAGTTATTTTAATTGTGAATGTGAACGGTATGAACTCTCCCATAAAAGGAAACTGATAGCAGACTGGATTAAAAGCCAGAATTCTACAATATGTTGTTTACAGGAAACATTTAAAGCAGAGTGATCCATACAGAGTAAAACTAAAAGGCTGGAGCAGAATCTATTATGCTTCAACTGAAGGAAAAAAAAAAAAGCAGGGGTAGTAATCCTGATCTCAGATCAAGTAAAAGCAAGGATAGATAGATCTAATTAAAAGAGATAAAGAGATAAGGAAACTATATTTTACTAAAGGATGCCATAGATAATGAAGCAATATCAATGCTAAACACATATGCACCAAGATACAGCATCAAAAATCCTAGAGAAGAAGTTAAGAGAGATGCAAGAAGAAAGAGACAGCAAAATTATACTAGTGGGGGATCTCAACTTTGCACTCTCAGAACTAGATAAATCGAATCACAAAATAAATTAGGAGTTGATTTGCCCAACTATATGCCAACAAATTTGATAATCTAAATAAAATGGAGGAATATCTACAAAAATATAGAATGCCCAGGTTAACAGAAGAGGAAATAAATTACTTAAATAGTTCTATTTTAGAAAAAGAAATAGAATAAACTATTAATCAACTCCCCAAGAAAAAATCTCCAGAGCCAGATGGATTTACATGTGAATTATACCAAACATTTAAAAAACAATTAATTCCAATACTATATAAATTATTTCAAAAAATAGGGGAAGAAGAAGTCCTACCAAATTTCTTTTATGACACAGATGTGGTGCTGATAGCTAAGGTAGGGTGAAAACAGAAAAAGAAAATTATAGATCAATTTCCCTAATGAATATTGATGCAAAAATCTTAAATAAAATATTAGTAACAAGATTACAGAATGTTATCCCCAAGATAATACACTAAGACCAAATAGGATTTATGCCAGGAATGCAGGACTGGTTCAATATTAGGGAAACTATCAGCATAATCAACTATATCAATAGCCAAACTAATAAAAATCATATGATTATCTCAATAGATGCAGAAAAAGCATTTGATAAAATCTACCACCTAGTCCTATTTAAAACACAAGACTATAGAAATAAATGGATTTTTCCTTAAAAATGATCAGTAGTATCTATTTAAAATCATTATCATGTATCATATGTAATGGGGACAAACTAGAACCATTCCCAATAAAATCAGTAGTGAAAAAGGCTGTCCACTATCACCATTACTATTCAATAATGTATTAGAAATGTTAGCTTTGGCAATAAGAGAAGAAAAAGAGATTAAAGGAATAGAGTAGGTCATGAGGAAATCAAATTATCACTCTTTGCAGATGATATGATGGTATACTTAGAGAACCCTAGAGAATCAACTAAAAAAGTACTAAAAACAATTCACAACTTTAGGAAAATTGCAGCATACAAAATAAATCCACATAAAATATCAGCATTTGTATACAACACTAACAAAACCTAACAGCAAGAGATACAAAGAGAAATTCCATTTAAAATAACTGGTTGATAATATAAAATATTTGGGAATCTATCTGCCAAGGGAAAGTCAGGAACTATATGAGCAAAACTAAAAAACACTGTCTACACAAATAAATCCAGATCTAAACAATTGGAAAAATATCAAGTGCTCTTGGATAGATTGAGTGAATATAATAAAGATGACAATACTGCCTAAACTAATCTACTTATTTAGCGCTATACCAATCAAACTCCCAAGAAACTATTTTCCTGACCTAGAAAAAATAACAAAAAAATTCATCTGGAAGAACAAAAGGTCAAGAATTTCAAGGGAATTAATGAAAAAAAAAAAAAAAAAAAAAGCAAATGAAGGTGGCTTAGCTGTACCAGATCTAAAACTAGATTATAAAGCAGTGGTCAACAAAACAATTTAGTACTGACTAAGAAATAGAGCAGCTGATCAGTGCAATAGGTTAGGTTCATAGAACAAAGTAGAAAATGACTATAGCAATCTAATATTTGACAAACCCAAAGACCCCAGCTTTTGGGATAAGAATTCACTATTTGACAAAAACTGCTGGAAAAATTGGAAACTGGTATGAAAGAAATTAGGGCTTGACCCACACCTAACACCATATACCAAGATAAGATCTAAATGGGTTCTTGATTTAAAGGTAAAGAAAAATATTATAAGCAAATTAAAGGAATATAGGATAGTTTACCTCTCAGATCTATGGAGAAGGAAGGAAATTCTGTACAAAGAAGAACTGGAACTCATAACTGAATACCAGATAGACAATTTTGATTATATTAAGGTAAAAAGGTTTTGTACAAACAAAACTAGTGCGAACAAGATCAGAAAGGAAGAATAAACCGGGAAAACATTTTTACATTTAAGGGTTCTGATAAAGACCTCATTTCTAAAATATATAGAGAATTGACTCAAATCCATAAGAATTCAAGCCATTCTCCAACTGATAAATGGTCAAAGGATATGAACAATTTTCAAATGAAGAAATTAAAACTATTCTTAATCATATGAAAAGGTGCTCTAAATCACTATGCAAAGAATGTTTCACCTTCTCTGTACTTTACGTTTGCCTTTTTTGTAAAATCCTTTTTGTTGTGTGCTACTTAAGTTAAAAATTAATAGAAAAAAACTGCTAGGAGTCTTTGAAAGAAGAAAAGATGAACCAAACCCAAGTGTAGCTTGAGAGTATCAAAAGAAAGGGAAGCTTCTCAGACTGACATGCCTCACTGAAGAAAATAGGCCTTTTCCTCCATATTGTGCACTTTCCTTCGACTGAAACAGAATCTTTCTTAATATTTTGCTGCCCACAATACGAACTCACTCCTCCATAATGCATCTGTGTCCTTGCACTCTTATTCTAGTTTACTAGGAAACTGTCCATTTGCCTGAGCAAAAAACAATTGTATTTCTTATGTTAATAGAGTTTTGTTGTCTTGGTCTCTGAACTGTGAATAGCTGGAGCCACACAAAGCAGAGGTAGGTTTTTGAGATCAAATAATAGTTTAAGTTATCATTTGAAAGTGTGTAAGCTCTCTGTCAGGACACTTTCATCTGTTGCAGGAAAGGTAAAGATTTTATAATCCAATCATAATGGGAAGGTGGATTGTAATACAATCATTGTCAGTTGCCCATGACAAACTCATGAATTCAGGACAATATAGGTGTTCTCGAGTTCTATGGGAAAAGTTCTTAAGTGATTGTTTCAAATCATGGGATTCATTGCTTGGGAGAGCAGATCCAGTGTTCTGTGGTGGGAACAGGTTCTACAATCTTTGATTTGCTTCACTTAACATACACAGGAGAATGTTGTCAAGAATTGATTGATCATTTCAAGCTTGTATTGTAAGACTCTGACTCCCAAATCAGAAAAGGCAGCTCTGAGAAATCTAACTTGTTAGCATATTCATTACACAAATTATCTAGATTATTATGAAAATCATAATGATTTTTCCTCATTCCCTCCTTTCTATCAAAAGATTAAGGAGGAACAAATGACTTTGATTTTATATAAAAACAAGTGAATGCATGGTAGATGGCAAGGCAAATAAGAAAGAGTGACATCAGACCAGAGAGAGCAGAATGGAAAATGGTGCCAAAGTTTTCATGAAAATAAACCAACGGAATGTTAAGGGGAAAATATTCTTCAGAATTCTCTGACCCCTATTCCATAACTCTTCCATCTGTTTGTTTAGAATATTCTTCTATTGGAGGAGATTGGAGGTTGGAGGTTGACATAGAAACATAGGGTGTCCATCATCATATGATTATGCAATACCATGAGGGCAAATGAATCAACCTGCATTGGGAGGTTATTAACAAACTTTCCTGTATGCACCAGGCCCATGGCTGATTCTTCTGTGAGGTTCCCAGCAGAGGGGGACAGAATTCCAACAGATGCCAACATTATCCTTAATAGGCTGGAAAGCAGGTCTCTATTGCTGATGTAGTGAACATTTTAACGGGAGAGGAACTTCAGTGGAGTGATTCCCTGGAAATAGTGACAATTTGGACATAGTTTGGACAAAACCACAGAGCCTTTCCTAAGAGAGAGGAGGGCTGTGGTATAATATAGATCCACATAAGAAGAACAATCCTGTGAAGAAGGCAATTCAACAGCAAAGGTAAAATTATGAGAGGGTGAATCCTAGACAGAATGAATGAAAGCCACAGAGTACAGTGCCTTGAGACGTGGCTGTTTAGCTCTGACACTAGTATAGAACAAGAAGTTTTTTCTGGGATTCCCACAAAACCTAGAAATTGAATAGAAGTCTATGAACTTGCTTTTATTGTAGTCAAAAGTCAGAGGTCCAATGCCTGATTTGTTGGGGCAGACACCTGAATTCCTCAAGTTACAGGGAGCTTTTGCAGAGTTATGAGATGTGCCAGTTCTATTCAAGGAAATCTGTGGCCACAGGAGTTGATCAGAGGATTCAAGTGAGGCATTAGGGAAGCAACCTATGCAGAGTTCTGAATAAAGGTAGAATTGCATTCCATGGAATTTAATGATCCAAGGTGAGAGCCCATGTTGCTGCTTATGTCCTGGATGCAGAGTGAAATGTAAGGTTTTAGAGAGACTCCTGAGTATAATGGGCCATGTAGGTAAGGGTCTGATATATTAGGGATTCTAAATCCATTAATTTTTGCTTAGTGTGCTTCTTTTTTCATAGGCAGTTTTCCTTCTAGGAACTACTATGGTAATGTCATGATAAGGGAGATAGCAGTATTGGTAGGGAGCACTGGCTGCTGCCTTTACATAAGCTTACTGCTTTGTAAAGCAGACCAGGACCGGGTGGTTTCTTAGTCTGAAGATTTCAGGAGTTTTTGAAGCACACTGTCTTGGAATAAAAGTGGGCTTTGATCCTAAAGATGATATTTTCACATTGTAAAAGCCTAACTATAATCTGATAGTCTCCATGGGTAGGATCTGATACAAACCACCCACTTGAAGATGGTAGCTGATTCCTCTCAAAGGAGAAGGACTTGTATTGCTACATGCTGCATTTTCTCTTGCAGAAAGAAATGGCAAAATGGCAAAACACACCAGTGCCAAGAAAACCCCAAATGGGGTCACAAAGAGTTGGATATGCTTGAAAAATGACTAAACAACTGAACCTTCTCTCTAAATAAATAGAATTGCAGGTCATAGACTTATTTGCTTAACATCTTTCATCCCAACAGCCCAGCATTCCCTTGAAAATGTAAAATGTTAAGGAAAGAAGTAAGGTATTACTTTCTAGTTTTAGATGTAAAAAGTTTAGTTTCAAAGAGAAGAAAAACACAACAAACTGTCTCAGATTATCCTTTTCAAGTAGGAGTGTCCTCTGTGTACAGAAAACTTAATTTTAAATATGGAACTTTTTATCATTTTTTCCCCAAACATATTTGCTTTTTGTTTTTAAATATCACCAACCATTGTTGAGATGGCAGCTGATAAAGTAATGCTTTCATTGAATTTAATGAACTGAGAAGGCTTTTTATTTGTTGCTATCAAAGCTCATACCAACATTTTCAACCAAGGAAACCGGGTGGCAAGCCTGTTTCCATTTTATTCCTTCAGTGGAAAATACTGTGTGAACAGTTTCCATGGGCTGCTATTGGGAACCCTCCATCCACACTGCTGCCCATTCTGTGAAACTGTTCTCTTCTACAGGGATAGGGGAGAAATACTCTTTTTAGACGCTGAAGACAAGTTTTCCATTGGCTTTTCTGAAGATCCTCTTAGAGGTATGTGGGAATTATTTCTAATTAATGTAAATGGTAGTACATCTGTATGGAGCACTTGCTTCAGTGGGTCTAGGAATACTGAGCATTGAAAGTGGGAAGGAGTGCAGGAAATATGGAATACACAGGTGTCAAGATCAAAGTAACATAGCTCTCTCCTGAGTAGGGAGATACTGAGATAATGCCAACCATTAAAAGGGAACCCCATTACTGAATTAGAGAATAATGCAAAACAATTAGCTACACATTAAAATATATTTACAGGGACACTTGTTTTAAAAAATCAAACTGTAAAGTGTTTTAAATAGAGTTAAATCTATGATGCTAGAAGTATTCGTGTTAGTGTCTTAATTCCAGAGAAAGCGGGAAATATTGCAGTAGAAGGTATAGCTTGGCTGGTTCCTACTGGAAAAAGGCATTTGAGAGCAAAAGGAAGAAGTGCCCATTTAGAGAGAGGATGAAATTAAACACTGACTTAACAGGGCATATCTTCCAATAGACTATGAAAGGAAATAGCTATAAAACTACTTAGATTTGATGATGGAAACAGGGTCGAGGTGCAAAAGAAACTTAAAATGTTGGGAATTTTTATACCATTCTTATTAAAGAAACATTGCAAAAAAATTGATTCTGATTGAAAGAATTCCTTTTGATCTATATTCACTATTACTCCCAAAAAAGAAAAATGGAGGGAAAAAGTATAACTTTGATACTTCAAGTGGATCAGAACCTATTCTCCTTCTTTTCCTCTTTCCCAGTAACAAAATCAGTTGAATTTAAGGGAAAAAATAAACCAACTTGGCTTGGATCTACAAAAAAAGCCCAGTCAAGATTTGTTCCAAGGCTTGTGTCTAAAAAATAAATGTTCACTGCAGAAAAGACCAATGATATTGTAAACTCTTCAAGGAAAAATGAAAATTAAACTTCATTATTACCTGTTTAATCTAAATCCACAAGTTCCATTTTCTGCTTATGGAAACTCTGTTTGCTCAGATATTACTTTTCCTCCATAATCTATCTCCATAATCTCTAATAATCTATTTCACTTTGCATTAGCTCATAGAAGCCTTTCCAGATTTTTCTGACAGCATCCTGCTCATCATTTCTTATAGCACAATTCTACATCATTTTCCTTTTCTGTCCAATTAATCTAGTAGGTGTGAGGTAATTACTCAGAATTAATTTAATTTTCATTTCTCCAATCAATTGTGCATGGGCATTTTTTCATGTGGCTATAGATAGTTATGGTTAATTCTTATGAAAACTATTCCTATTTTTGATCATTTATTCATTGAGAAATGGCTCTTTTTTTTTTTTTTAAATAAATTTGACTCCATTTTCTATATGTTGGCTAAATGTGGCCTTTATCAGAGAAACTTGCTTCTAATTTTTTTCCAATTATTATTGTTAATAGTATTTCGTTCATCCTCTTTTTCTCCATCCCATTTGTTCTATTCTCTCTCTCCTTTTAGTCTTCAAAAATGTTGTTTCTGACTGCCCCATCTCCCAATCTGCCTTCAATCACCACCCTTCTTTTATCTCCTTCCCCTCCTACTTTCCTGTAGGATAAGATAGATTTCTATACACAATTGAGTATATAGCTATTCTCTCTTTGAGCCACTTCTGATGACAATAAAATCCATTCACTCCCTCTCACAGCTTCCTTTTTCACCTCCAATGTAAAAGCTTTTTTTGACCTCTTTTATGTGAGGTAATTTACCCCATTCTACCTTTCTCTTTCCCTTTCTCCCAGTGCTTTTCTCTCTCACTGCTTAATATATAATTTTTATATCAACCCTTCATATTCAACTCATACCTGTGTTTTCTGTATATATATATATATATATATATATATATATATATATATATAATTTCAGCCTTTTTAAATCTGCATTTTTTTTTTTCTCCTAACTTCCCTAAAAATGAGAAAATTCTTAAAAGTTACGAGTAACATCATCCTATGTAGGAATATAAACAGTTTTACCTTATTAAGTCCCTTATGCTTTCCCTTTCCTGTTTATCTTTTTATGTTTCTCTTGAATCTTGAATATCACATTTTCTATTCAGCTCCAGTCTTATCATCAAGAGTACTTGGAAATCCTCTCTTTCATGGAATATCAATTTTCCTCTGAAGGAAGAAATCTGAATTTTCCTTCCTGTTTTCCTAGGTAGATGATTCTTAGTTGTAATCCTAGATCCTTTGTCTTTTGGGATATCATGTTACATGCCCTCTGACTCTTTAACTAGAAACTGCTAAATCTTGTGTAATCTGGAATGTGGCTCTTTGATATTTTAATTGTTTCTTTTTGGCTGTTTAAAACCCAAATCTCAAAGGAATCTTTGAATTCTGCCCTCTCCACACTCTCCACATTTTTCTTTTCTATAGAAGGTGATTTAGAATCACTAGGTTTGTAACACTTTCTTTCTTCCTAAAATTAGGTCCCTCATTTACTTAGTGGCAGAGTACAGACTGGAAAACTTGTCCTCTGGGTAATCCTAGAACTTCTGACCATCTAGGTCACTTGTGTCAAATTTAAATAGAAACAGGACCCACTAAACCCTATGTAAGGGTCCCTGCTGGTCACATATTGAACATTTTATAAGACTCAAATTAATATCATCTATATTCCACTGTGTTTTTGTTTATTTTGTTAAATAATTCCCATTTTAAAATATTTTCTTCTACTTTTTCATCTTTTTTGGTTTTGTTTGACTCATTCTTTAAGTCTTATTGACTTCCATTTGTTCAATTCTAATTTTTAGTGTATTTTTTCTTCAGTTACCTTTTTTAGCTCCTTTTGTATTTGGCCAATTGAATTATTTTTTTCATCGCATTTTTTTTTCCATTTCACAAATTCTGTTTTTCAGTGAATGGGTACCTTTTCCACATCTATTTGTAAGGAGTTAGAAGCTTTTTCCATTTCATCAAATCTATTTTGTAGGGAGTTATATGCTTTCTCCATCTCATCAAATATATTTTTTAAAGAAGTTTCTTCAGATTATTTGTTTTTTCTTTTCCATATCCTCTTGCAAAGATCTTATTTCCTTTCCCCATTTTTCTTCTAATTCTCTTTTAAGATCCTTTTTGAATTCCAAGAAAGCCTTCTGAAACGGGGACCAGTTCATATCTTGCTTCAGGGCTTCATCTGGAGCTGATTTGCTTTTAGGAGCCTCAGAGTTTCAGGTCTATTCTTTTTCTCCATAAAATTTATCTATGATCAGAGTTCTTTTTGCATTTTTGCTCATTTTTAAGGCTGAGATCTGCTCTTAAGAAAAAAGGAGTAACTGCTGCTTTAGTTTGCCCTGGGGGCAGTGTTTCTGACTGCTGTCTGGTGCTGAATAATCAAGTCCAGGTCTCAAGTTCTTTCAGGGCTCTGTGGCTTACAATTTACCTTTTGTATTTGCTTTTGATCGTTTTTACAGCAAATCTGCTAAATGACCCACTTGCAATCAGGATAGAGTAGGCTAAGAGCCTTACAAAAGGTTCCCTAGTTCATGGACTCATCAATGTTTCAAATGACTCCCTGTGCCAGCTCCTTGCCCCAGGCTCCCTGTGCTGTGGTCTGGGCTCAGCAGAATGTCCCCCTGCCCAATTGAAATAGACTTGTTTTGAAGTTCTTCCAAGGTATTTTCTTCTAGATAGGTGTTGTTCTCCAAATATTTTTGGGTTCTGTCACTCCAAAACCATTTCAGAGGCTTAATCTGCTGTTGGTTTGAGAGAAGATCAGAGGAAGTCACAGAATGCTGTGTCTGCTCTCCACCTTCTTGGATCTGTCCCTCTGCTAAATAATTCCCAATTACATTTCTGTTTCAGCACTGACTGGCCTTAATGATGGCCATGTGTTTGATACCTATAATCAAGGTACCTAACCTGAAATCTCTACATTATACTTGACAATTGATCATTTCTCTGTCACTTAAAGCCCTCCAATAATGGTGACCCTCTTTCTAGGATTATCAGTTCTTCTGATTCCAAACCTAGTGCTTAATCCATCATACCCCATTCCCTCCTTTCTTTCCATTTGGCCATTTCAGGTTTTTTAAGGCATCCTCCTTCCCTGGTTTTTAATACCTTTTTTATCATTTGGCCTAGTCTGTTTTTAAGGTGTTATTTTCTTTACTTTGTTTTTTTTTTTTGTCTATTTTTACCAAATTATTGACATTTTTTTCATGATTTTCTTCCATCACTCTAATTTGTCTTCCCAATTTTTCCTCTATCTCTTGTTTGGTTTTCAAAATCCTTTTTGAGCTATTCCATGGCCTGAGACCAATTAATATTTTTCTTGCAGGCTTTGGATGTAGGATCTTTGACTTTGTTGTCTTCTTCTGAGTGTGTGTTTTGATCTTTTTCATCATAGTAATTTTAATATGTTATAATTTTTTTGTTGTTTGCTCATTTCCCTTACCTATTTCTTGAATTTTAACTTTGTTACAGTAGGGTGTAATGTCCAAACTAGCTCT
Source organism: Sarcophilus harrisii (assembly GCF_902635505.1). Lineage (NCBI taxonomy): Eukaryota > Metazoa > Chordata > Mammalia > Dasyuromorphia > Dasyuridae > Sarcophilus > Sarcophilus harrisii. The sequence continues at coordinate 532,041,701 of NC_045428.1, forward strand.
CTGGAGAACCTCGGGATCAGCCCGAGTCCTTGGTCTTAATGGAGGAGTGAAGGAGGCAGGAGACTCATGGGGATGGTCAAAAGATGGAGAACTGTGTCTGAGAGAGCATTCTCAGTTGTCTCAGCCCTTAAATACTTCAGTATGATTACATCACTACACCACACTAAGCAAGTGTCAGCTGTAGAACATTACATCATTACATCACATTAAGTACTACACCAAGTATGTGCTTAGGTAGAGAATCATTATCTCATCAATCATACTGAGCCTTAAGTATACTTCTTCAGAGTTCCAGCCCTCTACAGTAGGGCTCCACTTGCAGGCTAAAGGGTGCATTGTCCCAAGATTCAAAGGTTTTATGCAACTGATTTTAGGGATGCATCTAGAAATCTATAAGTTTTCAGTTCCTCCAAAGTGGTGTGATCTAAGGAGAAATGTGTTTACTACTCTCCTGGCCTATGGTCTAGTCTATATGTGAAGACAAGCACTCTTCTGCCCTGGAACTATGAGGAGAATCTCTGACTCACTGAGGCCACAAGTTCTGGTGTTCTAGTGTTCCTGCTTGCCCTGAGACCCTACCAAGGATAGTGCCTTGCATTTCCGTATGAGCAAAGCTGCAAAAATTATATTTTTAAAAATTAATTTCAACCATATCTTGCATTGGGTTGAATCTAATGATATGAAAGTCATTTGGGATAAATGTAAAATTTTATACTGGATTTCAAAAAATTAATGTCACAAATATCAAATGGCAAAGATGTGGTTAGAAATCAGTTTTTCTGTAAAACATCTTGGAATCTTTGATGGACTATAAACTAAATAAGAGTCAGCAGTGTGACATGGTAGCCAAAAAACCTAATATAATTTTGAATTTAATTAAAGGAGGTATGAATTCTAGTAACAAGAGGTGAGAGTACTGCCTCAATCTACTCTGGTCAGACCTGTCTACCACAATTGAGGATCAGCATTGGTCAATTAGAAAAGATCCAAAGGGAGACAACTAAGATGAAGATTTTTGAAATCTATCATATGGGGGGCAACAGTGAATAGAGTACCAGCCCTGAAGTCAAGAGGATCTGAGTTTAAATCTGGTCTCAGATACTTAATACTTCCTAGCTGTGTGACCTTAGGCAAGTCACTTAACCCAAATTGCCTCAGCAAAAAGAAATCTACCACATGAAGATCAGTTTAGCCTACAGAAGAAAAGATTCATGGGGGATATATCTATCTTCTGCTAAAGGAGATAACACACATATTATATATATAGTGTGTGTGTATGTGTATGTATATATATATATGTGTGTGTAATATATACATATGTATGTAAAATATATATAAAATAAATACAAGGCAATGAGAAGGGAGGCAGGTAGAGATACTAACAGCAGGAGGGGTCAGGAAAGGTTTCATAGAGAAAGTAGTGATCTGAGTTTTGAAGACAATTAGGAATTCTAATATGTAGAGAAGGGAAGAAAAAATATTCTAGGCCTAGGAGACAGTTTATGCAAAAGTAGAGATGAGAGACAGAATAGTTTGTGTTAGGAAAAGCAAATTGAACCATAGATTATATAAAGCGAGTAAGCTCAATGGTTCTAGAAAGGTAGTATGGGCTAAGTTGTAAAGAATTTTAAATGCCAAAGAAAGGATTTTATATTTAATCCTACATGCAATAGGACAATATTGCTACAACATTTAAATTCTGCCATCCAAAGTTACCAATGAGAAAGGAAAATCCAAAGAGGAATTATAGGTAAAAAGGGATAGATTTGAAAGATATGATTGATTTTATCTGTCAGGGGAAAGGACCATTAGAAAAGAACTAGAATCTTTGCTTCTGATTTTGTAGAGGGAGAGCTTAGCTTCATCTGTTACAGCCTAGACAATAGGAAGAAACTATCCATTTAATGAGGTGAGAAATTTAGCTCTGAACTTATCAAGAATTTATCAATAACCCAGGTCTAGAATATGAACAAGAATGACTTCTAAGTTTAGGCTGGTCAACCTAATAAACTGACGTTAAAGCTAATCCAAATGAAAGGTATAAATACTCCCCATTTACAATATGTTTGGAATTTTAGTTCTCACTCCTTGATAGCTTGTGAAGAAAGTTATAATACTGAGTGTTTATCAGCCCATTAAGGATGATTGGCGAGATAGATATGTGGTCAGGAGTACCTGCATTCAAATCCTACTTACTAGCTGTATGATTCTAGGCAAATCAATTAGCCCCAATTGCCTCCCAAAAAAGGTATTATTGGTGAAGTCATAGCATATTGAAATATTTCAGTCTTGTGTGGAGTTGAACTCTTGGACTTGTCTTTTAAATGAATAAAGATAGATCTGATAATAAACAGAATGTAATAAAGACCTAAAAAGCTCATGCATCCTATGACATTTCACCTTTAACTGCTTTCCTAAGAAATATCTAAGGAATAGATACTGGGACAGAGCTAGATAAGGATTCAGCAAAGGAAAGTCAGATAAGTAGGAGGAAAACCAGGCTCTCCTTGAATAAGAGATCCTTCTAAATCAACTGTAAAAGTGTTTGGTTTCTTTCCATTGTCTTTTAACTTTGAACAGGGAATGTCTTCTTAGTTGGATGATAAATCCTCATTCTACAACAGTTTAGGAAAGAAAAGTAAAGCACTATATAGAAGAGGAAGAAAAAAATCTTGTTGCTGTGTGATATCCTAGTTCTGCTCATTTCCATTGTTCAGTCATATCCTACCCTTCATGATCCAGATGGGGTTTTTCTTCATAAGCTACCCTACCACACCTTTCCCAATCTCCTTTCTCTTTGACCTAGGGACATTAGCCTCTTGGCTGTTCCACAATCTAGACACTCTTAGCTCCAGACATTTCTCTAGATATCTCCCAAGAATATCTCCATGACTGAAATGCTCTCCCTCCTCAACTCTGCCTCCAAATTTTTCTAGCTTCCTTTAAATTCTAGCTTTCTAGATTCCTTAAAAGTTCTGAGATTCCATCTTTTATAGAGAGCTCTTCTCAACCCCTATTATTCTAATGCCTTTCTTCTGTTAATTATTTCCTGTTTATCCTGTATATAGTTTATTTTGTATATATTTATTTGCATGTTGCCTTCCCCACTAAACTGTAAGCTCCTTGAGGACAGAGACTGTTTTTGATCTTTTTTGTTTGTCCTTAGAATTAGGCATAGTGCCTGGTACAGAGAAGTCAGCCCAATAAATATTGATTGATTGATAAATGACAGTAGATGAAATTATTCTTTCATGGGAGTTAGAAGGACTTTCTGATGTTAGGTCATTAAAAGTTGGAGAGATTTTTACATTGTTAGTCCATCAAACTATCAATGAAATGATTATAGTTCCAGTCTTTCAAGGGCATAGGAGGAAATACCTCTAAAGCTTGTGTTGAATAATTCATACTTAATCCAGTGCTTAGTATAATGATTTGTGTGCTAATGACTTGTAATAAAGATTCAACTGCAAGGATATGGGATGCGAGGACACAAGCCAGTGTATACACACTAGTGGGGCAGAAAAATATATTGGCTACATTAAAGTGTCAAGCTGTAGTGTTGTCCCACAGGTCCCTTTTATTGTCCTGACTCATTTTCCTTAATTGTCCTGCCTAGATTTCCCTGAATGGTCCTGAATCAGTTTACCTAAATTGTTCTGCCTCAGTTTCCCTAACTCTCCTGCCTCAGTTTCCCTAAATGGTCCTAACTCAGTTTCCGTAAATTGTTCTGCCTCAGTTTCCCTGTCTTGCCTCAGTTTCCCTAAATGGTCCTAACTCAGTTTCCGTAAATTGTTCTGCCTCAGTTTCCCTGTCTTGCCTCAGTTTCCCTAAATGATCATGACTCAGTTTCCCTAAATTGGTCTGCCTCAGTTTCCCTGTCTTGCCTCAGTTTCCCTAAATTGGTCTGCCTCAGTTTCCCTGAACTGTTCTGCCTCAATCTCCCTGTTGCAACCCCCTTTTTCTGCTCATTAGAACTGAGATAATTAGGGCTGCGGAGATCTGGCATTCCAAAAGATAAAACTCCAGGTGTCCTATCTCAGATACCTAGTTGGTATCTCTAAGTTTCAGACTTCTTGGCTCTAGTTGGACGCGTCCTAAATCCTCCCAATTTGTAAGAATTTATGGTTTTACCCCTCCCCCAACCTGTCAGAACTGGATTGATGGTCCCTGCCTGGAGATTCCCTTTCACCAGAATTTGGACTCTACCTCCTGCCTTTGTTTAGCTACCTGAGCTTAGAACCATATACATGTCATTGAGAACTCACATTCACTGCTGGTTGCTTTGGACAACAGCCCTGGGGGCAGTCCCCAGTATAATCTCTTCCTCTCAGAAATCAAATAAAATATTAAAAACTCTCTAATCTCTATCTTGTCTCAGTTTCTCTGGCATTAAAGTAGAACAACAGATCATTATAGGAAACCGTAAGATTATGGGACTTAGTGGCTGGAAAAACACAGGTCATGTTAACAGATCACAGAACAAATATGGAAATATGTTTAAAAGATTTGCACATATTTAAATTATATCAGATTGCTTGTTGTTTGGAGGATGGGAGAGGTAAGGAAATAAGGGAGAAAAATTTGGAACACAAAGTCTTACCAAAGTCAACGTTGAAAACTATTTTTACATGTGTTTGAGAAAATACTTCATTTTTACTATTGAGAAAAAAAAAAATCTGTATAAGCAGTGATTTTAGTGATTTTGTACCCAAAACATTACACACATGCTTCTGGTTCACCAGAAAATATTAAGCAGTAAAAATTCCCTGGTAGGTGCTGGTCTTGGAATCAGGAATACATGAATTTCAATCCTGCTTCAAACAGTGAGAATATGGATAAAAAAATTAAGTTTGTCTTTAGCCAGTTTTCCTATCCATAAAAAGAGTAAAATGTCACCAACATCAAAGGGTTGTTAGGTTTAAATGAAATGACATGTGTAAAGTAAGTTTAGTCATATAAGTGTTATCTTTTAGTATGTTCAAGATCCTGTCTAGGAGAGGGATGGGGACAATAAGCACCACTGAATCTTCGCCTATAAAATGAAGATAGAATTTTCTAAGGTCATAGAAAATACAGGCCATGTCCATTCATGTTCACTTTTGCTATTATTGCCTTGGGTATCTAGATTTCATGGTGTTTCATACTTTAAGTTCTATGGCCAACACCAGAAACCAGTTACCTCCACTAACATCCCTGACCAGGACAATTTCTGACCCTGGGGACAGCACTCTTTCTATTTGTCCTTCCAACAGTTGATTCTTGATGCCATGGCTGCCCTGCCCCATATGACTTTTCTACCCCAGGGCCTGAGGCTCTTGATGAGACTTTGACTCACTCCTAGTAGAAAATAATTGGTTAATCCAAAATTCCTAAAAAGTGGAACTTGGGTCTTGTTTGGACTACTCAGATACTGAGATCCTTTTGCCATCCCTTCAATAACCTGTGTGATCATTTGACAAAAGACTCTTCACAGTTGGAAGATTGGAGTCTTCCTTAATCTATATAAGATTACTAAATAAAATTACACTTTAAGTAGGTACTTAGGAGACCAACTGGTTAATCAAGGAAGGGTATAAATTCTCTATTGTTTCTGAGAAAAGTTAATTAAAGGAGGTTTTGCTAAGTAGAGGGCTGAGAGAGTAAACAGAACTGAAGGGTAGTGGAAACAAAGGGATTTTTCTATTGGTGAAGTTGGAATTCACACCCTGTTTTTGTAAATGGAAAAGAAGGAAAAGGAATATAAAAGGCTAGCTGATTCAGTTCTCCAAGTCTCTGCTCAGAAACTAGATTCTGATTGTAGCTGTGTTTCTGACTGAGAAGCCTCCTATCAGGACATCCAAGGTAGGTATCTGAGCTGACTCCAAGATTCTTTCTACCATGCTACACTGCCTCCATTTATTGACTTAAGTGAATTCATTGGTAGGCAAGCATTCCCATAGAGCAAGAGGTCATTCACAGTCCTAAACGTAATTTTGGTGGGGTTGGGGTGAGGGTGAAGGGAACTGAATGGGATTGATGGCATGAAGCATTTCTCAGTATTGAGACTAGGTCTAACATGATCCCAATTCCCAGAATGGGAAGATAAAATCTTGGTTCTCAGATTTCAGAAGTCACATAATCCCTATTCCCTTTATCCAGGCCTTGAACCCTGAGATACAGGAAGTTAGTGAAGTTACAGGAAGTGACTTGACCCATTGGAAGAAATACTGGTGACCATTGGTCAAGGATAGTTATGTCCTTTTAGTCTAGCTAATGAAAAGGCTCGAGTCTTTTCCTATTTAACTGGCTATTCTACTCCTGGGTGATCAGGTTCGGGAGCACATGGTGGGAGTTGGGATGGCTCCCAGTTGTCTGAGCCTCTCCTTGCAGGGACTTTTATTTTATTTAGTAATCTTATATAGATTAAGGAAGACTCCAATCTTCCAACTGTGAAGAAAGTCTTTTGTCAAATGATCACACAGTTTATTGAAGTTTTCTCTTTGTACCTGAAGATGTCTCTGATTAAGTTAATTTGGGAAAGGGGGTCTAGCATCCCTCCCACATAGAATGAAGGGCAAAGAATAGCTTTAAGGAAATTATAAAGAAAAGGTTTAGTCATACTAATGCAATGAAAATTATGTTTTCCTTTTCAATGTGATATTTCCCCCACAATTTTCTTCAAACTATAAAAACCCTTAACTCTATCATCTCCTTAAATGATCCATCATCAATTTCTTCCCTTCCATAGAAAAAGGAATGAATAGTGTTTGCCTTAACTTTCTCAACTTTAGAAGCCAGATTTAAACTATTCTGTAGAAGAGCTGTATAATGAAATGAGTGATCAGGGATCAAGGGTTAGAGAAAGGGGGAACAGTTTAGCCATTAGTTAATAGAGAAGTCATTAGATGAGATTTCCTTATATTGTAAACAAATTAAGACCAATAGACACTTCCCAGGCTCATATGGCCATTTCAGCCATTCAAAGGGACTTTAACACTAATTTTTTCTCTCTCCAGATACATTCCTAGATTAAAAATCATTGGACCACGACTAGGCAAATCATTCTGGGGACTGATTCAAGAAGAATCCAAGCTCTAAGTTTATCATCAAACTAAGATATCTTCAAGGCCTTGAAATGGATAACTTTCAAGTACTTATTTTGAATTATGGTGCTGATCAAGCACTTCACACTCCTGTGGCCATCACGATACCCTCAGATCTTTCAGAAGTTGTTCCTAGACATTGGTGTTTCTGCCAACTTTTCTTAATTTATCTACTGCTATTCATCATCTGGATCCTGTGGCAACTTTAGTTCCTCTAATGATCAATTACCAATCAGGAATTTGATCATGTCTATCTAAACTATGGATTATTTATGACTAATATGATTTAAAAGAAATAAAGCCAGATAGAAGCATTTGCTTGTGGGGATTGTAATTGTCTAACTTATAAAAAAGACACTGAGACAGAGTTTTAAGCCAATGGCATTTAAAGAGTCCCTTCAAGTAAAGTGACCCTCAGATCTTTCTTTAAGGACCTTATTTTTATAAGGCTTAATAGCAAGGAGGAATTGGGATGGGATGGGATTGGGGGTCTGGGTCTGGGGTTGGGCAAAGCAAGGGACATATCCACTAAGTCATCATAAGATGGTCACCAGCCCATGTTGGACAAGAGAGAATGGTTTGGAGGTACAAAAACAAGTTGGGGAACTTTCCAAAACTTCAAGACATCCCACCTATGCTGAGTTTGGACATGTCATTTAAGCAAAACTGGACAGAGACATCTTTGGCAGCATTCTCATGGTTATCCAAGTGAGTAACTTGATAAACAAGTACTGAATATTACATTAAAGTTTGAGTCTCAGCTAACTCCATTAAAAAAAAAAAAATCTCCAAGCCCAGATGTATTTATCAGTGAATTTTACCAAACCTTTAAAGAACAATTAATTCCAATATTGGGCAAAGTCTTTAGGAAAATAGAGAAAGAAGGAATCTTGCCAAATTCATTTCACAGATATGGTGCTGATACCCAAACCAGGTAAGGTAAAACAGACAGAAAATTATAGATCAATTTCCCTAATGAATATAGATGACAAAATCTTCAGTAAAATATTAGCAAAGAGATTACAGCAAGTTATCCTCAGGATTATATACCATGACCAAGTAAGATTTATACCAGGAACATAGGGCTTGTTCAATATTAGAAAAACCACTAATATAATTGACTATATCAATAAACAAACTTACAAAAATCTTAGAATTATCTGAATAGATGCAGAAAAAGCATTTGACAAAACCCAAAAGCCATTTCTATTGAAAACACTAGAGAGTATAGCATAAATGGAGGTTTTCTTAAAATGATCAATAGCATCTATTTAAAGCCATCAGCAAACATTAGATGTAATGGGGATAAACTAAAACCATTTTCAATAAGATCGGGGATGAAACAAGGTTGTCCACTGTCATTACTATTCAATATTGTATTAGAAATGTTAGCTTTTGTTGAGTGAAATGAGCAGGACCAAGAGATCATTATATACTTCAACAATAATACTATATGATGATCAATTCTGATGGACATGCCCTTCTTCAACAATGAGATGAACCAAAGCAGCTCCAATAGAGCAGTAATGAATTGAACCAACTACACCCAGCGAAAGAACTCTGGGAGATGACTGTGAACCATTACATAGAATTCCCAATCCCTATATTTTGGTCCGCCTGCAATTTTTATTTCCTTCACAGGCTAATTGTACACTATTTCAAACTCCAATTCTTTTTGTACAGCAAAATAACTGTTAGCTTATATTGTATTTAATTTATACTTTAACATACTTAACATGTATTGGTCAACCTGCCATTGAGGAGAGGGGATGGGGGGAAGGAGGGGAAAAATTGGAACAAAAGGTTTGGTAATTGTCAATGCTGTAAAATTACCCATGCATATAACTTGTAAATAAAAAGCTATCTATAAAAAAAGAAAGAAATGTTAGCTTTGGCAATTAGAGAAGAAAAAGAGATTAAAGGAATTAGAGTAGGTCATGAAGAAACCAAATTATGACTCTTTGCAGATTATATGATTATATACTTAAAAAATACTAGAGAATCAACTAAAAAACTACTAGAAACAATTAATTACTTTAACAAAATTGCAGGATACAAAATAAATCCACATAAATCATCATTTTTATATAGTACCAACAAAGTCCAATAGTAAGAGATAATAGATAAATTCCATTTAAAATAAATATAGGGGGCAGTCAAGTGTCTTAGTGGATAGAGCACCAGCCCTGAAGCCAGGAGGACCTGAGTTCAAATGTGGCCTCAAACACTTAACACTTCCTAGATGTGTGATCCTGGGCAAGTCACTTAATCCCAATTGCCTCAGCAAGAAATAAATAATAAAAATAAAATAAATGTAGATAATATAAAATATTTGGGAGTCTACCTGCCAAAGCAAAGTCAGAAACTATATGAACACAACTCCACAACACTTTCCACACAAATAAAGTCAGATCTAATGAATGGAAACATATCAAGTGCTCATGGGTAGACTGAACAAATATAATAAAAAAGACAATACTACCTAAATTAATGTATTATTTAGTGCCATGCCAATCAAACTCCCCCCAAAATTATTTTACAGATCTTAAAAAAAAATAACAAAATTCATCTGGAAGAACAAAAGGTGAAGAATTTCAAGGCAATAAATGAAAAAATGCAAATGCAGGTGGTCTAGCTGTACCAGAGCTAAAACTTTATTATAAAGCAGTGATCTTTAAAGCAATTTGGTACTGGTTAAGAAATAGAGCAGTTGATCAGTGAAATAAGTTAGATTCATAAGAACAAAATAGTCAATGATTATAATAATCTAGTATTTGACAAAACCAAAGACCCCAGCTTTTGGGATAAGGACTCATTATTTGACAAAACAGCTGGAAAAATTAGAAATTAGTATGGCAGAAATTAGGTATTGACCCACATCTAACACTGCATACCAAGATAAGGTTGAAATGAGTTCATGATTTAGATACAAAGAGTGATATAAGAAATTAGAAGAACAAAAGAATAGTTTACCTCTCAGATCTGTGGACAAGAAAGGAATTTGTGGCCATTGAAGAATTAGAGTTCATTATTGAACAAAAAATAGATAATTTTGATTATATTTAAAAGTTTCTGTACAAACAAAACTGATACAAACAAGATTAGAAGGGAAATAATAAGATGGCAAAATATTTTTACATTCAAAGGTTCTGATAAAGGCCTCATTTCTAAAATACATAGAAAATTGACTCAGATTTATAAGAATTCAAGCCATTCTTAAATTGATAAATAGCCAAAGGATATGATCAGACAATTTTCAGATGAATAAATTGAAACCATTTATAGTCATATAAAAAAGTGTTCTAAATCGCTATTGTTCAGAGAAATTCAAATTAAGACAACTCTGAGGTACTATTATATACCTCTCAGATTGGCTAAGATGACAGGATGACTCATGTTGAAAGGAATGTGGGAAAACTGGGGCACTAATACATTGTTGGTATTGTGAACTGATCCAACCATTCTGGAATACAATTTGGAATTATGCCCAAAGAGTTATCAAACTGTGCGTACTTTTTGACCTAACAGTGTTTTAAAGGAGGGAAAACGTGCAAAAATGTTTGTGGCAGCCCTTTTTGTAGTGGCAAGAAACAGAAAACTGAATGGGTGCACATCACTTGGAAAATGGATGAATAAATTATGGTGTATGAATGTTATGTAATATAACATTCTATAAGAATTAACAGTTCTATAAGAAACGATCAGCAGGATAATTTCAGAGAGACCTGGAGAGACTTACATGAACTGATACTAAGTGAAATGAGCAGAACCAGGAGATCATTATTCACAGTAATAACAAGATTATACAATGATCAATTCTAATGGATATATCTCTTTTCAACCATGAGATGATTCAGACCTGTTCCAATGATCTTGTGATGGAGAGCCACCTCCACCCAGAAAGAGGACTGTGGGAACTGAGTATGAATCTCAACATAGCATTTTCATTCTTTTGATTGTTGTTTGCTGTTGGAATCTTTACAAAGTATTAAGTCATTAGAATTGATAGAGACAATAATTATCTAATTTAGCATGGTTCAGCATGATTGATCTGATTCTACAAGGAGATGTTATGGGCCAGAACTTGAAACAAGGTACTAAGTGGAATTGAAGAGACAATGTTTAAATTTAGTTTAGAATTGATTTAATCCTACAACAAATAATGGTTTCCCAGTGATATAATGATTGGTGTGTACTCAGTGTACAGCATATAAGCAAGAAGCTCTCAGGGCCAAAGAGCACTTTGGGAGATACAGAAGCCCACTGTCAGAGGCAGAGTCAGATTCATTCCATTTTCCACCTTTGTGCTGGCTGGAGGCTGAAGGACAAACCTTTGGATTTGGAGACATTCGGAGGGACCTCTTAGAACCAAGGCGAGAGATAGGTCTCTATTAAAGCTAACTGGGCCCAAGGAAAGAGACAAGATTTGAAAGGAGAAAATAAACATTTGGATTTTATCAGCTGGCTGCGTTTGAAGTGATTATTACTCTGAACTGAAACTAAGGCTGCCTCCAGAAAACCTCCCCAAGAAACCTGCACTGAGACAACCATCATATATTATAGACAAAGAACACCACAGTTTGCTTGCATTTTGTTTTCTTTCTCATTTTTCCACTTTTGATCTGATTTTTCTTGTGCAACAAGATAGTTGTATAAATATGTATGCATATATTGGATTTAACATATTTTACCATGTTTTTAAAAAAATGGTCAGTCTTTTCCAAAGAACATCATTTTTAGACTACAAATTATACTATACATCAAGAATTATCAAAACTATTTAGTACTAGTCAACTCAATAATTGGTCTTCAATATATATATTATAATGCCAGAAAAAACTGAGGCAAGACAGAGATTAAATAAAAATTATTTGAAAGGGAGCGATTTACTAGGACCAAATGGATTCATGGTTTGGTCCCAGGGCTGAATGAGATTATCGTCTCCAAGAATCCAGCAAACAATGAGTTCTCAATGACATATATATACATATGGCTCACATACAGGGGTAGACTGAGGCAGGGACAGAGTGCTGAGAGGAAGAACAGAACCAACAATTTGGTTCTGACAGGATCAGGGGAGGCATTCTGATAAGTAGGGAAGGGCTGGGGTCATGATGTCTAAGATAGAAGGTCTTTCTCCTTATCTGGATCATCATGATTCATGGATCATCACTGGATCATCACTGAGGCAGAACAATTCAGGGAAACTGAGGCAGGACAATAAAGAAGAACTGTGGCACAATATGAAAACAATTTACTTGTTAAATAAATTTAAATAAATCTGAAAGCAAAAAAAAAATACTATTTGTCACATAGAAGAGGAAAATGGGAGATGGGAGAATGTTGTAAAAAAACACAAAAACATCTTTCATCATAGTTTTACATAAATAATATACATATTATTATATAATGTTATCTAGCAATATTATGTTATTATTGTAAAGTCTTTTTATTTTAATAAAATCAATACTAACTAATCAGAGCCTTAATATTTACTAGCTATGTCATCCTGGACATGTCTTTAAAACATGGATTTTAGTAGCATCTGATTCTTAAAGTAGTTTGGAGAGTCAGATGGGATAATATATGTGTAGCACTCAGCCTAGAATCAAGCACAATACTAGGTTTTTAATAAATGCTTGTTCACTTCTTTCCTTTCTCCCTTTTTCTAACTTTCTTCTTTCTTTCCTTACTTCCCTCCTTTCTTCTTCCTTTATTTCCTTCCTTTTTCTTCCCTCTAGTCCTTCTTTATTTTGTCTTTTTCATTCTTTCTTCCTTCTTTCTTTCCTTTTTTCCTTCCTTCCTTCTGTGAGGGATGTAGAAGACCCTTACCCAAAATGACTACTCAGAGATCACTCAAGAGAAAGCAGAAAGGGTGTTTATTAAAACCTCCAGAGAATGAGTCGTTCTATCATGAGAAAAGGGAAAGAGAGAGCTGGTAGTAGTAAGGCTAAAGTAGTAAAGATACATAACTTATATCCAAGAGATTACATCACAAGTAAGAGAGCATTGAGAAGGGGAGGGGGAGGCATCTAATTGGTTGTTGCTATTCGGAGAGATTGGAATGGAAAGTTTCTGTTTCCCCTAAATCACCTGATTTCTAGGAAATAGAAAATCAGGCCTTCAGGCTTAATTAAGCAAATAGTAGTCAAACTAATAGACTATATATTGATAAATGTCATCAGCTTAGGTTAAGTAAATATGTTTATAGATGGCCAAGGCTCAAGTAAATATAGGCCTGCATATATTATACAGGTTACAGGGGAAACACAGAAATAATGAAAATAAAATACAGAAAAAGAATTTATACATTGCTACAAGTTCTTCACTTTATCTCTCTATTCCACACCCTTCCTTCCTTCCATCTTCTTATTATGAGATGTTCTGTATATAAGATATTCTGGCTTACTTTAATTTTCAAACAGTTAGTAGTAGCTAATTTAGGAGTAGAGAGATTCAAAAAAAGTTCTTTCCTTTAAGAAAGAATGAGTTGAAAGAAGCCAAGTCTCCAGTAAATAAGAAGAAAGGTATTTCTGTCCTTGGAACACTGAACTCCTTTATTATAAGCACTATTTCCTGTATTTAGGTTCTTTCCTTTTTTTTTTTTTTTTCTTTTATGCTTTTATTTCCATTTCAATTATTGATGACACAATGACTGTATCTTGTACTTGACTATTACCAAACACAAATCCTTGGGACACTCCACTAAAGACATTGTCCCAAATTCACAGCCCATTAATGACTCTAAGTGGAGTTGGGATAGGCAGGTATGCATTATCTTTCTCTTATTTCTTTGGTTTATCCAGAAAAACAGCACATTAAATTTTATAAAATGCTTTATAAAAACTAGGTAAATGAGGTCTACTGCATTCTCTTACTCTGTCTAGTAACCAGTCAAAAAAGAAAACAAGACCAACATTCGTAATTTGATCTGGAGTAAGGCATGCTTCTTATTGAAGAACTATCTGTGAAATCTAGAAAGGAAATGATCTAAGGTGGGGAAAGGGAAGGAGGAAAAAATCTGAAACACAAGGCTATACAAGGGTCAATGTTGAAAAATTAACTGTGCATATATTTTGAAAATAAAAAGCTTTAAAAAAAAAAAAAAAAAAAAGGAAATGATTTAGAACAATCTTTTTGCATTTTTTTTTCCAGGAACCAAAATCAAGGTTAGGCTTATTGCTTGTGCTTTCTTGCTAACATTTTTAAAAATCAAAATCTTTTCTAACAGAACTAGAGTACTTCTTTTCTCAATGATCATTCTCCTGAAAATAATTATTTCTTTTGCTTTTTATATCATGCTTTCCCCTTTCTTCAAGATTGGATGTCAGATGAGAGGTTAGGTCTAGATGAATACAGCTGTGAATCATCAGCATCAAGAAGCTAATTTAATCCATGGGATCTATTGAGATCACCAAGTGAAATAAAGTGATGAGTCAAGAGAAGAGAACCCAGGGCAGAGTCTCCTTGGACACCCCTAAGTGAAGATGTAGAAAATGAATCTCAGGAGTTGTGAGCCAGGTAGGAGAAGAACAAGGAGAGACAATATCAGAAAATCCTACAGAGAAAAGTGATTAACTCTGTCAAAGGCTTCAAAGAAGTCAAGAAGGACAAGGCCTAAGAAAAGGACATTACATTTGACAGACATTTGGTTACTTTGGTAAGAGTAATTTCAGTTGAATAAATTAGGAAGCCAGATGGGAGAGAAGGAAGTGGGGAGTGACAGGACAGGATTGTGGGCTTTGGTTTTAAATGACTTTTTCAAGGAGTTTAGCTATGAAAACGAAGAGAGATATGGAATGCTATGATGATATGAATCACATTTTTTAAAAGTGTAATATGAGTTTAACTTCTCATTTGAGAGGATTAGAGAAGCATTTGGAATTTTGAGAATAGAGCAAAAGGTTCAGAAAAGGTCCATCATCAGTGGAATTGTGAATACATTTGGAAGATAGAAATGTCTTTTGAGGGTTTGATTGAGACTATGTAACAGTCCATAGAATTTCATGATTTTCTCTACTCAGCATCCAGGTAAGGAAAAGTAAAGGCAGGATAAGAGGGTTAGTAGGTCAATTTTCAAACAAGTTTAAGAGAGAAAGAAAATTCAGAGAAGGGCACTTTGCAAAGCTGAACTGATTCCCCAAGATGTCTGCATGGGAAAGGCACAAGAGTATTGCCAGTGCGTGTGGTAATGCCTGAGAAACAACTAAGAATTGGAATATGTAGTAAGGATAAAGAACAGGGTTAGGGGTTGAAAGGAGAGATAGAGGGGCAATGTATCTAGGCCATTTCCTGTCATCCTGATCTATAAGTTGCCACTGGACCTAAATGTGTCTAGAAGAGAAAAAGGCTAGTGACTTTGCCAAGCCCTTCATTTAAATCCAATTCACGTGGGTGACTTTGATTCTCCTGAAGGACAAATAAAATAACTTTCCTCTATCTCGGGGAGAAAGAAATGCTAATCTAATAGTTATTTTATTCTGTAATAGGGTGAAACTCACTATGCCATCAAAACATCCTACCTAGAAAATCATGAGCATGATGAAACAAAACAAATTGGTACAGCGATATTTGTTGGGAGTTCAGGGGTGGGGATTCAAAGGATCCCCAAAACATAGTAGGTCTCTGGACCAATAATGCAGGCATTCCAAAAGTATCTGGAAGCTTTTTTAGGTCAAGAGACAAAGTTTTATTATTAAAGACCTTAAGTCTTTGGAGGTAGGTTAAATTCTAAGAGAGAAAGATTGCAAGAAGCAGGGAACAAACAGCTAAATTTATAGGGATTTGAAAGTACAGAGCAAAGAACAAAGCAGTATAAATGACATTACAGGATTGAGGTTGTGTGGGAAGGGTCTGGTGCAACACTCCCTTCCCAATCCAATTAACTAATCAGAGACATCTTGGTTATAAAGAGAAAGCATTTATTTAATCCCTTCAAGTAGAGGA
Organism: Sarcophilus harrisii; assembly: GCF_902635505.1. NCBI lineage: Eukaryota > Metazoa > Chordata > Mammalia > Dasyuromorphia > Dasyuridae > Sarcophilus > Sarcophilus harrisii. Next base: position 532,057,729 of record NC_045428.1, read on the forward strand.
CCAGACACACACCTGGTAGCCATCCCAAACCCCACCATGTGCCCCTGGAACTTGACTTGCTTCGGGCTTGTCTAGGGTTTAAAAGGCAAAAGATGGGAGCCTTCTCATCCTTGACCATCCTTGACCAATGATCACTAATGCTGGCTGCCTCCCAAAGGTCTTGTCACTTCCTATAACTCAGATTCAAAGTTATTCCACTTAAGTGGATCTTTATCTCCAAAATCACTTGTCCAATTCCTTGTATTAACATGACCTAAAAGTGACTGTATGGGAAGGCTAAGATATGATAAAAATCCCCAAGGTTATTTTTCCCCTATAATAAAGAAATAGAGTACATTATGGAATGCAAAATGGTTAATTTTGATTATATTAAGTTTAAAAGTTTTTGTACAAACAAAAGCAATACAGATAACAGAAGAGAAGCAATAAACTGGGGTGGGGGGGTGGGGGAGGTGGGGGGAGAGATTTCCATCCAAGGATTCTGATAAAGTTCTCATTTCTAAAATATGTAGAGAATTGACTCGAATTAATAAGAATTTAAGCCATTCTCCAATTAATAAGTGGTCAGAGGTTATGAACAGGCAATTTTCAAGTGAAGAAATTAAAACCATTACTAGTCACATGAAAAAATGCTCTAAATCACTATTAATCCAATAAAAACAGATTAAGACAACTCTGAGGTACCACTCTACACTTCTCAGATTGACTAAAGTGAGAGGAAAAGATTGTGACAAATGTTGAAGGGGATGTGAGAAAGCTGGGACACATTCATTGTTAGTGGAGTTATGAACTGATTCAATTATTCTGGAGAGCAATTTGGAACTGTTTTGATCTAGCAGTGTCTCTACTGGGCTTGTATCTTAAAGAGATCATAAAGGAGGGAAAAGGACCCACATGTGCAAAAATGTGACAACCCTTTTTGTAGTGACAAGAAACTGAGTGGATGTCCATCAATTGGAGAATGGCTGGACAAGTTATGTTATGTGAATGTTATGCAATATTTTTGTTCTGTAAGAAATGACCAGCAGTATGATTTCAGAAAGGCCTGGAGAGACTTATAAGAACTGATACTAAATGAAATGAGCAGAACAATATTTTACACAGCAACAGCAGGTGAGCTTTAACATAACTGTCCTGTTGCTGACTTGGCTGAGGTTTAGGGTTTGCATCAATACTTGTGACATGGTTATAGTATGACCATGGAAAGTTTCTTATCCTGCTCAAACATCAATTTCCTTATCTGTAAAATAGGATTTTGATGCCTTCAACATCTTTACTCAAACAATCTATTAATATCACATAACCTGAAATGAACAATAATTTAGATCAGGCACAAACAGAAAGGGAGTTATGTCTTCTTTCTGATTCTTGTTTATGTTGGTCTGGATTACCTTAGATGGGGAGAATGGGTTGTATAGCTCCTCAGTTGAAGAGGTCTTGACCTGGAAAGTGAAGGCACTGGAGTGATGTATCACTGACTGTTTTCCTTTGTAGGATCAAACAGTGTGCTCAGGAGGCAACCAGTCAGTTAATAAACATTTATTAAGCACTTATTAAGTTTTTATTAAACATTTATTAAGTCCTTCTATAAAAGATTTTCCCCAATTTTCTCCTTTTCTTCTAATCTTAGCTACCTTGGTTCTATTTGTACAAACCTTTTTCATTTAATGTAAAATTATCCATTTTTAATTTCACAATGCTCTCTTTCTCTTGTTAATATATAAATTGGTCTTTTTTCCATAAGTCTTAGAGGTAATATATTTCATATTCTTCTAATTTCCTTGTGATATCCCCCTTTATATTTAGGTCATGTATCAATTTTGATTTTGTCTTCATAAATGGTGTGAGATATTTGCCTGTGCCAAATTTCTGGCAGATTGCTTTCCAGCTTGCCTAATAATTTTTATCAAAAAATGAATTCTTAGCTCCAAAATTTAAAATTTTACATTTATTAAACACAATATTCATATAATCATTTACTGTATACTTATTCTGTTCCACTGACCTATTTTTCTATTTCTTAATCAGAACCAGAGAGGTTTTTTTCCCTCCTGAGGCAGTTGGGGTTAAGTGACTTGCTCAGGGTCACACAGCTAGGAAGTGTTAAGTGTCTGAGACCAGACTTCAGGTCTTCCTGACTTCAGGGCTGGTGTTCTATCCATTATACAATCTAGCTGCCCTGAACCAGATAGTTTTGATGATTACTGCCTTATAATATAGTTTAAGATCTGACACTGCTGAACTTTTTTCTTTTATTATTTTTCATTAGTGTCTTATTTTCCAAATGCTTTTTAAAATTTTTATTTTCTAATTCAGTAAAATAATATTTTGGTAACTTAATTGAGATGACACTCAATAAGTAGATTGGTTAGATTGTCATTTACCATGTATATTGTTGTTAACATTTTTTAAATATCAGGATATTTGTTCTTCTCCAAAAGATCTGGAAGATCTCTCCTTTTCTCTAAAGTTCTTTTTAAAAAAAAAAAAATGTTTTTGGTATATCACCTTTCTGTTCAAATCTATTCTTACTCTGCCTCCTATACAACAAGCCATTCTATTTCACAATGATGGAAACCACCCAATTTTACCTTTGCTGGAAGATAGACATTCTTCAGAACTGTAGTTGTCCTTGGGTCTGCAGGGGAAGGGAGTATGGGTCAGCAATTAACTGTCTCTCACAACAAACTTCTACCAAGCCAAAGTCATTGTTTTACCCCAAAGATACCCAATTTTCTAAATCCAACTTCAATTCCTTTCTTTTCCCCATTCCTGCCCTCCCCCAGGCACCCAACCATTCTGGAGAGCAATCTGGAACTATGCCCAAAGGGTTACAAAACTGTGCATACCCTTTGACCCAGTAGTGCCACAACTAGATCTATATCCCAAGAAAACCATAAAGGGGGCAAAAGGACCCACATGTGCAAAAATATTTATAGCAGTTCTTTTTGTGGTAGCAAAGAATTGGAAAAGGAGTGGATGCCTATTAATTGGGGAAAGGTCAAATAAGTTGTGGTGCATGAAAGTTATGGAATAATATTGTTTTATTCTTTAAAAATAAGCTGATTAAAGAAAGGCCTAGCAAGATTTACACGAACTGTTTAGTGTGAAACAAGCAGCATCAGGAATACATTGTACACAATAATAGCAAGAATGTGTGATCAACTATGAAAGTCTTGGTTCTTGTCAGTAATTCACTGATCCAAAGAAATTTCAATAAACTTTGGACATAAAATGCTATCTGAATCAAGAAAAAAGAACTAAGGAGACAGAATGCAAATCAACACATGCTATGTTCACTTCTTTTTTCTGGTTTTTTTTTTTTTTTTTTAATTAATCCCATAGTTTTTCCCTTTTGCTCTTATTTTTCTCTCCCAACATGATTCATAAAGCAATGTGTATTAAAGATAAACAAATTTACTACAATAAAAAAAAGAAAGAAAGAAAATGTGGAGCTTGGATTTTATTTAGCTTATTTAAACACTGAGATCCCTTTGTAGGCCCTTAAGTAACATGAGCTACCCTTTGGCAAAAAGTTCTCTTCACTTCAAAAAAGATTGGATCTTTCATTTTTCTAAGTACCTTATACTTAGTAGATACCTAACAGACTTCTGTGATTAATTCATCTTAGGGGTAAACAACCCCTCAGCTGTTTCTGAGCAGTGAAGTACTTAAAACTTTTTCAGAGTTGTATGTTAATTAAATGAGGAGATAATCGGAGACTTGAGAGGGTAATCAAGAAATGAGGTGTGGTGACTGATGAGGTAGTACACAAAGATTTGTCTACAATACTAATGATAAAATTGGAATCACCTCTTTATGCAAATGGAGGCCGAGAAGGGAGCGGAAACTTGGGAAGAAAAGGAATCAAAAAGGCCAGTGCTGGCTCAGTTTGAGAATTCTCTGTTCAAGAGTCTAGGTTCCTACTTTACCTGTGTCCCTGATTGAGAAACTTCCTACCAAGACATCCAAGGTAGGTTTCTTCTTGGGGAAGTGAATTTTTTCTTGTAGATCTATGAAAACTGAAATCTGCTCTTTTAAAAAATCGGAATCGAAAGGGATTTTGGATTAGCATCAGGGCTTATGACATGGTTTATTATTCTGCCAAACCTCAGATTCCCTATTTGTAAAATGTTAAAAAAAAAAATCTATAACAATATCTATTATAAAATATGCAGAAACTAGCAATAAGTAGGTTGTGAGATTAGCTTGATGATACGTTTTAGATGAGGCTCACTGAGAAGGGGACCAGTGTCTTTCTGATCCTTAGTAATTTTGGTCTGGATTATCTACTATACAGATGAGAGCAGTTCTGGTATCCAAGGTGTAGACAGAAGAATTTTCCTTGGCCAAAAAAAAAAAAAAAAAAAAAAAAAAAAAATGATCACCTCTTGATGGATACCAGGTGAAAAGACAAAAATGAGGGAAATGTGTGTAATTGTTACTGTGATTAGAGGGAGATAAAGTAAGTCAGTTAAGATTTCAAAAGGATTACCTTTCTGTAGGGTGACTTAAGTGTACAATTGAACCAGTGAACTCAGTTTGGTGACTTTCTCCAACTTAATTTACCAATACAAAAATAGTAGCAAAATTGGGAGCAAGGAGGAAAAATATTTAACAAGAGGACTAGGTACTGAATTTACTTGTATTTCTAATGTACTTGAACTGAGTTAGCAGTCTCTCCTGAGACTCGGTTATTAAGTCTGCTCTGGCTCCTCAACTGCGCCTCCATGTAGCCAAATATAAGATTTTTCTCCATTGCACTTGCTGCATCTTGTCTTAGGGTTACATTTTAGAAGCCATGAAGGTCATTTTGGCTTCTTGGTGCCTTTTCTCCCAGTTGGGTAGATGTATATATTTGAACCAGGACACTGGGGAACTTGGTTGGCACAGTTGTATCCAAAGGATAACTTTGTCATATAAGCAGGAGGTTTAATGTGATGTTGATTCTATAAACCAAAAATCTTCATAGACTGGAAGCTCTAAGAGATCAAGAACATTTAGAGACATTTGACTAATAAGGAATTGAGGGGCAAAGAGTGACTTGCTCTAATCTACATAGTAAATAACAAAGCTAGATTCAAACCCAGTTTTCCTGTCTCCAAAGGTCTTTCCAAATGTGCTACATACTGTTCCTATTTACTGATTTCAGTGAATTCACAAATAAGGAAGCATTCAACAGAGCAGGTTGTTCTCCACTGCCAACCGGTTATAGGGAGCTTTTGGAGGAATGATGCAATGTCCAACATCATGTCGACTCTGAACTGCTTTAAAGTAACATGGAAGGAAAATACAATGAAGGGCCTAACTCGAATCATAATTGTGTTTTGTTGCTTTCCACTGTGATATTTTCTAATGAAATTTTTAGATGATTTCCCTCTATCTGTTCCTAAGATTACTTACTCTCTATTTCTTACCTTTCGTAGTCCATTTCCTGGGGGGAAAATAACATTGTTGCCTTTCTCAACCTGAAAGATAGAAGCCTTGCTGGAGCTAACACCTGGTGAATCTGGAGAAATAACTAAACACATTTTGGAAATGGGAAAAAAAGAAGAACCAAAGAAAGAGAGTAAGTCAACAAGTCAAAGTACATAGAAAGGAGTAGCCTTTTCAGAATTTTTTCAGATCCAAGATCTGGTAATGTCATCTAAAAGTTGTACCAAGAACACCGCATATAAAAATAATTCTGATGAAGAATTCTTGAACTTTCCTTTTCCAGCCCAAAAAGAATTGGGAGACTCAATAGGACACAAAGTCCTACCTACATCTAAGGCTGCTGAAGGTGATGAAAAAAAAGACAAGCGTAAAGATAATGGTGGAGAAAGCCGTGGTAAAGGCACAACTGAAAATAATGACAAACTATATGAGGATTTTGTTTTCTGGAACTATAGTAAGTTCAAGGATAAGGATGATAAAGATAGCAATGAATATGATAATCATGATGATAGTGATAGTAATGCTGACAACCCCAAAGAGGCTGGTGATGGGTATGGCCAAGATGACGGGTCAAGCTGGTGATAATGGCGAACACAAAAATAGGAATAGTGAACAGCCTTTTTGATAAAAGTAAACATGTTAGAAACATTGATTTTAAGCATGATCATGAAAACTATTTTTACATGTATTTGAAAAATATTTTTACCATTGAGGGGGAAAAAATCTGAATATAAGCAGTGGTTATGCATTACATATTTGCTTCTGGTTCACCAGATAATATTACAGATAATCACCAGAAAACAAAAGAAAATTCCCTGGTAGGAACTGGTCTTGAACATGTATTAAACTTGTTCCTCCTTCAGCCAGTTTTCCTATCCATAAAGAGTACAATGACACTAAAGTCAAAGGGTTATCTTTGTTATCTTTATGTTTAGGATCCTGTCTCAAAGAGGGATGGGGACTATGAGCACCACTGAAAGATTCATTCATGAAATGAATTTTCTAAGGTCATAGAAAATGCAGCACCATATATTCACATTCAGGTTCGCTATTATTTGCCTTGGGTATTTAGATTTCATGGTGTTTCATGCTTTAATCTGAATCCGATAGCCAACACCAGAAATCAATTAATTCCACTAATACCCTGTCCAGGGCAATTTCAGGATAATTGGACATACAATTTAAATTGTTTAAAAGGCAAGGTGAAGCTTAACCGAGGTTAAGCTGTGTCTGATCTGGGAATCATCTCCATAGAAATGATAAATGAATTTACCAGTAACTGTTAAGATGTACTGTGATATTAAAGATTGGAATTTTTCACTTTTTTCTACCATTAATCCCTCTGGCTATCTGAAATCTGTGGATCCATTCTCAATCATATACTTAAAAGTATGAAATCTTTTTTTGCATGGATCCAAGAGCATATTATCCTGACCCAAGGAAACTAGGAAATTTGCTGTAATGCTGGCTCCAGGATCATAAGATCAGAGACTTTGAGTCCTAGAACACAAAAAATTTAAGAGGCCATTCTAGACCTATCCTAGTTTGAGGACACAGAACATTTAAATTACTTGCTGAACATCAAAGGTAAAGGGCAGAGTTATATTCAAACTTAGTCTCTCTGTAGCGGAGCTAACTCCAATATTCTACCATGCTACAGTGCCTCCATTTATTGTTCTAAGTGAATTCATAGGTAGGCAAGCATTCCCAGAGAGCAAGAGGGTATTCACAGCTCTAAACTTAGTTTTGGTTGGGGTAGGGTGGGGCTGAGGGGGATGAAGGGCAAGATTCTGGTTTTTTGATCTGTAGCTGTAAAGAAAATATAAATGGCCTTTTTTAATGCTTAAACTTTAAAGTCATACTTTATGCAATGATAATTGTTTTCCTTTTCACTGTGATTTTTTTCCCCACACTTTTGTTCAAATTATAAAACCCATTTGACTGTATCCTCTCCTCCATCATCAATTCTTCCCTTCCATAGTCTAAATCCTCGAAAAAGTAATTTACGATGTTTGCCTTAATTTTCTCAACTTAGAAGCTAGGTTTAAGCTAAGCTGTAGAAGAGCTGTGTAAAGGATAGAGAAAGGGAACAGTTTGGCCATTAGTTAATAGAGAAGTCATTAGCTAGGATTCCCTTATATTACAAGCTATTAAAGGCCAATAGACACTTTCCACGGTCATATGGCCATTTCAGCCATTCAAAGTGACTTTAACACTAATTTTTCTCTCTCCAGATTTAATCATAGATTAAAAATCATTGGACCATGACTAGGCAAATCATTCTGGGGACTGATTCAAGAAGAATCTAAGTTCATCTCAGTGGATATCTTCAAGGCCTTGAAATGGATAATTTACAAGTACTTACTTTGAACTAGATGCTGACCAAGTACTTTTCACACTCCTGCAGTCAAGATACCCCCAGAAGTTTCAGAAGTCCTTCCTAGCCAGTTTCCTCTGCCAACTTGCTATTGCTGTTCCATCATCTGGATCCTGTGGCAATTTTAGTTTCTCTAATGATCAATTACCAATCGGGAAACTTGACTGTGCCCTATCTAAACTATGAATTATGACCAATATGATTTAAAAGAAATAAAGCCAGATAGAAGCATTTGCTTGTCCAACTTATTAAAAGGAGGGATTGAGATAGGGTGGGATTGGGGGTGTGGATCTTGGATTGGGTAAAGCAAAGGATATATCCACTAAGCGGTCATAAGATGGTCACCAGCTCATGTTGGACAATGGTCTGGGGGGTACAAAAGCTAGTTGGAACTTTACAAAACACCTGGGTCTTGGGGACGCTTGCAATTTTGGCATACTTCCCATTGGAAACATTTGCGGCTTTTTCATCTTCTCTGGAATTCTAGAAGTGGGTTGCTCTAGGAATAGAAACTAGCTTATGGCAAAGGCTGAAGTCTTATTTCTATCTAATCTCTAAAGACTTTCCTCTAGGCTATTTTGTTTTTAAAATGGAGACCAATTTGGACTATAAGACCTCAGTACATTATTGTTCTGTTTCTTTCTGTATTTGCAGACAGTATTACTAACTCCAGATTAACTCTAGATTAAGTTAAAAAAAAAAAAAAAAAAAAAAGGAAAAGCTGGTTGCACTGGCCAAGTTAGGGCTACATATGTAAAACTAGACAGTTGCAGAAGTAGTAAAAATATTTTAGATTCTGGAGATTTTGAGATTCATCACTGAGAAAATTGGCAATCATTTTGAAATTGCAGGAGAGAACTGACATTATTGGGTAAGTTTCAGGAATTCACCTCTTCTGAAACATCTTAGTAAGTTTTGAGGTACCACTTTAGAAATTTAGGGAAAATTAAGGACAGAGCATATGTGTTAACCTCTCCCTTGAGGAGGCCTGTAAGTGCCCTTGCTTCATTTGGAGATAGTGTGTTTGAATTTTTTCAAAGACAACACCACTACCTATACTTCTGTACCCCAATATATTCTGGGACCCTTTCAATTTGAGATAAGCTCATTCCCTTAATGTTGGCACTCCCAGTAGCCAGCCAGATAGGTTGGGCTAGAAAAAGATTAGGGTCTGTACACCATCAATCATTTTAGGTGCTTACTATGTGCCAGGTAACGTGTCCAATGAAAAGGGGGAAAAAACACATCCTCCAGAGTTCACATTCTAATGCAATACAAAAGTGTATATAATTAGCTTCATAAAAATTCATAAAGACTATATGGAAGATACATTATAGGGAAGAGCATTAGCATCCTGCATGAATAGAAAAGGCTTTCTATAGAAGGTCATGTTTGAGCCGAAACTTGATTAAAGTAAAGAGATTCTTCAGAAAGAATTCTGATCAACAAAATAACCAACTATTTCTCCAGAGAAGCCATGATGAAACATTACCTCCTTGACAAAGTGGGCAATAGAATTGGGGAGTAGGTTGAAATCTATATTTGACATAATCAATTTGGGAAAATTGTTTTCTTTGACTATGCAAGAGTAGTTTTTGTTTTTTAGTTTGTGGGGAGATGGGAGAGAACAGATTTTCAATAAATTTAATACCACAATTTACTCAACCATTCTCCAATTGATGGGCATCCATTCATTTTCCAGTTTCTAGCCACTACAAACAGGGCTGCCACAAACATTTTGGCACATACAGCTCCCTTTCCCTTAGTATCTCTTTGGGGTATAAGCCCAGTAGTAGCACTGCTGGGTCAAAGGGTATGCACAGTTTGATAACTTTTTGGGCATAATTCCAGTTTGCTCTCCAGAATGGTTGGATTCGTTCACAACTCCACCAACAAAGCATCAGTGTCCCAGTTTTCCCACGGCCCCTCCAACAATCATTATTTTTTCCTGTCATTTTAGCCAATCTGACAGGTGTGTAGTGATATCTCAGAGTTGTCTTAATTTGCATTTCTCTGATCAATAGTGATTTGGAACACTCATATGAGTGGAAATAGTTTCAATTTAATCATCTGAAAACTGTCTGTTCATATCCTTTGACCATTTATCAATTGGAGAATGGCTTGATTTCTTATAAATTGGTCAATTCTCTATATATTTTAGAAATGAGGCCTTTATCAGAACTTTTAACTGTGAAGATGTTTTCCCAATTTGTTGCTTCCCTTCTAATCTTGTTTGCATTAGTTTTGTTTGTACAAAGGCTTTTTAATTTGATATAATCAAAATTTTCTATTTTGTGATCAATAATGATCTCTAGTTCATCTTTGGTCACATCTTTGGTCCTTTTGGAGGAGTTTCTTCCTCCTTAGAGAGATGGTTTTAAAGGTTAAAAGTTTTTTTGTTTTGTTTTATTATTTTCCTGCCATTTGTTCTTCCTACTTTTTTGTTTTTGTTTTTGTTTTTGTTTTAAAGTCTGGTGAACATTCTACAATGGAAATGAGGGCTACTCACTTTTGTGTCTGTAATGTATAGTATGTATAGTCCTGCATTAAAAAGGCCTTATGCATCAGTGCCACTCTTTCATCACCAAAGTAATTGTGACTCACATCCAAGATTTTTAGCCCTCTACAGGCTATTTCAGATAACGGGGAGGAGATCCTGAAGACAAGCAGCACTTGGATCACAGTCAGACAACCTAAAAACCTAAAAAAAGAAAAGGAAAACCAAAATAGAAATGATAATTTCATTTCTGTAGGAACCATTCATTTGCTGACTTTTTATGGAAAAATGAATCAAACCCACAACTCCTTTAGAACCACACGCTTATATTTGTATATTTTTGTATGTATACACACACATGTATGTCAAATGCTGGTATTTGTTTTGTTTGATCCTCTATATTTCTTGTGTTCTTTGTGATTTTTTTCCTAAAAGGGGAGAGGCAAGTAAGTGTGTAATAAGGATGGGATAATGAAGAATAAGAGAAAAAAAAGTCACCAAGGCACCTTTTTAAAAAAATAAAGAAGAGAGGGCTAAAAAGGAGAATAAAAAGCATAGTGTGGAAAGTTACAGATTTTACATATTTAAAATAAAATCAAACTCTACATAAGTAAATATCCACAATGTCATGAACAATTTCTGTTTTACTATATAGAATAAAAATCCACTCTACTTGGTGTTTGATAAATTCAAAGTAAAGATATATATACTTATCAGACTAGAATGGAAAAGATAGCTTTTTTTAATGGCCCTTTCCAGAAGAGTTAATGACCAAAAAAGGGATAGAAAGGATCATTAAAGTTTAAATGGTAAATTTTAATGAAATGAAATTAGAGTGTTTGCATTAACAAAACCAACCCAGCTAAAATTACAGAAAACACAAGTAAATGGGAGAAGGGGGTGGGAATGTTTGGATCAAGTTTCTCTGATAATGGTCATATGTCCAAATTATATAAAAAACTGAATTTATATGACTAAGAATCATTCTTCAATAGGTAAATGATCAAAAGATATGCACAGGCAATTTGTACTAGAAGATTGGAAAGAAAGGAAGGGAGGTAAGGTAGGAAAAGAAGAGAAGGAAGGAAAGGAAGTGAGGAAAGAAAGGGAAGGAGGAAATCTTTGGGTCAGGTTTCTCTGAAAGGCCATTTGTGCAAGTTATATAGGAAGGAAATTATATATGGAAAGGAAGGAAAAAATTAGCCTAAAGGCTGTATTCAGACATAATTTCTTGGGAGGCAGCATTTTTTTTTTTTATCATGAATCCTGTGGGATTGTCTTAGATCATTATATTGCTGAAAATCAAGTCATTTATAATTCTTCATCGTACAATAATGCTGTTACTATGAACAAAGTTCTGGTTCTGTTTACTTCACTTTGTATCAATTTATGTACATCTTTCCAGGTATTTTCTGAAATCATCCCGATGTTTATCACTTCATATATTCTTTTATAATCATATATTCATATATCATAATTTGTTCAGCTATTCCCCAATTTCCAATTCTTAGCTACCACAGAAAGATATTATCAGTAAGTGTTCCTTTTTTTTTTTTTTTCCCCAAATCCTTTTGGCTTCTTGGTGTCCTTCAATCTTAGAGAGGACCAAAATGATATCACTATGTTGGAGTCAAGTTACAGTGTGTTCAGCTGTGACTGATTGGGCCAATATAAGCTTATTGCTTATTGCAAGTTGGACAAAAATAGTACCTATGAATATTTGGCAGGAACTATATGAACGCAATTACAAAACATTTTCCGTGAAAATAATCAGATCTAATGAACTGGAAAAATATTAAGTGCTCATGGGAATGTTGCACTAATATCTTAAAAATGACAGATCTACCTTTGTTAATCTTATTCAGTGCCATACCAAACTCCCAAGAAAAAATTTTACAGAGCTAGAAAAAATTAATAACAAAATTCATTTAGAAAAACAAATGGTCAAGAATTTTAAAGGAATTAATAAAAAAGATGCAAATGAAAGTGGTTTAGCTGTGCTAGATCTAATATTATAAAGCAGCAGTCATCAAAAGCATTTGGTACTAGTTAAGAAATAGAACATTAGATCAGTGGAATAGATTAGGTTCACAAGACACAGTAGTCAATGATTATATTAATCTAGTGTTTGATAAATCCAAAGATGCCAGCTTCTGGGATATGAACTCCCTATTTGGCAAAAATTATTGGAAAAATTGGAAACTAAGCATTGACCTACACCTAACACGCTATACCAAACATAAGGTTGAAATGGTTCATGATTTAGATATAAAGAGTGATACTATAAGCAAATTAGAATAATAAAGAATTGTCTATTTTTACGATTTGTGGAGAAGGAAGGAATTTGTTGCCAAAGAAGAAATAGAGTACGTTATGGAATGCAAAGTTGTTAATTTTGATTATATTAAGTTAAAAAGTTTTTGTACAAACAAAATCAATGCAGATAACATTAGAAGAGAAGCAATAAACTGGGGGGGGGGAGGGAATTTTACATTCAAGGATTCTGATAAAGGTCTCATGTCTAAAATATGTAGAGAATTGACTCAAATTTATAAGAATTCGAGCCATTCTCCAACTGATAAATGGTCAAAGGTTATGAACAGATAACTTTCAAATGAAATTAAAACCATTACTAGTCACATGAAAAAATGCTCTAAATCATTATTAATCAGATAAAAACATATTAGACAACTCTGAGGTACCACTCCACACTTCTCAGATTGACTAAAGTAACAGGAAAAGATGGTGACAAATGTTGGAGGTGATGTGAGAAAGCTGGGACACTAATACATTGTTGGAGTTGTGAACTGATTCAACCATTCTGGAAAACAATTTGGAACTATGCCCAAATGGCTTTTAAAATGTGCATATCCTTTGATCTAGCAGTGTCTCTCCTGTGCTTGTATCCTAAAGAGATCATAAAGGAGGGAAAAGGACCCACATGTGCAAAAATGTTTGTAGTGGCCAGAAACTGGAAACTGAGTAGATGCCCATCAATTGGAGAATGACTGAATAAACTGTGGTATATGAATGTTATGGAATATTTTTGTTCTGTAAGAAATGACCAGCAGGATGATTTCAGAAAAGCCTGGAGAGACTTACATGAACTGATACTAAATGAAATGAGCAGAACCAGGACATCATTTTACACAGCAACAGCATGTGAGCTTTAACGTGACTGTCCTTCTGTTGCTGACTTGGCTGAGGTTTAGGGTTTGCATCAATACTTGTGATACGATCATAGTATCATGACCATGGAAAGTTTCTTATCCTGATCAAACATTAATTTTCCTATCTGTAAAATAGGATTTTGATGCCTTCAACATCTTTATTCAAACAATCTATTAATATCAAATATCCAGAAATGAACAATAATTTAGATCAGGCCCAAACAGAAAGGGAGTTATGTCTTCCTTCTGATCCTTGTTTATGATGGTCTGGATTACCTTAGATAGGGAAAAAAGGTATAGCTTCACAGTTGAAGAGGTCTGGACCTGGAAAGTAAAAGCACTGGAGTCATCTATCACTGATTGCTTTCCTTAGTAGGACCAAACTGTATACTCAGTAGGCAGTCAGTTAGCAGACATTTATTAAGCACTTACTATGAGTAGGTATTGAGTAGGCATTTTGCTAAATATAGAGGATATGGATGAATAACCAGACAAGGGGACTATGAAGGAGCAGTCAGACAAAGTAAAATAGGAGAGATCATTATTATCACAACCTTCAAAGCATCAGGTAACTTTTTTTAAGGATGGCCATTCATGAGTTGGTTTATATGCAGAAAAGGACCTAATAGATGGAGAAAAGCTGAAAATTAGTGTTGGTAATAGATCTACTACAGAGAGTAGTCTTGGTATTAAAAATGCAAACAGAAGGATTTTCTGTAGATTTTTTTGATATTTACTAGGTGAAGGATAATATGGGGAAAACATTTAATTAATAGAGAAGAAAAGAGAGGCCTGTACAATGGCTTTAGTGATTTTTTTCTAGTTAAATATGAGATAAAATCTTTAAATTAAGGGATAGAGAGAGGTGGTAAAGCAAATCGATTAAGGAGATTTAAAAGGATTGCTTTTCTGCAGCAGGGGTCAAATTAAGATTATGTAACAACAAATTCAGGGTCTCACTGATTAGCCAACAATATATCCCAGGCCAAGTTCATTAGGAACTTGCCAGACCTTAACTGAACTTGCTGTGCCATTATGGTGGCTTCCTACTGGTTAATTGTTAGCTCTCCTCTTTCCTATTAAGTGCTAAAACCCCCTTTTCATGCTAAAAACCCCATATGGATTTAGTCAACTATTAGCATTACAATAAAATTGTTGCCTCTTCATTTGGAGGTGGTCTAAGCCTAAAAATTCTTTTTGAAACATGTGATGACACAAGCCCCTAATCTCGGTACATTTTTACAATCCAGCATTCTCTCACCTTGACATTTGGTAGTGAAACCCCATCAGGCAGAAGGCATTACACTGATGACTGCTTCTATGGATTCAAGAGATATAGTCTGTGAGATGAGCAGTTTGTTGTTAAATCAGTTGGCAGTCATTTTCACTCTTCATATGAGTTCCTTCCCCCCCACCCCATTCCATACCATCCCAGCCCAATCCAGTTTGAAGAAATCAGAACTCTCAGCCCACCTCCTCATTTACTAATTATCCACTATTTAAGGTTGCTTTTCTCTTCTCAAGGGTTGTTCTTGTTCAATTCTTTTTTACTTTTTGTCCAGCTCTTTGTGATCCCATTTGTGGTTTTCTAGTGAAAAACCCAGTTTTTTCTTACTGCAATAGTTTGCCATTTCCTTCTTCAGTTCATTTTACAGATGAAGAACTGAAACAGTGAGGTGACTTGCCTGAATTTCAATCTTACTTCAGACATTTACTACCTCTTTCTTTTTGTCTCTTCAGTAGTTGGTTTTTCATGTCATTGCTAAGACACATGAACCATGTGAAATTCCTACCTATGATTATATCATAGAGAAAATAATCTCACTCTTCATTGTTTCTAAGGGCTGAATACTTTGATGGACTAAGAAATAGTTTCAGAGTGCAATGTATTAAAGGAGGTACTGGCTGGAAATGTAGCTAAGTCCTAAGGGATGATCCTAAATGAGAAAGGACAAAGAGATTTTTATACCACTGGGTATAAGGATAATGATTCACACTTCCTACAGTGAATGGAAAAAGGTTAGAGATATCTTAGGAAAGTTTATAAAAGCCCAGTAGTGGCTCAGGTTAAAAAATCTTTCCTCAAGGCAGATTTTTTAAAAAACCTGCAAAGACTTACATGAACTGATGTGGACTAAAGTGAACAAAAGAGAAAACTATACACAATAATCACATCATTATGCAATGATCATCCTTGATAGTGTTAAACTCATCTCAGCAATACAATGATCTATGACATCTCCAAAAGACTGATGATGGAAAATACTATCCACATCTAGAGAAAGAACTATGGGGTCTGACTTCAAAAGAAAGAATACTATTTTCACTTTATTTTGTTTTCTTTTCTTTTCAACAACTTTTTATTGACAGTGTTGTTTTTTTTTTCTTATAGTTTTTCTTTTTTGTTCTGATTCTTCTTTCACAACATAATTAATGTTTATAATGATGTATACATATAACCTATATCAGATTACTTGGCATCTTAGGGAGGGGGTTGAGAAGAGGGGAAGAGAAAAAAAATGGGAGTTCAAAATCTTATAATATGACAATGTTTACATGTAATTAGGAACAATAAAATATTAAGTGGAAAACACAAAAAAGAGAAAAAAGAAATCCCTGTTCAGAGCTTGGATCCCAGCTAGGGTTGTGTTCATGACTGTGACAACTATCAGGATATCAAAGATAGATTTCTTTCTGAAGAAATTCCTCTTTTCTTGCAGATCTGGGAAAGAGTTGGGTTTTGGGGGGGAGTTGGAGTCACTAGAGAAATTGGGTTTTCATCAGAGCCTGTAATTTGCTTATCAATCCATTGTTTAAACTTCAGTTTACTCATCTATAAATTACAGATATTTTAATATTTATTATATCCTACATCAGTTAGACTGTCAAGATCAAATGTGATAATATATAGAGAGTGACAATAGGTCTTGAGGATATTTTATTGTTAAAATTAAATCAAACCAACTCAGAAGGGAAGGAGTGTTCCTCATTCTGATTCAGAACTATTACTTCTGCAATGGATACACAGAGCACTTAAAACAAGAAAACCCATTTATCCATAGTAGTCAAAGAGAAATCAGAGAAGAAAAATAGAAATCAGATAATACAGAGTAGAGAATTTCTTTCTATTAGCAGTAAGGTAACTCAGCTCACTATGAGAGACAGAGACAGAGAGAAAGACGGACAGATAGAGTTTTAGATATCATTGAAGGGAAAGTTCCCCAAAGTCTCTAATACAATAAGCAGGGAATGAAAATAAGACTAAGACTGTTGTTCAGTCATGTCCATCTCTTCTACGACCCATTTGTAATTTTTATTGCAAAAATACCGGTGTGGTTTTCCATTTCCTTCTCTGGCTCATTTTCCAAATGAGACAACAGAGGCAAACAGGATTTTAAGTGAGTGTCCAAGGATGTCTAAAACTAGTTTTGCACTCAGATCTTCCTGACTCCAGGTGCCTTGCTCTAACCGCTGAGCCACCTGGGTGTTCTATCAGGTTATTTCTTTATTTTCCCAGAGTCTTTGCCTTCAGCAACTTGAAGTAGGATTGGCCATATGCATCTTCTATTTTGAAGCTGGAAGCCAGAAGTTTCTGAGGTCACTCAAAGTTTCAAAAAGAACTCAAAGAAAACCCAAAGTTCTCTTTTTACAAAATTCACTCAGCCCCCTCACATAAGACAGGTCATTTACCTTCATCAATAAAGAGAGGAGTTATGAGAGCAAATAACAAGAAAAATACTATCATAAGCTTTCTTAATGATTAAAAAATTAAAGTGATCAGAAATTAATGGAAATCTATTTAATTTTCTTTCAAAAGATATTTTCCCACTTGTAGGACAAAAATGTGAAGTCTAACAGCCAAAAAAAAAAAAAAAAAAAAAAAAAAAAAGCTTTGGAATGAGCAGGAATGCTGATCCATTTTGCCCTTCTGGCAAAAAAAAAAAAAAAAAAAAAAGTTAATTTGGTGCAAGTGGTGCAGTAAAATCATTGCCTTGGAACTAGAAACATCAATTTGGGGATTTGTACTAGAAAAGTACAAACTTAGCTCATTTCAAGGAATACCTTTCAATCACAATGAAAGACTCATGTACTCTGACATTGGTGTATAAAGAAAATGAAATACTGAACTCCTCTGTAATGGTATACTCAGTCCTATCACTGCCAGAATCCCATCCCAGACATTACTCCTGTGCATTTTTTCTCCAAGTTATTCTGGCTCTTTTGTCGCTCATCATTATCTTGATGCCATGGCAACTCATTCTCTAGAGACTCAATACTAACATGAACACCAATACCATGAAATTCATTCTTGTATCCTCATTTATAAAAATTATACTCACCAGGACTGACTTCTGTATCCTGTTCCTACTCTAAATAGCACCAAGTTAGAAAAGTTCTAACTATTCAACCATGTTTCCTGTCTGCTGCAAGGTACAGGATGTTCCATTTCCAATCCCAGTCTCCTTCATGACCAACTCAGAAACCAACCAAGGCCCTAAAAAGTTTTGCCAATGACCTATGAAAAATGTCTGTCTCCAGATCTCTCTTTCTCTCAAGTCCAGAGGAACCTGAAGAAACCTCTCTTATTTGCTGCTATTATCACTTCATCTTTCTGGCGGAAGACTTTTTCAAGATAGCCCTGCCAACTTTAGAAGAACAAGCATGGATCCTAATAAATATAAGAAGACACCCTGAATCCACTCCTTTATAAAGATAGGAGGGCAATTAGTCTAGTACACTGACTATTTCTGTTGATTTTTTCTTTTTTTTTAATTAGAGCTTTTTATTTACAAAATATATGCATGGGTAATTTTTCAACATTGACCCTTGCAAAGCCTTTTGTTCCAAGTTTTCCCTTCCTTCCCACCTCCTCCCCTAGCTGGCAGGTAGACCAATACCTGTTAAATATGTTAAAATATATGTTACATCCAATATATGTATACATATTTATACAGTTATTTTGCTGCACAAGAAAAACCAGATCAAAAAGGAAGAAAAAAAAACTGGAAAAAAAAATTCAAGCAAACAACAACAAAGAGAGTAAGAATGCTTTGTTGTGGTCTACACTCTGTTCCCACGATTCTCTCTCTGGGTGTAGATGGCTCTCTTCATCACTGAACAAGTGGAACTGATTTGAATCATCTCATTGTTGAAGAGAGCTAGTCCATCAGCATGAGTTCATGAAGTCTCTCCAGGCCTCTCTGAAATCATCTTGCTGGTCGTTTCTTACAGAACAGTAGTATTCCATAGCATTCATATACCATAATTTATTCAGCCATTCTCCAATTGATGGGCATCCACTCAGTTTCCAGTTTCTTGCCACTACAAACAGGGCTGCCACAAACATTTTTGCACATGTTGGTCCCTTTTACTCCTTTAAGATCTCTTTGGGATATGATCCCAGTAGAAACACTGCTGGATCAAAAGGGTATGCACAGTTTGATAACTTTTTGAGCATAGTTCCAAATTGCTCTCCAGAATGGTTGGATCCATTCACAGTTCCACCAACAATGTATCAGTGTCCCTATTTTCCCAAATCCCCTCCAACATTCATCATTATTGTTTTCTGTCATCTTAGCCAATTTGACAGGTGTGTAGTAGTATCTAAGAGTTGTCCTAATTTGCATTTCTCTGATCAGTAGTAATTTGGAGCATCTTTTCATATGACTACAAATAGTTTCAATTTTTTCATCTGAAAATTGTCTGTTCATTTCCTTTGACCATTTATCAATTGGAGAATGGCTTGAAGTATTATAAATTTGAGTCAATTCTCTATTTATTTTAGAAATGAGGCCTTTATCGGAATCTTTGAATGTAAAAATGTTTTCCCAGTTTATTGCTTTCCTTCTAATCTTGTCTCCATTAGTTTTGTTTGTAAAAACTCTTTTTAATTTAATATAATCAAAATTATCTTTTCTGTGATCAATAATGATCTCTAATTCTTCTTTGGTTGCAAATTCCTTTCTCCTCCAGATTTGAGAGGTAAACAATCCTATGTTCTTCTCATTTGTTTATAATATCCTTTTTTATGTCTAAATCATGAACCCATTTCGACCTTATCTTGGTATACAGTATTAGATGTGGGTAAATGTGTAGTTCCTGCCATACTAGTTTCCAATTTTTCAGCAGTTTTTGTCAAATAAGCAATTTGTCAAATAGTGAATTCTTATCCCAAAAGCTGGGGTCTTTGGGTTTGTCAAATACTAGATTGTTATAGTCATTGACTAGTTTGTTCTGTGAACCTAACCTATTGCACTGATCAACTGCACTATTTCTTAGCCAGTATCTGTTGATTTTTTCAATGTGTTAATCAGTTTGACTGATTTTCCCCCTCCCATATTTTTTCCCGTATAACTATTATTTTTTATATGGTATAGCTCCCTTATAGAGGATGGGGGATAAATACTAGGAGAAATCTGGTCATGGAAAAAATAAAGATGTCAATAACAATTTACATTAAAAAGACTATAGTATTTGTAATTAACTGTCATTTTCTCTTTAAATGTCAGAAAATATTTTAAAATATGGATGGCCCTTCAGTTTTGTGTCAAATATGTTTACTTGAATGTTAGGACAAGATTGAGAGTGGAGAAAAAGTATGTCTAGAAAGGAAGAGGATTTAAAGTTGTGAGGTTTTATAGACCTAATTTGGATGTGCCAGTATAACTGATTGGCAGTTGCAATCACATCTTCAGTTTGGAATGCAAGGTCTCAGAAGGAGAAAGAATACCATTAGTCAGAGTCTCAAATAAATTCCAATTATATGACCCTGGCCATAGTTTTTTTTTTTTTTTTTTTTTTTTTTTTTAATAGCTTTTTATTGACAGAACATATGCATGGGTAATTTTTCAACATTGACCCCTGAAAATACTTCTCTTCCAGTTTTTCCACTCCTTCCTTCCACCCCCTCCCTTAGATGGCAGGCAATCTCATACATGGTAAACATATTAAAGTATATCTTAAATATATGTGTACATATTTATACAATTCTATTATTGCACAAGAAAAATCAGATTTAGAAAAGTAAAAATAACCTGGGAAGAAAAACAAAAATGCAAGCAAACAACAGCAAAAAGAGTGTAAATGCTATGTTGTGGTCCACACTCATTTCCCAGTGTTCTTTCACTGGGTGTAGCTGGTTCTGTTCATCACTGGTCAATTTGGAACTGAATTGGATCCTCTCATTGTTGAAGAGAGCCACTTCCATTAGAATTAGCCCTCACACTGATACATTATTGCTGGAATTGTGAATACATCCACCCATTCTGGAGAGCAATTTGGAAATCAAACTGTGCATACCCTTTGATCCAGCAGTGTTACTACTGGGCTTATATCCCAAAGAGATCTTAAAGAAGGGAAAGGGACCTGCATGTGCAAGAATGTTTGTGGCAGCCCTCTTTGTAGTGGCCAGAAACTGGAAACTGAGCGGATGCCCATCAATTGGAGAATGGGTGAATAAATTATGGTATATGAATGTTATGGAATATTGTTGTTCTATAAGAAATGACCAGCACGATGATTTCAGAAAGGCCTGGAGAGACTTACATGAACTGATGCTGGGCAAAATGAGCAGGTGAAATGGTGTCTTAAAAAGACACCCAGGTAGTAACAATTGCATCCAGTTCGATACTAATCAAGAACCAAGCCAAATGGTGTCTTAAAAAAAACACTCAGATTTATACTCTGGAATGCCCAGTTATGCCAACTGGCACACAGAACCAGATGTGTCTTAGGAGACAGGTAGTGCCAACCGCATCTAGTTCAACACTACTTCTCAGAATTTTAAGACCTGTTGGTGTCCTGTTATTCTGAGAACCCAGGTGTTAGCACAAGCAAGTATCAGACCAGGAGACACAAAACCAGAGGGTATTATCTAATGTCCCAAATAATAACCTTCTTAGAATTCAATGCCCGTCATTCTGTCAGCATTCTAATATTCTGAGAATCCAGGTGCTAACATAGATAGACAAAAACAAATCAGATTGGACTTATTCTCTCCTGGCTGAATCGAAAATATCCACTGTTAGGTGTGGTTCCAGCTGGTGAACTGCTCTCTTTTTCAAGAAAGAGAAAACCTAGATCCCCAACTGTTTCCAGGCCCAAAGTGAAATGTCTCTAATCCCTAGTCCCGTTCTCAGTTCCCGATATCTCGCTGGGGAACTCCAAAATGTAATGCTGGAGAAACTGAGCAAGACAGAGGTTAGAGACCAATTTAATAGTTTATTAAATGGAGAAATATACTGGGACCAAATAAATCCATGGTTGATCCCAGGGCTGGACAAGACTATCATCTCAAAGAATCCAGCCCTAAGTATTAAACAGCAAGCTTTTTTTATAGGATAACAAGAACAATGACATAATGGGGGAAGTACCTAGATGGGGATAACCTAATGGGGGGAGGCACCTAGGATGACATAATCAAAGGTATTGGAGAGACTTCTGATATTCTAATGATGTCTAAAATGGATAAATTTATCCCATTAAACATTAAGAGGGAATAAGTAGAGCCTAAAGTCTAAGATATAAGACCTTTATCCTATCAAACATTAAGAGAGAAGGGTTATAACCTGAGGCAGAGTAACTAAATCAAACATTAAGAAGGAAAGATTATAACCTGAGGCAGATAGGACAATGGGGAAACTAGGTCAGAACATCAAAAGGGAACTGTGGCACACCACCTTTACTTGTTTTTCTCCTTGCTTTTCCCCCAAAACTTTACTGTAGGTCAGCTTCTTTCTTCTATCTTTTGGTACCTGAGACCATCTATACTAGGAGTAATTTCCATGTTAAAAACACAAGGTCATCAAAGCTTTGAAAATGGAAGTATCGAAGATTACACTTCTAATAGGTAAGTTTTTTGACTCCTAGGAACCTTGTGAGGCAAGCCCCAAAATTCTTGCCTAAGAGAATGATACTTACTTTGAAAGACTTTTAAAAGTTTTAAAAACTCCACCACAGCATTGATATAAGAATCATCCAGATTCAGTATGAAACGTTCCAAATTTGGCCAAACCAAACTCCTGTAGAAAAAAAAAATATTAATATTACAGACTGTGCTTTTCATTGTACTAAATGCCATATTTCCTCTATCTCTTATGAGAAAACGTACCTGCTTATTCACCCCCAGTCCCCAAATAAGCTTCAGTAATTATGTAATATTCAGAAAAAAACCATACTTTCCAATGTTTTTGCCACATCCGGGAAAAAAAAATAAAGAATAAGATGTTAAGTCTATGAAGTCTCCTAAAACCTCTTTGTGACATCCATTTCTAAACAAGTTCTGTTCCCATGCCAGTGTCTCCCTTGTCATACAATTGATTCTAAACTCTTAAGAGAAACCTTGAGAGTGTTCCTGTATCACTTCTTTCTTACTGCCTGACATATATGATAGATCCAAGTTAGAGGAATAGGATTTCTAAGGTTTCAGATGCTTGAATCACTTGGCCCCAACATGACCTAGAATCCTTCAGGCTGCTTTCAAGCCAAACTGCCTGTAGTCAGACACCTCATCTTTCAGAAGTGACCCTCCCCCTCCCTCCTTCCTTCCCCCTTTCTTCTCACCCACCCCCAAGAAACACAGCAGGAAATAAGGGAAGATCCTATAAAAAAATCTTCTGGAATTTTGGAAGAGCAGGGAAAGATGTCTAAGATTTTTTTTATCCCCATAAAGAACAGACTCTGATGAGTCTGTACCATTTCTACATCTGGCTTCTGCATCTTTTCCTCCAGCTCAGTGATTATATCAGTTGGAAATTTGCTCTTGGTGGGCCTCATGATCTCCCATTCCTTCTTTTCCTCCCTGATTTGTAGTTCCTGTTTAGTCTCCATCTCCTTCACTGTTTGATAAAGCTCATAGAACTTGTTTTCCTTCCTCACAACTTGTTCCTCATTCACTTTCTCCTCCCTTGTCAAATATTCCCACAGTTGCTTAAGTTGCTTTTGAAATATTCGTCTGTTTGTATGGTCCTGAAGAGAAAGATATTAGGTGATATATCAAAAGCAATACCCAAATCTCCCCTTCCTTGCTTGTTCAATGTGGTATAATTCAAAGACCTTTTGGCTAAGTAGGAGACAAGAGCCTAGGGAACCCTCCTCCCTGTTGTGTGAGCTGGGGGAAGTTACTTACCTTCTGACTTCAATTTTATCCTTTAAACTTAGAGCTTCTGCACATATGGATGGCATCTAAGGTATTTTCCTATTTTTTTTTTTTTAGAACTTTTAAAACATTTAAGAAACTTTCTCCAATCTGTTTTTCTCTATCCTTTGCCTTCCTTCTCCAAAAAGAACTGTCTTTCATCCCATTCATTCAACCACCTACCATGGTAGTATATGAGAAACTTGTCTCCTTTACATTCCAAACTTGGATTCTCAATTCTTAAAGGTATCTCTAATGCTCCCAAATTCAGTAAATTTTTTTTAATTTCTCCTATTCTTTCTTTGATTACTTGTCTGTTTCCCAAGTTCCTCAACACTCATAAGTTTCCCGAAAGCCTAGGCATTAAACTTGACTCTGAATTTCGTTATAATTCACCTTGTGTGGTACAGTGCGACCCCTGACCAAAAATAGCTACTCAGAGATTTCTCAAAGTGAAGATTAGAAGTTTTATTAGAATCTCCCAAGAAGAAGGTGGTCTGTTACCTGACTGTTCAAAGAAAGGAGGCTGATGGTCACAGAGTTTGAAGCTATTAAATAGGAACTGGTGACTCTCCTGCCCTTATCCAGTTAATCTTTACTGCCTGCTCAAGTGGAAGTAGCAAAGGTTTGCTAAATTCTGGTTAAGCCACTATAGTTGACTTATTGCAGGTGTGTTTGCCTAAGTTTATTGTGGTCAGCTGGTTACAATTTGCAAATACTTAAGCTGATATGAGAACTCTTGTAATGTTTGTACAAAGAGTTTCAATTTTCCCAAACCCATCAGACTTTCATAAACTAAAATTCAGGTTATAGGTTCAATCTACCTTTTGATGATTTTATGAGAAACCACATAATCCCTCACAATAAGGAGATTTATTTATTTATTTATTTTTATTAGAGTAACTTTTTATTGACAGAATCCATGCCAGGGTAATTTTTTTTACAACATTATCCCTTGCACTCATTTCTGTTCCGATTTTTCCCTCCTCCCCTCCACCCCCCCCCCTAGATGGCAAGCAGTCCTATATATTATATGTTGAATATGTCCTAGTATATTCTAGATACAATGTATGTGTGCAGATCCAAATAGTTTTCTTGTTGCACAGGGAGAATTGGATTCAGAAGGTAGAAATAACTCGGGAAGAAAAACAAAAATGCAAACAGTTTACATTCATTTCCCAGTGTTTTTTCTTTGGGTGTAGCTGCTTCTGTCCATCACTGATCAGTTGAAACTAAATTAGGTCTCTTTGTCAAAGAAATCCACTTCCATCAGATTACATCTTCATACAGTATCGTTGTTGATGTATATAATGATCTCTTGGTTCTGCTCATTTCACTTAGCATCAGTTCATGTAATTCTCTAAGGAGATTTATTTAGAGGCAAGTGATTCATTCAGCCAGAGGGATTAAAGGTTTCTTAGATTACTTGAGCTAGTAATTGAGGAGATTCAGTTTATATTACTTCAGGTAAGTAGTCAACAAATAGAGATGGTCACTTTGAAGATTTCTTATATTTCCAGGCCATTAAAAATTAATCAGGTTCTTCCCTAAGCAGGTGAGTAAAGGTCAAGGGGGTTATCTCTTAAATGATTTCTCCTGGAAGAGCAAGTCTTTGCTCTTCTTCCCAGAGCCTAATGATTAAACAGAAGGTTGATTCTGAGTCTTGAATTACTCAAAATTATTATTCTGAGAATTCCTCAATTTCCCATTTCACTCAACCTTAAGGAGTAATTTGATTTTATGTCTTCTACAGAATCTCTTTTCCTCACTATTTTTTTCATGGTTCTCTATTTCCTGTTAAATATAATGGACACTTCTTTCCTAGGAATTTAAGCTTCTCCATAAATTGGAGCCAATGTATCTTTATAGAAGCCTCTCCAATGTCCAGGCTTTCTCTGTAGTCAACCAGAATGTCTCCTTCAGTATTTTTGCTCATGTGACACACTAATGGCTGCAATCCCATTGCAATGCCTTCATGAAGTCTCCAACAATGGACAGCTCGTCTTCCTGACCCTCACAAACCTCTCCAACTCACAATGAAGGAAGCATGACTTCATATTCCTGTGTATTTTTGTACACAAACCGGCTAAATTCTGAAGAAATCCTTATCCTTTGATGTCATCTATCCTTATTAAATGTTGTATAACTGCTGAGATATTTGTAGCCATCTTCTCTATGAATATAAAGTAGTGATTGCTTATCTAGTGTAAACACCCTATAACTTGCCTCTGCTGCACAAGCCTGATAATAAGAATAGGTCTGCTTGACTGGTTTGACCATGCAAACCTAAAAATGCATCAGAAATATGTTTCTAAACTTTCCAGAACTTCCCCTCCCATTCCATATAAGCTTTCCAGATTTATCTGGATTTCCTCCTGAAAGAGAAACAGGAATATGCATTACTTGATTCCCTCTGACAAATACTTGACCATGAGGGGATAGATCCAAAAGATGGGAAAGTCCTTCCTAAAGTAGGAAGGACTAAACTGAACATGGGGTGTAGAGGGCTGAATCTCTGAAAAGGTGTACTTGAAGCTGAGACCACTGAGCACTTAAGGCTAATTATCTATTCCATGTGAGACAATGGCTCTATAAGCACATATTTAGATGATGGCTCTCCTCATGATTGGTGCTTGCTGAATGCTTGGTGGTGAGATAATTGTGGGCCAGAATTGGAGGGCAGAGGGAGAAAAGTCAGGCTCACTTGGCGGCTGAATGAGGAGGAGAGAGGCTGGAAACTCCGGACTTCAGCATCCAGGATACATCTTTGGCAAGCCATGTGGCAGCTTTCCTGCCTCCTTCACTTTTCCACTTAAAGACCAAGAACTTTGATTTATTCTGACTCTGACTGATCCTAAGGCCCTCCAGGGAGCTTGTCCGGACATTACATTTGGCACCCAACATGGACTAAGGGCCATAATTTTAGTGAAGAAGTCCCTGTGACCAGGAAATAGGATGAGTATTAAAATAGACAAACAGGGAACTTACTTTGTTAAGGGCTAAACTAGTAACTTTCTTTTTCTAGCTCAAATGGGGCAGATACTAGGAAAAGATCCTCCCCCACCCTCACCTCAAGGGAGATCTACAGAAAGCATACTCAGACTGATAAAGAGACAGGGTTTGATTATTACTGGGGAGCAGATTGATGGACTCCTGGATACATTAGAATGCATGTGCCCTTGGTTCTTCAAGAAAGAAGGAATAGAGCCAGAAATTTGGAAACTGTAGGAGATCAACTATGTGACTATTACATTGATAAAGGTCCTGATTCAATTTCTAAGGAAATATCCTATATATACAACATAATACAATTGGCCTTAAAGTATCTCTCAAGTTTTAGAAAAAAGAAAAGTTTTAAGAACAGACAGATAAGGAAGTGTGAGGAGAAAGAGGAAGAGACTGGGGAGGGTAATGAAATTATGGCTGAAAGGCATGGGGAGTTAAGTGGTGCTTCTCACTCTCACAGCCCAGCATCACCTCAGCCTACACCTGAGCAGGCTCTAGACCTCCCCCATCAACTTCACCTTCCTGGGTAGAGGGAGGAGTGGGAGGGGCAGCATCAGCCCCCTCGGAACTCCGCCCCCCATGACTCCATTGCAAAAGGCACTACTTAAAGCCCAGGAAGAAGGGCAAAATACAGCTGATCTGAGAATAGAAATGTATCCTGTGATTGAATAGCTTGACTCTTCAGGTCAAGAAAGGAGAAGATACACTTCTTTTAATCTAGAAATTATCAAAGATCCGAAAAAGGCTTGCATTCTTTACAGGTCTACATCATCTTATGTTAAAATGTTATTACAGAATTTGACTTATGAAGTCTTAACCCCTAATGACTGAAAATCTGTAGCAAGGACATGCTTAGAACCTGGACAAAACTTGTTGTGGCTTTCTGAATATACTGAGCTCTGTAGGACACAAGCCCAACAAAATAGTCCAAGTGGAGCTAATACTCCAATCACCTGTGACCAACTAATAGCTGTAGGTTCTTATGCAGACACAGATTAATTACCCCATAGCAGCATATGAGCAAATTGCTCCTCTCAAACCAAGGGGCTCCCTCCCAGGAAGTCAAGATAGAGGGGAAGCTGTCACAAAAAGAACACAAGATCCAAATGAATCTTTTGCTGATTTTGTGGGAAATCTGCAGACAGCTATCACACAAACTATTGGTGAAAATGCAGCAAAAGAGATTATGATAAGAGAATTTGCTAAAGAAAATGCTAATGAGGTTTGCAGAAAAATTATACTAGGACTACACAAAGATGCTCCTTTAGAGGAGATCAGCGCATCTTTGTCAAAAATCAAGAAGTTGATTGTATAAAAAGCTAAATTTAGAAGTTCTCTAAGGTTACCTGTGGCTCCCCCTTTCTTTTGTTTTTGGAGGAGCTTCTTACTGTCTCTGTTTCTCCTCTCTACTATTGCCTGTCCTTGAGGATTAAAAGGTATGCCAGTGCTATGTAAAATCTTATACTGTGCATGAAAGTGTGCAAAATGTTTAGAAGTATATGCAGATCCATTATCTGTTTACGGCACATGTTTATCCATTTATCTGCTTATGGCACACCCATAATTGCAAATGCTTGTACAAGGAATTCAGTGACCACTTGGGCTGTCTCTTTTGCTGCTGGTATTGCAAAAGTGAATCCTGAAAAGGTGTCTACTACAACATGGATAAAAGACAGGCGACCAAAAGATTTATAATGGGTCACATCCATTTGCCAAATTTCTTTGAGTCTGAAGAACACTTGGGGTTTTCCCTGGAGGGAGCGTAGGAGCGTGGAAAGGAAGGCAAGCTGTACAGGCTATTGCTCCTAGTTTCCTCTCTTGTTATCCCAAATTGCAAACGTAAAGCACGAGCAGTCTGATGATATTTAGAATGAGATTCTTGGGCTGCCTGAAATAAATGAATATTGGCAGGCATGGTTAGAAGGCTATCTGCCTTTGAATTACCATCAAAAATAGGACCTGGGTAGTGGACATGCAAGATATAAATCTTACCTGAATGCTTTCTTACCTGCTCTTGAAGTTCCTTAAAGAGCTGATATATCTTAGAAGCTACAAATTTTATTTGGGCTGTGAGATGCATAGGGCTGAAACTGAAAAGGTGCACTTGAATCAGACGGCAGAGCACTTAAGGCTAATTACCGATTTGATGTTAGATAATGATTCTATATACATATATTTAGATGAGATGGTGATGTGTTGGCTCTCCTCACCCTTGGTGCTTGCTGAATGTGTGGTAGTAAGGTAATCATAGGCAAGGATTGGAGGGCTGAGGGAGAGAGGTCAGAGTCACTCTGTTCCTGGACAAGGAGGAGAGAGACTTAAGGCTCTAAACTCCAGAGTCCAGGGATCATCTTTGGCAAGCCTCGGACAGCTTGCCTGCCTCCTTTGCTTCTCCCCCAAAAGATCAAGGATTTTGATTGATCCTTACTCTGACTGAACCTGAGGCCCTCCAGGAAGCTAGCCTAGATATTATAATTTGCTTTACTGGTTTTGCTTGTTTCACTCCTCATGAGTTCCTGTAAATCTTTCTAGGATTTCCTAAAATCAGTCTGTTTATCATATTTTTCAGAAAAATAATATTTCATTACTTTCAAATATCATAATAGAGGGATGCTCAGGGCAGGAGCTGATGGGAATGTTCTGAGCATAAACTATGGGCTAAAAAGAATCAGGTAGTTAAATTAATTGTAAGGGCAGGGAAAATGACTTTGATCTTTTCTTTTTTTCCTGTCTAAGAAATTAAATTGTCATATGTATTATGTATGCTCTTTTATGACCTATTTCCATTTGGCTCTTTTAGAATGATATAGAATTCAATTTTTTCCCCACATCTTTCATTTTTGTTTTGGTTGTTAAGTTATGATAAAGCTAATGATCACTAAATGACAGACTGTTTAATATTGTATAGCTTGTATTGTATAGCACCATTGTCAGCTACTTTCTTTGCCTGTCCTCTCACTAAAAAATCAAAGGAAAAAAAATAAGATACTTATTTTTGATGAGTATATTCAGAATTGAAATTTCAAATTGCCGTTTCCAAAATGTTTGTCATATGACTTTACTTCATTATTTCTTTGCATGCTTGACCTTCAAAAGCATAAATGAGAAGATGAAGTGAACATACAATGCAAGTACAGTAGACTAGTTGGAAAACATCAGCTACACACACTACCATAATGATATTACACGCAGAATAATGACTTTTCTGGTTCTGAACTCACCTCTAGTGATTAGAATAATTTCTCCAGGTATGAATTACAATCTAAAAACAAAAAAACAACAAAAACCTCTGGGGTTGACTGCCTCCTAGTGGGGATAGGACACAATATGCCATCCACACTCTCAGATGATAGGACTCGGTAAAGAGACTCTCAAAATCCTAGATAGGTGAATACCAAATCTAATAATCTCAGCTTCATCAGCAATAGTAAATTCTGTTTTTTAAAGCTAAAATTAAAATCTTGTCTATCATTAAGCTTAATGTACCTTCAATCTACAATTCTCTAAACATAGAGTTACTGATGACTTGTCAGGACTCTGGTAGAGGAAATTTTTTGTAATTACAATTTGGTTCCTTCCAACTTCAATCTGGTTAAACTTGTCTGTCAAAATGTCTTATTGGCGTGTGGCTGTTAAGAGTTGAGTAAATCAAGTGGACAAAGGATCCAAAGTGGATACCTGCTCTGGAAAGGCCTTGGCAATCCTCACAACTAATCAGAACTGGGATCAAGCCAGTGGAGTAGTAACTATGTTTCTAGCATAGACTGACAAACAAATTCAAAAAATAAACATTAATATGGGAGTTATTTTAGTATCAAAGGATCTTAGATTTAGAACTGGAAGGAACATCAAAATTCATAACTAATGATTTAACTGTAGTAAAATAATCCCATGTTAAACAGACAAGAGTTAAATTAATATCTACAAACAACACTGAGTGATTCATAACACTTATCTTCTGTGCAAAAGTCTGGCACCATTTCTTTGGAAGTAGAAAGGAGCTCTATAAGACTGTCATTTTATATTTTTATCTGTTTCATGTTTCATGTACCACAATGTCCAAAGCATTGGTCACATAGTGACCAACCTTCTGATATGATGGTTCTAAATGCGTAACTTTGGTCCTTGGCAACAGACTTCTTTCAATGTAGCTTAAAATAGATAATTCTTGTCCTTTGGACTTCAAAAAAGAGAACCAAGTTCCTGCCTTTCAGTTTGCTAGATTCACTTAAGTCAAAGTCCCCAGGGAGCTTATAACTAGGTCTTCACCGCCCCCCCCCCCCCCCACGTTGGTTTACTAGCAATTCTTGTTACATTAAATACTGAAGATTCCTTCCTTCAAAGGTCAATTCGAAGGCTAATCTCCCTCATTCTAGAAATATTATTTACAGCAGTTAGAGAAGTAGAATTAGAAGCATATCCATCATCAAAGAGAAAACAGGTTGATCTATATTTCAAGGAAGGAACTAACTGATCGTTGACACACAGATGCAGAGCTGAAAGGAAAGTGGGGGAGGGAGCAAGCATTTAGGAAGCGTCTCGTAATTTAATCCAATAAACATTTATTATAAGCCCGCTGAGTGACAGGTTTTGTGCAAAGTGCTTCACAAATATCATATGGAAAAAGGCAGGGACTGCGGAGGTCATTGAGTCTAACTCCTTTCCAGTATTTTACAAATGAGGAAACTGATGCTGAGGTCAAGTGAGTTACCGAAAGGAAACAGACAGTAATTGTCATAGGTGAAATGTGAATCCAGACCCTCTGATTACAAGGCAGTAAGTCAGCATAGATCGGAGGCTCTGTTGCAGAAAGGGAAGACGGGATATATACCTGGGCTGGCGCCGTGGCACGGGCTCCCCTCTCCAGTCCCCTTCTCACGGACCCGGACTCCTGAATCCCGCGGCTGAGAACGTCCGCGCCATTAGGAGATGGATAAAAAAAATAAAAAAAAAAAAAAAAAAAAAAAGCCCGGGTCCTGCGTCCAATCTGGCTGCTCTTTAAAGTTTGTTGGGTCTGAGCGTGAGGAAAAACCCCAGGCCCGCGGGCGGGACCCAGTCTTGCGGCTTCACTCCGTGCTCCGGCGGGCGGGGCTTCCTGAGTGCCAAAAGCACTGACCCCAGGATCGCAGCTCCTCCGCTTCCTCTTTACTCTAGACCCAAGTGCTCTGAGACTGGGTCGGACTTGGAGAGCTGCCCAAAAAGCCCGGGACGGGGAAAGGTGGGAAAAAGGATGGATGGTGTTTGAGGCAGCGGGCGCCGGGAGGACTAAAGGGGAAACCCGAAGTGAGCCCCGAGGCCATTCCTGCCACCGAAGAAGAAACAAATTGTAGGAGGTCGAATGATGTGACCTAGGTTCCCCACGGACACACATAACGTCCCCAAAGAGGGTCAGGCTGGAGCCGAGGCACAGAAAAGGGGCGAGGGGGCGGGATGGCCGAGGGTATCCGCTGCCGATTGGTTCGGTACTTGGAGCACCTGACGCAGGAGGAGCTGAAGAAATTCAAGCTGTATCTAAAGGATGAGCCCTCCGAGCGGTGCATCCCGCGGGGCAGAGTGGAGGGGGCGGATAGAACGGAACTGGCCGAGCTCCTGGTCAGTACTTTTGGGGAGCCGGACGCCTGGGAGCTGGCTCTGAGTATCTTGGAGAAGATGGGCCTGCGGGAGCTGTGGGAGCGAGCCAGGCAGGAAGGACTGCTGGGTAAGGACACGCCTGCGGACTCACCGCGACCAATGAGCTCTCCCAGGTCCCTGCACACTTGGACCCTTCCTTCCTTCTCTTTCCTTCCTTTGTCCCTCCCTCCCTTCTTGCTTCCTTTCCCGGGGATCTCTTCTAGGGCTTCTCCTACGCTAAAATTACCTTGCCTTCCTTCTGTATAGATTTTGTCTTTATAGGTAGTTTCCCTCTAAAGGATGTAATTTCTTCATTGCAGACACTAAGTATTTCATTTGATTTTTGTGTCTCCAGCACTTAGCTCAAAGCGTGGGATGTGATAGATACTTAGACTCATTGATTGCTGATGTTTGATTTCAGGATTAGAGGATCCTATTGGGAGACTTGACATAAGGCTGAGAAAGGGAAGAAGGGTCATCTCAATGTTTTTTTCCCCAACAATCAAGATGGAAGAAGTGGAATTCAGTTAACTGTTCCCTGTCAATATAGAGGATGAGCGTCTGGGCCAAGGGGAGAGAGTGCTGGCGGCATGAGAATGATCAGGAGGGGAGGGAAGAAATTAAAGAGAGGAAGAAGGTGGAAAATAGGAGAATAGAAGTAATGGAGATTTCAGGTGTGATTGAAGAAAGAAGAAAAGGGAGGTGTGGAGAAAGGAGAAGATGAAATTAAGTGGGTCAGGCTTTGACTAGATATTTTATCAGCAGAAGGAAAACATCCCATGTAGAGGATGATTTGATTGCTGTGTTTTATCAAAATCACCAGAGTCTTTGCTGAGTAGAGAGCAGGGATGGAAGTTCCTTTTTTTTTTTTTTTTTTTATGAATGATAATCTGCAAGAAGCAGATCTGGTGACATGCACCGCAGAAGGGATGAGAATTTTGTTTCATCAAATAACCCGAATGGGCCATGATCAAAAGATCACCCCATAGTCATTCAGAGAGTTTGAGGCTGACCCATGCCCTCTACATATGGATGCCCACTCCCTCTGGGACCTGATATTCAGGTACCCTGGATCAGGGAAGAAAGAAGAAATAGGTAAGAATAAGAATGGTCCAGTGAAGTTCTGAAATGGAGAAAATGAAGTAAGTAGGGTTTTTGAAACAGCAGAGTTTCGTCTCTCACTGGGTGTGTCGGACTAGTTTCAGCCTGTGTGGCATTGTAGCGCCCACAAAAGCAGAAACATTCAGAGTAAAAAAAAAAGCAAAAAGTAGTTTACTAAGATCACTCAAGACAGGGCATCTCTCAGCTGACAAAGTATTTGTCAGTAAAGAAGTGCAAAATATAACCTACAGAACACAAGATTAAATAGGTCCCTAAAAGCAGGAGTCCCACCCTTTGACTTTTTCTCCCATTGTTTGGGGGAGTCCAGGTTTATACTCCAAACTCAGAAATCTATCCCAGAAACACAAGAATAAGTTGCCTTTAAAAGATGTACTTAAATGCTAATTAAGAATTGAGGGAAATCAGAGGGAATATTCATTCTAGACAACTTAAAACCCAACAGCTTTTTAGCTATTGCTCTACTTGTTTTTGTAAAGTTTCAAGTCATAATTAGGGCATAAGTCCATATCCCTAGAAGAGGGTCTTCACTCAGTTTATCCCATACAGCCTTATCAGAAAACACTGAGGTCTAAACCACAAACTCTGTGTGCACTTAACTTCCTCTAAGGACTCTGGTGTGTGTGGATTTGTTTTGCCCACTTTTTATTAATCTTCAGGTAAAAAAAATGTTAAAATTCCCCATTTATTTACTTGGAATTCAGACAAGAACCAAGAAACAAGATCCTTTAGTTGCCTAACCTGAATAATAATACAAAAGATGCTCCCATTCCCTTGAGATTAGGTCCTACTTTCTTCATGAACTCTTCTATAACTCTCAGCCTGCAGGGATCTCTCTGTCCTCTAAACTCTACATGCCTTTAGTATGCCTAGCACACTGTCAGTGCTTAACAAATACTTGGTGATTACTTGGTTTACTGTTCTTTTCATGGGTGCATTTCTGATTTTTCAGGTTAAATCGTATCTTCTAAAGGGTACAGAATATGTTCCTCATTTGTGGTTGCCCATATTGGCCAATTCAATAAGCCCAAATGTCTGTTTTAAGGAAAAAACAAAAAATAAAGTAAAACGAGTGCTAGTGGCACAGCATAAGTTGAAGCTGAGGGATGTGATTATAAGCAGCAGTTTGCTTTTTTGTAGTATTATATAAAGGAAACATCTGAATTTTTTAAAATAAAATTTTAATGTTATTGTTAACATTTTGTAAACATGGAAATATCCCTGCTCTGGCATCTGATATTAAGATGCCTAGGGCCTAAGAAAGGTTAGGAGACAAGAAAAACCCTCCCTACAGGTAAATGTATGACCATGGGCAAAGAACCTTGGAGATAGGATCACCAACACCTGTCAGGTTGTTTTTGGTACCCAGCATTGATTGTCTCTAAGACAACTACAATAACCTTTGTCTATTCTATTTTCTTTTGTCCTAAATAGCCATCTCTGCAGAAGTATGTAAGTTATTAAACAGAAGAGGAAAGATATTTCCTTTAGAAACAAATTCATCAATTACTATTGTTTTTAAACTCTTGGTTTATTTCCTCTTGGGTTCATTGCCATATCCATTTCTATTATAGATCCTACAGAAGGGCCAAGACAACAAATAAATGCAAGAAACAGGAAAAAGCTCCAAGAAGGGAAAGGTATGTATATGATAGGACTGCCTGTGAGTAAAATTAGTCTCAGTTCCTTTTTGCCACGTTAATCTGGATCTTAAATTGTCCATTAATGGAGCCCCATCTGTAAAATGTAAAGGGATATATCAAAGGAACCTGGAATTCTTTCCTAACGTTTAATTAATTGAAGTCTTTTTGTGTTATGAGCCAGAACTTGAAACAAGGTACTAAGTGGAATTGAGGAGACAATGGTTATTTAGTTTAGTATGGTTCAGTATGTTTGATTTAACCTTATAACAAATAATGGTTTCATAGTGATATAATGATTGCTTTATACTCAGTGTAGAGCATATAAACTGGGACTCAGAAAGTCCTCAGCGGCAGAGGCAGAGAAGACAAAGGACTGGCAGCAGGAGCTTAAGCTCTCAGAACCAAGGGGAGAAATTCAATTCCATCTTTGATCTTCGGTGGCTGGCCTGGCCTCCTGCACTTCCCCCACTAAGACCAAGGCCAGACTAGAAGGCTCTCCAGAAAGCTGCCCAGCATCAGGCAAGGATTTGGTATTTAACACCTGGCTGCTCTTGTGGTGATTACTGAACTGAAAGGAAGGCTGCTTCCAGAGACCCCAAGAAAATCGAACCAGAGAACTTTACATTTTTGGACAAAACAGATAATATGTCTTTCAGGAGAACAAGATGGCAATATTCTGTTTAGTAAAAGAATTAAAGGGTCAGACTCATAATGTATAGTATCTAGAACCAATAAGAAGTGCTGGAGTTTATTGATGAGAAGAATGACATGATCAGTCATTAGTAAGGTCACTTATGTAGTAATATGATAGATGGAGAAGAAGAAGATTTGAGATGCTTATTTAATCAGGAGATTAATGTACAGGAGAGAGAAAGAATGTTGGACTAATTTAGATTCTTTCATTCTAGAAACTGGAAGGAAGGCTCCCAGAGTTCAAGGAATTTAAAATTGAGAATATTTGATCAGTTTCTCTTAAGTTCACTCTAGTTGTTAATAAATGCCTCTCCAAATGAGTGATTATATGGCAGCCCTGAAGTGTGAAATAAAGAAGAAAAAGGGAAACACACCTATTAAATTTCACTGTTGAAAGGAAATTTGCTAATGGAGATTTCATACACTTATGTAGAGAAAACATGGGAAACTGTAGATCTTCTAATCTGTGTCCGTATTGGGGTGATGGTTTGGCACATCCCCACATTACATTGTTGTGAAAGCGCCAAAGATGGCTTATTGACTTTACTTTTTTTTTTTTTTTTTTTTTTTTTTTAACAGGAAAATCCTCATATTCAATGTGTTTTGGAAATGTTTCTTTCTTTTGCAGGATTTTAATATAGGGATTGCTGGCAAAGAAAGGGTTATATGCACTGATGCTTTCTGATTTGTGCTTGGCTTTTTTTGGAGGAGATGAAAGAATGAAAATTTATTGCTCCATGACTTAATCAAAGTTGGCTAATAAAGAAAATATGAACAGTCATAGCTTTGCTGTCTGGGCACAAATAGACACTTTATCTAAGGGATTTGTCTTAAAGAAGGGGAAACTTTACTCATTTTCGAAGGAAAAGGAAAAGGAAAAGGAAAACTCAAGACACAATTAATATTTCCTGGATATGTAATACCTATCTGATAAATGCCAGAAGAATACCTGAGGGTTGTTTTCTCTAATATGGGGCCAAAAACCTCACACTTATTTGTCTTATTTGGATTTTGTTGGGGTTGTTTTTTTTTTCTCTTGGGATTCTGCATATCAAGACTAATTTAGATTTTGGAGGCAGGGAATATAATATAAACATAAAGGCCTGAGTTATTAATATTAGGGGGACCTGTGTATAGACATGTGTATATATTCTACAGTAAATAATTTTGCTTTATTTATATACCTTAGGGTAAGGAAGGATAGCTTTGTGGTTACACAGTTCCACCAAGCAAAATTTGATCCTTCACATATAAGAAAATAGAACTTTAGAAACCAGAAAAATGGAGAGGGCCCCAGCCATGTGAAAATTTAAAAGCAGGTAAATGTAAGAGATCATAAAGCAGTAGAACTGAAAATACTTGGCAATTTTTTAGATATGTAGGGTGAGGGACAGTGTATAGTGCAAGTGACACCAACGTAGCAAAACTACATGGCAAAAAGATTGAGTGATGTCCCCAAGAGGTGAGTTTTAGGAAAAAGTAATTAGTTCACTTTTGAATGTATTGGGTTTTAGATTCTGACGAAAATTCAAAAAATTCAATGTGAAGTGTACAATAGGCAATTGGTTATATGGTACTGGAGCTCAAAAAAAGACTAGAGTTAGATCTGGATATCATTTGTGTAAGCAGAATATTTGAACACTTTGGGAAAGGACTCATGCTTATCATGTCTCAAGTCAGTCAACAGGCATTTACTGAGTACTTACTGTATGCTTACTGTGCTTAAGGCTTAGAAGAATGAATAAAAGTAGAAAGATAGTCTCTGTCTTGTAACAATTGGAGTTCTCGTAGGGAAAGATGAAAAATGAAAAAAAAAAATCCAAAACTTAGGAGGAGATACCTACCATCAGGCATGGCAGAGAAAGTTCTGAATACAACCTAGAAGTTAATAAAAAAAAAATGGTTTTGGATATTTTTTTTGTCATTGTTCATATCCCTGACTCTTGAGAAACTACCTGTCATATAGAAGGCAATAAATTTTTGTGAAGTTGACTTGTGGATTTCAATGGCATAACATGGACTATGCAGTGGAGGGTAGGAAGCTCCTGAAGGGGAAGCTGGGAGAAAATAAGGATGGATAAATAAGGCCTTGAAATATGGTGTAAGCTTAGACATTGTCCTGTGAACAAGACAAAGACATTGAGGCTTCTGATGTGGTCTGTGTTTGTTTCAGAAAGATCACTTAAACTGAAGTGCAGGAGAGTTTTGGGGGCTTCCCTTGGACACCAGATTGAGGAAAGGGCAAACCCAGGGGGTACAACTTCACCTTTATGTGGATTCTGGGAACAGTAATGCCCTAGTCATGATCTCAGGGACATTTCCCAAAGACCCAGCAAATATAACCCTGAATATCTCTGTTTTCTTTGTTATGACTTTAGATGAAAGAAATAAGTACCGAGAACGAATGAAAGAGAAATTCCAGCTCATGAAGGAGAGGAACTCTCGTCCTGGGGAGCATGAGCTCTTTCACCACCGATTCACAGAGCTGCTGCTTCTTCGAGGTTATCGTTACAAGGAACAGAAACATCATGAGCTCCTTGTCCATGGAGGGAAACATGCTAAGGTCATGCAGGAGCGAGGGCAGCTTATAGAGACAGTATCTTTATTTGATCCTTTTAAGGAGACAGGTATCCAACCACGCACTGTTGTGCTGCAGGGGGCTGCTGGTATTGGGAAGACCACCCTGGCCAGCAAGGTGATATTGGACTGGGCAGAAGGAAACCTCTTCCAGGAGAGGTTCGACTATGTTTTCTATCTCACCTGCAGAGAACTGAACCCACTAGGAGAGAGAGAAATCAGTTTTGCTGATTTAATTGCCAATGACTGGCCTGGCCCCCAGGCTCCCATGGCAGAGATCATGTCCCAGCCAGAGAGACTTCTGTTCATCATTGATGGTTTAGATGAACTGAAATTCCCTTGTAACGAGCACAGATATGATCTATGCAAAGACTGGAAGCAGCAGAGGCCAGTGCCCATCCTACTCAGCAGCTTACTGAGGAAAACCTTGCTCCCTGAAGCCTGCTTGCTGCTCACAACAAGACTCACTGCTCTGGGGAAATTTAGTCCTTTGTTAGAGAGTCCACGTCATGTGGAGATCCTGGGCTTCTCGGTGCAGCAGAGGAAGGAATATTTCTGCAAATTTTTCAGAGATAAACATTTGGGTGGAAAAGCCTTTTATGTAGTAAAAGGCAATGACACACTATTCACTATGTGCTGTGTTCCCCTGATGAACTGGATTGTCTGCACTTGCCTGAAACAGCAGATGGAGAAAGGACAAGATCCTGTCCAGGCTTTGAAAACCACCACTGCCCTCTACATGTGTTATCTTTCCAATTTAATCATCCCTGATGACAAGAACTTCATCCCTCAGCACTTGAGGGGTCTGTGTCGCTTGGCTGCTGAGGGGATCTGGGACAGGAAACTGCTGTTTGAGGAAGAGGACCTCAGGAGGAATAACTTGGAGGTGGCTGATGTCTCTGCTTTCTTAGACATGAACATTTTCCAGAAAGACAGTGACTGTGAACACTGCTACAGCTTCATTCACTTGAGTTTCCAAGAGTTTTTTGCTGCCATGTTCTATGTGATGAGCACAGAGAAAGAAGGGATGAAGAGTTCTGATGCCTCCATCACAGGTGTCAGAGAACTTCTGGAGGAGTGTAGCGGGCTTAATGCCAGCTTTGTGGTTCTGGTGGTCCGCTTCCTGTTTGGCTTCCTAAATGTAGAGACAGCAAGGGAGCTGGAGAGAAAATTCAGATGCAGAATGTCACCGGAAATCAAGTCACAGTTACTGCAGTGGGCTCAGGGAGAATCCAAAATAAATGAACAAAACGATTTTTCTATGATTTATCTCCAAGAATTTTATTCTCACTTATGTGAGACTCAAAATGCTGAGTTTGTAACACAGGTGCTAGATAACATCCAGGAAATTAAAGTACATGTTTACAACCAGTATGAGGCCCTGAATGTAACTTTCTGCATTAAGCACTGTTATAGGGCAAGAAAAATATACTTGTGAGTATCTTCATTTCTTTCTTTCTTTTTTTTAACTTTACTATTTAAATTTTATTAGAGAAATTTTTACATGATTATCACATTTCTCAGAATGTCCTCTAAGTGTGTGTATTTATAGAAATATGCTAAAACTAATATCTGTAATGACACCATGTTACCATAAGTTGTCATACTTGTTTAAATCAAAAGTCTTGTGCACTCATGTATGTTTAATGGTGATCTGAGTCCCTGCAGCTGTTAATTTTAGCATAAGTACTTCATTTATCTCTTTTTCAAATTTTAGTAATACTGAACAATGATTCTATGGCATATCTACTCCCAAGAGATATTAGTCTATATAAAACACACATGGTGCCATATTTAGTGTGTTAATTTCTCAAAAAGAATGTTCTTGGAAATAAGTATAAGGAAAATAAGAGGTTTACAAAGTACAAATATCTTATCAAGTTATATTTTTATAAAATGACAACTAGGTATCTGCTACAAATCAAGGTTTTATAAATTGCTAGTTTACAAAGTAGACAGTTGTGAGTTTTGTCTAAATGTCATTTAACTTATGAAATTGGTGTAAATGATTCTATAAAATTTTCAACATAAGTTGCATATCATCAACCCTTGCATCCCAGTAAGGGTCCCCAAAGCCCCACATCATGAATTACAATCAAATACATTTTTCAGGAGACCTTATTTAGACAGTTAAAGCAAAGTAACTATAACCGAATACATTCTTTCAAGTACATTAAATTTAATTTTTCAGTTTTATTATTAGCAGTTAACTTTAATAGAATTTCTCATGTTGTAATATACTTTGCAGTCCAATTCTCCCCTTTGTTTTAAATATGTAGGTGCAATATACTTTGTTTATAGAATATTTCACTTCCTATAAAAACTGTTAATACATCCTGAAGGTGAATACCATATTTAAATTCAATCCTAACAACTAAAATTTCAAATAAAAAGACTTGAAAGCACTTTAATTATTGTTTAAATACTTGAGTATGATCCCTCCCTCATATAGAAATCTATTAAAGTAATTGGAAATAACTGATTCTATCACTGACTCCCCAAAAAGGAGCCCTGCCTTACAAAATATTAATAGGTTATG
Source organism: Sarcophilus harrisii (assembly GCF_902635505.1). Lineage (NCBI taxonomy): Eukaryota > Metazoa > Chordata > Mammalia > Dasyuromorphia > Dasyuridae > Sarcophilus > Sarcophilus harrisii. Next base: position 532,098,531 of record NC_045428.1, read on the forward strand.
TTGTAAGTGGGTCCTTTTGGCTCCCTTTCAAAAAGAATATTTATTCTTCACTATCATATTCTAAATATGCACACTTTGAAAACATAACATCAAGTCTAAAATAAATTTTGATACAATATTGTTAAATTTTTCGATATGACAAGAATGTAGTATTTTTCTTCTGAATGTAATAGAATATACTTCACAGTAATTCTACTATATTATTGTACTTCATATGTTATTATTGAACATAAGTAAAACACCATCTAGAGAAGAAATAAGTAAGTTTGCCTTTGCATGTCATCTATCATCATTATGCAAATTCTAGAATTGTGTAGGTGTAATACTGTTTTACAATATGAATTCAAAATATTCCCAGCTATGTTTTAGTAGCCATATTAACTATGAATACATGTTTTATATATATTTAAAAGGGATTTACAAAAAATTCTTATCTTCTAAGTATCAAAGTGAACTTGGTTTCTAAAAATAATCATTTTAGAAATTGTCACTCTGGTTTTTCTTTCTTTGGGGACAGAGAATTTTGGGACCAAAGAGCCAGATGCTACTGGCTGTTTAAATTGCAATTGTAAAAGGGATCCCCAATAGATGATTTTTTTGTCTCTGCCAGGAAAAGATAAAACCTGGGCACTAATTCAAACCAGCATGTCATCAGTGGGTTTGTCACATAAATGGTGAAAAGGACACGACTGTTGTTTGCTGCACAGGCACAAAGAAGAACAAAGTGCAACAGACCCGGAATTTGTTTCTTTGTTCCCAAAATTCTCTGCCCCCAAAGAAAGAAAAGCCAGGGAGACATTCTGGGGTGAGATGAATTAAAGGGCACTGGGCCTCTGAAATACTGCAGAGTGAGGAGGAGGAGGAGAAGAAACTGGACAGGGAAGTAGTGCAGGGGGGTCATACAAATTTCCAGGTCTGTGTCCAGCAGTTTTCCCTTTTTGTCCAGGGTCAATCCCATCTCTGGTGTGTGTTACAGGTGGTCCCTTTTTTGGGAGCCTTCAGCTAGGGGAGTAAGTGATATTGTGGCATCACTTCTCTGCTTTGGAAGCTTTAAAAATGTTCCTGGTTGAGGGGGCCCGAGCAGGAAGAAGAGAAGGGAGGGAGAGTAGGACTCATTGTGTGGCTGTTAGTGCTAAGAGCTTGCTCTCCAGGTCCTTGGCTGGATTCTAAATAAGATATTCTCCCTTGCACTAGTGACTGTGGGAAGGATAAAGATGCTCCAGGAATGTGAGGATAAAATGAGGTCATATTTGTAAAGTGCTTTGTGAACCTTAAAGCCTTATATAAATGCTTTCTATCTATTTATTTATTTTAACAGCAAAGAGGAAAGAAGTAATTATCGTTGAAAAGCTTTTGGTGCAGGGATGCAGTTGCTGAGGATTCTGGGAGCTGGTTTGTAGGAGCTCCAGAGCTGGGAATAGAAGAGGAGCTTTTGTATAAAGCTAGAGAAGCTCTTGTCCTTCCTGAGCTTTCAAGTGGATAGGAAAGTTAGGGCCACTGGCTAAGAAAGAGCTGAATAGTCTCCTCATTCCTGTCTGTGAGTTTAAATGACTTAATGCTGGACACAGTATTTTGTCCCACAAATTTCTGAGGTAGGAGAAGTATGGAAGCATAATCACAGTTTGCAGTTGATTACTGAGGTATGGTATCAGGCTCTATGGACCAAAGAAGACCAAGTTATGAAAAGAATCTAAGGCAGAAATGGAGCAAGAATATAACTGAGTATATTGGTGTAATCAGGGAGAAGAGTGAGTATTATAAAGGCTTTGATAAATAACAGAACAAATCAGATTGGACCTAGGATAGCATCTCAGTTTTGTCTTTTACTATGTGAACTTGTGTGAATTAATCTTTTATCCCACTTTTCTTTCTTAGAGGATTGTTCCGGTGCTTCCATTACTGAAAAACTTGGTATACTTTTCATTGGTGATTAGGTTTTGATCTGCAGACTAAATCACCTTGTGTTGAATCTCAAGCTCTTTTTGCTCTTTACATCACATTATTCCATTCCTTTCTGCATTTTTTGAGTTGTGAATTGTATATTGCTATTCAAACTTAATTTTTTAAAAAATATTTCAATGTACTTGTCTTAGTCATTTGCAGAATTTGTTTGTTTGTTTGTTTGTTTGCAGTGGTTAAATTTAACATTTTCTTCATGGGGAGGATATTGGTTTTAGCATTGCCACCGAGCATTGGAGGGTTCCAGTAACAAAACTAGGAAGAAAAGGTGTTGAGGAGGAGGCAGGAGTTTGAGTGAAGGCCAAATGGAACTGCAGTGAGCCACTATTTGGGTTTGTCTAAGACATATCAGCCTTAGGAGTCCCAAGCTAATGTCACTTCTATTCTCCTTGAAAACTGCTACAATTTACAAGGAAGGGCCTTTTCACTTTTTCCCTTCAGAAAAACAGGAACACATATTAATATTGGGAGGTAACTTGATTGCCACTGATACCAATAGAAAATTTTCTCATTTTTCTCTAGTTTTTCTGAGTTTGGTTTACCTGCTGGCATTTGGCAAGAGCTTTTTTCCATGGTCAACAAGAATCCAAACCTGAAGGAGTTAATGCTGGGCAGCAAAGAATTTGATGATTCATGTATGGAAAACCTTTGTAAGGAACTAAACCATCCAAACTGTAAACTGGAAAAACTGACGTAAGTCTAAATTGGGCCATGTCTGGGGTAACCATGAGTGTGTGAGTAGGAAACATGAGGTAAAGAACTGAGGTGTGAAAAAGAAAGATCTTTGTAGGCAAAGAAAGGATAGAACTGAATCTAAATGAGTGGAAAAATAGGACAATGAAAAGTAGAGAAAAAAAAGAGGGAAAACGGATATACCCTTACTACTATTAATTGATATTAGAAATAGTAATTATAGCAACAACAACAACAAAAAGATAATGAAATTAAAGGTACAGTAATAGCAAAAAGAAAAAAAGACACTTGAAATTATCTCATTTATTAATGACATGACGATATCCTATGAAAACCTCAGAGTCATTGAAGAAACTAATAATAGAATCATACATTTGTAATTGGAAAGGAGAACAAGATGTTCTTCCTTTGATTTTACAGATCTATCCCTCTGATTTTACAGATGAAAGACTCAAGATTCACTGACATTAATTGACTAAAATCAATTGACTAAAATACAGTCAGAATTTAAACCAAGATTGGCTGACTCCAAATCCAGTGTTCTTACTGTAGCATTGGTAAGACACCAAGGCACAAACTTTATTCCTCTGCAAATTATTAGCAAATCATGTATTTTTGTAAAATATGAATACATATATACTTACATGTATGATTATGGGTATAAATATATATAGGAATGTATTATACATATGTATATACATATGATGTGTGTATATACATAGGATAAAATTATAAAGTATTCCGATTAAAATTTATTTATATATCAAAATACTGTAGATTTTTTTTAAAATCAAATCTACAAGTAACATCTCCTTTGTACCAAGCATTGTACATGGCATAGGAGAAGAAATGATCCATGCCTTTAAAGACTTTATGTTTTATCTGTATAAAATTTTCTTCTTTATACATAGAATAGAAGGATTTTGAGGGAACATATTGTTTCATTTTTGTGTTTGTATCCTTAGTATTTAACAATGTGCCTGGTATTTCCTGATTGATCAAAGTCCTTTGAGAATTAAAAAAAAAAACAGAAAACATGTGGTAATGAACTTATGCATATACAAATAAGATTTATATAGATATAATTTTTTATAGAAATAGAGATATAAATAATTAGAAGTTGAAAATGACAATGATCCCTTAATTTTTAAAGCTTAATATTATATCAGTGAAGTTATCATGGCAATATTTTATAGAATCAGAAAAAAGTAACAACAAAATTCATTTTATTAATCAAAATTTTCAGTTTCAGGAAATAATAGGAAAAATACAAATAAAGGCATTATAAGACATCAAATTCTATTGTAAATTATCAGATCGGCTTGGTAGTTGTTAAAATAGAGAAATAATTAAGGCCAGGGGATGAGATAAGAATAAACAGAAATCTTTGAAAATAACATTCCTCTTGTCAATGCTGAAAAATCACCTAGCATTTATCTTATAAATAAAAAGCTATAATCATAATAATAAGAAAATAACACTCCTCATTTGTGACTAAAGAAGGAACTAGAGATCATTATTGATCACAAAATAGAAAATTTTGATTATATCAAGTTAAAAGGCTTTTGTACAAACAAAACTAATGCACACAAGATTAGAAGGCAAGCAATAAACTGGGAAAACATTTTTATAGATGAAGGTTCTGTTAAAGGCCTCATTTCTAAAATATATAGAGAATTGACTCAAATGTATAAGAAATCAAGCCATTCTCCAATTGATAAAGGCTCAAAGGATATGAACAGACAATTTTCAGGTAAAGAAATTGAAATGATTTCTAGTCATATAAAGGTGTTCCAAACCATTATTGATCTAAAAATGTATATGAAGACAACTCTGAGATACCACTACACACCTATGAGATTGGCTAAGATGACAGGAAAAGTACTCATGAGTGTTGGAGGGGATGTGGGAAAAGTGGGACACTGATGCATTGTTGGAGTTGTGAACGAATCCAACCATTCTGGAGGGCAATTTGGAACTATGCTCAAAAGTTATCAAACTCTGCAAACACTTTGATCCAGCAGTTTTACTACTGGGCTTATATCCCAAAGAGATAATAAAGAAGGGAAAGGGACCCATATGTGCAAAACTGTTTGCGGCAGCCCTTTTTGTAATGGGTAGAAATTGGAATGGATGCCCATCAGTTGGAGAATGGTTGGGTAAATTGTGGTATATGAATGTTATGGAATATTATTGTTCTGTAAGAAATGACCAGCAGGATGAATACAGAGAGCCTTGGAGAGACTTACATGAACTGATGCAAAGTGAAATGAACAGAACTAGGAGATACACTTCAACAACGATATTATATGAGCATCAATTCTGACGGAAGTGGCTATCTTCAACAATGAGAGGATCCAAATCAGTTCCAATTGATCAGTAATGAACAGAACCAGCTATACCCAGTGAAAGAACACTGGGAAATGAGTATGCACCACAACATAGCATTTCCACTGTTTCTGTTACACTTTGCTTGCATTTTTGTTTTTCTTCTCAGGTTACTTTTATTTTCTTTCTGAATCCGATTTTCCTTTTTTCTTTCTTTTTTTTTTTAATTTTTAAAATAGCCTTTTATTTACAGGTTATATGTATGGGTAACTTTACAGCATTGACAGCTGCCAAACCTCTTGTTCCAATTTTTCCCCTCCTTCTCCCCACCCCCTCCCCCAGATGGCAGGATGACCAGTAGATGTTAAATATATTAAAATATAAATTAGATACACAATAAGTATACATGACCAAACCGTCACCTTACCGTACAAAAAGAAGCAGACTCTGAAATATTGCACAAATTAGCCTGTGAAGGAAATCCAAAATGCAGGTGGGCAAAAATATAGGGATTGGGAATTCAATGTAATGGTTTTCAGTCATCTCCCAGAATTCTTTCACTGGGCGTAGCTGGTTCAGTTCGTTACTGCTTCATTGGAACTGATTTGGTTCATCTCATTGCTGAGGATGGCCAGGTCCATCAGAATTGATCATCATATAGTATTGTTGTTGAGGTATATAATGATCTCTTGCCCCTGCTCATTTCACTCCGCATCAGTTCACGTAAGTCTCTCCAGGCCTTTCTGAAATCATCCTGTTGGTCATTTCTTACAGAACAATAATTGAATCTGATTTTTTTTTTGTGCAGCAAAATAACTGTATAAATATATGTAGATATATTGTATTTAACATATACTTTAACATATTTTACATGTATGGAACTACCTGCCATCTAGGGGAGGGGATTGAAGGAAGGAGGGGAAAAGTTGGAACAAAAGTTTTTGCAAGGGTCAATGTTGAAAAATTACCCATGCATATATTTTGTATATAAAAAGCTATTAAAAAAAGAAAAGAACATTCCTCTGTTGGATTAAGCTAAGAATATAACGTAATAATAAAAATTTCTCTTTTTGATCAGTCTAGACTTGAATAGTAGGGAAAAGAAACACCTAAAATTATCTCTATTTATTGATTATATGATGGTATCATATGAAAACCTCAGAGTCAATGAAGAAACTAATTAATAATAGAACCATACATTTGGAGTTGGAAAGGAGAATAAAACGTTCTTCCTCTCATTTTATAGATGAAAAACTCAAGACTCACTGATATTAATTGACTAAAATGCAGTCAGAATTTAAATCAAGGTTGGCTGACTCAAAATCCAATGTTCTTACTCTAGCATTGGTAAGACAGCAAGGCAGAAAATTTATGCCTCTGCAAATTGTCAGCAAATCATGTATTTTTGTAAAATAGAAATATGCACATGCTTATATGTATGATTACATATATAAACATATAGCACATATTACACTTATGTATATACATAGGATAAAACTATGAACTATTCTATTTAAAATATTTTTTAATTTATTTATATATGAAAATTTATTAAAAACACATAATTTAGATTTTTTTCTGTTTTTTTTTTTTTAAATGAAATCCACAAGCAACATCTCCTTTGTACCAAGTTCTATACATAGTGCAGGAGAAAAAACAATCCATGTCTTTAAAGACCTTATATTTTGTCTGTATAAAATTTTCTTCTTTATAGGTAGAATAGAAGGATTTTGAGGGAACAGACTGTTTCACTTTTGTTTTTGTATTCCTAGCATTTAACACAGTGCCTGGTACTTAATGAATGCTTATTGATTGATCAAAGTCCATTGACAATAAAAAAAAAAAGCAGAAAACAACTGGTAGTTAACTTACCCATATACAAATAAGATTCATATAAATATAATTTTTTTTTAAAGAAATAAGAGAGATATAAGTAATTACAAGTTGAAAATGACAATGATCCCTTAATTAATTTTTAAGGCTTAATATCATACCAATTAAGTTATCATGGAAATATTTTATAGAATCAGAAAAAAGTGACAACACAATTCATTTTGTTAATGAAAATTTTCAAGCTCAGGGGAAATGATAGGAAAAAAATACAAATAAAGGGCCTTATAAGACCTCAAATTTTATATATTTTTTTCAAATTCTATTATAAAGCATAAGATCTGCTTGGTGGTTGTTAAAACAGGAATAATTATGGACAGGGGATGAGATAAAGAATAAACAGAAATATGAAAATAACATTCCTCTGTTGCATTAAGCTAAGAATATAATGTAGTAAGGGAAAATTCTCTTTTTGATCAGTCTAGCCTGAATACTAGAAGGCAATTTGATAGGAATTCAGTTTAAATCTCGTACTACATACCATAGTAAGCTAAAAATGGATTGGTTTTCAGTCATTTCAGTCACGTCTGATTCTTTGAGAACCCTTTTGTGAACTTTGGGGTTTTTTTGATAAGGATACTGAAGTGCTTTGCCACTTCCTTTTCCAGCTTGTTTTATACATGAGTAAACTGAGGAAAACAGGGTTAAGTACTTCCCTAAAGTAACCCCGTTATTAAGTGTCTGTGACATGATTTAAACACAAAAAAGTCTTCTTGACTCTTGGTCCAGCATTCTATCCACCAAACTACCTAGCTATTTTCAAAATGGATTATATGATCTAAACATGATAATTTTAGCCATAACAATGATTAAATGAGAACAAGATCAATCACCTTCCTGAAATTTCTTAAATAAGAGAGAGAAAATAGACATAAGGAAAATCTAGTTCTCTTCTACTCTCTCCATCCTGCAGCCTCTGAAAAATTGGAGGACAACTTTGATTACATTTTATTAAAAAGTTTTTGCACAAACAAAACCAACAAAAACAAGATTAAAAGGGAAATACAAAGTTTGGAAAATTTTTTTACATTCAGTGATTCTGATAAATGTCTCATTTCTGAATTATATAAAGAACTGTTTCAAATTTGTAAGAATACAAATTATTCCCCAATTGATAAATGGTCGAAAGATATGAACAGATGATTTTCAGATAATGAAATTAAAATCTTCTATAGTCATATGAAAAGATGCTCCAAATCCCTATTGATTAGAGAAATGCAAATTAAACATCTCTGAGGTACCATCTCACATCTCTAAGGTTGATTAAGATGACAGGAAAAGATAATGATAAATATTGGAGGGGATGTGGGAAAACTGGGATACTAATGCATTGTTAGTGGAATTGTAAAATGATCTAACCATTTTGGAGAGCAATTTGGAACTGTGCCCAAAGGGCTATAAAATTGTGCATACCTTTGACCAAGCAGTGCCATTTCTGGGTCTGAATCCCAAGGAAATTATAAAGGAGGACAAAGAACCCACATGCAAAAATGTAGCAGCTCTTTTTGTGGTAGCAAAGAATTGGCAAGTGAGTAGATGCCTATTAATTAGGAAATGGCTCCACAAGTGGTATATGAAGATAATGGAATATTATTGTCTATAAAAAATGAGGAACAAGCTGATTTTAGAAAGGCCTGGAAAGAATTACATGAATGGATGCTGCATGCTATGCTCTCTATGGCACATAGGTAATTTTATGATCAAATATTATCCCAAATAAGAGATATCAGTATACTTTCTTCTCTTCATTTTGGAAGAGAGAGGACTTTGGATGTCTAATGTTGTGTATGCTGACAAACTTGTATCCCATGTTGGTTAGTTTTGTGGAAATATTTTCCCTGCTCTTTTATTCTTTGTAATGGCTGTAGAAGCAGGTGATGGGGAGATTTATTTAGAAATGAAAGTATTGTAAAAGCAAGGCTCACCAATAGACATTTTTCAAAATAAGAAGAATTATGTGTGTACATACAGCCTGTGTGTGCTACAGTGAGGAAATGCCAAAGACACTGATTATTCTTGTCAAGAAATAGGTATCCAAATGAATTCCTCTCTTCTTTCCCACATTATTATTCCTAATTATTCCCAGTCAGATTCAAGTGTTTCTCATTTTCTTGCCTTCTTTATGTCATGTAGTTGATCCGATATAGCACAGGCATGAGGTTCAGAATGGGAAGAATAGGCTCAGAGATTAAGATATTAGGAAGGGGAACTTTTTAAGGAAATTAAAGTGTTTAGGATTCAATGGGGATGTCAGAGGAGAGTGTCTATAAAGAACTGGTGGCTCTGACTCCTTCCCAGAAAAAGAAGAAAGAAGTAAATCCTGGAGGAAAAAAAAGATTCCTTTTTGATTGTGATCATATGTCTCCTACAGGTTGGCACACTTCAAGGTAACTTACTCCTCTTGTCAGCATCTCTTCTCTGCTCCCAGTCTGAAAAGCCTCGAGTTGAAAGGTGAAATTGTTAAGGATGATATGAAACTTCCACGTGAGACCTTGAGAAAAAAGAACTCTCAGCTGCAGGTACTAAGGTGAGTCTTCATAGACTTCCTCTCTTCAGAGCCTCCCAGGGATTAGGGACAGAAAGTGACAGTAAACAGTAAGAGCCACACGGACTTGGGGAGGGTGATTGCAGATTGCCTTTCTGAGGTCTGGGCAAGGCTTTAGCCATTATGGCTTCTCTAGGGATTTGGTGCAGTAGGCCCTTCTCTTCACCAGGCTCTAGGGCCAATTTGTTGAGTTGTGGTGTTTTTCTTCTTTAAAATATAATGGTTCTCTCTGGGAGCAGGTTTCTCGGGGAGGTTTTCTGGAGGCAGCCTTAGTTTCAGTTAAAGTAATAATCACTCCAAAATGCAGCCAGCTGATCAAATGCAAACATTTATTTTCTCCTTTCAAAATAGCCCGGTTAGTTTTTCTTAGAGGCCTATCTTTCTGCTTGGTTCCAAGAGCTCTTACAATTGTCTTTTGCCTCTGCTTTCTTCAGCCTCCAGCCAGCACAAAGGTGGAAGATGGAATGAATCTCTCTTGCCTCTGAGAGAGGGTTTCTGGCTCTCAATTTCCCAGAGTGCTCCTTCTGAGTCTTGTCTCCTTGCCTGGGGCTGGGCAGCTTTCTGGAGAGCCTTTCAGACCAGCCTTGGTCTCAGTGGGGGAAGTGCAGGAGGCCAACCACGACAGTGGGATGAATGAATCTGGTTGCATCTCCGAGAGAGGGCTTCTCTTGAACTGACTTGACTAGCTCACTGAAGCTTTATTTATGCTCCTTCTCCGAGAGTGGGATTATGGGTTTCCTCCCAGAGTGCTCTCTGGCCCTAAGAGCTTCTTGCTTATATGAGCTCTCTAAAAGTGTGAACACAAGCATTGTTTCTATCAGTTCTACTTAGTACCTTGTTTCAAGTTCTGGCCCATAACGTCTCCTTGTATGATCAGATCAATCATACTGAGCTAAATTAGATAACTATTGTCTCTATCAACTCTAATGACTTAACACTTTGTAAGTATTCGAACATCCAGTGAGTGCCAGCTTCCCTCCAATGTCCCACTTTGACTTCTCTGACCTTCCCTCAATCAGGCCCCAGGTATGGATAAAAGTTCCCCCTAATGTTGCTTTCACTCTATGTTTCTTGTGCTAGAGGAAATTCGTTCTGCTTTGAGAAGGATGAGTTGCACTGATAGGTAATAATGGAGGGAAATAACCACTGTTTTAGTGAATAAATATTACTTGTGAGCGTTACTTTGTGTGGAGGAAAGGTCTCCTTCCTGTTCTTTCCCTGCAGCTTCCTACCTTTACAACCTGCAAAATCAGGGCCTACTCAGCCCGTCATCTTCTGACCCGGATTGGGGGGAGCAGGGGCAGAGCTGTCATCACCATTGCTACTGGGGCTCCTGTCTCAGGGGAAGAGTTAGGAGAGGTCGGGGAGGTATTGAAGCCTCCTGGCCCTGGACTCAGTCTGTGAAGTGGCAGGGATGGCAAGGTCAGAGAGGTGTTAGTCATCTCCTTTGGCTGGAACAGAGAGAGTGAGTGAGCCAGGGTAAAACAGAGAAAGATTGTTCCCTCTACTATTGTGGATTCTGTCTCTCTCAGTGCTTGTTTGGCAAGGTGTGGTGTGTATTAGGAAAAGGGTGCAAAGCATTCAGACTGAAAGGACTAGGTACTGAAAGTATTTGAACTGTTTGCTGAGGCAATGGAAGTTAAGTGACTTGCCCAGGGTCACACAGCCAGGAAGTGTTAAGTGTCTGAGGTCAGATTTGAACTCAGGTCCTCCTGACTTCAGGGCTTGTGCTCTATCCACTGCACCACCTGACTGCCCTTATCCCTCAATATTTTCTTGGCTTCTTTGTCACAAAGTGATTTATATTGAATTTATTATACATACACACGTATAAAATCCAAATCATGTTAAACAAACTGCCAAGCCATCCTGTACTCAGTTGATTTTTTGAACCCTTTTAAATACATTTAAGTAAGTTTTCTTTGGAATCCAAGTGAAGCTCCCTGGTCTCTTACTTGAAGAACAGAATTTCTCTCCCTTTTAAATATTGGGCATTTGTCCCTCTCCAGTCCTATGACAATTCTTCTGTTTTTCTCCATTTTTCTAAATTTACCAGCAAGATGATGCACCTATTAATTTTTATTTTGAGGCTCTCCCCACCATAAAGTTATCTACATCAGTGAAACCAAAGGTCCGACTTCATCTCTGTCCCAATCCACTAGCCCTAGTACAGTTGTAGGGACTTATGGAAATCTGAGTGGAAAATGATGTGTACTTTATTAGGAAAGGAGGATTTTCAAAGAAACTGAATGTGTTCTATGCAACAGGATCTTTCCTACTGACAAATGGGGAGTGAATCAGTCTTGGAGAATGTAATTTGATCATGCCCTCTCTGGTTTTCTGTTTCCTTCAGAATATCTGATCTTACAGGTTTTGCTGTTAATGTTCTGGATTTTTTCTTTGCTGAGAACCTGAAAAGCTTATACCTGTTTGATACTGACATTCACGAGGATGCAGTAGAGCTTCTGCATAATGTCTTGGCAAAGCAGGATTGCAAGCTACAAACAATCAGGTGAGCCCCTGTGAGTTTTCTTTGGGGTAAGCATCTTAAGTTTGGTGGTCAGAGGAGGAAGTAGGGAGAGAAAGAGGAACACAAGTTTGAGGAAGGAGATTGGAAGATTCCTTCTTGAGGTGGGTTTAGGAACCAGTCTCACACATTGCCATTGCTGTAGGGATTGGTTCTTCTGAGTAATGACCAGAAAGTCTTTGCTTAGGGGTTTCTCACATTGTCTCTGAAGGACTCCATTGAAGAATCCCTTAGTTCTAGTCCTAGCAGATGGTAAACATTTCTCTTTCTATACCTTGCCCCTGCTTTGTTTCTGTTGTTTGTTTTCTTGTTTATTCATTTATCTTTGTCTATGTTAAAGGGCTCAGCTCTAGAGTCAGGAAGATGAACAAAACTTGGGGAGAGACAAGACAAAGCTTTGATGAAGAAAGACTGTCATAATCAATAAATAAATTCATAAAGGTGGCCCCTGCTTTATTCACTGAATCCACAGACTGGAAATGCAGAGGCCATGCTTGTTTCTCGGAGGCCTTAGGGACTGACCATGTTGACCATCCCTGAATAGGAATATTCTTACTATATCCCTGAAATGTAGGCATCTGCCTCCCCAGTAAAAGACCTACTGGGATGGGGAAGTCACTGCCTTATGAAGCATCTCATTTCTTGATTGAAAATTTGTCCTGATATTAGAACTAAAATCTGGCTCTCTTAAACATACTCAAACACCACTGGCTCATTTCTGAAGAGGTACATTTCCATATACAGAGCAGAGCATAAATGAGAATTCTGTATAGAGCAAGAGATTTCCATTTTATGAAAGCATATGTAATTAATACTAGGCATTGTTTTCAAAGCAACCTGGGTTGGTTCTTCTTTTAAAGTTTTCTTTTATTTTCTGCTCCATATTTACTTTTTTCTCTTCCTACCTCTTCTACCTTCCCTAGAGAAGGCTACTATTAAACATGAATATGTTTATATATACATATACACATGTATATATACACACACAAAGACATAACATATTCACAAATATATATATATATATATATATATATATATATATATACACACATATGCATATATGTAAGACCATATGATGGATGTTTCTGTTTGTCACTCATTTCTCTAGAGGTAGATAACATCTTCCTTTATAAGTCCAATTCTTTCCATGTTTTTCTAAATAAACTAGCTTATCGTTTCTTATTACCACAGTATTACATCACAATAATACCCTGTCTGAGAGATTATCTATGAAAATTTCTCCCCAAGTTTTGGCTTCCCTTCTTATCTTGGCTACATTGTTTTTATTTATACAAAGAATTTTAATGTAAAGTAATTGAAAATTTCCACCATTGCTCTTAGAGCCTTATAATAATGGTTTACAGTCTACTACCGCTGAATCTCCTATCTTTACATTTTTCCCCTTTAGTTTCTTTGAAATTTTTGATCTTTTGTTCTACCAAAAGAATATTGTTATTATTTTTTCTAACTTAGTAAAATAACTTTAGTAATTTAATTGGGATGGTATTGAATAAATATAACAGTTAGGTAAAGTTATCATTAAAAAAATTTTTTATTGGTTGTACCTACCCATGAACAATGACTGTTTCTCTAATATTTAAAAATGACTTGAATTATATACAAAGTGTTTTTATGTTTCTGCTCATGCAGTTTGTGTTTGGGATTATTTTATCAATAATATGTACATCTATATCAATAAAACATCAATTGTTTTCAATAGTCTAAAGCAATATTGAAAAAAATTGCTGATAATGTAATTTTTTAAAATTAATTATATTTTTGCGTTACCTTTATATTACACCATGATTACTACCCCTCCTTTTGTTTTTAATATAATATATTTTGCTCCAACCTTTTATTTTATCTCTATGTGTCTCTCTCATTTTTATTGTATTTCCTGAAAGCACCATATTGTTGAATTCGGATTTTTAATTCATTCTGCTATGCATTTCTACTTTATGAATATATTCATCCTGTCCACATTCTCTGTTATTATTAATTTGTTGTGTATTGCTCTCCATCCTATTTTTCCTCATTGTCATTCTCACCCTATTTAGCATATCCCTCATAGCTCATCTAATTTATTGTTATCTGCTACCTTGCCCTTTTATTCCTTAATCTATCCCTCTAAGATTCCCCCTTATTTTCTGCCCCTACCGTCTACTTTAATCTAGTTATCTTTCTAAAAGTTTCTCAGTTATTTCGTCTCTTAAGGCTTCTAAAATTTTATCCCTTACCCTATCTTCTTATCTTCTTATTTCTATCTAAAATTAAATCTTATTCCAGTTTTATTTGTTGTTTGCTATTTAACTCATTCCCATGAGAGAAAGGTTTTAGCTTGCCAGCCCTTTATTCCAACTTCCGTCATCTTTTTCAGTTCTTCCTTTCATTTGTATGAAAATTACAACTTTTTTATCTCTATATAATTTTATTCTTGTAGAATTACTCCATCATACACTCCATATTAGCCTAAGCCTTTCTGTCAAACTACTCACTTAATGAGTCATAAGAATACTGACAATATTTTCTCATATGAGAAGTAAAGAGTTTGATCTTTTTGAGTCCCTTATAATTCATCTTTAATGTGTACTCTATATTTGTCTTGGATCTTATACATTTAATTTTTTTGAAGTTCTGCTTTTTTTGTGACAAATACCTGAAAGTTTTTCGATTCATTAAATGTCCTTTTTCTTTTTTTAATTGAAGCTTTTATTTCCAAAAGATATGCATGAGGGGCTGCTAGGTGGTACAGTGGATAGAGCACCAGCCATTGAATTCAGAGAGACCTGAGTTCAAATTTGGCCTCAGACACTTAACACTTCCTAGCTGTGTGACACTGGACAAGTAGTCACTTAACTCCAATTGCCTCAGCAAAAAACAAAACAAAACAAAACAAACAAACAAACAAACAAAAAAACATATGCATGGATAATTTTTCAACATTCCACTTGCAAAACCTTGTGTTCTAATTCCTCTCCCCCTTTCCTTTTACCCTCCCTCCAGATGGCAATTAATCCATATATGTTAAACATGTTAAAAATACGTGTTAAATCCAATATATGCATTCATAGTTATACAGTGATCTTGCTTCACAACAAAAATCAAATCAGAAAGGGAAAAAATGGGAAAGAAAACAAAATGCAAACAAATAACAAGAAAAAGAGTGAAAATGTTAAGTTGTGATTCACATTCAATTCTCACAGTCTTCTCTCTGGGTGTAATGGCTCTCTTAATCCAAGATCATTGGAACTGCCCTGAATCATCTGAAAAGAGCCACATTCATTAGAATTGATCATTGTATGGTCTTGTTGTTGCCCTGTATAGTGATCTCCTGGTCCTGCTCATTTCACTCAGCAGCAGTTGGTTTATATCTCTCCAGGCCTCTCTAAAATTGTGATGGTCATTTTTTATAGAAACATAATATTCCATAATATTTGTATACCAAAACTTATTCAGCCATTCTCCAACTGATGGTCATCCACTCAGTTTCCTGTTTCTTGACACTACTAAAAGGGCTGCCAAAAATTATATGTTCTTTTTTAAAAAATTAGTTTTATATTTAACTTGGCTGGATAAATTACCCTTATATATAACCCCAGTTCTTTTGCTTTTTGAAATAGTGTTCCAAGACCTATGTGGCTTCAACATAGTAGCTGCTAAGTTTGTGCACAATCCTGATTATAGCTCCACAGTATTTAAATTTTTTTCTTGTTACTTATAATATTTTTTCCTTAACCTGGGTCCTTTGAAATATGGCTATGATATTCTTGTAAATTATCTCCCGAAATCTCTTTCAAGCTGTAATTTTTTTTCCTTTTTTTCCTATTTCTGCTTTACCGTCTTCTAAAACTTCAGGGAAATTTTCCTCAATAATTTCTTGTAATAATGTATCAAGTTTCTTTTTTAAAATCATTTCACTCAGGTAGTCCAACTATTTTTATATTGTCTCTCTTTAATTTATTTTTCAGCTCAGTGTTTTTTCTGGTGAAATATTTCACCTTCTGTTCTATTTTTTATTTTATCTTTATTACTTCCTGAGGTCTAATTATGTTATTAGCTTCCCTTGCCCATTTCTAGTTTTGAAGGCATTATTTTCTTTGTCAGATTTTTGATTCTCTATTTCCAGTTGGTTGACTTTCTTTTCATAATTTTCTTAAGTTTCTTGAATTGCTTTTTTTTTTTTTACTTGTTCTGTCTTGATTTTTAAAGAAATTTTAAAGTTTTTTCAAGAACTCTTTTTGTGCTTCTGATCGATCATTTGATGTTTCTTACTGAAAAAGGAGTGTCTTTTTCAGCTCCACTATCTTCCTTTGAATAGGAACCCAGATATTCTCTATCTCTCTATAGTAGCTGGCTTTGGTTCAGTTCTTTTCCCTTTGTTTACCTAATTTTTAATTTTACTTAATTTTATTCTTAGCAAAAAAACCCTTTTTTTTGGAGGGGTTATTTTTATATTTTATTTTAAATTTAAGTACAAAATAAGAAAACAGGAAAAAATATGTACACAGTGGTACATAAAAGAAGATTCTATATGAAGTTATAAATTTCTATTTCAAGAAAACTTATATAAATTTCTTCCTAGGTTTTCCTCTGTTCTCTGCTATGTTCTTTTTACTTTATTTTCCCCTCTCCCTTTACTAATGATGACCCCCCCCCCGAAAGTAATAATTAGGCATAGAAATATACATATATATATAAATATATACCCATTCACTTATTCATATATGTACATAGATATATACATATTACATAGCTATACACATACACACGCACATATATATACATTGATATCTGTAAACATACAAATGTCTACACACATACTCATATCCATAAATGTAAGCCTATACTATGCTTGTTTCCACTTGTCATTTATTTCTCTGGAAAAAGATAGCATCCTCTTTCATTAGTCCTAATCTTTCCATTTTTATCTAAATCAATCAATTCAACATTTCCTAGATCACAGCAATATTGCAACCAAATCACATTCTATCTGAAAAATTATCTATAAAATGTTTTTTCCCTTACTTTTCTGCATTCCTTCTGTTCTTGGCTACATAGGTTTTATTTATGTAAGAATATATTAATTTAAAATAAAATTATCTATTTTATACTTCAATAAGACTCATTTTATCATGTGGCTGGCTTAAGGTCTGATACTACTGAATCTGCTTCCTTTACATCTTTTTCCCTCCTTGTTTTTTTGAAGTTCCTTACCTTTCTTCTAACTGAACTTTGTTATTATATTGTCTCACTCAGTGCCATGATTAATAATTTAATTAGGATGGCATGATGAAAATAGCTTAGTTTAAAATGTCATTCAAAAATTATATTGATTTTATCTACACATGAATGATAAATATTTCTTAAATTATTTAGATCTAACTTTTGTATGAAGCATTTTATTTTTATATTCATTTTTTGGTAAATTAATAAATAATTACTTGTTATATATTTTCCTTCTTCCTATTTTTCTTCTCTATCCTTCTCACCTATTCCTAACCCTCCTCACTGCTCTCCTATTTTTCTTCTCTATCCTTCTCATCTATTCCTAATCCTCCTCACTGCTCTGCTTTATTTCTGCTTGCTACTTAGCCTTCTTATTCCTTACCCACCTTTCCAAGAATCCTTCCTTTGTCTTCTCTTCTCCACTTCCTTGCCCTCTTATTTCTTTCTAAATACAAAAACTTGTACACCCTAGTATATGTTTATGTTGTTGCCTTTTTAACCTCTTCCTGATGAGAATAAGGAATCAGTACTACTCACTTTCCTGCTTACTTTCTTATTTTGTATTTATTTTTCCTTCCTTTTTTGTCTCATTTGTATGTGTTATTTGTTCCTCTTTATCTCTCCCTACATAATTTTATATTTTAAAAAAGTATTCATATCATACTCAGCTCAGCCCAAGATTTTCTTTCATATTATCCAAATAAACATAATAGTCTTAAAAGAACTAATACGTTCTTTCATAAGTAAGAAGTCAATGATTTGACCTTATTGAGTCCCTTAATTGTTCTTTAGTGATTTCTTTATATTTCTCTTGGATGTTCTATGTCAGATTTTCCTTTAAATTCTGCTGTTTTGTTGGAAATATCTGAAAACTTTTCAGTTCATTTAATTTCCTTTTTAAAAAATTCAGAATCATACTTAAATTTGCTTTGTAATTTACCCTTTTGGTTTTAACCCCAGATTCTTTGCTCTATGAAATATAATTTTTTAAGACTTTTCCAGATTTTTCTGAAATTCACTTGCTAAACAATTCTTATAGCATGCAATCAAATACCACAGTTCCCCATTTTGTTCAGCCATTCCACATTTTATTCAGCCATTCTCCAATTGATGGGCATTCCCTCAATTTCCAATTCTTTACCACAACAAAAAGAGCTGCTATAAATAATTATGTATATGTGGCTTCTTTCCCCCTTTTTATGATCTCTTTGTGATACATCCCTAGTAGTGGGATTGTTGGATCAAAGAGAATGCAGAGTTTTGTTGCTCACTGGGTATTGTTCCAAATTGCTTTCCAGAATAGTTGGATCAGTTCACAATTCCAATAGTGCATCAGTGTCCTAATTTTCCCACATCCCCTCCAATATTTATCATTTACCTTTTCTATCATCTTAGCCAATATGATAGTTGTGAGGTGGTACCTTAGAGCCTACCTTCCATTTCTCTAATCAGTAATGATTTTGAGCTCTTATTCATATGACCAAAGATAGTTTTAATTTTTTCATCTGTCTGTTCATATCTTATGATATAATTTCATTGGGGAATGACTTGTATTCTTATAAATTTGTCTTAGTTCTCTACATATTTTGGAAATGAAACCTTTGCCAGAAAAACTGTAAAAATTGTTTCTCTTTTTGCTTTCCTTCTGCTCTTGGTTGCATTGGAATTTTTTGTGCAAAACTTTTTAAATTTAATGCAATGAAAATTATCCATTTCATATTTCATAATGTTTTCTATTTCTTCTTTGGTCATAAATTCCTCCCTTCCCCAAAAATCTATTAGGTAATCTACGTAGCCCTTACACATCTAATTTCCTTATAATATAGCTCTTTATGTCCAAATCATATCCATGTTGATTATCTTGGTATGATGTGGAATATATTGGTCTGTGTCTAGTCTCTGCCATAATATTTTCTGCTTTTCCCAGCAATTTTTGTCAAATTGTGAGTTCTCATCCCAGAAGTTGAGGTCTTTGGGCTTATCAAACAGTAGGTTACCATGATCATTGGCTATTCTATCTTGTGAACCTCATCTGTTCTACTGATCCAACACTACTTCTTTCTTTTCTTCTTTTTTGCTGAGGCAATTGGGGTAAAGTGGCTAGATTTGAACTCAGATCTTCCTGACTTGAGTGCTGGTACCCTGTCACTGAGCCTCTTAGCTGCCCCCACCAACACTCTATTTCTTAGCCAGTACCAAGTGGTTTTGAGGACCATTCCTTTATAATATAGTTTTAGATCTGGTATGACTAAAGCACATTCTTTGCTTTTTTCTTTTTTTTTCCATTAATTCCCTTGATTAATTTCCTTTTGTTCTTCCAGTTGAATTTTATTATTTTTTCTAGCTCTCTAAAGTACTTTTGTTTTTGCTGAAGCAACTGGG
This sequence comes from Sarcophilus harrisii, assembly GCF_902635505.1. NCBI lineage: Eukaryota > Metazoa > Chordata > Mammalia > Dasyuromorphia > Dasyuridae > Sarcophilus > Sarcophilus harrisii. The sequence goes on from NC_045428.1 coordinate 532,118,081, forward strand.
GTTAAGTAACTTGCCCAGGGTCATACAGCTAGGAAGTGTTAAGTTTCTGAGACCAGACTTGAACTCAGGTCCTCCTGATTTCAGGGCTAGTATTCTATCCACTGCACCACCTAGCTGCCCCTTTAAAATACTTATTTTGTAGATTGATGAGTATGACACTGAGAAGATTAATTTAAGTAGAATTGTTATTTTCTTGTATTATCTTGGTCTATTCTTGTGCAATTGATATTTTTCCAGTTGTTTAGATCTGATTTTGTTTGTGTGAAAAGTGGTTCATATTTGTGTTCATATGATTCATGAGTTTGTCTTAGCAGGTAGACTCCCAGATATTTTATATTGACTATATTTACTTTAAATAAAATTTCTCTTTGTATTTCTTGATTTTGGACTTTGTTAGTAATATATAGAAATGTTGATGATTTATATGAGTTTATTTTACGTCCTGCTACTTTGATAAAGTTAATTATTTCAAGTAAGTTTTAATTGATTCTCTAGGATTCTCTAAGAATATCACATTATTTGCAAAGTGATAGTTTTGTTTCCTTGTTACCTGTTATAAATTCCTTTAACATTCTTTTCTTCTCTTATTGCCAAAACTAACATTTCTAATAAAATGTTGAAGAACAGTGGTGACCATAGACATTCATGTTTCACTTTTGATCTGATTGGGAATGCTTCTAGGTTATACCCATTATATATAATGTTTGTTGATGATTTTACAGAGATTTTGCTGATCATTTTGAGCACAATTCCATTTATTCCTATGCTCTGTAGTGTTTTAATAGGAATGGGTACTTTATTTTGTCAAAACCTTTTTCTGTAACTATTGAAATAATCATATTAAATTTTTGTCTTGTTCTTTCAATATTTTCTCCTTAACTTGGACCTTTGAAAGTTTGCTATGATATTCTTGTAAATCTTCCTCTTGGGATGTCTTTTAAGTGGGGATAAGTGAAAGTTTTTCCTATTCCTGCTTTGTCTTTTTGTTCTAGAACTTTAGCAAAATTTTCCTTAATCATTTATTACAATACTGTATCAAGATTTTTTTTTAATTCATACTTTTCAGGCAAAGTATTCTGTAATATTCTCTCTAAAATGTTATTTTCTCTGTTGAGGTTTTCTTGGGGTCTCAGGAGGCAGCATTGGTTTCAGTTCAGTAATCACCACATGAATAAGCAGGGATTAAAGTCCAAATCCTTTATTGTCTCCTTCACTTGGGGCTCGGCTAGTTTTTCTGGAGGCCTTCTGGATCTTGGTTTCAGTGGGGAAGCGAAGGAGGACAGCCTGCCAACACTTCTCTGGTCTTCCCTCTGATCCCTTCGTTCTGATTCTGGCTCAGCTTGTCCCAGTTTATATGGTCTCTTATCAAAGGTGTGAATCTTTTAGAACTATAGTAAGTACTAAGTACATGTACTGAACTAGAGAACTGTTAGGCACCATGCTAAATATCCATTGTCTCTTTCAATTCAACTGACTTAGCACCTTGTAAGAATCCTTTGTTGTTGTCCCCTTGAGTCTGAGAGCTTAAGCTCCCATCTCCAGTCCTTTGCCTTTTCTGCCTCTCCATCTGAGGGCTTTCTGAGTCCCAGCTTATATACTCTACATTGAATATAAACCAATCATGATATCACTTGGCAACCATTATTTGTTATAAGATTGAATCAATTTACTGAACTTAGAGAACCATGATAAAGTAGATAACCATTGTCTCCTCAATTCCACTTAGTTAGTACCTTGTAAGCATCCTTGTTTCAAGTTCAGAGTTCTGGCCCACAACATCTCCTGCTTTCTTTTGTTTTAGAACATAGGGTGGTCACTCTCCCTGACTTCTCAAGTTGGTGAGAACCCCAAAAAAGGAAGTGATCACACCTTCCCTGACTCCTCAAAAAAGGGAGGAAAACACCATAAAGGAGGTGGTCACACCCTCCCTGACATCTCAGGAAGGGAGATGAAAACCCAAAGGAAATGGGAAATCAAATCAGATTAGCTTGTTTCTGAAGGATCTCACTTGAAACAGGTATATATAAACCCATGAACATGGGAGATATTACACATAATTACATAAATTACATAAGCACATAGTAACACAGATTAGTAGTAATGTAACAAATTACATGAATCAACATGAGGAATTATACATGTCCATAAGTCTTAGAAATAGTCCAAAAGGAATCTATTGTCTATTACTTCATGTGTGTAAGGAATCCAATAATTACTGCAAGTTTTGAAATCCTGCATCGATATCATCATTTCAGAGAATCCAATGATTCCTGCTGGTTATGAAGTTCTGTAACAGTCTCATCATCAGCCATGCTTTTTCACTGTCAGATGTTTCTTAGGTCTTCGCCTTTGTTTTAAGGTTTTTCTCTTTTTCTGTCTCTCTCTAATGGACAAGACAAATACGGCTCTTTGGCACCCATTTGATTCCTTCTCCATCTGTAGAGATACAGGCAAACCCTTTCTTCCAATTAGTTAACCTGTCTGGTCCCTTCCATTTACCACTTTCTGAATCTCTCCTCATCACCTGGCAATTATATTGTAGCTGCTCGCACTGGACACTGCTCTTCTTTTGGGTTAAAAAGCCTGCATTCTCCCCAATTATAATCCCTTTCTCCCATCTGATTGTTTTTGGCTGATTGATCATGTATTAATCCTGAACTTCTAAAGACTCTCTGGGTGTAATCTCAGCTGCCATCATGCTCCACCTATTTTTTGTTTGAGGTCTTGGGGCTGAGTCCAGCCTCTCATTTCCCTGGGTCAGTCTACATTCTGAGGCCCAGTGGAAGCCCTTGAGGCATTTTGGACATAGGGTTTTAGGTCTTCTCTCACTCTGTCTTCTCATTCTGTCTCTATGTTTACATTGAGTTTCAGATGCCCAACTTTACCACATTGCAAGCATCAACGAGTTTCTCTGGAAGTCCCTTTCCAAGAGGGACCTTGTCTTCCCATATTTTCCTTCATAGTCTGGGTATAATAAGCATTTGTACCCACTGTGGCACAGTGTCTTATGATCTCCTCTAAAGGAGCATCTTTGTGTAGTCCCCATATAATTCTCCTACAAACCTCATTAGCATTTTCCTTAGCCAGTTGTCTGATCATTATTTCCATAGTTGCATTTTTTCCAGTCGTTCTTATGACAGCTGTTTGCAAACGTCCCACAAATTTCTAGGTATACCAAAGTTGTTTTTGTATTTAAGGCTTTCCATATCCCTTTTAGCACTGATCATTTACATTTTTAAAAAATCTTTACTAATTTTCTGGATGTAAATTGAAGCTCAGAGTTTCAATTTCAATTTCTCTTATTAATGATTTGGAGTAATTGGATCAAACAAAATTATTGTTTCTTTTGTTTTCTTCTAAAAACAGCTTGTTCTTATACTTGAACAATTAGGGGAAGGCTTGCAGTTTTCCAGCAGTCCCCTAACTATCATAGATTAGTAGTCCATGGCTCTGATCCCACTGGTATAGTGAATTCTTGGCAAAATCCCCTTCTGCCAATGCAGATCACCTGCTCTGTAACTAATAGTCTTAGGCAGGGTTTTGATAAATTGGCTATCAGACATTTATCAGAGCTGGCACAAATAGCTTTTCCCCAGGTGACAGCTTCTTTTTTCTTTCTAGTTACTGTCACTTGTTATGTAAAAAGCACAGTTTAGTTTATATTAAATTTTAATTATCTCTTTCATCATATTATCTACAAATGCTTCTATACATTGGAATATGGTTTGTCCAAACCTAATGTGATACAGGGCAGAGGCACCTGTTGGGTCTTTGCATTATCTTTGTTTTCAGTTCTGTTTCCCATTTTTTGATGCTTTCCAATCTGAAGGTCTTTTTCCTTGGACCTTATTGATCCTATTTCTTATCCTCTCTTGGCCACATTTTAGTATAGACTCTCTTCATCTGTTACCTGGATTGTTGCAACAGACTCTTCATTATTCTCTCTGCTTTTAGTCCCTCTCCAGTCTGTCACACGTTTGCCAAAATGTGACCCCTACAACACAGATTAATACTGGAAAACCCCATACTTGTTATTATAGCAAAAGTTTTTCTGCCCTCCTTCCCTTTCATTCTTTGTGTCCGGTTTTGTCACTTTGCATCTTTTAACCACTGGTAGAAGTCAGAATTTGTGACTTCCTCTTCAGATCTTGCATCATCTTTGTTTTCTGTTTGAAGCACTTTCTCCCTCCCTCCAAGGAACCATTCATTTTTTCTCCTTTAGCCTGTGAAGTAGCAAGGCCTTCTCCAAGCACTTTGCCTCCTCCACTAGAAACACAGTCAGTCTACATCTTACTCTGTAGCTAACTCTTGGCTTTTGTAGCTATACTTTCTATATCATTGGAAATTTCACCCCTGCTCTCCATGTTTCCTGGAACTGAGATCTTCAGTTCTCTGTCACTTTATACTTAACGTATATAGATCATTCATTTGCCAGGGCAAACTGTATAGTAGGTATGCCTCTTTTGAATATGGAAGACTAAATTTCTTGGACTCAAGTAATGGTTTAACTTTCAGGAGTCATTCTTGTACTTTTCTGGGTTTTACTCAACTTTTTTTTTTTTACATTCAGTGAAGTCTTAGGATTTATTTGTGTTGCTGTCTTATATGCTAATCTGTCACTTGTAGTTTCTTTCCAAAGTTTTAATGCAGTAAAGGCTACCTTCAATTGTTCTTGATTTGTGTGTGAGAGAGAAAGTATTATGTATAATTGGACTTTCAGGCACCTCCCACTTCTTGCCCTGTTGTCTAGACTTCAAACACTTTCTATAAACATCTACTCTCATCAATTGTGAATGTATATTCACACAGTGCTTCTTTAGTGAAATGCAAAAACTCTTGAATATTATTAGTTAAAAAGCTGTTCTGGAGTTGATTCTGGATCTTTTCTTTCAATATTGTTAATTAATTAATTGTTACCTAATCACAAGAGACCTACTTATTTATTTTTTCTCAGCATATCATATATTTGATAAAGTATAACCCAGGAAATATAATTGGAATGGAAGAGAGGTAACAGTAGCTGTGGGAAAAATGCATTTTGTCATTCATAATTTACTATTTTTAAGTTTTGGCTTTACAACATATACATTTCCCAAAATAACTCTATAATTCCCATTCCCTTCTCACAATCATGGCATATTTTATTAATTTTAATTTTGTTTTCTATCTCTAATGAACACCAAAAAAGAGAATGTTTCCATGTACAAAATAAAGCAAAAATTATTTATAAAAATTCAAATTCTTATATTTTTTAAGAGCCTGCAATAAATTCAACATGTTATTTTCAAATTGTCTTATATATGTTTTTCTCTGAACTTTCTTTTCTTCCTTTCTCTATATTAAAAAAAAATGTTTCAATGACCTTTATTTTTGTCTTTGATGTCCTTGTTCTAGCAGTTTATCCCTAGGTCAAAGGGTATAAATATTTTAATCACTTGTTAGCATAATTCCAAATTGGCTTTCCATAACAATCATAACAATTCCCTCAATAGAAAATTGGTAAGCCTGCCTTTCTACAGTTCCCCAGCATTCACTTTCCATATCTTTTGTCATTTTTGCTAATTTGTCTCAAGATTATTTTACTTTGCATTTCTCTTATTAATAGTGATGTGTATCAGTCTTTTTTGTGTTTATTAATTCCTTTTTGGAGAGCTTTTTGTTTATCTCCTTTCACCACTTCTTCATTGAACTTTATACATTGACATGTTTACATATACATACATATTTTGTCTTTTGATGTTGTCACTAATCTCCCCTATTTACATTTGTTTGAGGTTCATGATCTGATTCTTTCCTTCTGCACCTCCTACTCTTCTTCCTTTTCTTCTTTTTCTACACCTTCTTACTCCTTTTTTCTTTCTCATGATCCTCCACCTCTTTTTTATCCTCTTCCTCCAGTATGACCATTCTATATGTACATTTTTGAGCTAATTGTGGTATGTGTTAGTCTAAACCTAATTTCTGCAAAGTGCTTTGCAGTTTTTTCAGTAATTTTTTTGTATAAGGAATTCATTCTTTTTTTTTTTTCTATTAAATAACTTTTTATTGACAGAACCTATGCCAGGGTAATTTTTTACAACATTATCCCTTACACTCACTTCTGTTCCGATTTTCCCCCTCCCTCCCTCCACCCTCTCCCCAAAGATGGCAAGCAGTCCTATACATGCTAAATAGATTACAGTAGATCTTGGATACAATATATGTGTGCAGAACAGTTTTCTTGTTGCTCAGGGAGAATTGGATTTAGAAGGTATAAATAACCTGGTAAGAAGAACAAAAATGCAAGCAGTTTACATACATTTTAAGGAATTCATTCTTGAATAATTTATGTTCTCATGTCTATTGAAGAATTAATTATTTAGTTTTTTATGATTCTTTAATCTGATTTGTAGGTATACTTTTCAATTTTTTTTTGAATTTTAAAACTATAAAATTTTAAAACTAAATCGTTTTGATGATCCTTGCCTTATACTACAGTTTGAGGTCTAAAAATACTGTTTTCTAAAAGAGATTGATCATTTATAAAAAAACTACATAAAAACTAGTGTGTTTTTAATCATTACCCAAAGGAAGGCAGGAAATGAATTAATCATGGAAAATTGAATTGACCCCTTTCCCTCTTATGTTTTCTCTTTCAGTTTGGTGGCTTGTCTAAATTACTGTACAGTTTGCTATAAGCTCTTCTCTGTTCTTGGTAGCAGTAAGAACCTGAAGAACTTAGATCTCAGTGATAAAATCTTTGAGGATGAGGAAATAGAAAGTCTGTGCAAGACTGTGGAAAACCAAGTTTGGAAATTGGAGACGCTGAGGTGAGTTCCCAGCCTTTTCTGTCTCTAGACTTTCTGCTTAGTACCAGGGACAGAAGTGTAAGAGGAAGAGAGAACAGTAGAAACCAGGGAATAGAAACATGAAACTGCTTTCCTGCTCCAGTTCAGCGTTCACAGTCTTACACTCTCTCCTTGTGCTCTAAGCAGTAATATAACAAGGAAAGGTAGGTTTCCTGCCTTTCTCTCTAGTAGCTGATCATCACATTCATGTGCATAGCTTCCAAATCTGTGTTATCAGTCCTAGTCTCTGAATGTCCTGTAAGTTGTCAAACTCAACGTGTTGTCAGGTTAATCTAGATTCGGAATTTGCATTGGGCAGGCACAAACTTCAAGGAGACCAGTACAAGTTCATGACTGGTCTGAACCTTGGTTCAAACAGGACATAAGGGAAGAGGAAACTTTTAATAGAGAAACAGTACACAATGTAACAGGCGCTGTTATCACAGTAATCACAGACAGACAAACGTGTAGCATACATCGTCATCTATTCAAGAAACATCAACTCCTGGTTCTTTAAGCTGGAGGAGTCCCCAATCTTGCAGCTGTTCAGAATGAAACCCAAAGGGGAAAACAAATCTCACTTAAGGTATTTGTTCCTGTGTGAAGTCTACCCCTTGTGGGATTTATCTATAAACTTGCTATATAAATTTGGCCCTGTGCCAAGTTTATTATATGACATATGATCCCGTGGACAGAACATCTCCCAGATATGGAGGGCTTCCACTAAAGGTAACCACCAAAGTTCACTCATTCCTTTAAGCCAGCTAGTTTCACTAAGGTTTCTGGTGGTAAAACACCTACCAAGGCTCAGAGAAAATTCTTAAGTCAAGCACAAGGAAAAGTGTCCAGCTTTTCTTGTGCCTCCCAGTGTCAAATAATCAAATAATTGCAGTTTCTCAGTACAAGTAGTTCTCAGTACAAGGTTATGCAGAGGGATCTGGTTAACATTCATTGAGGTTCCTTATAATTACAGAAAATACTCCAAGAACATGGTCAAGACTTAATTAAGATTTGTTACACATGTCTAAACAGAATTGGTTAACTTTTCAGCAAAACTCTCATCTCTTCCTCACTTCCCTATGGCTTTTGAGTCACTCAGGTTTGCAACTTCAGTGTTCCCCTTGATTTTTTATTTTCTTTCTCTCTCTCAATTATATATATAATTTTCTTATCTCTGTACATACAATCACCTTTCTAGTTCAGAGCCTCATAACCTTTACTTCCCCTATTGCAGTAGGCTACTAATTAGTTTCTATATTTCAGATCTTTCCTCTCTCTAATCCATCCTCCCCACAGTGGCCCCAGTGATATCCTTGAGCACCAATCTGACTGTGACATTCCTGTATTCTGTAAATTCTAGTTGCTCCCTGTTACCTCCATAGCAAACATGAAATCCTTTGGTGTTTAAAGCCCTTTATAATCTGGGCTACACTTACCTCTCCAACCTCATTGAACTTTATTCCCCTCCCCCTATTTTCTATGATCCAGCCAGAATGACTTTTCTGTTGTTCACATCCTGCAGTTCATCGCCTGTCTCTGTGCCTTTACACTGGCTTACCATGATTGCAGAGACTGGAACTCTGAAAAGAAGTACTGGAATTCAGAACAGCAAAGTACTTAAGGCTAAGTACCTACTCCATGCGATGTAATGGTTCTATAAACATACTTAGATGATGTGGTGATGTGATGGCTCTCCTCACCATTGGTACCTGCTGAATGTGTTGTGATGAGGTCATCCTAGGGAAGGATTGGAGGGCTGAGGGAGGAGGACAGATTCTCTCTGCTGTAGCAGGCTCAGCAGGGAAGACTTCAGGCTCCAGACTTCAGAGTCCAAGATCCATCTTTGAAGGGCCACATGGCAGCTTGCCTGCCTCCTTCATTTCTCCTTTTAAGGACCAAGGACTTTGACTGATCCTGACTCTGACTGATCCTGAGGCTCTTCAGAGACGTAGCCTGGACCTGACATCACTATACCTAGAATTGCATCCCCTTTAACTCCTTTCTCTCATGATATTAGTGTCCTTTAAGATTCGTTTTCACTTCCTTCATTATGAAACCTTTCCTAATTTCTGAGCTTTTAGAGCCCTCCTCACAGAAATTCACTTTTATCTATCTATCTTTTATCTTTTTATCTATCTATTTGTCTCTATCTATCTATATATTATCTCCCCTGATAGAATGAAAACTACTTGAAGGCAGGGAATATTCCACTTGTATCTTTGTATCTCTAGTAGTTAGTGTTCTGACTGGTACTTAATAGGGATTATTAATAGATATTTAATTCTAATAGCAATGTATTCTAATAACTAATAGAATACGTTCTTAATGACGTTAATAGAAATATATTCTAATAAGAGGAAACTAAGCGATATTAAAAGAGAGTTAGAGAGAAGAAATAATTAGGAATAATTGGTCAATTCAAAAATATCTTGAGCATTGTTAGCTAGGAATAACAACTAACATTAATCACTGATCTTTTCCTTTTATTGTGTTCTTTAAAATACATAATCAGAATTGTCTTCATTATTAATCTTTCCATTTTATGTGTTCGAGAAAATACATGCCAAGAAAGCAAATCAGAGTGAAGGGAATGTGTAGTGATGTTGGAAGAGTACATATAATTTTTATTTAATTTTTGTTTGCTTTTATATCACATACATTTCCCACTATTTCTCCTCTTCTTCATTGCAGAAAGCTCTCCTTTTTAACACAGAATTTTAAAAGAGAAAGACTTTTGAAAGCAAAGCTAATATATCAACCAAGTCTAATATCATATGTGTTTGTGTGTATATATATATATATATATATATATATATATATATATATATCATTCCATAACCCCAAAATAGGGAATCTTCAAAGAGAAGGATTTTATATGGATGGTAAAGTGCTCTAGATATTCTTCTTTATGGAGGCCAGTTGTTTCAGTTATATCAAATAAAAAACATTACAGAGCATCTATAAACACCGAAAGGAATTTGACCTAATCATCCACATAGGAAAAACTAAATGAATAAAAAAATATCTGTTGACAAGAGTTATGGCTTTCATTTGAATAGAACTATGGAACTCATTCAATTTGTGTGTATCTTGAACAAACAGTGCACATGGATATTCAGTTGGGCTCCTAATTGAACAGGAGGAGGTAAATGAACTGGATTGCCTTCAGGAACTTTCAGTGCTTTGCTGACTCAAAGATTTTCATGGACACAAAGTCACATCTTTTCTACACTACTATTGTATAGATATTACTGTATAACTGTGAGAAATGGAATATACAGTCTCCAAAGAATTAAAAGTGAGTGTCATACAAATGGCAGTGCAGGAGCTTAATATGGTTATATATGAGTATGTTTTGTAAAATATAACCAATGAGACACTTTGAAAAATAGGAATAAAGGATATGTCATCAAGGAGTTTTATACTAGGATGAACTGGCTTCTTGATCAATTTGATGAAAGGATAGCTTGAGTGCCATCATCCAGGGCCATCTCCAGTCATCCTGATCTATTTCAGGCCTCTGGATCCAGGTGGCTCTGGAGGGGAAAGTGAAGCAGGTGACCTTGCACAGCCCTCCTGCACTTAAATCCAACTCACCTGCATGTCATGGCATCAGCTCCCTGGTGTACTGGTCCTCTTCAAGAATTAAGGACAAACAATAACAACAGCGTAAATACGCTAGTATTTCCTTGGCAATGCCAGAAAGTGAGGAAGTCCTCCAGCATGTTGGGTGGATGCTCTGTGGTCAGTGTATGAGAAACAAGGGGAAGAGGCCACAGAATGGATAAGTAGTAACGGGGTTTAATCTGCATCATAAAAAGGACCTCCAAAATACATGAAATCACAAATTCATTTGTGCATTTGAGAGTCTTTTTATCTTTAGAATTGTTTTCTGTCAATTTTTTTCCAAAAGAAAATGTTTTCTTCCCCAGTGATAATGAGAAGTAACACCTTTGGAGTCTAATATCAATAGGCTTTTGCTTTGTTACATAAGAAAGTGGAAAGAGGTACTAAAAATAAAATGTAAGGACTAAAAACCCAATATCCAGAGGTAGTAGAGGTACTTCTAGCCTGAACTAAAGTAAAATACCTTCAGGGCAATGAGGAAACTGACTCTTACTTTCTCTAAAATGGGGAAATGGAAGATGTTATGAAGGATGGGTGCATATTTCTACTTCAACTCTGTGTTTATTTAGAATATCCTTGATGGGAACATGAAATAGGAGAAGTTTTTTGCAGATGATAGCCTCCAGCATATTACAAACAGAATTCCACAATTGACAATTTAGTTTCCTAAATGTCTACCTTATGAAGGACTTTGTGCTTGGTACTGGGGATACATAGAAAAAAGTGAAATAGTCCTCATCTTTTTAATTAATTAATTTATTTATTTGGATTATAGTAACTTTTTATTGACAGAATCCATGCCAGGGTAATTTTTTTACAACATTATCCCTTGCACTCACTTCTGTTCCGATTTCTCCCTCCCACCCTCCACCCCCTCCCCTAGATGGCAAGCAGTCCTATATATGTTGAATATGTCCTAGTATATCCTAGATACAATGTATGTGTGAAGATCCAAACAGTTTTCTTGTTGCACAGGGAGAATTGGATTCAGAAGGTAAAAATAACCCGGGAAGAAAAACAAAAATGCAAACAGTTTACATTCATTTCCCAGTGTTTTTTCTTTGGGTGTAGCTGCTTCTGTCCATCATTTATCAATTGAAACTGAATTAGGTCTCTTTGTCAGAGAAATCCACTTACATCAGATTACATCTTCATACAGTATCGTTGTTGAATAGTCCTAATTTTTAAAGATATTATATTCTATGAGGGATAGACAATCTGTATACCTCTAAGTAAATATGAAGTATGTATAAAGTCATTTTAAGAGGCAAGTCCCCTTAATCATTAGGATGGTCAGAAATGCCCTCTTCATGAAATTTTCCTTTGGGCCTTAGTGCTTGTGCTTTACTTTGAAAGAAATACAAATCTCTAAAAGGCAGCCAATTAATCAACAATTTTAATCACTGCAGATACAAAGAAAAGAAAAATAATGGTCTCTGCCATCAGAAAACTTACATCTTAATGAAAGAAGCAGTAAACAAAAGAGTACATGAAAGAAAAAATTAAAGAGCAGTTAAACTTAGAGGAAAAGTATTCATTGATAAGGGTTGCAGTGGAGCCTTATTTTAGGTGATGTTGTGCCAAAGTTCCCTTTTAATGGGGTGACCAGTTCCTCCAATTGTCCTATTTCGTAATTCTGCCTTAGGTTATAACCTTCCCCCCTTAATGTTTGAGATAAAGGTTTTATAGACATTCCTTAATGTTTGACAAGATAAAGGTTTAAAACCATTTCAGATGTCATTAGAATATCAGTAATGTCATTGTTCTTGTTATTCCATAAAAAGCTTGCTGCCCCAATACTTGGGGCTAGACTCTTTGAGATGATAGTCTTGTCTAGCCCTAGGATCAACATGGATCCTTTGGTCCCAGTATTTCTCTCCATTTAATAAATTATTGAATTGGTCTCTAATCTCTGTCTTGCTCAATTTCTTCGGCATTACAATGTTTGATCTGAATCTTGATGAAGTTAGAAGATGGAGGTAAAGAGGGATAGCATGGGAAGAAGGAGTGAAAAAGCAGTCAGGAAATAGGATTCAAGTATAGATAATACAGCAAGGCCTGATCATTACAGCATCATAGAGTATAAGAAAGGGAGAAAGGGAGGAAAAGTAGGATGGATGAAGGACAGGGTTAAGGATTGTAAAGCAGAGGGAAAGATGGAATAGTAAATGATCATAATCAGATCAAGGAATTTCTGAGTCCATGAACATGGCAGTGGAACCAACATTTCTGAGTGAAAAATCAAGGTGTGATTGATTGTATACAATAATAGTAATATTGTACAATGAAGAATTGTAAATGACTTTACTGTTCTAAGCAATTCAGTGATCCAGGATAATTAATAGGATTTGTGATGAAAAGTACTGTCTCCAGAGAAAGAACTAATGTCAGAATAGAGACTCAAGTATATTATTTTTCACTTCATCCTTTCTTTCAAGTCTTCTTGCACACAATGAATTATGTGAAATGTTCTACATGATTGAACATATATAACATATATCTCAGAATCCTTACTGGCTCAGGAGAGAGAGGGAAGGATAGAAATCTAAACTCAAAACGTTTATTTCCTTCTGAGGCAATTAGAGTTAAGTAACTTGCCCAGGGTCACACAACCAGGAAATGTTAAGTGACTGAGGTCACATTTGAACTCAGGTCCTCTTGATGTCAGGGCTAGTGTTGTATCTACTACACCAACTAAACTTAAAAAAAAAAAAAAGGTTAAAAATTATTTTTATACAGAATTGGAAGAGAATGAAGTATTTTTAATTGTTCATATCCTTTGATTGTGTATTTATTGAAGAATGGTTTTTATTCTTAAATTTAAATTGGTTTCTTATATAAGTTAGATATTTGATCTTTCTCAGAGAAATCTAATCCAAAGATTCTTTCCTCCCATTTACTTGCTTTCCCTTTTACACATAATTTTAACTACATTGGTTCTCATTTTGCAAATTCTTTAATTTGTATTGTATTGTATTGTATTGTATTTTTTTTTTTCTGAGGCAATTAGGGTTAAGTGAGTTATCTAGGGTCACACATCTATAAAGTGTTAATATCTGAGACCAAATTTGAACTCAGGTCCTCCTGACTTCAGGGCTGGTACTCTATCCACTATGCCACCTAGTTGTCCCTCTTTAATTTTATTTACTCAAAATCATTTAAATATTTATGATCCTTTCTATTCCTTGTTTGGTCATTAATTCTTTGAAAAGGGCCATTAAAGAAATGGGATTAAAAAAAAAATTCTGAACTTAACATCAAGTAGAATTAATTTTAATTCTTTTTAAAATAATATTTCATTCTTTTATAGAATGATAATATATTATTCTACAAAAAAATTATGAATTTAGAAAAGACTTTAAAAAAATCCTGTAAAGTTTTATATGAACTAATGCTGAATAAAGCAAGCAGAACCAGGAAAACATTGTACTGTACACCTTAACAACAAGGGTTCTGTGATGATCAGCTATGATCTACTTGGTTCTTCTCAGCAATTTAGTGATCCAAGGCAATCCCAGTAAACTTTGGATGGAAAGAGAAAGGCATGTGGATATTGCATATTGAGCAATATACACTATTTTCACTTTTATTTTCAATGTGTTTTTTTTAACCCAACTTGACTCATATGGATATATGTAAAAAATGAATGTACAAGTTAATTTTTTTAAATTTAAAAATAGTATTTTATTTTTCCAAATATATGTAAAGATATTTTTCAACATTCATTTTTATAGAACTTTGAATTATAAAATTTTCTCCTTCTCTCCCTAACCTCTACCCCACCCCAAGATAGCAAGCAATCTAATAATAATATAGGTTAAATATGTGTAATCCTTTTAAATATCTTTCCATTTTTGTCACGTTGTGCAAGAAAAATCAGACCAAAAGAAAAAAAAGCATGAGAAACCCAACAAAAAAGTTAAAAATTCTATGCTTCGATGCACATTCAGTCTTCATAGGTTTTTCTTTGAATATGCTTGGTATTTTGCATCTGAAGTCTATTGAGAATCGCTGCATTGTTGGGAAGAGCCAATTCCATCACAGTTGATCATCACATAATCTTGTTTTTATTATGTACCAATGTCTTCTGGTTCTGTTTCATTTTATTCAGCATCAAGTTCTTCCAGACTTTTCTTAAATCAGCATGCTCATTATTTCTTAAAAAGCAAAAATATTCCATTTCCTTCATATACCATAGTTTATTCAGTCATTCCTCAACTGATGGGCATCCACTCAATTTCCATGGATTTTTATTCTATAAGGTCAAACACTAACAAAAGAATTATTCATGAGATTATTGATCATTATGATGTAGACCTTAATTTTATTTTTAAATAAATAAAATCAATCTAGCTTTCAAAATTTCTTGTGTATGCTTATTTCTGACCTTCCTTCTATTCTGTTCTCCATTAAAGAAAAAAGATTCTTTATTGACTTTTTTTTTCTTTTCTCATTCACTATCTTATTTTTATTCCTCATTTACCTACCTTTCCTGCTCCCCTTTTGGGGAAACAACACAAGTCCTTACAACACATATACAGGATTAAGCAAAGCAAATTCTAGCATTTGTCACACACACACACACACATGCACACATGTTCTGAGGCTGTGGTTCTAAAGAAGCTGTGTGTTTGATTCCCTTCCCACATGCAAAAAAAAAAAAAAAAAAAAAAAAGAAATAAATGGCTCCTGGAGAAACGAGTTTGTCATTTTCCCCTTGATCATCCTTCTCTTTTAGGATGTCTCAGTGTGGCCTCACTATTGATCATCTTCGGAGTCTCCTACCTTTTTTCTGTAGCATTAAGAACCTAAAAATGTTGGACCTGAGTGAAAATCTTTTTGGTGAAAATGGAATTAATCTATTGTGTGAAGCCTTGGAAAAGCAGAATTGTAACCTACAAATATTAAAGTAAGTGCCCCAATATTGTTTCTATAATGTTTCCCGGGCTTTAGAGTAAAAAGGAAGTAGAAAGAGCAATTGTTAGAAAAATAAATTTATTTAATTTTTAATGAAAAAATTTCACTTTACCTCTCTCTGTCACTCCCCCCACTCTACCAATTTGGGAAAAAAGAAAGAAGAAAAATTAAACTTTTAAAAACAAATATATATGTCAAGCAGAACAAATTCCCATGTTAGCCTAGTTCCCACTCAAAAAAATATATATGTCTCAATGAGATTGCTGAACCCATCATCTTCTTTGTTAGAGGTGGCTAGTAGGCTTCCTCACGACTGTTCTGGATCTGAAGTGGGTCATTGTGCTAACCTTTGAAAGATATTTTCTGTTATAATTGTCTTTGTTCTGGTTGTCATATAAACTGTTCACTGGTTCTGCTCATTTCACTCTGAATCAGTTCATAAAAGTTTTCCTGGGTTTTTCTGAAACCATCCCTTGCACCAGTTTTGATGTAGCATTTAGTAATATTCCAGCACATTAATGTTCCCGAACTTGTGGGGCCGTTCTTTATTTGATTAGGCCCCTCTTAGTTTCCAGCTCTTTCCTGGAACCACAAGCCGGGCCAGGAGAGGGACACTCAGTCAGTGAGTCTGACTTGCTGGTACCAGAGGGATCCTGAGACATCTTCATTCCCTCTGGACGTTCTAGTTAGAGCAGAGCTCTTCATGCTCACAGCTGCCTTTAGTCCATCCCTTCCTCTGGAACCTGTTTCCCCAGCCCCCTGTTCCCTTTCTTCCCATAAAGGAGAGGTGTTGGGGCCTTGTGGGAGGCGGCTGCCCAGCCCTGGAAGGGAGACAGAGAGGGAGCTGCCGAGGATCCCACAGGAGGGCTTCCTTGGGGAGACATGGTCTTCTCCTCCTGATCCAGTCTGGAGGGGCCCAACACCTCCCAGGGGGCCCAACACCTTCCAGGGGGCCCCAACACCTTCCAGGGGGCCCAATACCTCCCAGGGGGCCCCAAACTTCCCAGGAGGCCCAAAACCTCAGGGGGCCCAACACCTTCCGGGGGACCCAATACCTCCCAGGGGGCCCCAACACCTTCCAGGGGGCGCCAACACCTTCCAGAGGGACCCAACACCTCCCAGGAGGCCCCAACACCTCCCAGGGGGGCCCAACACCTTCCAGGGGACCCAACACCTCCCAGGTGGCCCAACATCTCTCCGGGAGCCCAACACCTCCCGGGGGACCCAACACCTCCCAGGGGGCCCACACTGATGCAGTTGGGGATATTTAACAGACACATTCACATGTAACACAGCCTGGACAATGTGAACCTGTCGTTTTCTGAGTCAGTATTTGGCTGTCAGGGATTCATTCCTGTGTGAGCAAGATATCCCTGGTCAGCTCCACCCTGTACCAACCAGGCTCCTCTGCTACTTATAAGCTCCTTGGAAAGACAAGTTAATAAAGAGAAAAAGATTAAATGTATTTTTATTTCTCCCACTGCCTCCCCAGCAGGAGAACCATAAAAATAAAAGCAAAAAGTGAAACCTTCCCATTGCATGGCCTGCAAATCCTGGAATTCAGCTAATTTGTCCCTGGTCAGGAGGCCACTAGGTGGTGCCATGGACAGAACATGAGGCTTGGAGTCAGCAAGAGACCTGAGTTAGATGCTTATCAGCTGTGGGACCTAAGTCACTGAACCTCTGTGTGCCTCAGTTTTCCCACCTGTAAAGTGGGGAGAGCAATAGCACCTACTTCACAGAGTTGCTTTGAGAATTAAATGGGATTATTTCTATATATAAAATGCCTAACACAGTGCCTGGCGCATAGTAGGTGCTTAAAAATGGCTTCTTTCCTTCCATCCTTGTTTCCCTCCTGCTGTATCCTGATTATCCATCCTAGGTATGTCCTTTAGTTCTTAATGTCCTTTTTGAGACCAGCCCCTTCTCCTCTGCTGAGAGTACACAGTGAGGAACCACTCCTGGTGTGACCAGGTCAGAGAGTAGGAGAACTAACCCCTCTCTCCTTTTGTATCCTGTGCTTCTCCCATGATCCCAAATTTCTCATTGGCCATTTTGCCTTGATTTCTCATACCGCTGATTCATGGTGACTTGCACAACCAGAAGTTTTTCATAAGAACTCTTGTGCAGCCAGGGTTCCTACCCTTCTCGTACTTAGGGGCTGGTTTTTCTTTAAAACCTGGCATAGGACCAACCGTCTGTCATGATTGAGAAGGGAGATTGTGGCCAGCCTGTGCTGGACCTGATTCTGATGATGTCCCTGCAGACCAGGTCTTCTCCTGACGGTCACTGAGCCGGTCATGAGGAGGGAAGTGGAAGGACTAAGCTTAAACCTCTGTCAGATATAGCAGATGTGCTGCCAAAAACCATCCTACAGTAGCTTTTGTATACACACACCCTCACCCTCACACACTTTTATGTCATAGAAACTATAAAAGGGAACAAAATATGGGAGACAGGAGGGACTTGACAGAGGACACAGACATCATGGCTATTTTAAAAAACTCAGATAAAGATACAACAAAATATTTGTGTTTTCACAGCTTGTGGCATCAAACCCTAAAAAAGACAATGACCAGCCTAAATTCAAGAAAATCTTTTCGCATCACTTGGAACGATTATCATACGGCTACGAAAGAGCTCTTCAACTGGGATGCTGAAGACACACTAGCTCTGGATTGCTCCAATGGGTACATCTTTTTATACTAGTTACTTTAGCTTTACCAGCATTAATTTTCTTATCCTTAATATGAGATGGTCTCTAAGGAAATCCTCCTACCCAGACCATGGGCTGCCTGGAATTGGAAACCTCCTGCATTTCAGAGTCCTCCCTACTGTGATTAATATCTAATATCTAAAAAGTCTCTTCTACTGACCTTTCCCTTATTGAACAAAGAAGAAACACAAAGGACCACTCTTGCCACTGAAGAGTAGAGAAAATCCAACATCCCCAGTCACAGGTGCCTGAGATTGGAGGCCTCCACTGCAGAGACCTCTGGAGTAACATTCTGAAGGACCTTCCTGCCTTTGGTCTGATCTGTACAATATTCTGATCAATAGTTGCCCCTCTAGTCTTATGGCAACAGATTCCTGCCTCCCACTCCCATTATTCCTGTCTTTCAGATTCATTCTGCTGAGTTGGATCCCTCTTCCTAGGAGAGACTTCATTTTCAGCCCCTCCCAGGATGCCTCCTGGCCCTGCCCCATTCAGTTTCTGTCCACCTCTGCCCTTTCTTTATGCATCAGCCTCTGGGATGTGATACCAAATTCTTTGTCTCAGATATCTTCCTTTCGTGGTCTCTGTTTTCCAGCCCTCACAGAAAATGGACTTTCTTCCTAAAGATATTTCATTCCCCAACTTCCTCTCCAGTGCTGGATGGTCCTTCTCTCCCACTCTGTAGCTCCCAGAGTTGCTGTTTTTCTGACCTTCCCTCAGAAGCCTCCCTCCTTGAGGGTCACCTCCCCCATGTAACCCACTGCCTTGTGGGGGGGTCACCTGTAAGTCTCTTGGAAAACCAAAGGGAGACCAAGACTTCAGGGGACTTGGCAAGGCCAGTTTCACAGCTGATAACCCCTATCTAAGCTCTTTCAGATTATTTACTGAAAATATAACAGTCAACATGACCAAAGTGAGTTTTGTGACCAGATACTTTTAAAAATGAAAACAAATTGTGGCAGCTCTTTTTCTAGTGGCAAGAAACTGGAAACGGAAGGGATGCCCATAAGTTGGAGAATGGCTGAACAAGTTATTGTATATGAATGTTATGGAGTATTATGTTCTGTAAGAAATGTTCAGCAGGATGATTTCAGAGAGGCCTGGTGAGACTGACATGAACTGATGCTGAGTGAAACGTGCAGAACCAGAAGATAATTGTACACAGCAACATAAAGACTATACGACGATCAATTCTGATGGACGTGGCTCTCTTCAACAATGAGATGATTCAGGCAAGTTCCAAAGATCTTGTGATGAAGAGAGCCATCTACAGCCAGAAAGAAGACTGGGGGATCTGAGGGTGGATCACAGCATAGCATTTTCATTTTTTATGTTGTTATTTGCTTGAATTTTGTTTTCTTTCTCATTTTTTTCCTTTTTGATCTAATTTTTCTCATGCAACAAGATAATTGTATAAATATATGTGCCTATATTGGATTTAACATATAATATGTATAACATATATTGGATTACTTGCCATCTAGGGGAAGGGGTTGGGGGAAGGACAGGAAATTTTGGAGCACAACGTTTTACAAGGGTCAGTGTTGAAAAATTATCCATATATATATTGTGAAAATAAAAAGCTTTAATAAAAAAAAGGTAGAAGAAAAACCAATCTGGCTCCCAGTCTTCTCCACCATATCCCCTCTAATTGCCTGACCTTCTAGCTCATCACCACCCTTAATGCCTTGATCTCCAGCTCTTCTCCTCAGTCAGCCCCAGAGGTGTCCGAAACTCAGACATCACCATTATCCCAAACTCTTCCCTCCAGAACTCTGAATTTCACTTTTGAGCACCATCTTCTATTCCCTCTCTCACTATTCTTAAACCTGCTCTTTGCCCTCACAACCAGCTCCAGTGGGGAAGGGACAAGATTGTGGGATTTGGAGTCCAAGAAGCTGGGTCCAAATTCCTGCCTTGCTCCTCACCCTAGTGGCCACAGGTGAGTCGGTCCATCTCTCTGAGTTTCAGCTGTTCATCTGTAAAATGAGAGCATCAGATGTACCCTGAGGTACCTCAGCTCCTGGGACATCTTTGCATTTCCTGTCTATCTCTCCTGCCCTGGTCTCACTTCAAACACAGCCTCAGACACATGGCAGTTGTGTCACCTGAGGAAGCCACTTAACCTGAATCTGCTACAGTTTCCTCATTTATGAAATGGAGATAATAGCACCTATCTCCTGGGATTGTTATGGGGACAAAAGTGAAATATTTGGGATTTTCAAATCTTAACATGTTACATTAATGTGTAAAATGTAATGCATAGGATTACAAAAGAAACCAATTCTATTGAAATAATTGACAAAATATTTTTTAAAACTTCAGAAACCCTACAGTAAAAATTTCTGTTCCAAACATAGAATTCTGGGATTTGGTACAGATAAGGAAACTTGATGCCACGTAAAGGTGAAGGATGCTCAGAAGCTCAGAGACAAGGGTTGGACTAGAAAATAGGTTCTCAAATTTCTGTATCTTTTCCTATATTCAATTGTGTTCTATCTTGCAGCCTGTTATAAGATAAAAAGATGGAAGAGGTAAAGAAAGATGAATATAGATAGACCTAGAGAGAAAATGATAGGAATTATGTGAGGTTAATTAGGGAGGCCTACCAGAAGTGGGTTGATATTGATTGGAGTGGGACAGAAAAGAAGGAATGGGTAAGAGAGAAGGAAGAAGATATTCCTAATGTGTGGATTAGAGGGCTTCAATGTGAGAGTGAGGGGAAGTTTTCAAATCAGATTAAAAGTATAACTTATAGAAAATAGAGATAGGACCAAAACTAGGTAAAGTGGTTGAATAAAGTTCATAAAGATAAATTCACATTTTTCCTAAGTACTTCACTTGGCCCCATTCCTATGAACTCATTGCAAAATCCTTCAAGTGCATGGAGTTGTAAAAGGCTGAAATTCTGAATAGGTCCACTAGAATCAAACAACTGAGAATTTAAGGCTAATTACTCATTGGACAATACTCTTTTAGCATATGCTTGGAAAATGGCCCTTCTCACGATTCTGTGCTGGCTTGACCTTTTGGTATAGACAGATAATTGTAGGAGGGATTAGGGGGTAGAGTAAGACAAGCTAGAGTCACTTTTGACGGTGGACAAGGAGAAGGGAGGATGTGGAGAGCTTGTGTCCATCCCCTTCTCTTCTCCCCCTAAAGACCAAGAATAAAGACCAAGGACTTTTGTTTATCCTGACTCTGGCTGATTCTAAGGCATCCAGGGTGCTAACCCGGACTTTAAATGGGGTGGGAAAAAAACAACTTATATAACAGAAATGTATTTTATTTGTATGTAAAAAATTAGTTTTCTTAAATTAAAATCTATTTTGTTCTAACTCACCACCAACTGAATAACAAAAACAAAACTCTTGTAATAAATATGCATAATCAACAAAACAATTTCTAAAAATCTATTTTAATCTACTCCCTAATTCCTACTAATTCTTGGATAGAAAGTAGGTAGTATGATTCATCATGAGTTTTCTGGAGAAATGGTAGTTTTTTGTGTTTGTTAGAATTCTTAAATCATCTGAAATTATTGGAGAATCCCCTGATTTTATTGTAGATTCAACTCAAACATGACCTTCTGTAGAAAATCTTTTCTTATTCATCCCAAGATGCTAATGCCCTCTCTGTAAGGTATCTTTCTTCTAATCTTTAGACATTTTTACATACCTAATTATAGACATGCTATATGCTACATGAGATTGCGAATTCCATGAGGATAGGTATTGTTTTTGCTTTTTCTGTCGAACTCGAATTTGGCATGTGGCCTGACCTATAATAAGTACTGTACCCTGGTTCTCCTTGTTTCACTCAGCATCAGTTCATGTAAATTTTTCCAGGCCTTTCTAAAATCAGTTTGTTCATATTTTATAGAACATTAATATTCCATTACTTTCACATACCATACCTTATTCAGCCATTCCCCAACTGATGAGCAGTTATTCACTTTTTCATTCTGTACCAATTCAAAAAGAGCCATGAAAACATTTTTTCACATGTGGGCCCTCCTTTATGATTTCCTTGGGATACAGACCCAGTAATGGCACTGCTAGATCAAAGGGAATGTAGAGTTTTATGACCCTGTGGGCATAATTTCAAATTGCTCTCCTGAATGGCTGGATCTTTTCACAACTCTACCAACAATGCAGTAGTGTCCCAGTTTTCCCATATCTTCTCCAACATGTATCATCTTTTCCTGTCATCTTAGTCAATCTGAGAGATATGAAGTGGTACCTCAAAGCTGTTTTAATTTGTATTTCTCTAATCAATAGTGATTTAGAGAATCTTTTCACATGACTTTAATTTCAACTTCTGGAAATTGTCTATTCATATCCTTTGACCTATCAATTGGGTAATAATTTGTATTCTTATAAATTTGACATAGTTCCTTATATATATTAGAAAAGAGACCTTTGTCAGAAACATTGGCTATATGTGGGGAGCCTGCACTAATCTACAGGTGATAAGGCCACATTCCTAAGACTGCCTTAACCTTGAGTAGGCAGACATCTAGGCATCTTCTAATCATATTGTGGAGCTTCCTATGAGACCAAAGACACCTGGTCAACTCATCCTTTGGCGGGAAACCAATCCTTTGTCTAGCCCCCCCCCCCCCCCAATGAGTTTACGCAATCCCTACTTCCTTTCCTTTTGCTATAAAATACCTGTACTATTGCACTCATTAAAACGAAGCTTGATCAGGTGTCTTGTCTTGTCTCCATTCTTCACTGTCCCCTGTCTCTTGCTCTTTGTCCTTTTTCTTCCAGGAGCCACACTCTGCCTTGTGGGCTGAGGCAGCTGTAAAAATTTATTCCCAACTATATACTTCCCTTTTAATTTTGTTTTTCTTGGTTTTGTTGTACAGAAACTTTTAAATTTAAATATAATCAAACTTATCCATTTTGCATTTCATAATGCTCTCACGTTCTTTGGTTATAAATTCCTAATTTCTCTAAAGATCTGATAGGTAAATTAACCCTTGTTCTTCTAATTTGCTTATATTATCACCCATTATGCCCAAATGATGTAGCGATTTTGACTTTACTTTGTGGTATGGGAAGTGAGATGTACTTCTATGTCAAGTTTCTGGCATATTATTTTCTAGTTTTCCCAGAATTTTTGGGAAATAGTGAGTTGTTATCCCAGAAGCTAGAATTTTTGGGTTTGACAGATACTAGATTACTATGGTCATTGATTATTGTGCCATGTGTATCTAACCTATTGCACTGATCTGCCACTGTTTCTTAACCATATCTTAACCACGATCATATAGTTTTGATGATTACTTCTTTATAATATCATTTTATATCTGGTACTGCTAGGTAACCTTCTTTGTATTTTTTTCGCTAATTCCCTTGATATTAATTTTTTGTTCATATATATATATATATATTTTTTTTGGCTGAGGCAATTGGGGTTAAGTGACTTACCCAGGGTCACACAGGTAGGAAGGGTTAAATGTCTAAAATCAGATTTGAACTCAGGATCTTCTGATTTCAGAGTTGGTGCTCTCTCTAATGGGCTACCTTGCTGCCCCCTCTATAAAATATTTATTTAGCAGTTTGATTAATAAGGCACTGAACAAGTAGACCAATTTAGGTAGAATTGTCACTATTTTAGCTCGGTTTATTCATAAGCAATTGGTATGTTTCCATCTGTTTAGATCTCACTTTATTTGTGAGAAGTGTTTTGGAATTGTATTCATATATTTCCTGGGTTTGTCTTGGCAGGTAGACACCCAAATATTTTATTTTGTCTACAGCTATTTTAAATATAATTTCTCTTTCTATGTCTTGCTGCTGGGCTTTGTCAGCAATACATAGAAATGCTGATGATTTGTGTGAGTTTATTTTATATCTCATTAAAGCAGTTAATTGTTTCAAGTAAGTTTTTGGGTGATTTTCCAGGAATCTTTAAATATATCATATCATTTGCAAAGAGTGATAATTTTATCTCCTTGTTGCCTATTCTAATTCCTTTAATTTCTTTTTTCTTTTCTTATTGCTAAAGCCAACATTTCAAATACAATATTGGATAATAGTGGTGATAATGGATTGATAGAGGTAGATTAAATGAAAGACATGTCTCTCTAAATGCAAGAAAACAGTGAATAGGAAAAAGGTTTAAGATAAAAGTGAATGTGTTTTCCATGGAGCAGATTTTCCAGAAATAGTGGACAGAATGGTACACTGGGAAAAATTATATCGAGGGGATTGATGGTAATAAGGGAGCAATTCCTAGTTAGTGGGGGATAAAGAACATGGTTTGATCAAGGAATAACTGTGGGTGAGAATCAATGAAATGGGAAAGGTGTAATAGGAAGAAAGTTTGGTAAATAGATTATTATAGTTATTATAGTCCCTAGAGGTTCAGTCTGTGGAGATGATTCCCAGAACATCAATTTGATCAGTGTAGCTGGAGAGATAGGGAATAATTTCCCCTCTGTGGCACTGCACTTTAAATTAAATATGTGATCTAACTTGTATAGGACTGCTTGCCATCTGGGGGAGGGGGTGAAGGAAGGGAGAGGGTGAAGGAAGGGAGGGGAGAAGTTGAAACAGAAGTGAGTGCAAGAGATAATGTTGTAAAAACAAAACAAAACAAACAAAAAAAAAACTACCCAGGCATGGGCTCTGCCAATAAAAAGCTAAAAATAAATAAATAAATAAATGAATTAAATATGTGATTGTAAGGCCTTGTTAGTGAAACTTGCATTCAAATTGTTTGAGCTCACAATTTTATATTTTCTCCCTTTCCAGACATATGTTCTGTTTGTTTCTAATTTTATTCAAATTACCATCTGTATTTAAAAGCATTTTGAGATATATAGAGAAAATCTTAAGCAATATTTTCAAAGATGGGAATCTTATTTAAAGCATATTTGTTGATTTCCTTTGGTTTGTGCATTAACCCTGGAAGATATATGATGTCACCTGAACTTCCGATAACTTAAAATAATGTTTTAACACTATCCTAAAAGGTATAAAAATCCTGGCTCTCAGATTAATAAATGGAAATTGCAAAGCATGTCTTCTACCTGGTCTTGGATATTCATTCACACTCTTGGTATTCACTGGAGCTAGACTCCAACACTCCTACACTTTCTCAGAGTCATTCCATGTAATAAATAATATTTATTATGGAGAGGAAAAAATTTGGAAAAGGAAAAAATGTTGAGGTTAAGAAGGGGGGACCCCAAAAATCCCAGACCGATGTCAAAAGGATTCTCAAAAGAATTTGCAGGCTTGAATCCATCTCCTAGTCAATGGGCAAAGTTTATTGAAAGCAATGTGACACCATTACTGAGCAGACTGAATTCTTTTTTTTTATTTTTTATTTTTTATTTAATAGCCTTTTATTTACAGGTTATCTGCATGGGTAACTTTACAGCATTAACAATTGCCAAACCTCTTGTTCCAATTTTTCATCTCTTACCCCCCACTCCCTCCCCCAGATGGCAGGATGACCAGTAGATGTTAAATATATTAAAATATAAATTAGATACACAATAAGTATACATGACCAAACCATTATTTTGCTGTACAAAAAGAATCAGACTCTGAAATATTGTACAATTAGCTTGTGAAGGAAATAAAAAATGCAGGTGGGCATAAATATAGGGAAGAGCAGACTGAATTCTAAGCAAAGGTTAGAATCCAGCAAAGAGACTGAAGCAAGGAGATACTTATACACTTTTCATAGAGATGCTAATTTTATGACCCAGTGTGAGGGTGGGAAGTAGTCTCCAGATGAATTAAGAGTGGTCTTCAGATAGATTGAGTGTGCTCAGTTTCCTGAGGCAGATTCCAAAGCCAGAAGACCAAGGACTCATTAGTACAGAAGCCCCAAGGTCAGGGGACCCCAAAATCACATTACATCGTTCCCCCCTCAAGCAGTCTTCCCCAAATTCTTTTGGGACAAAGGGATGGAGGTCTCATCTTCTGGAGCTGCTTCAGGCTGACAGGGGGCAGAGAACTATAGGGACAGGGGCCAGTGGGGGTCCTGACTGGACAGGGGAGGCAAGATGGCAGTAGCAGCATTCAGTGAGGTGCAGAATGTCAGAACAGTAATAAGGTGATTTCAGGTTGAACAAGTTGTTGGAATTTCATGACTTGGAGTCTGGAAGAAACTTCTCACAAGTATATTAAAAATATAAGAACCAAATATGAGCAAAAGAAAAAGAAAAGTGGAGTTAGTAGGGACAATAGCTAGGAACCCCACCCGGGGAAGCCTGGGGGTGTGGGGGTATGATGAGGCAATCATGAATGTCTCCCTCCAGACAGCTTTTCCTAGGATAATAACAAGGAATGTTTTCCCCCAAATACCCACTTTTGTCTCCTTGAAGGGATGGGGGCAGTGTCTGAAGCAGTGGGTTTATACAGAGGGAAAGGAGCACTCAGATGACCCGGGGTACAAGAACCATGATGTCTGAAGGTGACAACAAAAACCAAAAAGCAGTTTGAAACCTCTGAGCGGGGTTATCAGTGTAGAATCCATCTCCCAGTCCTTCCCTAAGAATGTACCCCTTCTCCAAACAAGCTTCAGGAATGGGGGCTTAGCAGCCCTTTCACAAACTGGGCATATTTGACAGATCTATTTAATTGTTCCTCCTGGCTTGTGACCAATGAAAAAAGGTGTAAGGGATAGAAGAGCATTTTTTTTTTTTAAGTGAGCATGAAGAAGCTTCAAGAGTGTAGAAGCAATAAGAACTAGTTTGCCAGAATAATTTTGGAATGGATATCTTCCAGTTATTATCTTTTTGGCAAGAAGACAAAGGAAAGTCAGGTTATTTCCCTGGGGGGTAGCTAATACAAATGGGGTGACATACAGAGGGGTATGGTGACATTTGGGGAAGGGGCAAAATAATGCATCAGGTCGAATATAGGGGTTGCCTTGAGAATGCCGAGGGAACACCCAACAATCTTGAATAACCCACTACCCACAGGGTTTCCCTGGAGTCCTATTGGCAGGGAGTGACACTTGAGAGGATTAGAAGCTGGCTTGAGAGGGTTTAAAACCACCCAGAAGGAGAAGGGAATGTCCCCTTCCCAGATGGGGAAGTAAAGGTGCCATGGTCAGGGATAAAAGGGGCAGCAGCACAGGCAGCCCAACCTGCAAACCTGCTTCCCTTGCATATTTAATAGGAGAACTTTTTGCTGTCCAAAGTCCCCTTTCTTTTCATATAATTCCATAAGCGTGCAAACTATGAAAAGCCTACCTGGAATCTGTATAAATGTTCCCTCCCCTTCCCCAGTTCCAGAGCTCTAGTTAGGGCAATGACTTAGGCCACTAAAGCTGGGGAGGCATGAGGGGCTCGCCCAGGGATTCTTTGGTCCCAGACAGGGCAATCTCCTTCCTCCCCCATTTCAGAGGGAATTTGGGAGGGCTTTGGAAAAGCACAAAAAGTTCACCTGGAGGAATGAGGAGGAAAAATTAGGTCCTCAACTTCACCATTTAATCACAACCCAAAAAGGGAGCAAGACAGGAGGGAATAATCAGAAAGGAGTGTTCAAATAACAGGGAACCCAACTGGCAGGGCAGAGAGGAGGTCTCCCTAGAAGGGAAGTTCTAAGTTTCCCTTCAATCCCCATTATCCTATGGAGGGAGGGGTGAGATCAGGGTCCCAGAGCAAGATAGAAACGAGGTCCCATATACCTGCCACATCCAGAGTTACCTGGGGTTCAGCATTGTGATGGAGCAAGGGGGAGCCTGAACGAGCCCCAAACCCCTGCCAGAGGTCGGGGCATTGGGGGGCAGCTTGTCCCCTGTGGGCAGTCTGTCTTTCAGTGCCCTTCCTGACTGCACTTGGGGTAAGGATCTGGGAGTTTCCTCTAAGGACAGTTTGAAGCACAGTGGCCCTGGCCATGACATTTAAACAAGAACCCCCATTGTTTCTGGATATGGCAGCTGCTAAAAACTGAGCCTGTATTTTTGTTTCTTGCTCTGGTCCTGCAGTCTGCTCCTCTGCAGCTGTTTCAGTATTAAGGACCATACCTAGGTGAAGGGGCGGGTCAGTTCTCCAAGAGCCATGTAAAGTTGAAAGAGTTGCAAAGCAGCCTTCGCAGATGTTTCTTTGTGGACTGGGAATGAAATAAACTGGAGGCAGAGGGAAGAGGAGAGAGATCTGAACTTCCCATTTTCCTCACTTTACCTTTTTCCAACATTGAGCTTTCAGATGCCCTACTTTACCACATTGAAACTACTAACAAGTCTTTCTGGAAGTCCCTTCCCAAAAGGGACCCTGTCTTTCCATGTTTAGATCTTGAGAAATCTGCATCATATTCTAGGCATAAATGGTATTTGTGCCCACTGTGGCAGAGCGTCTTATGATTTCATGTAAAGGAACATCCTTGTGTAGTCCTAGTAAACTGCTGTAAGGGCAGTGTCCAGTGCGAGCAGCAACACTATCTTTAGATAATGTCCAGGTAATGAGGAGAGATCCAGAAAATGGTGAATGGAAGGAACCAGATAGGCTAACTGCTTGGGGAAGAGGGCTTGCTTGTATTTCTACAGATGGAGAAAGAATCAGATGGGTGCCAATAAGCCGTATTCCCCTTGTCCATCGGAGAAAGACAGAAAAAGACCCTCAAAACAAAGATAAAGACCCAAGAAACATCTGGTGGTTCCATCTCTGACTACATGTGCCACTGAAAGAGCATGATTGTTAACTGAATGTGTGTACCAATTTACTCATGAATATCAAAAATTGTGAATGAGATTGTTGCAGGACTTCAAAATCTCCAGTAATCATTGGATTTCCTGACACATGATGAGACAGATGCAGGACTTCAAAATTTGCAGGAATCATTGGATTCCCTGACATATGAAGTAATGGAAAATTGGTTTTGGACTACCTTTTGGCTGCTGAAGGAAGTGTACGTGTGATTGTTATTTATATACCCTCCTTCTAGGATTTATGGAAATCTTTTATAATCTCATGCTGATTCATATTGTTTGTTAGCTTACTACGTGCTTGTGTAATACCTCCCATGCTGATGGATTTGTGTATACCTATTTCAACTAAAACAAAAGAAAGAGGGAGCTATAGAGGGCCGCAGATAGTGGAGGAACTCTGGGTAAGGTATACCTTATATACATTATAAAGGGTATATAGACCCTTCAGCCCAGAGGAAACCTGCTGACAATGTCTGGTTTTGCTACCTACCTCCCTTTGGTGTTTTTATCTCCCTTCCTGAGAAGTCAGGGAGTGTGTGACCACCTTTGTTTTACTTGAAGCAAGGGATACTTACAGCATGGTGCTTATAGTTAGCACTTACTCAGTGTGATTGATGAGAAAATGGTTCTCTAGTTCACACATACTTAGTGTGCTGTAATGCTGTAATCATACTGAAGTATTAAAGGGCTCAAAGGGCTGGAAAGGAGACTTCATCTTTGACCATCCTGGTGGCTCTCCTGCCTCCTTCACTCCTCCACTAAGACCAAGACTGGTCCCAAGATCCTCCAGAGAGCCAGTTGTAACACTACATTTTGGCGCCCGAACAGTGATCTCCAGAAGGACACTACATTTCATTCTCTATTATTTTTTTTATTTATTTATTTATTTTCATTCTCTATTATTAAAGACTGCAAGAGCTGTTTATAACAGCTGAGTTTGGGAAGTTTGAGATCTCAAGGGTAACTTCTGAAGCTTCCTCTGAATATCTGGGACAGGCTGATTAATAAAAATGCATGTTGAGGACAGTGGTCCCCTCTGGAGAAGTGGGTTTCAATTAGAAATGTGATTAAAGTACTTGCAAAGGAGTCTGAGGACTGGCTGGACCAATAGGATAACCAGGAGAGAACAGCGACAGAAAAACCAAGAAAGGATATACAAAAGAAGGTGACTGACATTGTGAAAGACTTCAGAGAGGATGAGGATTGAGAAAAGGCTAGTAAATTTGTCAATTAAAAAATCCCTGGTAATCGTAGAGAGAGCATCTTTAGTTAATGACCAAAGAAAGAAAATATCCAGCTTATTAATTTCCTTCCAAAAATAAGGCACTTAGAAATGAACACAGTACACCAGATATGGTCTAACCAGGGCAGAACAGGATCTAATTGGGTGATCTAATTGGGTGATAGAGCTCTTGATGTGAAAGCAAGGTTCTTAACCTCTGTTGCGTCATGGGCCCCATTGATGGTCTAAGGAATTTATGGATCCCTGATCAGTATAATATTTTAGTGCACAAAGTAAAAAGTTTAGGATTACAAAGGAAACCAATTATATTAAGTTTCTCACAATTTTTTTAATTCCTTGGACTCCAGGGTAAGAACTCCTGTTCCACAGCATTATAGAATTTTAGGACTGGAAGCATTTAATCCAAATATTCATTTGACAGATAAGAAAACCAATGCCAAGATAGGTTAAGAGGCCTGGTCAAGGATGCTCAAAAACTTGGGATCAGTTCTAATCTGAACTATATTACAGGGTAAAAAGATAGAAGGGAAAGAAGAAAGATTAATAATATCTGGACAAACTTAGAGGCTATTTGGGGGGGATGTAAATCAGGGAAGCCTTCCTGGAGGGGGTGAATGTTGAGTGGGGCAGAGAAGGAAAAGAAGGGAAAGAATTGTTAAGAAAGAGGAAAGTCCTCCAAATAGGAGCATAAGGTCTGAAGAGTATGAGTCATGGAGTTTCACTGTTGAGAGTAAGGGAAAGTTTTCAGAGTGGAGCAGAAACATAAGGCTACAGAATATAGAGAAAAAGGTAAGACTGGATTAAGAGGCTAAACAAAATCCATATTGGTAAATTCTGATTTTTCCTAAGTATATGGGAACCTCATTCCTCCAAAATGAGATAAAACCCAACTCTGGATTGTAGAGGGTCACACTCAGTGGGGAAACTCTGGCGATATAAGACCCTTCAGCCCAGAGGGAACCTGCTGACAAGGTCTGGTTCAGTTCTTCATCTCCACTAAGGGCTCTCGGCCTTCCTGAAAAGTCAGGGGGTAGTGACTGTAATATTCTCTCTAAAATGTAATGTTCTCTGCTGAGGTTTTTGCTGGGTTCTGGAGGCAGCCTTCGTTTCAGTTCAGTAATCACCCCAAGTGCAGCCAGGGGTTAAAGTCCAAATCCTTTATTGTCTCTTTCAAAGTCTCATCTCCTTCACATGGGATTCGGCTAGTTTTTCTGGAAGCTTATCTCTCTCCTTGGTTCCAAGAGCTTGAGCTCCTGCCTCCTTCTCTGGCTTATGAATCTCCCCGAATCCAAAGGTTTGTGCTTCTGCCTCCAGCCACCACAAAGGTGAATGATGGAATGAATCTGTCTCAGCCTCCAAGAGCTTCTAGTGCACTTGTCTCTGAATCTCTGAATCTCCCTGGCTGAGGCTTCCAACTTATATGCCCCACACTAGTAAACAGCAATCATTATATCTCTAGGAAACCATTATTTCTTGTAGGATTAAATCAATGCTAAACGAGATTTAACCATTGTCTCCTCAATTCCACTTAGAACCTTGTTTCAAGTTCTGGCCCATAACATCTCCTTGTAGGATTAAATCCATCATACTGAATCACGCTAAATTAGATAATTATTGTCTCTATCAATTCCACTGACTTAGTATAAAGAATCCTTTGTTTCAAGTTCAGAGTTCTGGCCTGTAACAGGCGACAACCTGTGCTGAGATTGAAGAAGAGTGATACCAGGTGGCAAACTATGTGCAATAGCAAGTAGTAAATGTGGTCCCACGTGAGCAGTAAGTACTTGGCGCGTGCCCAGTGTTATTTTTGTTACATTATAAAAAGGGGAAAATCACTGGAATAAACAAACTCTATTTTTCCACCATCCTCTGGAGTCCCTCCTCATCACTTTTCCATTAAGAGTATATTTTAGTCCCCTCCCTCCCCCTCTGGCGCAGGGCTCTAGAAAGCAGGACAGAACACTGGGCTATACCAGCTACACAGACACAGAGACAGGCACAGATAGTGGGGAATCCCTGCGCACTCCTCTCTTTTCCCCAGTCCCTTCCAAAAATTACCTTTTCCTGCTCAGGTAGCTCTATACAAACTCCAGCATTCATGATCTGAATGGAATTTTGAGAGTGTAATTTAGGGGTAACTGTGATTATCCACAGGGATGCCATCCTCCCAGGACAAGAATAAGCCCTAAACGCTTCCTCAAGAACCTGTCATACTAGAAACTGGGAATTTCTCTAAATCTTTCTTGAATCTATGTGTCACATCATAGAAAAGTCTCACTTGGTAACAACTGAGCTCATATAACCCCCAGGATTTTCTGCAGTTTAGAAAACAAATAGAGGACACCTCTTTTGTCTCTTTCTAGAGATTCCAACTTCCAATCCTCTTCTGCCTGAGTTTTTCTTGATCTAGACAAAAGAGGCCTTCTCATCTTTATCTAACCTCATCCACCTGCTCTCTAGCCTAATCAGAATTCCTCTTTCTAGGATGCTCTTAACTGCTAAAGAGAAGAAAGGCAGTATAATTCAGTGGAAAGGGTACTGGTTTGGACAGCTTTAGATTTCAATTCAGATTCTGCCACTGTCACTTTTCGGTGTGATTTTTAGGAGAGCAATTTAAACCACTCTGTGCTTTCAGTATCTTCAACCCTCAAACGAAGGGGCTGGAGTAAATAGCAAGTAAAAAGTCCCTTCAGACTTTTAATCCATGGTTCTATGATGCTCTCTTAGACTTGAGGGGAAAGGGGAAAGACTTAAGAGCCACGGAATAAAATATCTTCTAAAAGATCAGTCTCCCCATATTTTTAGTTGTTACTGCCTCAAGGCAATAGAACTTGGAAAGGGTACTGCACATCTTACTGCTTTTTCTCCATGCACTGACCCCTGTGCCTCTAGTTCAGAGAATGTATATTTATACAGGAGCTAGAAAATTAGAACTGGAATCTGGGGTTCAAATCTGCCCTCAGATATTTTAGTTGTGCAATCCCGTTCAGTCACTCACTCAACCTTATTCTGCTTCAGTTTCTATTTGCAGGTTGTCTTCCTTATTAGGGTTCTAAGTGGCACAAGAGCTAGAAAATTAGAAGTGGAACCAGGAATTCAAATCTGCCCTCAGATATTTATTAGCTTTGCAACCCTGATCAATCACTCAACCTTTTCCTGCTTCAGTTTCTTTATCTGTAAAATGGGAATAATAACACCTATCTCTTAGGGAAAGAGACATTTGTAAACCTCAAAGCATTATTAGCTACATATTGAGGGCAGGGGCTACTTTTGCTTTTCCTTTTATCATCTCTACTTAGTACAATGCCTAGCACCTGATAAGCTCTTAATAACTGTTGTTAACTGATTCACTAGAACAATATTTTGTGATCCTGAGATCCATATTTTAGAAAGAACACTGAAAATCTTGACTGCATACAGAAAAAGGCAGGCAAGATTGGGAGCTGACTCTTGAGATTGACATTTGATGTTCTGTGTTGCCTTCCATATCACCTTCTACTTTGGGGGCACATTCATTTTTTATCTTTTTTTCTGACATATGCTCTGAAAAGCCCTATTGTTCTGTAGCAGCTTGCAAGAGTTCTGTACTTAACATTCAAATTTAATTATTTATTTGTTTGTTTGTTTTGCTGAGACAATTGGAGTTAAGTGACTTGCCCAAGGTCACACAGCTAGGACGCGTTAAGTGTCTGAGGCCAGATTTGAACTCAGGTCCTCCTGACTTCAGGGCTGGTGCTCTAAATGCCCCTTCACATTCCAATTTATACATGAAATGCAAGAAGAAGGAAATAGAATTCGGAAGTTCTATGAATTTATGTGTTAATATATAAAACTGTGCCACACACTCCATCATATAGTTGTGGATACTTGATGCAATTAAGAAGCTCACCAAAAAGTCACAAAATAGAATTCTTTCTACCAAAAGTGGAAAATCTATTCTATCAATTGTGATCCAGCTAAGAAACCTCATAGCCCACAGATTCTTCATTTTTGATCAATAAATTTTAAAAACAATGTGTTTCAGGATAATCAATTATAATTATAATCCCATATATTTTATATATGAGGCAACTATGTAGCAAAGAAGATAGAATGCTGGACCTGAAACAGGAAGACCTGCCTTGTAATCAGTCTCAGACTCAGATATATAATTTTGAAGAAATCTCTTTACCTGTTTATCAGTTTCTTCATCTGCAAAATAAGGATGATAATAAAAGCATCTAGCTTCTAGGATTGTTGTAAGGATAGAATGAGATTATATTTGTAAAGAGCTTTCAAAACTTTAGAATTCTTCATCAATGCTAGTTATTACTGTTAAGTTTATGTATTTAAAACACCATCCTGAGAAGGCTTTCACAGGCTTCATGAGACTATCAAAGGGGACCATGACAAAGAAAATTTTGAGATTGCTTTCCATAGTGCATGTCTGTAAAGAGCAAAATGCTTAAGCAAGAATAGCTTCTGACCAGAGCTTTACAATTTGTCTGTCCTGCAGCACTCAGACCATTATTTCACATGAAATAGGTGCTCAACTAATATTTGTAGAGTTGACTGAGAGTCACCTTGTTACATGAAAATAAATGGAAGGATCTGAGATTATTTAGATTAGAACAGAGCACGATTAAGTGAGATATACTCACCATTTTCAAATATTTGAAGGGTTCTCATGAGGAGGAAGGAACAGGCTATTAGACCTTTCCCTCCAGGGCTGAACCAGAGGAAAGTTTATATTCAATGTAAAGTAAAATTTCTTAATAATTAGAGGAAGGTGCAGACTCGGAGGCACAGACTCTGAAAGAAATTTCCTTCCTCCTAATGCTCACAAAGTGACAGTAAAAGTCCACCCCAAAACTCACTCCATAGAGATTAAAGGCCTGGGTGGGAGAACCCTGGGTGAAACAGGCTGGGGGCTTGACACCTTTGGCACAATAAGAACCCTTAATTCAATATCTCTGGGAATATGAGCCCATAACAAGAAGAGAAGAGGGTAGAACAAGTAAAATTATCCCAAGTTATTCTAAATAATCAGAAAAATGATCCCTATTAGAGAGAAGGCCTGAACTCTGGTGGGGAGGGAGGAAAGAATGCAATATGTGACTGTGTTTTTCTTGACTGGCCCTGTTTAAAATCTGAATCTATTAGGCAAAGGTGGGATGGGGTGGGATTCTTGATCAACCTGCCTAAAGATTCAGTCTCTAGAGGGGTCTTTCAGTCTATATGGAGGCCTGAGTTACTGAGAAAAGAAAGTTTATTGTATCACATCCCTTAAAAGGCTAGTATCTATACTTTCCCACTCCAGCTTCCCAACCCCAGTATCCACCTGCCCCAAGAAAATTGCCATGGCCTACCTTCTTTGAGGAGGCAGCCAGGTATCCGTGCTGCCTTCTTTTCAAAGGGTATGTATATATAACTCCCCGCTCCCTGCTATGGGACCTCTTGAGAAGAAAAGCAGATAAGGGAGATCTAAAGAACCTCTAAGGAGAACCTGATCCACCCCTTAAGAAACACCTAGAGGAATAACTGATACTCCGTTTAACAATTAGATTGTGAGGGGCAATAACACACTGGAAAGATCAGTGACCTTGGATCCCAAGGAGTTGCTTTAAAAAAAAAAAAATTATCTCTACTACTAGTTATCTGGCTGAACTTAAAAGGTTGTTTTCTTTGGGATTCAGTTTCCTTTGCAAAATGTAAATAATAATATTTATACTATCTGTCCCATAAGGTAAGTTAATATCATTTCTATTTATTTTGAGCATAACATGCTACCAACTAACACAAATTGAAAAAAGTACAGTTTTACTGAAACAACTTTAGTTATGGTTTAATTAATGACTGCACTAAAACATCCCAACCCCTTTAAAAAGAAAAACCCAAACCAAAGAACCAAAAAAAGTATGATTGTTTGTCTCTGACAAGGAAAATGCCTTGATAGACATTTAAGTGGAAGAGAGATTCCTTAAAAATAGATTATGGTGGAGACACCGTGTGGTACAGCTGAAAAAGCATGAACATTGAGCAAATGTAAGGTGAATTATCATGTAGCAAGAGTTGAGGATCAGAGGTCAATCAAAGAACTAAAGTGCTACCCAAGAAATGGTCAAAGACTGAGAGATGGCCTTCAGCATCCTGGATAGCATATGTACAAGAACAACAAACTACATGAGACAGTATCTATAGATCGCAGCCTTTACTGATGGAAGGAATATCTATTTAGATACAATCACAAATCTATTGAGATAATGACAGCATTGTCTTAACATTTCATACCCAAAATCCACCAGAGTGAACATAAAGGTTGGTAATGAGGCAACATCATATGGGGAAAAATCAGTGGGCTTTGAATCTGACGAACTGGATTCAAGTCTTGACTCTCTTACATTTTGCTATGAATGATGGATAAATCACTTAATTCTCTCAGCAAGTGACTCATTTTCTTTTTTTGAAAATTTGATTTGTTTTCCAAACAGAAGTATATTTAATAAGACAATAATTGGGACAGTATTGGAAATGCCATGTGAAAATTGAAATATACCACTTCACTACCTCCCTTCCCTTACTTCCCCCCAAAAACCTATAATTCATAGAGTACAAGAAAAACAAATTATATATACTAGAAATTTATTTTCACTTGGGAAAATGTATTTATTTTTTATTTAAAAATCTTTTCCCTCTTTCTTCTTCCTTGAGAACCAAAAACAAAATCCTTGTAGCAAATATGCATAGTAATATGAATTAATTTACTCACTGAGTATTACCTTTTTGGCAGAAAGTTGGTAGTAGGTTTCATTACGAATCTGATGGTGAAATATTTAGTTATTGTGTTCATTAGAGTCCCTAAGTCTTCTGAAGTTGTTTGGGAATCTCCTCACTCCATTTAAGATTCAATTCAAACACTATCTTCCTCAGAATGACATTTTTAAAATATGTCATTTTTTTCTTTACATGTAATTTACTTTACCTCATCATTTCTTTGCATGCTTGACCTTCAAAAAAATAAATGAGAAGATGGAGTGAAGATACAATGCAGGTACAATAGACTAATTGGAAAACATCAACTATACACATTACCATAATGATATTACCATGCAGAATAATTACTTTTCTGGTTCTGAAGTCACCTCTAGTGATTAGAGTAGTTTCTCCATATATGAATTACAACTCAAAAACAACTCTGGGGTTGATTGCCTTCTAGTGGGGATAGGACATAACATACCATCCACACTCTCATATGTAGGACTAGGGAAGGAGATTCTCAAAATCCTAGATAGGTGAATACCAAATCTAATTATAATGGGCCAGAACTCTGAAACAAGGATTCTTGTTTAGAATCATTTCAATGTGGCAAAGTAGGGCATCTGAAAGTTCAATGTAGGCATAGAGATAGAGTGAAAGGACAGGGTGAGAGAATAAGACCCAAAACTCTGTGTTCAAAATGCAATAAGGGCTTCCCCTGGGCCTCAGAATGTACACTGACCCAGGAAAATGAGAGGTGGGGCTTAGCTCCAAGACCTCAAATAAAAAACAGGTGGGGCATGATGGCAGCTGAGGTTACACCCAGAGAATATTTAGAAGTTCAGGACTCTGATATGATCAATCAGCAGAGAAGCAATCAGATGGCAAAAAGGGATTGCATGATTAATCAGACAAAAAGCAATCAGATGGGAGAAAGGGATTACAACTGGGGAAAATACAGGCTTTTTAACCCAACATCAGGGCAGTGTCCAGCGCAAGCAGCTTCAATATAATTGCCAGGAGAGATCCAGAAAGTGATAAATGGAAGGTACCAGATAGGTTAACTGCCTGGGAGAAAGGATTTACTTGTATCTCTACAGATGGAGAAAGAATCAGATGGGTGCCAAAAACCCATATTCACCTTATCCATCAGAGAGAGCCTGAAAAAGAGAAAAACCTTGAAACAAAGGTGAAGACCTAAGAAACATCTGACAGTGAAAGAGCATGGCTGATAATGAAACTGTTACAGAACTTCAGAACCAGCAGGAATCATTGGATTTTCTGATACATGATGAGACTATTACAAGACTTCAAAACTTGCAAGAATTATTGGATTCCTGACACATGAAATAATGGACAATAGACTGGTTTTGGACTATTTCTAGGACTTATTGACATGTATAATTCCTCATGTTGATTCATGTTGTTTGTAATACTCCTGTGTTGATGGATTTATGCACACCTTTTTCTTTTTCTTTTTTTTTTATTGTAGTAACTTTTTATTGACAAAATCCATGCCAGGGTAATTTTTTTTACATTATCCCTTGCACTCACTTCTGTTCCGATTTTTCCCTCCCACCCTCCACCCCCCTCCCCTAGATGGCAAGCAGTCCTATATATGTTGAATATGCCCTAGTATATCCTAGATACAATGTATGTGTGCAGATCCAAACAGTTTTCTTGTTGCACAGGGAGAATTGGATTCAGAAGGTAGAAATAACCCGGGAAGAGAAACAAAAATGCAAACAGTTTACATTCATTTCCCAGTGTTTTTTTCTTTGGGTGTAGCTGCTTCTGTCCATCATTGATCAGTTGAAACTGAATTAGGTCTCTTTGTCAAAGAAATCCACTTCCATTAGATTACATCTTCATACAGTATCGTTGTTGACGTATATAATGATCTCTTGGTTCTGCTCATTTCACTTAGCATCAGTTCATGTAATTCTCTCCAAGCTTCTCTGTATTCATCTTGCTGGTCATTTCTTACAGAACAATAATATTCCATAACATTCATATACCACAATTTACCCAACCATTCTCCAATTGATGGGCAGCCACTCAGTTTCCAGCTTCTAGCCACTACAAACAGGGCTGCCACAAACATTTTGGCACATACTGGTCTCTTTCCCTTCTTTAGTATCTCCTTGGGGTATAAGCCCAGTAGAAACACTGCTGGATCAAAGGGTATGCACAGTTTGATAACTTTTTGGGCATAATTCCAGATTGCTCTCCAGAATGGTTGGATTCGTTCACAGCTCCACCAACAATGTATCAGTGTCCCAGTTTTCCCACATCCCCTCCAACACTCATCATTATTTTTTCCTGTCATCTTAGCCAATCTGACAGGTATGTAGTGGTATCTCAGAGTTGTCTTAATTTGCATTTCTCTGATTAATAATGATTTGGAACACTCTTTCATATGAGTGGTAATTATTTCAATTTCATCATCTGAAAATTGTCCGTTCATATCCTTTGACCATTTATCAATTGGAGAATGGCTTGGTTTCTTATAAATTAGAGTCAGCTCTCTATATATTTTGGAAATGAGGCCTTTATCAGAACCTTTAACTGTGAAGATGTTTTCCCAGTTTGTTTCTTCCCTTCTAATCTTGTTTACATTAGTTTTGTTTGTACAGAAGCTTTTTAATTTGATGTAATCAAAATTTTCTATTTTGTGATCAATAATGGTCTCTAGTTCGTCTTTAGTCACAAATTTCTTCCTCTTCCACAAGTCTGAGAGATAAACTATCCTATGTTCCTCCAATTTGTTTATAATCTCGTTCTTTATGTCTAAATCATGGACCCATTTTGATCTTATCTTGGTATACGGTGTTAAGTGTGGGTCCATGCCTAATTTCTGCCATACTAATTTCCAGTTATCCCAACAGTTTTTGTCAAATAATGAGTTCTTATCCCAAAAGTGAGGATCTTTGGGTTTGTCAAACACTAAATTGTTATATTTGACTATTCTGTCTTGTGAACCTAACCTGTTCCACTGATCAACTAATCTATTTCTTAGCCAATACCAAATGGTTTTGGTGACTGCTGCTTTATAATATAGTTTTAGATCAGGTACAGCTAGGCCACCTTTATTTGATTTTTTTTTTTTCATTAATTCTTTTGAGATTCTTGACCTTTTATTATTCCATATGAATTTTGTTGTTATTTTTTCTAGATCATTAAAATATTTTCTTGGAAGTCTGATTGGTATAGCACTAAATAAATAGATTAGTTTACGGAGTATTGTCATCTTTATTATATTTTCTTGACCTATCCAGGAGCACTTGATATTTTTCCAATTGTTTAAGTCTGACTTTATTTGTGCGGAAAGTTTTTTGTAATTTAGCTCATATAATTCCTGACTTTCCTTTAGTAGATAGATTCCCAAATATTTTATGCTGTCGACAGTTATTCTGAATGGAATTTCTCTTTGTATCTCTTGCTGTTGGATTTTGTTGGTGATGTATAAAAATTATGCACACCTTTTTCAAGTGAGACCCTTCAGAAACCCACTAATCTGGTTTGATTCTCCATTTTCCTTTGGTTTTCATTTCCCTTCCTGAGACATCAGGGAAGGTGTGATCACCTCCTATTTTGGGGTTCTCACTTCCTTGAGAAGTCAAGGAGAGTGTGACCACATTATGTTCTAAAACAAAAGAAAGCAGGAGATGTTATGGGTCAGAACTCTGAAACAAGGATTCTTACAAGATGTTAAATCAGTGGAATTGATGATATAATGGTTATCTAGTTTAGCATGATGATTCATAGTTCTATAGTTCAGTATGATGATTTAATCTTACAACAAATAATGGTTTCTTAGTGATATAATGATTGGTTTATACTCAGTGTAGAACATATAAGCTGGGAGCCTTTCCCAGAGTTAGAGGGGCAAAGAAGACAAGAGAACTGGAGGCAGGAGCTTAAGCTCTCTGAGACAAGGAGAGAGAGATTCCTTTGGAAGGCCTTTAAGAAAGCTAGCCGGTTACTGTAACCTATTTAACATGTATAGGACTGCTTGCCATCTGGGGGAGGGCGCAGAGGGAGGAAGGGGAAAAATCAGAACAGAAGTGAGTGCAAGGGATAATGTTGTAAAAAATTACCCTGGCATGGGTTCTGTCAACAAAAAGTTATTAAAAAAAAAAAAGAAAAGAAAAGAAAAGAAAAGAAAAGAAAGCTAGCCAGACCCTAGGCAAGGAGGCAAAAAAGAATTTGGACTTTGGGCTTTAACACCTGTCTAATCTGCTGAAAAGAAGGCTGCCCCAAGACCTTCAGAAAATCGAATCAAAGAAGATTACATTTAATAACGCCAGCTTAATCACAGTAGTAAATTCTGATTTTTGAAAGCTAAAATTAAAATCTTGACTATCATTAAGCTTAATGTACCTTCAAAGTCTACAATTCTTTAGTTCCCTAATTCACCCAAAGGCAGAATTAGGAGAATAGGAGTAAGTTTCATGCAGGGAAATTAAGGTTTGACATGTGGTACAACCTCCTAGTTCCCAAAAAAGGAAGTCTTCAAACACAGGGTGACTTATAATTTGTCAGGACTCTGGTACATGAAATTTTTTTTTGGTAATTACAATTTGAATTGGATAATTATTGAGGATTCTTCCAACCTCAATCTGGTTTAACTTGTCTGGCAAAATGTCTTACTGGTGTGTGGCTGTAAGAGTTGGGTAAATCAAGTGGACAAAGGATCCAAAGTAGATACCAGCTCTGGAAAGGGTTTGGCAGTCCTCACAACTAATCAGAACTGGGATCAAGCCAGTGAAGTAGTAACTATACTTGTAGCATAGACTCAGTCTCCAAACAAACACATTTTAAGAAATAAACATTAATATGGGAGTTATTCTAGTGTCATAGGATCATAGATTTAGAATTGGAAGGAACATCAAAATTCATCTAGTCAAATTTACTTAACAGAGCAGGAAAGTATATAATGATTTAGCTGTAGGAAAATAATCCCATGTTAAATGGACAAAAGTTAAATTAATATCTACAAACAACACTGAGTGATTCATAACACTTATCTTCTGTGCAAAAGTCTGACACCCTTTCTTTGGAAGTAGAAAGGAGCTCTATAAGACTGAGTGCCATTTTATATTTTTATCTGTTTCATGTTTCATGTACCACCATGTCCAAAGCATTGGTCACATAGTGACCAACCTTGTGATAATGATGGTTCTAAATACATAACTTGACTGGTCCTTGGCAACAGACTTCTTTCAATGTAGCTTAATATAAATAATTCTTGTCCTTTGGACTTCAAAAAAAAAAGAACAAAGTTCCTGCCTTTCAGTTTGCTAGATTCACTTAAGTCAAAGTCCCCAGGGAGGTAATTTCTAGGTTATACACACACACACACACGCACGCACACACACGTTGGTTTACTAGCAATTCTTATTACATTAAATACTGAAGATTCCTTCCTTCAAAGGTCAATTCGAAGGCTAATCTCCCTCATTCTAGAAATATTATTTACAGCAGTTAGAGAAATATACAGAATTAGAAGCATATCCATCATCAAAGAGAAAACAGGTTGATCTATATTTCAAGGAAGAAACTAACTGATCGTTGACACACAGATGCAGAGCTGAAAGGAAAGTGGGGGAGGGAGCAAGCATTTAGGAAGCGTCTCGTAATTTAATCCAATAAACATTTATTATAAGCCCGCTGAGTGACAGGTTTTGTGCAAAGTGCTTCACAAATATCATATGGAAAAAGGCAGGGACTGCGGAGGTCATTGAGTCTAACTCCTTTCCAGTATTTTACAAATGAGGAAACTGATGCTGAGGTCAAGTGAGTTACCGAAAGGAAACAGACAGTAATTGTCATAGGTGAAATGTGAATCCAGACCCTCTGATTACAAGGCAGTAAGTCAGCATAGATCGGAGGCTCTGTTGCAGAAAGGGAAGACGGGATATATACCTGGGCTGGCGCCGTGGCACGGGCTCCCCTCTCCAGTCCCCTTCTCACGGACCCGGACTCCTGAATCCCGCGCTGAGAACTGTCCCGGCCACAGTTTAAAAAAAAAAAAAAAAAAAAAAAAAGCTCGGGTACCGAATGCAATCAGGTTCCTCTTTCTTCAAGTTTGGTCTGCAGTGACAGAAAAACCAGAGGTGCACGAGCCCCACCCAGACCTTGCTCTTTAACTCCGTGCTCCGGCGGGCGGGGCTTCCTGAGTGCCAAAAGCACTGACCCCAGGATCGCAGCTCCTCCACTTCCTCTTTACTCTAGACCCAAGTGCTCTGAGACTGGGTCGGACTTGGAGAGCTGCCCAAAAAGCCCGGGACGGGGAAAGGTGGGAAAAAGGATGGATGGTGTTTGAGGCAGCGGGCGCCGGGAGGACTAAAGGGGAAACCCGAAGTGAGCCCCGGGGCCATTCCTGTCACCGAAGAAGAAACAGGTTGTAGGAGGTCCAGTGACGTGACCTAGATCCCCGAAGGACACACATAAGGTCCCCAAAGAGAGTCAGACTGGAGCTGTTACACAGAAAAGGGGCGAGGGGGCGGGATGGCCAAGGATATCCTCTGGGCGTTGGTTCGGTACTTGGAGCACCTGACGCCGGAGGAGCTGAAGAAATTCAAGCTGTATCTAAAGGATGAGCCCTCCGGGCGGTGCATCCCGCGGGGCAGAGTGGAGGGGGCGGATAGAACGGAACTGGCCGAGCTCCTGGTCAATACTTTTGGGAAAAGGAAGGCTTGGAATCTGACTAAGAAATTGTTGAAGAAGACGGGCCTGCGGGGGCTGTGGGAGCGAGCCAGGAAGGAAATACTGCTGGGTAAGGATATACCTGCGGGCGTAACTGCGAACTTTGAGCTCTCTTAGGTCCCACCCTACTTGCGCCTTTGCTTCCTTCTTTCTTTCCTTCCTTTCTTGCTCCTTTCCCGGGGATTTTTCCTAGGGCTTCTCCCACGCTAAAATTACCTTGCCTTCATTCTGTATAGATTTTGTCTTTATAGGTAGTTTCCCTCTAAAGGATGTGAGTTTCTTCATTGCAGGCACTAAGTATTTCATTTGATTTTTGTGTCTCCAGCACTTAGCCCAAAGCGTGGGATGTGATAGATACAAGATTTGTTGATTGCTGCTTTTTGACTTCAGAATTAGAGGATCCTGTTGGGAGACTTGACATAAGGCTGAGAAAGGGAAGGAGGGCCACAGAAATGCACACATGAAAAGAACAGTAAAACAAGTAATCACCAAGTATTTGTTAAGCATTGACTGTGTACTAGGCATGCCTATGCTAAAGGCATGTAGAGTTCAGAGGACTCTCAGATCCCTGCGGGCTGAGAGTTACAGAAGAGTTCATGAAGGAGGTAGGGCCTGATCTCAAGG
Source organism: Sarcophilus harrisii (assembly GCF_902635505.1). Lineage (NCBI taxonomy): Eukaryota > Metazoa > Chordata > Mammalia > Dasyuromorphia > Dasyuridae > Sarcophilus > Sarcophilus harrisii. Next base: position 532,162,164 of record NC_045428.1, read on the forward strand.
GAATGGGACAATCTTCTGGGCCAAGAGGAAAGAGTGCTTTAGGCATCGGAATGTTCAGGAGGAAAGGGAAGAAATTAAAGAGAAGGGAAGATGGTGGAAAATTGAAGAATAGAAGTAATGGAGATTTCAGATGTGATTGAAGAAAGAAGAAAAGGGAGTGTGGCGAAAGGAGATGAAATGAAGGTCAGGCTTTGACTAGATATTTTATCAGCAGAAGGAAAATGTCCCAGGAATTCCGTATCCTTCTATTGTATGGGATAGGTGAGGTGCAAGACCCCCTTCCCAATCCAATTAACTAATCAGAGAAGTCTTCAGGTACAAAGAGAAAGCATTTATTTATCCTGCAGGGAGAGGCCCAGACACACCTGGGAGCCATCTGAATTCCTGCCATGTGCTCCTGGAACCTGACCAAATTCAGGCTTGTCTAGGTTTTAAAAGCAAAAGACTGAAGCCTTCTCATTGGATAGACTAAAAAGACATAACCAATGCTGGCTGCCTCCCACAAGTCACATCACTTCCTGCAACTTTCTGCCTCTCCATATTCAAAGTTCATCCCCCTAGAGATCAAATAACCTCCCAAGGTCCCAGTTCTGGATCATGTGACAATATTGAGAAATACTTCATCCAATCAGTCCCATTCACTATAAAATTCACTGGAATCTTTGCTTAATAGAGCAGGAGTGGAAGCTCCTTTTCATGAGATTAGATTCAGGGAACCAAAATGAGATTAGGGTTCCTGATGGTCAGGGAGTTGAATGATGAAGTTAGTGGCAGGTTCAGAGTTCAGGGAACCAAATGAAGAGGTTTGGCTCCCCTAAATTACCTTAGGATTCGGCACATGGATAAAGAGTTTTGGGAACCCCCCCCCCTTTCTGGTAGGGCAGAGATCCTTTGTAAAGGAATTTACGAACTTGAAAAGCTAGACAGATAAAAATAAGTTTATTATAGGCATTGGGAAGTCAGCCTTTGCTATGCATGAATAGAAAGGCTAAATTCCTCAGTGGTAAGGTCTGACAGAGAAGTAAAGTTTCTAGTAGAAAAATCTCTACAGAGACATATAAAGTCTCGTTAAAGAAATAGGTAAGGATAAAGAGAGTAAGGTTGAAAGAGAATATTCCAGCAGGCAGAGTTTTGCTGCTATGTCAAGGATGGCATATTAGCTCCTCTGAGGAGTAAGTTTAAAATGGTTCTTTTATAATGGAATCTTTTGGCTACAAGCTGAGGGCAATTCTTGATGGGGCTGGGTACACCTTGAGCTGAATTTGAATAGAATTGAATGAGTTTCTTTAATTCAATAGGAAGCTTAATCAGTAGTGAGTGTCATCAATGCAGATAGTGCCCCATCTCTCAGGATCTTTTACAGAGGCCAGGATTCAAGGAGAATCTGTCTTTCAAGGAGTTTTAGAGTTTCATGGTCCCTTTGTCACTTTTTTTTTTAAATGAAAGATAATCTGCAAGAAGCAGATCTGGTGACATGCCCCGTAGAAGGGATGAGAAAGAATTTTGTTTCATCAAATAACCTGAATGGGCCATAGTCATTCAGAGACTTTGAGGCTGGCCCATGCCTGCTACATGTGGATGCCCACTCCCTCTGGGACCTGATATTCAGGGTTTAGTATGAGATATCTGAATTCACACCTCCCTTAATCCCTCCCTTGGAGGGGCGGAGTTGACCATTGGGAGATCATATATATAAAGGCTCTTAGCTTCAGGACTTACTTTGGAACATTGTCAGGGGTCAGAGAGGAGCACTCTGGGAGATACAGAAGCCCTAGAAAGCTGCCCAGCCTCAGGCAAGGAGGTGCTGGTTGGAGGCTGAAGAAAGCAGAGGCAGAAGCAAAGGACAAAGCTGCAAGAGCTCTTAGAACCAAGGAGAGAGAGAGGCCTCTAAGAAAAGCTAACCGGGCTATATTGGAGACAATAAAAGATCAGAACTTTTAGCACCTGGATGCATTTGGGTGATTATTACTTGAAACTGAAACTAAGGCTGCCTCCAGAAAACCTCCCCAAGAAACCTGCCCACAGAAAGAACCATCATATTTATTATTTTAAAGAAGAAAAACGCCACATTTTGGCGCCCAACGTGGGACTGACAGGACCCCTCAGTGGATTTCTGTGGAAAAGCTCTGATCCTGATCCAGTGGAAAAGCCTCCAATCCTGAATCCAGTGGAAAAGTCTTCTTGACCCAGAAATTAGGGTGAGTACAACAAAGACATTTTGTTAAAAGAGTTAAAGTAGAATTTCAGCTAAGATGGGACAGATATTTAGAAAACAGCCTGTTTCTGTTCAAGGAAAATGTTTAGAGAACATTGTCAAAGTTATGGAAAGCCATTTTGATTATAATTTTAAATTAAGTAAATCAGGAGGCCCAGGAATCCCATTCTAAGTACCATCAGGCTGCTCAAGCTTTACTTTTACAATTTGGAATAACAAGAGAGGAAGCTAGGAGCAGAATAAAAAGCTGTATAGCTTGCCTTCCTTTCTACCCTCCTACACTCCCTCCAGGGAAGAACCCTCGTGGTTTGAGACTCAATGAAATCTGGTAAATGGATGGGACCCATTATAAATCTTTTGGTCATCTGTCTTTTATCCATGTTGTGGTAGACACCTTTTCAGGATTCACTTTTGCAATACCAGCAGCAAAAGAGACAGCCCGAGTGGTCACTGAATTCCTCATACAAGCATTTGCAATTATGGGCGTGCCACAAGAAATAAAAACAGATAATGGACCTGCATACACTTCTAAACATTTGAAACACTTTTGTGCATAGTATAAGATTTTACACACCACTGGCATACCTTTTAATCTTCAAGAACAGGCAGTTGTAGAAAGAAGAAACAGAGACATTAAGGCACTCCAAAAACAAAAGAAAGGGGGAGCCACGGGTAACCCTAGAGAACTTCTAAATTTAGTTCTCTATGCCATTAATTTTTAAATTTTTGATAAAGATGCACTGGCTCCGGCAGACAGGTTTTATAACCCACCAGAAGGGCAATGTCTAGTGTGAGCAGCTCCACTATCTTTAGATAATTGCCAGGTGATGTGGAGAGATCCAGAAAGTGGTGAATGGAAGGGACCAGATAGGTTAACCGCTTGGGGAAGAGGGTTTACTTGTATCTCTACAGGAGGAGAAGGAATGAGATGGGTGCCAATGAGCCGTATTACCTTCCTTGTTGAGAGGCTTTCTCACAACAGTATTCACCTTGTCCATCAGAGAGAAACAGAAAAGGAGAAAAAACTTCAAAACAAAGGAGAAGATTTAAGAAACATCTGACACCGAAAGAGCATGGCTGACAATGAGATTGTTAAAAGAACTTTAAAATCTTCAGGAATCATTGGATTCCCTAACACAAGATGAGACTGTTTCAGCAGGAATCATTGAGTTCCCTGAGATGGAAAATTGTTGATGAGACTATTACAGTACTTCAGAGCTTACAGGAATTATTGGATTCTTGGCACATGAACTAATGGACAATGGATTCCTTTTGGACTATTTTTAAGACTTATGGACATGTATAATTCTGTATGTTGATTCATGTTATGAAAAATTGTTTACTTCAAAGCTTACAGGAATTATTGAATTCCTGGCACATGAACTAATGGACAGTGGGTTCCTTTTGGATTATTTCTGGATTTATGGACATGTGTAAATTCTTCATATATTATTTGTTACATTACTACTAGCCTGTGTTATATTGCTATGTGCTTATGTATTTTATGTAATTATGTATGTAATTTTATGTAATTTCTGTAATTATGTGTAAGGTTTCCCATATTGATGGGTTTATATACACCTTGTTTCATACCTGTTTCAAATGAGCCCCTTTAGAAATCCGCTAATCTGATTTGATTTTCTATTTCCTTTGGTGTTTTTATCTCCCTTCCTGAGATGTCAGGGAAGGCTGGACCACCTTCTTTTTATGGTGTTTTCACTCCTTTTTTGAGCAGTCAGGGAAGGCGTGATCACCTTCTTTTTGGGGTTCTCACCTCCTTGAGAAGTCAGGGAGGTTATGACCACCTATGTTCTAAATCAAAAGAAAAGGGGAGATGTTGGAATATTTACAAACTGTTAAATCATTAGAGTTGATAGAGATAATAATTATCTAATTTAGTATGGTTCAGTATGATTAATCTGATCCTATGAGGAGATGGTATGGGCCAGAACTTGAAACAAGGTACTAAGTATAACTGATAGAAACAATGCTTGTGTTCACACCTTTAGAGAGCTCATTGAAGCAAGAAATATTTAAGTACTCATTGGAGTTCACATGTTTGGGAGACTTCAGGTTTTAGTATGAGCTATCTGAATTCACACCTCCCTTAAGCCCTGCCTCCAGAAGGAGGAGTTAACCTTTGGGAGGTCACATATAAAGAGGCTCTTAGCTTCGGGTGAAGGACTTCTGAACATTGTCAGGGGTTGGAGAGGAGCACTCTGGAAGGACGCCCACAAGCCCTCTCTTAGAGGCAAGAGAGATCCATTTCATCAGGTTTGCTGGCTGGAGGCTGAAGAAAGCAGAGGCAAAAGCAAAGACAAAGCAGCAGAGGCAGAAGCAAAGGACAAAGCTGCAAGAGCTCTTGGAACCAAGCAGAGAGATAGGCCTCTAAGAAAAACTAACCGGGCTATATAGGAAGCAATAAAAGATCTGAACTTTTAGCACCTGGCTGCATTTGGGTGGAGAGAACCATCTTATATTTTAAAGAAGAAAAACACCACATTTAGGTACCTTGGATCAGGGAAGAAAGAAGAAATAGGTAAGAATAAGAATGGTCTAGTGAAGTTCTGAAGTGGAGAAAATGAAGTAAGTAGAGTTTTTGAAACAGCAGAGTTTCATCTCTCACTGGGTGTCTCAGACTAGTTCAGCCTGTGTGGGATAGTAGCGACCACAAAAGCAGAGATATTCAGAGTAAGAAAAAGCAAAAAGAAGTTTACTAAGATTGCTCAAGAAATGGCATCACTCATCTGATAAAGTGTCAGTAAAGAAGTGCAAAATATAACCTACCAAACACAAGATTAAATAGGTCCCTAAAAGCAGGAGCCCTACCCTTTGACTTTTAATTAGCATTTAAGTACTTCTTTTAAAGGCAATTTATTCTTGTGTTTCTGGGATAGATTTCCTAATTTGGAATATAAATCTGGACTCCCCCAAACGATGGGAGGAAAAGTCCGACTCTTCCAGGTTTATATTCCAAACTCAGAAATCTATCCCAGAAACTAAAATAAACTAAGAAATAGCCAAATACTAATAAGATTGAGGAGAAATTAGAGGGAGTTCATTCTAGACAACCTAACACCTGCTGCTTTTTAGTTACTGTTCAACTTGTTATTCTAAAGTTTCAATTCATAATTAGGGCATGAGGCCATATGCCTGGAAGGGGGTCTTCACACAGTTTACCCATACAGCCTTACCAGGAAACACTGAAGTCTAAATCAGAAGCTCTTTGTGCACTTAAAGTTCCTCTAAGGTCCCTGGTGTGTGTGGATTTGTTTTGCCCACTTTATATTGATCTTCATTTGAAAAAAAGGTTAAAATTCAATGTGTATTTACTTGGAATTCAGACAAGAACCAAAAGGATAGCAACCTTAAGCCAAAAATCTAATGAGTGGTAGATGAAAGAGTCCCAGATCCTTTCCTTGCCTCAACCTGAGCAATATAGAAGATCCTCCCATTCCCTTGAGATCCCTTCCTTCATGAACTCTTCTGTAACTCTCAGCCCTCAGAGATCTCTCTGTCCTCTGAACTCTACATGCCTTTAGTATAGGCATGCCTGGTACACAGTCAGTGCTTAACAAATACTTGGTAATTACTTGGTTTACTGTTCTTTTTATGGGTGTATTTATGATCTTTCAGGTTAAATTGTAACTTCTAAAAGGTGCTGTTAGAATCCTTACAAAGTGATAAGTCAGTTGCCTAATTTAGCATGGTACTTAGCAAATTCTCTAGCTCACTAATGTATTTAAGTACTCTTCTGGAAGATTCACAAGTCAGGATTCAGTATGAGATTCACAAGTTCAGTGGAGGAGATTCACAAGTCAGGAACCCACATTCCCACTCTCTCAGAGGATGAATCAACCTTTCAGTTCATACCTCTTTTTTTTTTTTTTTTTTTTTTTTTTTTTTATTTAATAGCCTTTTATTTACAGGATATATACATAGGTAACTTTACAGCATTAACAATTGCCAAACCTCTTATTCTATTTTTTCACCTCTTACCCCCACCCCTCCCTAAATGGCAGGATGACCAGTAGATGTTAAATATATTAAAATATAACTTAGATACATAATAAGTATACATGACCAAAACATTATTTTGCTGTACAAAAGAACTCTGAACAAAAGACTCTGAATTATTGTAATTAAACATGAAGGAAATCAAAAAATGCAGGTGTAATAAATATAGGGATTAGGGAATTCAATGTAATGTTTTTTAGTCATCCCCAGAGTTCTTTTTCTGGTATAGCTGTTATTCATTACTCCCTTAGAAATGTTTGGTTGATCTTGTTGCGGGGATGGCCGATCCATCAGAACTGGTCATCATCTAGTATTTTTTTAAGTATAAATGATCCCTGGTCCTGCTCATTTCACTCACATCAGTTCTTGTAAGTCTCCCAGGCCTTTCTGAAAACACCTGTTGGTCATTTCTTGAACAAATTTCCATAATTTTCATATACAAAATTTATTCCCATTCTCCCTTGTGGAATTTCAGTTTCAGTTTCTACCACTACAAAAGGGCTGCCCCATTCTTCACATAATCCCTTTCCTTATTTTAATCTCTTTGGGATATAATCCCAAAGTATCACTCTGGATCAAAGGTATCACAGTTTGATAACGACATGTTCCAAACTACTCTCCAAAATGGTTGGTTCTTCCAAACTCCACCAACAATGAATCAATGTCCCATTTTCCCATCCCCTCCAACAATCATCTTATTTTTCCTTCATTTTGAATCCAGGTGTGAATAGTATCTTAGAGTTGTCTTAATTTGCATTTCTCTGATTAATAATGACTTGGAGCATCTTTTCATATGACTGAAATAGTTTCAATTTCTTCATCTGAGGTCTTTCGTATCCTTTTTTTTTCAAATTAGAAGGCGATTTTTTATAAATTAGAGTTAATTTTCTATATATTTTGGAAATGGGCCTTTATCAGAACCTTTGACTGTAAAATATTTTCCATTTATTGCCCCCTTCAATCTTTCTGCATTAGATTTGTTTGTACAAAAACTTTTATTTGGTATTAAAATTTTTCTATTTTGTGTCAGTAATGATCTCAGTTCTGCTTTTTCAAAGACCCCCTTCCCGGTCTGGATTAAACTATCCTATTTCCTCTAATTTATTAATGATTTCATTCTTTTCCTAGGTCTGAACCCTTTTGACCTTATCTTGGTGTCGGCGTTAGTTGGATCTCTAGTTTCTGCCATATTAGTTTCCAATTTTCCCAAATTTTTATCAAACAGTAAGTTCTTATCCCAAAAGCTGGATCTTTGGGTTTTCAAAGACTAGGTTGCTTTATTTTGTTGACTTTTTTCCGAACCTACTCTATTCCACTGATAACTAATCTATTCCCTGCCAATACCAAATAGTTTTGGTAACTGCTGCTCTATAATATAATTTTTAGATCTGGTACAGCTAACCACCTTCATTTGATTTTTTTTTCATTAATTCCCTTGAAATTCTTGACCTTTTGTTTTCCATATGACTTTGTTTTTTTTTTTTAGGTCATTAAAATAGTTTTTGGGTCTATTGGTATACGCTAAATAAATAATTAGTTTAATAATATTGTCATCTTTATTATTTTTCGCCCTATCCAAGGCATTTAATATTTTTTCAATTGGTTGATCAGACTTAATTTGTGTGAAAAGTGGTTTAATTTTGCTCATAAAGTTTCTGATTTTCCCTTGGAATGATTCTAAATATTTTATATTATCAGTAGTTACTTTAAATGGAATTTCTCTTTCTCTGACTTTTGTTTATTAGTGATATAAAAAATCTTTTGATGACTTATGTGGGTTTATTTTATAAAGCCTTTCTAAAGTTGTGGATTATTTCTAATAACTTTTTGGGGCTCTGGGGTTCTCTAAGTATACCATCATGTCATCGCAAAGAGTGATAATTTGGCTTCCTCATTGCCTATTCTTTTCCTTTAATCTCTTTCTCAGCTCTTATTTATATAGCGTTTCTAATCAATTTAAATAGTAACTGATGTGGGCACCTTTTTCCTCAGATCTTTTGGGAATGTTTGGTTTGTCTCCATTACATATGATGCTTACTGATGGTTTAAATGATGCTGTATTATTTTGGAAAAGTCCATTTATTCCATATCTCAAGTGTTTTTAATAGGAATGGATGTTGGATTTTATCAAATGCTTTTCTGCATCTATTGGGGAATATATGGTTTTGTAATTTGGTTATTAACATGGCCAATTATTTGATAGTTTTCCTAATTTGAAAAATTTTTATAAATCCTACTTGATCATAGTTATTTCTTGGAGATGATTTTTCTGTAGTCTTTTTCTAATTCTTTTTAAGATTTTAATAATTTCATTAGGGATTGGTCTAATTTTCTTTCCCTTTTTCACTACCTGGTTTTTATCATACCATGTCTGTGTCATAGAAGGAATTTGGTGGACTCCTTCATTCCCTATTTTATCAAATAATTTATATACATTGGGGCCAATTGTTCTTTAAATGTTTGGTAAAATTCACGTAAATCCATCCTTTCCAAATTTTTCTTGGGGAGTTGTTTAATTGCCTGTTTTTTCTTTTTCTGAAATGGACTATTCAAAAATTTACTTCCTCCTCTTTAGTCGGAAGTCTATATTTTTAGGTGATCCATTTCCCTTAGGTTATCAAATTTATTGGCATAAGTTGGCAAAATAATCTATTATTTCTCTAATTTCCTCTTCCTTGGTGGAAAGTTCTCCTTTTCATTTTAAGTACTAATTTCATTTCCTCCCTCCTTTTTCTAATCAGATTTAAAGGCTTATCTATTTTTTGGCTTTTCATAGAACCAACTCTTGTTTTATTAATTGTTCAATGGTTTTTTACTTTAATTTTTTAATTTCCCCTTTTAATTTTAAATTTCCAATTTATATTTGATTTGTTTTTAATTTGGTCTTTTTGTTTTTTAGTTGCAAATATTCATTAATCTTTTCTTTCTCTTTTTTTCAAGTGCCTCTAAGGATTAAATTCCTCTTTTACCCTTTGGCTGCATCCACATTTTGGTATGATGTCTCATCATTTTCATTATCTTGGTGAAATTATTATTTATCTATAATTTTTTTTCCCCAATCATTCTTTAAGATGGAATTTTTGTTCCAATTATTTTGGTCTATTTCCCCTAATTTTTTTGTTGAATGTGGTTTTTTTGCATCATGATCTGAAAGAAAGCATTTATTTTCTGCTTTCTTGTTTAATTGAGGTCTTTATTCCTAATTTGGGTCAATTTTGAATGGTTCCATAACTGCTGAGGAAAAAGTATATTCCCTTTATCTCCATTCAATTTTCTCCAAGATCCAACATACCTTTTTCAATTTCTGTTTCTTCTTTAATTTCTTTCTTATTTGTTTTGTGGTTTGATTTGTCTAATTCAGGTGCAAAGGTTGGTCTCCTACTTTACAGTTTTTTTGTCTTTTCTTTTTAACTCTCTTAACTTCCCCTTTTAGGGTAATACCACTTGGTGCAATATGTTTAATATTGATATTGCTTCGTTGTTTATGCTACCCTTTGGGGATTAGTTTCCTTCCTTATCTCTTTTAATTAGATCAATTTTTTCTTTTGCATCGGATGGATGGCCCCTTTTTGCTCACCTAAACATAAAGATTTTGCTCAGCCTTTTTACCTTTACTCTTATGTATCCCCTGCTTTAAATGTGTTTCTTTAAACAACATTTGTAGGGTTCGACTTTTATCCAGTCTGCTTCTGCCTCCTCTTTATGGGGGGTTTCCCATTCACATTTACGGTTAGGTTACTAAATCTGTTTTCCTCCATCCCCCCCGATTGTGCTTTCTTATTCTTGCCTCCCCCCAACCCTCTTTCCCCCCAAACTTATGGCCCCTCTTGTTCAGTCTTTCCTCTTTATAATCCCTCCCTCCCCCCGGGTCCTTCCCCTTCCCCCTTATTCTCTTTTTCTTTTCCCTTTTCCTCTCCCCGTTTTTTTAATGGGGCAGGGGGAATTTTCTCTAAAACAAATGTCAATTTTTTTCCAGCCAAGTCTGATGGGTAAAGATTACAAATTTCCTCCCCTCTCTAAATTCCCTCAGATTATGTTTCCCTTAGCCTCTTTGTGGGTTGGTTTCCCTCTTTTTCCCCCTTCCCCCTTTTTCCCAGTCCCTTTTCCATATATCTTCCCTTTTTTTTAGTTATATCATACTTCAAATTTTATTATTTTTTGTATATCCACAACAAAATCAATTCTCAAGTTATTTTTACCCTGCATTCTTGAGTTCTATTCTTGGAGATCAAATTTTTTGTTTAATTCTGGTTTTCTTCGAAACAAATTTTTTTGTTTATTTTCCATCTTCTTCCCTGGAAGAAAATTCCACAGCTGGGTAGTTTATTCTTGGCTGCATCCAAGTTCTTGCCTTTGATATCATATTCAGGCCCCTTCTTTCCTTTAATGTAGGGGGCAGCCCGATCCTGGGTGATCCTTTTGTGGCACCTCGGTTTTAAATGGTTTTTTTGGCTGCTTGTAAAATTTTTTCCTTTATCGTGGTTCAAAATTTTTGCCCCTATTCCTTTTGTTTTATTTTAGGGTTTCTTTCGAAGGTGTTGATGAATTCTTTTCAATCCTATTTTCCTTCTGATTCTTTACATCTAGGCAGTTTCTTTGATGATTTCTTGAAAAAAGGTATCTAGGCTCTTTTTTTCATCATAGTTTGGAAAAGTCCAATAATCCTCAGATTATTCCCTCTAGTCTTTTTCCGTTTCATTTTAGCAATGATAATTCATGGTTTTCCAGTTTGTCATTTTTTGGTTTTGTTGACTGTTCTTTTTAATCATCATTAGTTTCAATTTTTCAGTTCTAATTTTTAAAAATTATTTTTCTTCATTACTTTTTTATTCTTTCTGTATATGTCCAATTGGGTTTTGAAGATTGTTTTTTGGTCTGTGGAATTTTTTTCCATTTCACTAATTTTTTTTAGTAATTATTTTCTTTTTCAATTCACGATTCTACTTTCTTCTGTTCTTTGTCTTTTCAATTCGGATCCTACTTTCTAGTGTTTTTTTTTCAATTCACAATTCTTACTTTCCTTATTTTTTATTTTCAATTCAATTTGCACTTCCTGGGGAATTTTAACTTTTCAATTCTATTTCAGGAAGTTGTTTTGCTCTCTAATAAAGGCTTCTCTTTCTTTCCCATTTTCTTCAACTCTCTTTTGGGACTTTTAATGCTCTCTTCTTAGAGCATTAATAAGGGGACAGTCTGATGCTTTTGCTGTTTGGGTCTCTTCAGGTTTTGACCTGCTCTTTTTCTGCATAAAATGTCGATTATTCTTTTCTCTTTTTATTCTGTTTTAAAAGCCTTTAGGGTGGTCTCTAGGCAGGGGTTACCACTTCCTCTCCAGAGCAGGGAAAGATTAAAAGATTTCCGGCTCGAGGTATGGGGGTCTCTGGGATTTTCCCCCCCCAACAGGGGAATGGATTCAGCACTTTGGAAAACTATCAAACAGCTTATGGGCTAGTGGATTGGTTGCCCCTAGGCAAAAAGTGGTGAAAGTTCACCCCCGGGCGGCCCTTTGGGACTTGGTTTGCGCGGCCGGACCAGACCGCCCGGAACTCTCCCCAGTGTCTCTGCCAACTCAGCCCCTGGAAAAGCTCTATGGCCCCAACCAGCTCCCCACTGTGCAGATTGGGTAACTCGGCTCGTCCTCCTCCGTGCAGGATCACAACTCCCAAGGAAAAGCCCCTGCGGGGTTGGGGCTGCGGCGCAATGCTGGATTGTGCTTTCACCCCTGGTTTGGACTCTCCTCGGAACCCTAATTTCTCTCCCCTTCTTGATCTCCCCCTTGGCCCCGGAACCAACCTTTTGGGGGAACTGCAATTTTCTTCCCGGTGAGTTTTTCTATTTCTTATCTTTCAATTTTAGATCAAGACTATTTTTGATCGATATAATATTGTACAGGAAGAAAGAGCAAAAGCCGGTGTCTTCTCCCATCTTGGCTCCGCCCCCCCAGTTCATACCTCTAAAAGAGCATATAAAAGGAAGAACCTCAGTCAAGAGTCAGTAGAACTGGCGATTCAGAGAGAGCTGGAGGCTGAAGCTGGCAGAGGCAAAGGACAAGCAACAAGAGCTCTTGGAACCAAGGAAAACTTACCGGACTATTTTGAAAGAGACAATAAAGGATCTGACCTTTTAACAGCTGGCTGCATTTGAGGTGATTATTACTTTGAACTGAAACTAAGGCTGCCTCCAGAAGCTCCCCGAGAAATCTGCTCCCAGAGAACGAGCATAAATTAAAAAAGAACACTACAGGGTACAGAGTATGTTCCATGTTTTTGTTTGCCCATATTGCCCAACTTAATAAGCTCAAATGTCTGTTGTAAGGGAAAAACAAAAAATAAAGTAAAATGAGTGCTGATTGTACAGCATAAGTTCAAGCTGAGGAATGTGATTATAAGCAGCAGCTTCTTTTGTACTATTATATAAAGAAAACACCTGAAATTTTTAAAATAAAATTTTAATGTTATAGTTTACATTTTCTAAACATCCAAATGTCCTTACATTTTCTAAACATCCAAATGTCCTTACCCTAGCATCTTATATTAAGATGTCCAGGGCCTAATAATGGGTAGGAGACAAGAAAAACCCTCCCTACAGGTGAATGTATGGCCATGAGCAAAGACCCTGGAGATAGAATCACCAATACCTATCAGGTTGTTTATTGTACCCAGCACTGATTGTCTCTAAGACAAATGCAATAACCTTTATCTATTCTCTTTTTTTCTTCTGCCCTAAATAGTCATCTCTGACGAAGTAGGTAAGTCATTAAACAGAAGTGTAAAGATATTTCCTTTAGAAACAAATTCATTATTTATTATTGTTTTTAAACTTTTTGCTGATTTCTCTTAGGCTAATTGCCATATCCATTTCTATCATATATCCTACAGAAGAGCCAAGACTGAAAACAAATCCAAGAAACAAGAAAAAGCACCAAGAAGGGAAAGGTATGCAGGTGATAGAACTGTCAGTGGTTAAAATTAGGCTCAGTTTATTTTAACATGTGTAAAACGTAAGGGGATGTGCCAAAGGAACCTGGAATTTTTCCTTAATCATTTAATTAATTGAAGTCTTTTTGGACAAAACAGATAACATACCTTTTAAGAGAGCAAGATGGCAAAATACTGTTTAGTAATAGAATTAAGTGTTCAGATCCACACTGTATAGTTGCTAGAACTAATAAAAAGTGCTGGAGTTTATTAATGAGAAGAATGACATGATCAGACATTAGTAAGGTCACTTATGTAGTAATATGGTAGATGGAGAAGAAACAGATTTGAGATGAGTTGCTGACTTAATCAGGAGATTAATGTACAGTTGAGAGAGAGAATATTGGACTAATTTAGATTCTTTTATTCTAGAAATTGGAATGATGCCTACCTGAGTTCAAGGAATTTAAAATTGAGGAAATTTGTTCAGTTTCTCTTCCATTCACTTCAGTTGTAAACAAATGCCTCTCCAAATGAATGATTGTATTGCAACCCTGAGTGTGAAACAGAGAAGAGAAAGAGAAACACAGTTATGAAATTTCAGTGTTAAAAGGAAATTTGCTAAAGGAGATGCAATACATTTATCCAGAGAAAACATGGGAAGCTGCAGGCCTCTTTCTCTGTGTCCATATTAGGGTGATGGTTTGGCACTTCCCAAAATTACATTATTGTGAAAGCTCCAAAAATGGCATATTGACTTTACTTTTTAAAACAAAACAAAACAGGAAAGTCCCCAAATTCAATGTGTTTTGGAAATGCTTCTTTCTTTTCTAGGATTTTAATGTAGTGATTGCTGGCAAAGAAAGGGTTGTCTGCTGTAGTGTTCTTTTTAGGGTGCCAAAATATACCATCCAGACTAGCTCTCTGGAGGATCTTGGGGCCAGCCGGAGTCCTTGGTCTTAGTGGAGGAATGAAGGAGGCAGGAGACTCAAGAGGATGGTCAAAGATGGAGTCAGTTTATTTCAAGTCACCTCAGCCCTTAAATACCTTAGTTAAGATTATATCACCATAACCACTGTGCAAGTGCTAAGTATTAGCACCCTGCTATTGATATGTAAGCATCCTTTGCTTCAAGTAGAACAGGGGTGGTTCTGCCCTCCTTGACTTCTCAGGAAGGCTGAGAGCCCTTAGGGGAGATGGGGAGCCAAATCAGACCTTGTCAGCAGGTTCCCCCTGGGCTGAACGGTCTTATACCTTACCTGGAGTTCCCCCACTATCTGCGGTCCTCTGCTGTCTGCCCTTCTGCCTTCTGATTTGTGTTTGGGGTTTTTTTGAGCACAGTGGTTGAAGGAGATGAAAGAATGAAAATTTATTGCTCCATGACTCAATCAAGGTTGGCCAATAAGGAGAATATGTACAGTATTGCCTCCTAAAGGCAACTGGCAGCCAGCTTACCTCTCCCAGGTCTTCAAACGCTTCTGGCCACAACCAGCACGCGACACCCCAACAGAATACCCAAATTACCTTGTTCAGTAGTAGAAGCTTATTGTCTGGATTATATCTTGACTCCTTCACCAGTTCTCTTACACAAATATTTATAGGGCATATGTTAATTAACCCCAGCAGCAGGTATTAGCCAATCATAAGGGAAGACATGTCCCTTGAGGTACATGCTTAATACAAGTTTCCTTATCTCTAGGAAGAATCTGTTCCCAGAAAGGAGCTGCAGAAGTCATACCTGGATGCTCTAGGGCAGTGGTCCTCAAAGTGTAGTCCAAAGAATTGTTGGGGTCTCTGAAACCTTTTCAGAGTGTCTATAAATTCAAAATCATTTTTTATTTCTAATATAGTAAATAGCTATAAATATAACCCATGTGAACAAAAATTCTTTGAACAGATCCTCGATAGTTTTTAACAACATGAAGATACTGAGAACAAAAGTTTGAGAACCACTGCCTAGGGGTTAGGGCCCTAGTTACCTTGTTTTGGTTTTCTATCCGTTGCTTAGGCTCTAAGAGTACAGTCATATCTTTGCTGCCTGGGTAAAAGTAGACACTTTAAGGAATTTTTCTTAGGTAAAGAAAGGAAGACTGCTCATTTTAGAAGGAAAAGCAAAAATCAAGATATAGTTAATACTTCCTGGATGTGTAATACCTATCTAACAAATGTCAGAAGAATATCTTAGGGTCGTTTTCTCTAACGTGGGGCCAAAGACCTCAGAGTTGTTTATGACTCAGATTTTGGAGGCAGGGAATAGAAGATAAACATAAGACCTCAGTTATTAATATAGGTGGACCTATGTATAGACATATATATATATATATATATATATATATATTCTTTAGTAAGTAATTTTGCTTAATTTATATTCCTTAGAGTAAGGAAGGATAGCATTTGTGTTTACACAGCTCCACAAAGCAAAATCTTAACCCTTCACATATAAGAAAATAGTATATAGAACTTTAGAAACCAGAAGAATGGAGAGGCCCATAGTCATATGAACATTTAAAAGCAGATAAATATGAAAGATGAATTCAATTGAAATTCATGAAATTTTTTAGAATTGAAAATACTTGACAATTTCTTAGATATGTAGGGTGAGGGACAGTGTATGGTGCAAAATGAGACAACATGGAAGAAAGAATGGGTGGTGTCCTCAAGAGCTAAGTTTTGGGGAAAAGTAATTAGTTCACTTTTGAATGTATTGGCTTTGAGATTCTGTGGTGGACGGCTTTTGTGAGCTCATGACATATGAGCCCTTTGATCTCAAAAGTGAGATGAATGAGACAGGGGTCTCATAGGGTGTGAAAAGAGCTCCAGTTTATTTATTATGCTGTACAGCCTTGTTGATATACATTTTTGCAACTGTGATCAGCCCGTGGACAATAGGCAGTCCACAATCACCATTCAGAGAAGCAGCTCGTGGGCATTGCTTATGCATGGTACTTACCAATGGGAGGAGAGCCGGTCCAGCAATTCAGCAGCTCACTCACAGGCGAGAGGCCCTGTCCAGGCATCCCTGGTCATGTAGCCATTGGCTGTGACCCTCCTGCTCACTCATTCCCAGGATGATAAATCAATGCTCCTTGTTCAACAAGGGCATTTCTACAATGTGGCAGAAAACTTGTTGTGCATCAAGGGTCAAGGTGGCCTCGGTATTCCCTTTCAGCAGAATCCATAATCTAACAAGATTCTGATGAAAATTCAGAAAATTCAGTGTGAACTGTATAATAGGAAATTGGTTATGTGGTGTTGGAGCTCAGAAAAAAGACTAGAGTTAGATAGATCTGGATATCACTTGTATAGACAGAATATTTGAACACTTTGGGAAAGGACTCATGCTTATCATGTCTCAAGTCAGTCAACAGGCATTTATTAAGTACGTACTGTGCTTAATGCTTGGGATAATGAATAAAAGTAGAAAGAAAAATAGTCTGTGTCCTATAACAATTGGTGTTCGAGTAGGGAAAGAAGAAAAATTAAAAAAAAAAAAAACTTGACAAGTTGGGTTTGGGAGGAGATACCTGCCATCAGGCAAGGCAGAGAAAGTTCTGAATACAACCTAGAGAGTAATAGCCCGGAGTGCCTGCCTTCAATGCAGGTTCTTAGAGGAGTCATCCAATTTGAGGGAAAGGTCTGGGAAGTTGAAGGGGCTTCAATTGTGTTAGTTCCTTGACTGGAAGAGCTTTTAGAAAGAAATGATTTCTGAGGCATGGTGTAAGAAAGTCAGTGTATCCTGGAGAGGAGCCAGTTGGTAGAATGCACAGAAGGCAGGTTTCAGCTCACGAAAAGGAAGGGCTCTCAGCTTTTTACAGCTACCCTCCAGAATTGAGGAGCCCCTTAGGATGTGGTGAGTTCCCATGACTTGTTTGTATGAGGACTCTGGACAAGCTCTTGTTGGGAATATTATAGAAGCTTCTTACAATGCTTTGTATCCTATTTCTTTGAAATAAAAATAAAGGACTGTTCAAAGGAAGAAGTGATTTGATAACCCTTCAGGACACTTTGTAAATCCAATTATTCCTTAATTATAGCACAGAGTCATCATCACCAAAGAATAAAAACTAATATAAGGTAGTCAGAAATGAGATCAAAATGGGCATAACAGAAGGGAACACTGTAGGAGTTGAGAAATCATACATTTGGAATGATCAGAAGAAAGACTCATGGGATAGTGGGATTTTCTTGGATTCTTAGGAACTGACAAGATTTTGACAGAGGAAATGTTTTTTGGTGAGCCCAAGACATTCTAATTACCATTTATTGTTTCTTATGCCTGAAATTCTCACTGTCATCTCCAGGCTTACAGAAAGTCTCAGCTAAAATCCTACCTTTTGCAAAAAGACTTTCCCAGTGTCCCTTCTGTTAGTGCTTTCCTGCAGAGATTATTTACAATTTATCTTGATTATATCTTGTTCATGTCCACTGTTTGCATGTTGTTTCCCTTATTAGATTGCAAGCTTCTTGAGGATAGGATTATTTTTGTCATTGTTCTTATCCCCAACTCTTGGGAAACTACCTGTCGTATAGAAGGCAATAAATGTTTGAGGAGTTGACTTGTGGATTTCAATGGCATAACATGAACTATGCAAAGGAGGGTAGGAAGCTCCTGAAAGGGAAGCTGGGAGAAAATAAGATGGACAAATAAGGCCTTGAAATACGGTGTAAGGTTAGACATTGTCCTGTGAACAAGACAGAGACATTGAGGCTTCTGATGTGGGCTGTGTTTATGTTTCAGAAAGATCACTTAAGCTGAGGTGCGGGCAAGGTTTGGGGGCTTTCCTTGGACACCAGATGTGAGAAGAGGGCAAACCCAGGGGGCAGCACTTCACCTTTATATGGGCTTTGGGAACAGTGGTGCCCTAGTCATGATCTCAGGGACATTTCCCAAAGACCCCTCAGCAAATATAACCCTGAAATCTCTGTTTTGTTTGTTGTGACTTTAGATGAAAGAAATAAGTACCGAGAACGAATGAAAGAGAAATTCCAGCTCATGAGGGAGAGGAATTCTCGTCCTGGGGAGCATGAGCTCTTTCACCACCGATTCACACAGCTGCTGCTTCTTCGAGGTTATCGGTACAAGGAACAGAAGCATCATGAGCTCCTTGTTTATGGATGGGAACACACTGAGTTCATGCAGGAACGAGGGCAGCTTATAGAGATGGTAGCGTTATTTGATCCCTTTAAGGAGACAGGTGTCCAACCACGCACTGTTGTGCTGCAAGGGGCTGCTGGTATTGGGAAGACCACCCTGGCCAGCAAGGTGATGTTGGACTGGGCAGAAGGAAACCTCTTCCAGGAGAGGTTCGACTATGTTTTCTATCTCACCTGCAGAGAACTGAACCCATTAGGAGAGAGAGAAATTAGTTTTGCTGATTTAATTGCCAATGACTGGCCTGGCCCAAAGGCTCCCATGGCAGAGATCATGTCCCAGCCAGAGAGACTTCTGTTCATCATTGATGGTTTAGATGAACTGAAATTCCCTTGTAACGAGCACAGATATGATCTATGCAAAGACTGGAAGCAGAAGGAGCCAGTATCCATCTTGCTGAGCAGCTTACTGAGGAAAACCTTGCTCCCTGAAGCCTGCTTGCTGCTCACAACAAGACTCACTGCTCTGGGGAAATTTTGTCCTTTGTTAGAGAGTCCACGTCATGTGGAGATCCTGGGCTTCTCGGTGCAGCAGAGGAAGGAGTATTTCTGCAAATTTTTCAGAGATAAAGATTTGGGTAAAAAAGCCTTTCATTTAGTAAAAGGCAATGACACACTATTCACTATGTGCTCCGTTCCCCTGATGAACTGGGTTGTCTGCACTTGCCTGAAACAGCAGATGGAGAAAGGACAAGATCCTGTCCAGGCTTTGAAAACCACCACTGCCCTCTACATGTGTTATCTTTCCAATTTAATCATCCCTGATGACAAAAACTTCATCCCTCAGCACTTGAGGGGTCTGTGTCGCTTGGCTGCTGAGGGGATCTGGGACAGGAAACTGCTGTTTGAGGAGGAGGACCTCAGGAGGAATACCTTGGAGGCAGCTGATGTCTCTGCCTTCTTAGACATGAATCTTTTCCAGAAAGACAGTGGCTGTGAAAACTGCTACAGCTTCATTCACTTGAGCTTCCAAGAGTTTTTTGCTGCCATATTCTATGTGATGAACACAGAGAAAGAAGGGATGAAGAGTTCTGATGCCTCCATCCCAGGTGTCAGAGAACTTCTGGAGGAGTGTAGTGGGCTTAATTCCAGCTTTGTGGTTCTGGTGGTCCGCTTCCTGTTTGGCTTCCTAAACGTAGAGACAGCAAAGGAGCTGGAGAGAAAATTCAGATGCAGAATGTCACTGAAAATCAAGTCACAGTTACTGCAGTGGGCTCAGGGAGAGACTGAAAGAAATATACAATACCATCAGTCTATGCTTTATTTCCGAGAATTTTATTCTCACTTATATGAGACTCAAGACTCTGAATTTGTAACACAGGTGCTAGATAACATCCAAGAAATTAAAGTACAAGTTTACCACCAGTATGATGCCCTGAATGCAGCTTTTTGTATTAAGCACTGTTATAAGGCAAGAAAAATATCTTTGTGAGTATCTTCATTTCTTTCTTCTTTTTTTTTTTACTTTACAATTTAAATTTTATTAGAAAAATTTTTACATGATAATCACATTTCTCAGAATGTCCTCTGTGTGTTTACATAAAATATGCTAAAATTAATATCTGTAATGACACCTTGTTATCGTAAGTTGTCATACTTGTTTAAATCAAAACTCTTGTGCACCCATATATGTTTAATGGTGATTGGAATCCTTACAGTTGTTAATTTTAGCACAAATACTTAATTTATCACTTTTTCAAATTTGAGTAAAATTGGACAATTATTCTATGGCATATCTATTCCCAAGGGATATTAGTCTACATAAAACACATAGGGTGCTATATTTTGTGTGTTAATTTTTCAAAAAGAATGTTCTATAAAGTAGGAAATAAGTGTAAGGAAAATAAGAGGTTTACAAAGTACAAATAGCTTATCAAGTTACTTTTTATAAAATGAGAAATATGTATCTATTATAAATCAAGGTGCTATAAATTGGTAGTTTGCAAAATACACAATTGTATTGTGAGTTTTGTCTAAATGTCACTTAAATTATGAAATTGATATAGATGATTCTATAAATAATCAATATAAGTTGTTCATCAATCCTTGCATCCCAGTAATGGTTCCCAAAGTCCAACATCATGAATTACAATCAAATACATTTTTCAGCAGACCTTATTTAAGCAATTAAATCAAAGTAACTATGACCTGAGTAAGTACAATTGTTCAAGTAAAATAAATCTAATTTTTTGGTTTTATTATTAGCAGTTAATTATAAGTGCAATTTCTCATATTCTCATATACTTTCCAGACCAGTTCCCTTTTCTTTTTAATATGCAGGTGCAATATACTTTGTTTATAGAATATTTCAATTCATATAAAAACTGTTAATACATACTGTAGGTGAATACCATATTTAAATTCCACCCTAATAACTAAAATTATAAATAAAAAAACTTGAAAGCACTTTAATTATTCTTTAAATACTTGAGTATGATCCCTCCTTCATATGGGAGTTTATTAAGATAATTGGAAATAACTGATTCTAACATTGACTCTCAAAAGAGGAGCCCTGTCTTTACAAAATATTAATAGTTTATAAGTTGATCTTTTTGGATCTTTTTCAAAAAGAACTTTTATCCTATGCTATCATATTCAAAGTATTCACACTTGGAAAACATAAAATCAAAGTCTAAAATAAATTTTGATACAATATTGTTAAATTTTTCTATATGAGAAAAATGAGTAGTATTTTGCTTGTAAATATGTAATAGAATACACTTAACAGGAATACTACTATATTATTGTACTTCATATGTCATATTGATCATGATAAGTAAAATATACTATCTGGAGAAGAAATAAGAAAGTTTAAGGTCTTTGGATGTCATCTATCATCATTACACAAATTCTAGAATTGTGTAGGTGTAATATTGCTGTACAATATGAATTTAGAACATTCCCAGCTATGTTTTAGTAGCCATCTCAACTATGAATACTGGCTACATGTTTTATACATATCTAAAGAGGATTAACAAAAAATTCTAATCCTCTAGGTATCAAGCTAACCTTGGTTTCTGAAACTAATCATTTTAGAAGTTATTACTTTTTAGATGGTGGCTAGGTTTTCATGTTAATTTTTATTTCTATTATCACAGAAAGCATTTGGATTGATTCATGTATTTCTTGTGTCTTGAAGCCTTTACTGGGCTCTTTGCAGACAGATTGAACTATGGATCTTTCTTTTGAGGGAGCCCAATGTTTTACTTTCAGCTTTGGCCATAGGACCAGCCCAGAATGTCACTCTGGCTTTTCTTTCTTTGGGGACAGAGAATTTTGGGACCAAAGAGTCAAATGCTACTGACTGTTTAAAAATTGCAATTGTAGAAGAGATCCCTAATGGATAATAGTTTTGTCTTTGCCAGAAAAAAATAAAACCCAGGCACTAATTCAAACCAGTATGTCATAAGTGGGTTTGTCACATAAATGGTGAAAAGAACACTACTGTAGTTTGCTGCACTGGCACAAAGAAGGGCAAAGTGCAACAATGCCTGGCATTTGGCTCTTCATCTTTGATGGTGGATTTCATTTATTAGGCATCTACTATGTGGAAGCACTAATTAGATTCTGGAGACAAAAGAAAACGTTTACAAGGAGATTGTATTCTATACTTTTGGTGTCTACAGTGCTCTATGTTTCTTCTCCAAATTTTCTTTATGATAAATGACTTAAAATTTCTGGGAACCAGGGCAGTTGGGTGGTATAGTGGATGGATTACCAGCACTGAAGTCAGGAGGACCTGAGTTCAAATCTAGCCTCAGACACTTAACACTTCCTAGCTGTGTGACCCTGGGCAAGTCACTTAACCCCAATTGTCTCAGGAAAAAAAAAAGCTGGGACCATTTCCAAGTGGCATATCTAGGAATGTAATACATAACTCCAAGTGCAATTACAGCAAAATAAACACTTGTAAGGGTGCCTTTGAAGGGAAAAATGACAGAAAACAAAATAAAAATGAAGCCTGAGCAGTATTAGAAAAGTTTTAAATGATCTTACCCCTTCAGTTGGGAAAGTTATGGGCTCAATGTATTTATCTAAGCCTTTGCAATTTAATCTCTTTTAGCACTGGCTGGGGTTGTCATCTCTTCTCTCCTGGGACATTCTGGGAGTAACTTTCCGTTCCCTTGTTCTAATGGCAATTCCTCATGACAAATTCTTCAGTTGCTGAGTCCTATAGAGAGCTTTCGGTATAATGGGATCTCTTCTTATTCTGAATAACTGAGTCTGTCATTGTAAATTCTGGGCTTCTGTGCATGTCAAATATTTAGAGATCTTTCCCATCATTCTTTGAGGTTTTTCCCTCTTTCTTTCAACTAACTGATCCAGATATTGGTTTTAGCATTGCCACTGAGCATTGGAGGGTTTGAGTAAGAAAACAATGGGGAAAAGGTGTTGAGGAGGAAGCAGGAGTTTGAGTGAAGGCCAAATGTATCTGGCGGTGAGCCAGTACTTGGATTTGTCTAAGATATATCAGCCTTGGGAGTCCCAAGCTAATGTTACTTCTATTCTCCTTGAAAATTGTTACAATTTACAAGGAAGGATCTTTTCACTTTTGCCCTTCAGAAAAACATGTACAGACATTAATATTGGCAGGTAACTTGACTGCCACTGATACCAATAACAAATTCTCTCATTTTTCTCTAGTTATTCTAATTTTGGTTTACCTGCTGGTATTTGGCAAGAGCTTTTTTCCATAGTCAACAAGAATCCAGACCTGAAGGAGTTAATGCTGGGCAGCTTTGAATTTGATGACTCATGTATGGAAAACCTTTGTAAGGAACTAAACAATCCAAACTGCAAACTGGAAAAACTGACGTAAGTATAAATTGGCCCCATGTCTGGGGTAACTATGAGTGTGTGAGTGGGAAATATGAGGTAAAGAACTGAGGTGTGAAAAAGAAAGATCTTAGGAGGCAAAGAAAGGATGGACCTGAATCTAAATGAGTGGAAAAATAGGATGATGAAAAGTAGAGGAAAAAAAAACCAGAGGGAAAATGGATCTATACCCTTACCACCACTAATCGATATTAGAAATATTAGTTAAAACAACAACAAACAAAAGAGAATGAAATTAAAGTTATACATATTAGCAAAAAGAAAAAAAAACCCTGAAATTATCTCTATTTCTTTGATGACATGATGGTATCTTCTGAAATCCTCAGAGAGTCAATGAAGAAACTAATTAGTAATAGATTCATACATTTAGAGCTTAAAAGGAGAACAAGATGTTCTTCCTCTGATTTTACAGATAAAAACCTCAAGACTCATTGACATTAATTAAGTCATACAATCAGAATTTAAACTAAGGTTGGTTGACTCCAAATCCAATACTATAGCATTAGTAAGATAGCAAGGTACAAAATTTATCTATTTGCAAATTGCCAGCAAATCATGTTTTTTTTTGGTAAAATAGGAATATACATATGCTCATATGTATGATTACATATATAAATATATAGGCACATATTACACATGTATATATGACATGTATATCTATATACATAGGATAAGATTATGAACTATTCTATCTAAAATATATAATTTTATTTATATATTAAAAACACATACTTTAGATTTTTTTCTATTTTTATTTTTGAATGATATCCAGAAGCAACATCTCCTTTGTACTAGGTATTGCACATGGTGCAGGAGAAGAAATGATAAGTATTATACACTCAGTGCCCTTAAAGACTTCATGTTTTGTCTGTATAAAGTTTTCTTCTTTATAGATGGAATAGAAGAATTTTGAGGGAACATACTGTTTCATTTTTGTTTTTTTATCCCTAGTATTTAACACAGTGTCTGGTACTTAATGAATGCTTAGTGATTGATCAAAATCCGTAGAAAATAAAAAAAAGCAGAAAACATACAAACAAGATTTATATAAATACAATTTTTTACAGAAATAAAGAGATATAAATAATGAGAGGTTGAAAATGATGATGATCTCTTAATTTTTAAGGCTTAATAAATATTATACAAATTAAGTTACCATGGAAATATTTTATAGAATCAGAAAAAAGTAACAACAAAATTTATTTCGTTAATCAAAATTTTCAGTTTCAGGGGAAATAATAGCAAAAAAATACAAATAAAGGAAATTAGAAGACTTCAAATTCTATTATAAAGTATCAAATTTGTTTGGTAGTTGTTAAAATAGAGAAGTAATTAAGGACAGGGGATGAGATAAAGAATAAACAGAAAGCTTTGAAAATAATAATCCTCAGTGGGATTAAGCTAAGAATATAATATTGAAAGGAAAATTCTCTTTCTGATCAGTTTAGCTCTGAATACTAGAAGGCAGTTTGATAGGAATTCAGTTTAAATCTCATACCACATACCATAGTTAGCTAAAAAATGGATTGTTTTTCAGTTATTTCAATCATGTCTGATTCTTTGTAACCCTTTTGTGAACTTTGGGGTTTTCTTGATAAGGATATTGTAGCACTTTGCCACTTCCTTTTACTTTTCATTTTATACCTGAGGAAACTGCCTAGAGTTACCCTATTAGTAAGTATCTGTGACCACATTTAAATGCAAGAAAAGTCTTCCTGACTCTAGGCTCAGCATTCTATCCACCAAACTAACTACCTATTTTCAAAATGCATTATACGATCTAAACATGATAATTTTAGCCATAAAAAATTAATGAGAACAAGATCAGTCACCTTCCTGAAATTTCTTAAATAAAAGAGAGAAAATAGACATTATTGAAAATCTAGTTCTTCTCTACTCTCTCCATCCTGCAGTCCCAGGGAAATTAGATTTTGTCTCTGGCACTACCCTTGACTTAGCTAGGCCAGCTGTTCTGTTCCAGATCTCCACAGCACTTCCCACACATCTCCACACAAAGCCATGGGCATAAAGGATGATACCATAAACAAATTAGGAGAACAAGGGATAATTTACCTATCAGATGTTTGGAGAAGAGAGGGATTTATAACCAAAGAAGAACTAGAGAACATTATGAAAGGCAAAATGGACAGTTTTCATTAATGATTAACATCATTCATTGTTAAAAAGTTTTTCCACAAATAAAATCAACAAAAACAAGATTAAAAGGGAAGTACAAAGTTAGGAAAAAATCTTTACAATCAGTGTTTCTGATAAATGTCTCATTTCTGAATTATATAAAAAACTGCTTCAAATTTGTAAAAATATAACTTATTTCTCAGTTGATAAATGGTTAAAGGATATAAACAGATACTTTTCAGATGATGAAATTAAAGCTACCTATAGTCATATGAAAAGATGCTCCAAATAACTATTGATTAGAGAAATGCAAATTAAAACAACTCTGAGGTACCATCTCACATCTCTCAGGTTGATTAAGATGATAGGAAAAGATCATGATAAATGTTGGAGATGTGGAAAAACTGGGACACTAATGCATTGTTGATGGAATTCTAATCATTCTAGGGTGTAATTTGGTACTATGCCCAAATGGCTACAAAATTGTGCAAATCTTTGACCAAACAGTACCATTACCTGCTCTGTAACCCAAGGAAATCATAAAGTAGAGAAAAGAATTCACATGTGCAGAAATGTAGCAGTTCTTTTTGTGGTGGCAAAGAATTAGAAAATTAGTAGATATCTCTCAATTGGGGAATAGCTGAACATATTGTGGTATATGAGAGAAATGAAATATTATTGTTCTGTAAAAAATGATGAACAAACTTGTAATGTTCTTCTCTAAATTGTAATGTTCTCTAGGAGCAGGTTTCTTGGGTGGCTTCTGGGGGCAGCCTTAGTTTCAGTTCAGAGTAATCACCCTAAAAGTACCCAGGAGTTAAAGTCCAAATCCTTTATTTTCTCTTTCCAAATATTCTCTCCTTCATTGGTCCCGGTTAGTTTTCTTAGAGACCTATATCTCTCCTTGGTTCCAAGAGCTCTTGCCGCAAGTCCTTTGCCTCTGCCAGCTTCAGCCTTTATGTCTCCAGCCAGCACAAAGGTGGAAGTTGGAATGAATCTGTCTCTGCTTCTGAAAGTGGGCTTGTGTGTTAGTGGGCTTGTCCTTTAGTGGGCTCCTCTTTATATATGCCCTCTTAAAGGTGTGAATCTTGTGGAACTCTAATAAGTACTAAGTACATTAGTGAACTAGGGAACTGTTAAATACTATGCTAAATTAGATAATTATATTGTCAATCAATTCCAGTGACTTAGCACCTTGTAAGAATCCTAACATCTCCCACTTTCTTTTGATTTAGAACATAGGTAGTCATGATGACCTCCCTGACTTCTCAAGGAGGTGAGAACCCCAAAAAAGGTGATCATGCCTTCCCTGACTGCTCAAAAAGGAATGAAAACATCATAAAAAGGAGGTGATCACGCCCTCCCTGACAAGTATAATCTTCTCTGGGAGCAGATTTCTTGGGGGGCTTTTGGAGGCAGCCTTCCTTTCAGTTCAGTGTAATAATCACCCCAAATGCAGCCAGGAGTTAAAGTCCAAATCTTTTATTGTCTCTTTCCAAGTCTTATCTCCTTCACTTGGGGCTCAGCTAGTTTTCTGGAGGCCTTTCGGATCTTGGTTTCAGTGTTCTCCACAGGACAGCCTGCCACCAATTCTCTATCTTCCTTCGTTCTGCCCAACTGAATCCTGGCTTCTGAGTCTCCCTGAGTGCATCCTGGTTGAAGCTCCTACCTTATATATGCTCTCTTAAAGGTGTGAATCTTGTAGTACTCTAATAAGTACTAATAAGTACATTAGTGAACTAGAGAACTGTTAATTACCCTGCTAAATTAAATAACTGACTTAGCACCTTGTAAGAATCCTAACACAAACTGATTTTAGAAAGGACTAGAAAGAATTACATAAATGAATGCTGAGTGCTATGCTCTCTATGGCACATAGGTGATTTTTGATCAAATATTATCCCAAATAAGAGATATCAGTATACTTTCTTCTCTTCATTTTGGAAGAGAGAGGACTTTGGATGTCTAATGTTGCATATGCTGACAGACTTGCATCCATGTTGGTTTGTTTTGTGGAAATATTTTCCCTGCTCTTTTATTCCTTGTTATAAGTAATGGTTGTAGAACTGGGTGATGGGGAGATTTATTTAGAATTGAAAATATTATAAAAACAAGGCTCACCACAAGACATTTTTTCAAAATAAGAAGGATCGTGTGTGTATATGCAGCCTGTGTGTGCTGCAGTGGTGAAATGCCAACGATACTAATTATTCTTGTCAAGAAAAAGGTATCCAAATTAATTCCTCTCTCCTTTTCCACATTATTATTCCTAATATTTCCCAATCAGGATTAATTCTTTCTCATTTTCTTGCATTCCTTATATCATGTAATTGACGCAATATAGCACAAGCATGAGGTTCAGAATGGGAAGAATGGGCTTGGACATCAAGATATTAATCAGGGGAAGTTTTTAAGGAAATTAAAGTATCAAGGATGGAATGGGGATGTCAGAGGATAATGGCTATAAAGAATTGATGGCTCTGACTTCCTTCCCAGAAAAAGAAGAAAGAAGTAAATCCTGGAGAAAGAAAAAAATTCCTTTTTGATTGTGATCATATGTCTCCTACAGGTTGGCAGACTTCAAGGTAACTTACTCTTCTTGTCAGCATCTCTTCTCTGCTCCCAGTCTGAAAAGCCTGCACTTGAAAGGTGAAATTGTTAAGAATGATGACATGAAACTTCCACGTGAGACCTTGAGAAAAACGAACTGTCAGCTGGAGATATTAAGGTGAGTCTTCATAAACTTCCTCTCTTCAGAGGCTCTCGAGGATTAGGGACATAAAATGACAGTAAGCAGTAAGAGCCACCCGGACTTGGGGAGGGTGACTGCAGATTGCCTTTCTGAGGTCTGGCCAAGGCTTTAGCCATTCTAGCTCCTCTGGGAATTTGGTGCAGTAGGCCCTTCTCTTCACCAGGCTCTGGGGCCAATTTGTACGGTGAGTGCCAGCTTCCCTCTGATGTCCTACTGTGACTTCTCTGACCTTCCCTCGATCTGGCTCCAGGAATGGATAAAAGTTCTCCCTAATGTTGTTTTCACTCTATGTTTCTTGTGCTAGAGGGAATTCGTTCTGGTTTGGGAAGGATGAGCTGCACTGATAGGTAATAATGGAGGGAAATAACCACTGTTTTAGTGAATAAATATTACTTGTGAGTATCACTTTTTGTAGAGGAAAGGTCTCCTTCCTGTTCTTTCCCTGCAGCTTTCTACTTTTATAACCTGAAAAATCAGGGCCTACTCAGCCTGTTATCTTCAGACCCACATTGGGGGGAGCAGGGATAGAGCTGTCATCACCATTGCTACTGGGGCTCCTGTCTCAAGGGAAGAGTTAGGAGAGATCGGGGAGGTATTGAAGCTTCCTGGCCCTGGACTCAGTCTGTGAAGAGGCAGGGATGGCAAGGTCAGAGAGGTGTTAGTCGTCTCCTTTGGCTGGAACAGAGAGAGTGAGTGAGCCAGGGTAAAACAGAGAAAGATTGTTCACTCTACTATTGTGGATTCTGTCTCTCTCAGTGCTTGTTTGACAAGGTGTGGTGTGTATTAGGACAAGGGTGCAAAGCATTCAAATTGAAAGGACTAGGCACTGAAAGTATTTGAACTGTTTGCTGAGGCAATGGAGGTTAAGTGACTTGCCCAGGGTCACACAGCCAGGAATTGTTAAGTGTCTGAGGCCAGATTTGAACTCAGGTCCTCCTGACTTCAGGGCTTGTGCTCTATCCTGCACTATCTAGCGGCCCTTATCCCTCAATATTTTTTTGGCTTCTTTGTCACAAAGTGATTTATATTGAATTTATTATACATACACACGTATACAATCCAAATCATGTTACACAAACTGCCAAGCCATCTTCTGCTCAGTTGATTTTTTAAACCCTTTCAAATAAATTTAAGTAAATTTTGTTTAGAATCCAAGTGAAGCTCCCTGGCCTCTTACTTGAAGAGCAGACCTTCTTTCTCTACCTTTTAAATATTGAGACATTTGTCCCTCTTCACTCCTGTGATAATTCTTCTGTTTTTCTCCATTGTGTTCAAATTTACCAGAAAGATGATCCACCTATTAATTTTTATTTTGAGGTTTCCTCACCACGAAGTTATGTATATTAGTGAAACCAAAGGTCCAACTCCATCTCTGTCCCACTCCCCTATCCCTAGTACAGTTGTAGAGACATATGGGAATCTAAGTAAAAAGGGATTTGTAGTTTATTAGAAACGGGAGATTTTCAAAGAAATTGAATATAATTTATGTGATAGAACAGGATATCTCTCACTGACAAATAGGGATTGAATCAGTCTTGGAGAATGTAATTTGATCATGCCCTCTCTGGTTTTCTGTTTTCTTCAGAATAACTCATTTTTCAAGTTTTACTGTTAATGTTCTGGACTTTTTCTCTGCTGAGAACCTGAAAAGCTTACACCTGTTTTCTACTTACATTCAGGAAGATGTAGTAGAGCTTCTAAAAAATGTCTTGGCAAAACAAGATTGTCAGCTTCCAACTATCAGGTGAGCCCCTGTGAGTTTTCTTTAGGGTAAGTATTTTAAATTTGGTGTTCAGAGGAGGAAGTAGGGAGAGAAAGTTTGAGGAAGGAGATTGGAAGGTTCCTTCTTGAGGTGGGTTTAGGAACCAGTCTCACACATTGCCATTGCTGTGGGGATTATTTGTTCTGAGGAATTGAGCAGAAAGTGTTTGCTTAGGGGTTTCTCAAATGGTGTCTGAAGGGCCTGTTGAAGCATTCCTTAGTTCTAGCCCTATCAGATGGTAAACATTTCTCTCTCTACACCCTGTCCCTGTTTTGTGCTGTTGTTTGTTTTGCTTGTTTATTTATTTATCTTTGTCTATGTTAAAGGGCTCAGCTCTAGAGTGAGGAAGATGAACAAAACTCGGGTAGAGACAAAACAAAGTTTTGATGAAGAAAGTCTATTACATAATCAATAAATAAATTCATAAATGTGGCCTTGCTTTATTCACTGAATCCACAGACTGGAAATGCAGAGGCCATGCTTGTTTCTCAGAGGCAATAGAGAGTGACCATGTTGACCATCCCTGAATAGGAATATTCTTATTATATCCTTGAAACATGATTATCTGCTTCCCCAATAAAAGACTCCTGGGATGGTGAAGCCACTGCCTTATGGGGCAGCTCATTCCTTGACTGAAAATTTGTGCTGATATTAGAACTAAAATCTGGCTCTCTTAAACGTACTCACACACACATCATTGGCTCATTTTCAAAAAGGTACATTTTCATAAACAGAGCAGAGCATAAAAGAAAATTCAATATAGAGCAAGAAATTTCCATTTCATGAAAGCATATGTAATAAATCCTAGCCATTATTTTCAAAGCAACCTAGGTTGGTTCTTTCTTTAAAGTTTTCTTTTAAGGGGCAGCTAGGTGGCGTCGTGGTTAGAGCACCATCCCTGAAGTCAGGAAGACCTGAGTTCAAACTAATACTTCCTGACTATGAGACCCTGGGCAAGTCACTTAACTCCAATTGCCTCAGCAAAAAAAATAAAATAAAGTTTTCTTTTATTCTCTGCTGCATATTTATTTTTCTCTCTTCCTACTTCCTCCCCCTTCCCTTGAGAAGTCTGCTATTAAGCATGAATATGTTTATATATACATATATGTATATATAAAAACACATTGTCATACACATTTACAAATATATATATATATATATTTATATACACATATACATATATGGAAGACCATATGATGCATGTTTCTCTCTGTCACTCATTTCTCTAGAGGTAGATAACATCTTCCTTTGTAAGTCCAATTCTTTCCATGTTTTTCTAAATGAACTACATTATCATTTCTTATTACCACGGTATTACATCACAATAGTACCCTGTCTGAAAAATTATCTATGAAAATTTCTTCCCAAATTTTGGCTTCCCTTCTTATCTTGACTACATTTTTTTTTATTTATACAAAGCATTTTAATGTAAAGTAAATGAAAATTTCCATTTTACATTTTACCATTGCTCTTAGAGCCTTATAATATGATTCACAGTCTTGCACTAAATTTCCCAGTTTTACATTTTCCCCTTTAATTCCTTTGAAATTTTTGCTCTTTTGTTCTACCAAAAGAATTTTGTTATTATTTTTAGTAATTTAATTGGGATGGCCTTGAATAAAAATATCAGTTAGGTAAAATTGTCAGTAAAAAAAAAATATTTTTATTGGTTTTACCTATATCCATGAGCAATGAATCTTTCTCCAGTATTTAAATATGACTTTAATTGTATAAAAAGTGTTTTTATATTTTTGCTCATGTAGTTTCTGTTTGGGATTATTTTATGAATAATATATACATCAATATCAATATAATATCAATTATTTTAAATGGTCTAAAGCTGCATTGAAAAATAATTGGTGATAATGTAATTTTTCTATTTTTCTCTTTTTAATTTAATATATTTTAGTTTTACCTTTGTCTGAGATCATGATTACTACCCCTGCTTTTTTTAAAATATAATACATTTTGTTCCTGCTTTTTATTTTATCTCTATATGCTTTTCTCATTTTTATTGTATTTCCTGCAAGCACCATATTGTTGAATTCAGATTTTTAATGCATTTTGCTATGCATTTCCATTTTATGAGTACATTCATCCCATACACATTCTCAGTTATTATTAATTTGTCGTGTATTTCTCTCCATGTTATTTTTCCTCACTGCCATTCTAACTCTATTTATATATCCCTTATCACTCATCTAATTTATTGCCACCTGCTACCTTGCCCTTCTATTCCTTAATTTACCCCTCAAAGATTCCCTCCACCCTTATTTTCTACCCCCACCCTCTACTTTAATGTAGTTATCTTTCTAAAAGTTTTTCACTTGTTTCTTCTCCTAGGCTTTATAGGCTTAATCTACTCATCCTTTTAAAAATTTATCCCTTACCCTATCCCCTTACCTTTTTATTTCTATCTAAAATTAAAAGGTTTTATATTCTTCCAGGTATATTTGCTGTTCCCTATTTAACACATTTCCAATGAGAGTAAGGTTTAGCTTACTATCCCCCTATTGCAACTTGCATCATCTTTTTCAGTTCTTCCTTTCATTTGTATCAAAATTACAACTTTTTTATCTCCATGTAATTTTCTTTTAGAATCACTCCATCATACACATATTAGCCTAAGCCTTTCTTTCAAACTACTCACATAATGAGTCATAAGAATACTGATAATGTTTTCTCATATAAGAAGTAAACAGTTTGACCTTTTTAAGTCCCTTATAATTGATCTTTAATGTGTTCCCTATATTTCTCTTGGATCTTATATGTTGAATTTTTTATTAAGTTCTTCCCTTTTTGCAACAAATAGCTGAAAGTTTCTCAATTCATTAAATGTCCTTTTTCTTTCTTTTTTCTTTTTTTTAATTAAAGCTTTTTATTTTTAAAACATACACGAATTTTTATGTCCTTTAAAAAAATAGTTTTATAATTAGCTTTTCTGGATAAGTATCCATACTCATAATCCCAGTTTTTTTGCGTTATGAAATAGTGTTCTAAGACCTATGTTCCTTCAGCATACTAGCTGGTAGTTCTTGCATAATTCTGATTAGAGCTCCGCAATTAAAAATTTTTTTTCTTGTTGTTTATAATATTTTTTCCTTAACCTAGGACCTTTGAAATGTCACTATGGTATTCCTGTATGTTTTCTCTTGGAATTTCTTTCAGGTTGTGTAATAGTTTTTTTTTTTTTTTTTCTATTTGTTTTATTATCTTCTAAAACTTCAGGGCAATTTTCCTCAATAATTTCTTGTAATATTGTATCAAGTTTCTTTTTTTAAATCATATCTCTCAGGTTGTCCAACTGTTTTTATATTGTCTCTCTTTAATCTATTTTTCAGCTCAGTGGTTTTTCTGTTAAGATATTTCACCTTCTGTTCTATTTTTTTATTTTATCTTTATTACTCCCTGAGGTCTAATAATGTCATTAGCTTCCCTTGTCTATTCTAATTTTCAAAGCATTATTTTTTTATTTTTATTCATTTTTTATTTTGTTGAGGCAATTGGGGTTAAGTGACTTGCCCAGGGTCACACAGCTACGAAGTGTTAAGTGTCTGAGGCCAGAGTTGAACTCAGGTCCTCCTGACTTCAGGGCTGGTGCTCTATCCATTGTGCCACCTAGTTGCCCCAGCATTATTTTCTTTATTAAATTTTTGATTCTCTATTTCAAGTTCTTTCTTTAAATAATTTTCTTAAACTTCTTGAATTCTTTTTTTTCTAGCTTTTTTTACTTGTTCTGTCTTGATTTTTAAAGCTATTTTTAAGTCTTTTCAAGAAGGCTTTGTGCTTGAGATCATTTGATGATTCTCATTGAAAAAGGAATGACTTTTTTTTTTTTTTTTTTTTAGCTCCACTGTCTTCCTTTGGATAGGAACCCAGATATTCTCTACGATAACTATATATGGTTTGGTTCTTTTCCCTTTGCTTACTAATTTTAAATTTTACTTAATTTTATTCTTAGCAGTTTTGGGGGACTATTTTTATATTCTATTTTAAACTTAAGTACAAAATAAGAAAAGAGGAAAAAAATTGTCACATATACAGTAGTACATGAGAGGATTCAATATAAAGTTATAAATTTCCATTTCAAGAAAACTTATAATTCTTTCTAGGTTTTCCTCTGTTCTCTGCAATGCTCTTTTTTACTTTATTTTCACCTCTCCCTTTACCAACCATGCTCCTCCCAAAGAAGGTTATAATTTGGCATAGAAACATATATGTGTATATACATATGCATATATGTTCATAGATATATACATGTTACATATCTATACACATATACACACACATAATATACATTGATATCTGTAAGCATACAAATGTATACATATATACTCATATCCATAAATGTAAGACCATACTATGCTTATTTCCATTTGTCATCTATTTCTCTGGAGATGGATAGCATTTTTTTTTCATTAGTCCTAATTTTTCCAATTTTTCCTAAATCAATCAACTCAAAATTTCCTAGATCATAGCAATATGACCCAATCACATTCTATCTGAGAGATTATCTATAAAAGTGGATTTGTTCCCCTACTTTTCTGCATTCCTTCCATTCTTGGCTACATGGAGGTTTTATTATATAAGAAAATTTTAATTTGACATAAAATTATCTGTTTTATACTTCAATAAGACACTCAATTTATAATATGGCTTAAGGTCTGATACTGAATCTGCTTCCTTTACATCTTTTTCCCTTCTTGGTTTGTTTGAAGTTCCTGATCTTTCTTTTATTTGAACTTTGTTATCATGTTGTCTAACTCATTGATTTGATTTTCTTAATAATTTGATGAGGACCCAAATAGCTTAGTTTAAATTGTAATTCAAACATTATATTGATTTTATCTACACAGGAATGATAAATATTTCTTAAATTTTTTAAATCTAACTTTTGTATGAAGTGTTTTATTTTTATATTCATTTTTGGATAAATTCATCCCATTCACGTTCTAAATTATAATTACGCTGGCTAGTTTAGCTCCAACCATTCATAGTTTGGCAAACCTTTTCATAGATATCCTCTCCTGTAGTTGTTCCTTTGATGCTTTGCAGTGCAGCAAGCTCTTCTATGACTTCAAAATAATCATTTGTCCCACGAATAAAAATTAGAAGGTGTGCAGAATCACAAACATCATTGCTTTCATCGAGTGCCAAGGAAAAATATGAAAAATTTTTTATGGAGTTTTGCAAATGCTGATGCAGATTGTCTCCCATTTCTTCAATCCTCCGTGTAATTGTAGGTCCTAAAAGACTCACTGTACTAAATAAATCGGCCTTCTCTGGACACATCCCTTTGGCAACAGAAAGAAGGCATTCTTTAACAAATTCTCCCTGTACAAATGGTCTGCCAATGTGTGCTATTAGCTTGGCAACTTGAAAACTTGCTTGCAGTGATGAAATATTTAGCTGCTTCTGCTTCACAAAAGTGTTTTGCTGAGTTGTCAATGTATTTTTCAGTTTAATATTTTATCTTTTCTCACTTCTCCAACCAAACAATCATATTTATCTTTAGGTCGACGCAAATTATATTCTTTGAACACAGAATATAGTGTCTGGCATATCGGACATACAACTCTTTCCTTGTACTGCATGAAAAAGTAATCATAAGTCCACTGTTCTTTGAATATCCTACACTCCGAGTCAATTTTCTTTTTCTTGACATCATTATTTCCTAGGGATTCCAAATTGCTATTAGTAAAATGCCATTATATATATACAACGCTACAAAAACAATATACCAGCATAGCTTTGCCCGCACAGAGACATACAGACTGCAATGCCCAACTGCAAGCTACCTCTGCGCTGTGATGCCTGTGTTTCCCACACTCTCTCTCCCGCTCTTCATGCTCCTGCTTCCAACCTTCACTGCTTCAGTGAATCCCCCCTGCCATGGCCGTGACATGCGTAGCATGCACTGGTACATCCCCCCGCGCTTGTCTATTGTGGTGGCTGCCATTACCATACAAGGCCGCGGGCCATCAGTTCTCTATCTTCTGCATCTCTCTCCCTTCCCCACACCACATACCCCAGCCTGGGAACTCACCTCACCTCGGTATCGCCTCACACTCTGTCTCTGCCGCCTCAGCCCAGTGCCGGAAGTGTACGTCCCTAACGTGAGTTTAGGTCAAATGTCACTTCTGGTCTGATTTTGCCGTAACCCGGTGGGCCTCATAAATGTCCTCAGTGGGCCGCATCTGGCCCGCAGGCCGTAGTTTGAGGACCCCTGTTTTAGTCTATCCAGTGAAAAGGCTCAGCTTTTTTGGTTTTAAGTCTTGGACAAGGCAGAAGCTGGCCAGGTTCCAGGAACACATGGCCGGAGTTTGGATGGCTCCCAAGTGTGTCTGGGCCTCTCTCCCTGCAGGATTAAATAAATGCTTTTTCTTTGTACCTGAACACCTGTCCCACACAGTTCTTTTCCTTGGACCTTATTGATTCTCTTTCTTATCCTCTCTTGGCCACATTTTAGTATAGGCTCTCTTCACCTCTTTACCTGGATTGTTGCAACAGACTCTTCATTGCTCTCTCTGCTTTTAGTCCCTCTCCCGTCTGCCACACATTTGCCAAAGTGTCACCCCTACAACATAGATTAATACTGGATAACCTCATACTTGTTATTACAGCAAAAGTTTTTCTGCCCTCCTTCCCTTTCATTCTTTGTGTCAGGTTTTGTCACTTTGCATCTTTTAACCACGGGAATTTGTGACTTCCTATTCAGATCCTTCATCATCTTTGTTTTCTGTTTGAAGCACTTTCTCCCTCCCTTCAAGGAACCGTTTGTTGTTTCTCCTTTAGCCTGTGAAGTAGCAAGGCCTTCTCCTAGCACTTTGCCTCCTCCACTAGGAACACAGTCAGTCTACATCTTCTTCTGTAGCTAACACTTGACTTTTGTAGCTATACTTTCTTTATCATAGGAACTTTCACCCCTGCTCTCCATGTTTCCTGGAACTGAGATCTTCAGCTCTCTGTCACTTTATGGTTAACTCATATAGACCATTCATTTTCTAGGGCATACTGTATAGTATGTATGCCTCTTTTGAATATGGAAGACTAAATTCCTTGGACTCAAGTAATGGTTTAACTTTCAGGAGACTTTCTTCCACTTTTCTGGTTTTACTCAACTTCTTTTTTGACATTCAATGAAGTCTTATGTCTCATTTACTAATCTGTCACTTGCAGTTTCTTTCCAAAGTTTTAATGGAATAAAGTTACCCTCAATTATTGTTGGGGAGGGGGTTTGTGTGTGTATGTGGGTGAAAAAGTTTTATGTATAATTGTACCTCCAGGCACTTCTCACTTTTTGCTCTGTTGTCTATACTTCATATACTTTCTAAATACAATTGTACATTGTATATACACACAGTGCTTCTTTAGTCAAGTGCAAAAACTCTTGGATATTATTAGCTAAAAGGCAGAAGTAGAATTAATTCCTAATCTTTTCTTTCAATATTGTTAATAAAAATACCTAATCACAAGACCTGATTTGTTATGGGCCAGAACTTGAAACAAATTACTAACTCACTGGAATTGATAGAAACAGTGTTTTTGTACTTGGTTCATACCTCTGGAGTTCACACTTTTGGGAGATTCACAAGTCAGGATTCAGTATGAGATTCACAAGTTCAGTGGAGCTGATTCACAAATCACAGCTCCCACAACCCCACTCTTGAAGGAGGAGTCATCCTTTGAGTTCACACCTTTCAGAGATCATATATAAGAAGTTCTTGTAGCCTCAGCAAGGAGTCAATTGGGGAGATAAAGAGCCAGGATTCAGAGAAACCTGGAGGCTGAAGCTGGCAGAAGCAAAGGGCTAGCAACAAGAAAAAGCTAACTGGGCTATTTTGGAGGAAACAATTAAAGGACTGAACTTTAATCCCTGGCTGCATTTGGGGTTATTATTACTCTCAACTGAAAGGAAGGCTGCCTCCAGAAGCCCCCCAAGAAATCTGCTCCCAGAGAACAATTATATTTGCGAAAAGAACATGACACTGATTGTTTATTTTTCCTCAGCATATCATATATTTGATAAACTATAAGCCAGAAATAAAATCAGAATGGAAGGAAGTGAGGAGTAGCAGTGGGAAAAAATGCATTTTGTCATTTATAATTTACAGTTTTTCATTTTTGTCTTTATATAACATACATTTCTCAAAATAAGTCTATAATTCCCATTCCTTCCTCACAGTTCTGTCATATTTTATTAATTTTAATTTTTTATTCTATCTTTATTGAACACCAAAAAAGAGAATGTTTCCATATATAAAATAAAACAAAAATTATAAAGTTTCAAATTTTTATAATTTATTTTTTAAGAGTCTGCAGTAAATTCAACATGTTATTTTCAAATTGTCATATATGTTTTCCTCTAAACTTCCTTCTCTTTCTTTCTCTACTTAAATTTTTTCTTTGATATCCTTGTTCTAGTAGTTTATCCCTAGGCCAAAGGGTATAGATATTTTAATCATTTGTTAGCATAATTCCAAATTGGCTTTCCATACCAGTCATAACAATTCCCTCAATAGAGAATTAGTGAATCTACCTTTCCACAGTTCCCCAACATTGACTTTTCCTATCTTTTGTCATTTTTGTTAATTTGTTTCAAGATTATTTTACTCTACATTTCTCTTATTAGTAGTGATCTGTATCAGTCTTTCCTGTGATTATTAAAGGTTTACAGTTTCTTTTTTGAGAGCTTTTTGTTCATCTTCTTTCACCACTTATTCATTGAGCAATGACTTAAATCATATAATTCTGTCAATTTCCCATATATATCTTAGATATTAATCACATATCAGAGATTTGCTGCCCTAAACAACAAAACAAAACATTACCCTAATATTTTCTCCTTATTATACATTTAATTTTCATGAAAAAATGTTTCAATTTCATATAATGAATGAGTTATTTTGTCTTTTGTTATTGTCACTAATCTCCCCTATTCACAGTTGTATGAGGTTCATGATCTGTTTTTCTCCTCTTGCACCTCCTCCTCTTCTTCCATACCTTCTTCTTATTCCTTTCCTCTTCTTCATCTTCCTCCTTCTTTTTTTATCCTCCTCCTCCATCATGATTATCAAT
This sequence comes from Sarcophilus harrisii, assembly GCF_902635505.1. Classification (NCBI taxonomy): domain Eukaryota; kingdom Metazoa; phylum Chordata; class Mammalia; order Dasyuromorphia; family Dasyuridae; genus Sarcophilus; species Sarcophilus harrisii. Next base: position 532,201,028 of record NC_045428.1, read on the forward strand.
ATTCAAGCCATAGGTATATTTTGAGTTAATTGTGGTATATGCTAGCATAAACCTAATTTCTGTAAAATGCTTTGTAGCTTTTTCAACAATTTTTTTAAAATAGGGAGTTCATTTTTCAGTAATTTATATTCTCATGTCTATTGAAGACTGATTATTGAGGTTTTTTTCTGATTCTTTCTTCTTTAATATGACCTATTGGTATATTTTTCAATTTTTAAAAAAACTGGTACTAAATAGTCTTGAAGAGTCTTGCCTTATAGTATGACTTGAGATCTAAAAATATTGTTTTTCTGGAAGAGACTGATCATTTTTAAAGAAACTACATAAAGTCGATATATTTTTAATATTACCCAAAAAAAGACAGGAAATAAATTAATCATGGAAAATTGAATTGACCACTTTCCCTCTTATGTTTTCTCCTTCAGTTTGGTAAATTGTCTACTTCAACCTACATTTTGCTATAAGCTTTTCTCTGTACTTGGTAGCAGTAAGAGCCTGAAGAACTTAGATCTGAGTCTAAATTTCTTCGGGAAGGAGGAAATAAAATGTCTGTGCAAGACTATGGAAAACCAAGTTTGGAAACTGGAGACACTGAGGTGAGTTCCCAGCCTTTCCTTCTGTAAACTTTCTTCTTAGTATCAGGGATAAGTGTGCAAAAGGGAGAGAGAACAGTAGAAACCAGGGAATAGAAACATGAAACTGCTTTCCTGCTCCAGTTCAGTGTTCAGTCTTACACCCTTCCTTTCCTTGCGCTCTAAGCAGTAATATAACAGGGAAAGGTAGATTTACTGCCTTTCTCTCTATTAGCTGATCATCACATTCATATGCCTGGCTCCCAAGTCTGTGTTACCAATCCTAGTCTCTGAATGTCCTGTAAATATGCTAAACTCAAGGTGTTGTCAGGTTAATCTATTTGGAATTCGCATTCATCCGGCACAAACTTCAAGGGGATGAATACAAATTCATGACTGCTTCGAACCTTGATTCAAACAAGACGTAAGGGAAGAGGGAACTTTTAATAGACAAACAGTACACAATGTAACAGGCGCTGTTATCACAGTAATCACAGACAGACAAACATGTAGCATACATCGTCACCTATTCAAGAAACATCAATTCCTGGTTCTTCAAGCTGGGGGAGTCCCCAAATCATGCAGCTGGTCAGAATGAAGCCCAAAGGGGAAAACAAATCTCAATTAAGGTGTTTGTTACTGTGTGAAGTCTACCCCATTGTGGGATTTATATAGGCCCTGTGCCAAGTTTATTATATGACATATGATCCCCTGGACAGAACAGCTTCCCAGATATGGAGGGCTTCCACCAAAAGGAATAGTTCACTCATTCCTTTAAGCCAGCTAGTTTCACTAAGTTTCCTGGAGATAAAACACCTACCAAGGCTCAGAGGAAAGTCTCAAATCAAGCACAAGGAAAAGTCTCCTTTTCCTGCGCCTCTCAATGTCTTACCAAATAATCGCAGTTTCTCAGTACAAGTAGTTCTCAGTACAAGGTTATGCAGAGGAACCTGGTTAACATTCATTGAGTTCTTTATATTTACAGAAAATACACCAAGAACATGGCCAAGACTTAACTAAGATTTCTTACACCTATCTAATCAGAATTGGTTAACTTTTCAGCAACACCCACATCTCTTCTGTTATGGGCCAGAACTTGAAACAAGGTGCTGTCAGTGGAATTGATAGAGACAATGGTTGTTTAGCATGGTGCTTAATAGTTCTCTAGTTCAGTATATGTTCTTAGTACTTACTATAGTTCTACAAGATTCACACCTTTGATAAGAGATCATATAAGCTGGGACAAACTCAGCCAAAATCAGAACTGGAAAGCAGAGACCATGGTGGCAGTCCTCCTGCCTCCTCCACAGAAATCAAGATACATTCAGGAGATCCTCAAGAAGCTGGCAGAAGCAGAGAAGACAAAGGACTGCTGGCAGGAGCTTAAACTCTCGGAACCAGGGAGAGTGATGGACCTCTAAGAAAGCTAAGTGGGCCACAGGAAAGGAGACAAGACTTGGAAAGAGACAATGAAGGATTTGGATCTTAACCCCTGGCTACTTGTGTGGTGATTACTGAACTGGAGACCCCAAGAAAACCCCAATAAGAGAACATTACATTTTAGAGAAGAATTTTACACTCTTCCTGACTTTTCTGTGGCTTTTGAGTCACTCAGGTTTGCAAGTTCAGTGTTCCCCTTGATTCCCCACTTTCTCTCATATATATATGAAATTTTCTTACCTCTGTACATACAATGACCTTTCTAGTTCAGAGCTTCATCATTTTTACCTCCACTATTGCAGTAGCCTACTAATTAGTTTCTTTATTTCAAATCTTTCCCCTTTCTAGTCCATCCTCCCTACAGTGGCCCAAGTGATTTCCTTAAGCATCAATCTGACTGTGCCATTTTTTTATTCTGTAAACTCTAGTTGCCCCATAGCAAATATGAATTCGCCATTTAACATCCTTTACAGTCTGTCCTACACTTAACTCTCCAAACTTACTGAATTTCATTTTCCTTCCATTTCCTATGGTCTAGCCAGAATGGCTTTTCTGTTGTTCACATACTGTAGTCCATCTCCTGTCTCTGTGCCTTTAAATTGGCTTGACACTATTCCTAGAATTGTATCCCCTTTAACTCCTTTCTCTTGCGATACTAGTGTCTTTTACTATTCATTTTCACTACCCTAATCATGAAGCCTTTTCTAATTTCTCAGCTTTTAGAGCCCTCCTCACAAAAATTCATGTATCTATTTTCTCTGTACCTATCTGTACATTATCTCCGCTGATAGATGATAACTGCTTCAAGGCAGGGACTATTCCACTTGTGTTATCTTATCTCTAGTAGCTAGTGTTCTCACTGATACTTAATAGGGATTACTAATAGGTACTTAATAACTCTAATAGCAATATATTCTAATAACTAATAGCAATACATTCCTAATGACTCTAATAGAAATATATTCTAATAGAAGGAAATTAAGCAGTATTGAAAGAGATTTAGAGAGAAGAGCTAATTAATAATAATTGGTCAATTCAAAAATAGCTTGAGTATTGTTAGCTAGAAATAGGAACTGTCATTAATCACAGATCTTTTCCTTTTTTTGTGTTCTTTAAAATACTTAATCAGGATTGTCTTCATTATTAATCTTTCCATTTTTTTGTGTTTGAGAAAATGCATGCCAAGAAAGCAAATCAGAGTGAAGGCAATGGGTTGTGATTTTGGAAGAGTACATTTAATTTCTATTTAATTTTTGTTTGTTTTTACATCACCTATATTTCCCACTATTTCTCCCCTTCTTTTCCATTGCAGAAAGCTCTCCTTTTTAACACAGAATTTTTTAAAAGCAGAACTAACATATCAACCAAGCCTAATGTCATATATATTATTCCATATACCAAAAATATGGAATCTTCAAAAAAGAGAAGAATTTTATATGGATGGTAAAGTGTGTTGGAATCTTTACTAACTGTTAAGCCATTAGAATTGATAGAGACAATAATTATCTAATTTAGCATGGTTCAATATGATTGATTTGATCTTAGAAGGAGATATTTTGGGCCAGAACTTGAAACTAGGTACTAAGTACCTGATAGAAATGATGCTTGTCTTCACACCTTTAGAGAGCTCATAAAAGCAAGAAATATTTAAGTACTCATTGGAGTTCACATGGCTTAGTATGAGATATCTGAATTTACACCTCCTTTAAACCCTGCCTCCAGAAGGAGGAGTTAACCTTTGGGAGATGATATATATAGAGGAACCTCTTAGAGCTTCAGAAAAGTTACTTGGGAACATTCCCAGGGGTCGGAGAGGAGCACTGTAGGAGGAAGCCCACAAGCCCTCTGTCTGAGGCAAGAGAGATTCATTACAACTTTCATGTTGGTGCTGGCTGAAGGCTGAAGAAAGCAGAGGCAGGAGCAAAGGACAAAGCTGCAAGAGCTCTTAGAACCAAGCAGAGAGATAGGCCTCTGAGCTAACTGGGCTATATTGAAGGACACAATAAAAGATCTGAACTTTTACCAGCTGGCTGCAATTTGGGGTGATTATTTACTTGTAATTGAAACTAAGGCTGCCTCCAGAAAACCTCCCTGAAAAACCTCTCTCCCATAGAGAACCATCTTATTATTATATTATATTTAAAGAAGAAAAAAACACCAACATTTTGGTGCCCAATGTGGGGCAAAATCCTGATTTCAGTGGAAAAACCTCCGATCCTGATTTCAGTGGAAAAGTCTCCTCAATCCAGAAATTAGGGTGAGTACAACAAAGACATTTTGTTAAAAGAGTTAAAGTAGGATTTCAGCTAAGATGGGACAGATGTTTAGAAAACAGCCTTCTGTTTCTGTACAAGGAAAATGTTTAGAGAACATTGTCAAAGTTATGGAAAGCCAAGGTTTGAGTATAATTTTGGAGCAGATCACTGAACTTTTACAAACTGTTAAGAACATATGTCCTTGTTTCTCGCTGGAGAAAGAATTAAATCTAGATGAATGGAAATTAATAGGAGAGGATCTTTGTCAATTCTATAATAAAAATGGCCCTAACTAAATTTCTAAAGACATACTTAATACATATAATTTTATACAACTGGCTTTAGGAAATTTTATAAGTATTAAAATAAGGAAAAAGAAGAAACAGTAGCAGGGAGAGGTGCCAACTAAACTAGATGATAAGCAGGAAATTTAAGAATGGAGTTAAGTACAATTCTGAGTGTGATACTTCACAGCAGGAGGAATTAGATCATGACCCTCCCCCATCAATTAATCCTTCATGGGTGGAGGAAGAAGGGGGAGGGAGAGAGGCAGAAACAAAGTCAGCTTCTCTTGTAAAGCAGAATATGACAAGATTAGAAGAGGCATTAATTAAGGCAAAAAATGAAGGAGAAGATATATCTGATTTTATAAATGCATATCCTGTGATTGAAAAGCTTGACTCTTCAGGTCAGAAGGAGAGAAAATACACTCCTTTTAATTTGGAAAAAATTAAAGATTTGAAAAAGGGTTGTACTCTTTATGGGGCTACATCCTCTTATATGAAGATGTTACTAGATAATTTGTCTTATGAAATCTTAACCCCGAATGATTGGAAATCCATAGCAAAGATATGTTTAGAACCTGGACAAAATTTGTTGTGGCTTTCGGAGTTTCATGAATTATGTAGAATTCAAGCCCAACGCAATAGGCAAACAGGAGCTATTGGACAAATCACTTTTGACCAACTAGCTGGTGAAGGTCAGTATGGAGAGAATTCAGAACAGATTTATTATCCCATAACAGTGTATGAGCAGATTTCCAAGGCTGCAATAAAAGCTTGGAATTCTCTCCCTGGACAAAAAGATGGAAGTAAAACTTTCACAAAAATAGAGCAAGGTCCCAATGAACCTTTTGCAGATTTTGTGGGACGTTTGCAAACAGCTGTAATCAGAACCATTGGAGATAATGCTGCTACAGAAATAATGACTAGACATCTGGCTAAGGAAAATGCCAATGAGGTTTGCAAAAGAATTATATGGGGACTAGACAAAGATACTCCTTTAGAGGAGATAATAAGGCGCTGTGCCACTGTGGGCACAAATGCTTATTATACCCAAACTATGATGAATATGGCAAAACAGGGTCTCTCTTGACAAGGGACTTCTAGAGAAATTCATTGATGTTTTCAGTGTGGAAAAGTTGGACATTTGAGAGCTCATTGTAGATATGGAGAAAGAATGAGAAGACAGGATGAGAGAATAAAACCCAAAACCCCATGTTCAAAATATAACCGAGGCTTTCACTGGGCCTCGGAATGTAGATTGACCCAGAGAAATGAGGGGCAGGGCCCAGCTCCTAAGTATCAATCAAAGGACAGGTGGGGCATGATGGCAGCTGAGTTTACACCCAGAGAGTCTTTAGAAATTTAGGACTCTGATGTCATCAACCAACAGAAAAGTAATCAGGATTACAGTTGGGGAGAATACAGGCCTTCTAAACTAACAGGGCAGTGTCCAGTGCAAACAGTTCCAATGTAATTTGCCAGATGATGAAAAGAAATCCCCAAAGTGGTAAATAGAAGGGAATTAGATAGATTAACTGCTTGGGGAAGAGGATTTGCTTGTATCTCCACAGGTGGAGAAGGAATCAGATGGGTGCCAAGGAGCCATATTCGCCTTGTCCATCAGAGAGAAACAGAAAAAGCAGAAAAATCTCAAAACAAAGGAGAAAATTTAAGAAACATCTGACACTGAAGGAGCATGGCTGACAATGAGACTGTTAAAATAACTTTAAAATCTTCATGAATCATTGGATTTCCTAACACAAGATGAGACTCTTTCAGTTCTTAAAAACCAGCAAGAATCATTGGATTTCCTTGAGATGAAAAATTGTTAATGAGACTATTGCAGTACTTCAGAGCTTACAGGAATTATTACATTCTTGGGACATGATTTAATGTACAATGGATTCCTTTTGGACTATTTTTAGGACTTATGGACATGTATAATTCTGTATGTTGATTCATGTTATGAAAAATTGTTTACTTCAAAGCTTACAGGAATCATTGGATTCCTAGCACATGAACTAATGGACAGTGCGTTCCTTTTGGACTATTTCTAGGACTTATGGACATGTGTAAATTCTTCATGTTGATTCATATTATTTATTACATTACTACTAGCCTGTGTTATATTGCTATATGCTTATGTATTTTATGTAATTATGTATGTAATTTTATGTGATTTATGTAATTATGTGTAATGCTTCCCATATTGATGGATTTATGTACACCTTGTTTCATACCTGTTTCAAGTGAGCCCCTTTAGAAACCTGCTAATCTGATTTGATTTTCTATTTCCTTTGGTGGTGTTTTCATCTCCCTTCCTGAGATGTCAGGGACGGCATGACCACCTTCTTTTTATGGTGTTTTCACTCCTTTTTTGAGCAGTCAGGGAAGGTTTGATCACCTTTTTGGGGTTCTCACCTCCTTGAGAAGTCAGGGAGGTCATGACCACCTATGTTCTAAATCAAAAGAAAAGGGGAGATGCTGGAATCTTTACAAACTGTTAAGCCATTAGAATTGATAGAGACAATAATTATCTAATTTAGCATAGTTCAGTATGATTGATTTGATCAAGGAGATATTTTGGGCCAAAACTTGAAACAAGGTACTAAGTACAACTGATAGAAATGATGCTTATGTTCACACCTTTAGAGAGCTTATAGAAGCAAGAAATATTTAAGTACTCATTGGAATTCACATGGTTTAGTATGAGATATCCGAATTTACATCTCCCTTAAGCCCTGCCTCCAGAAGGAGGAGTTCATTTTTGGGAAATCATATATATAGAGGAACCTCTTAGAGCTTCAGAAGAGTTACTTGGGAACATTCCCAGGGGTCAGAGAGGAGCACTCTGGGAGGAAGCCCACAAGCCCTCTGTCTGAGGCAAGAGAGATTCATTACAAATTTCATGTTGGTGCTGGCTGGAGGCTGAAGAAAACAGAGGCAGGAGCAAAGGACAAAGCTTCAAGAGCTCTTAGAACCAAGCAGAGAGATAGGCCTCTGAGCTAACTGGGCTATATTGAAGGACACAATAAAAGATCTGAATTTTTACCAGCTGGCTGCGATTTTGGATGATTATTTACTTGTAACTGAAATTAAGACTGCCTCCAGAAAACCTCCCTGAGAAACCTCTCTCCCAGAGAGAACCATCTTATTATTATATTATATTTAAAGAAGAAAAAACACCAACAAAAGTGCTCTAGATATTCTTCTTCATGGAGAACAGTTGTTTTAGTTGTATCAAATAACAGAACACTACAGGGCATCTATAACCACTCAAAAGAGTTTGACCTAACCATCCACATAGAAGAAACTAAATGAATAAAAACTATCTGTTGACAAGAGTTATGACTTTCATCTGAATGGAAAAACTATGGAACTCATGCAGTTTGTGTATCTCTGGGACAAACAGTGCACATGGACATTCAGTTGGGCTGAACAGAGGAGGTAAATGAACTGCATTGCCTTCAGGAAATTTCATTGCTTTGCTGACTCAAAGATTTTCATGGACACAAAGGCCCATCTTTTCTACACCACCATTGGATAGGTATTATTGTATAACAGTGAGAAATGGAATATACAATTGCCAAAGAATTAAGAGTGAGTATCATACAGATGGTAGTGCAGGAGCTTATTATGGTTATTTATGATTATATTTTGCAAAATACAACCAATGCAAAACTATTTGAAGAATAGGAATAAAGGATATGTCATCAAGGAGTTTTATGATAGGAGGAAAAAATGAACTGGCTTTGTGATCAATTTGATGAAAGGATAGCTTGAGTGACATCATCCAGGGCCATCTCCAGTCTTCCTGATCTATTTCAGGCCTCTGGATCCAGATGGCTCTGGAGGAGAAAGTGAAGCAGGTGACCTTGTACAGCCCTCCTGCACTTAAATTTAACTCACCTGCATGTCATGGCATCAGCTTCCTGATGTCCTGGTCCTCTTCAGGAACAAAGAACAAACAATAACAACAGGTTATATACTCTGGTAATTCCCTGGCAATGCCAGAAAGTGAGGAAGTCCTCCACCATGTTGGGTGGATGCTTTGTGGTCATTGTATGAAAAACAAGGACAAGAGGCTATAGGATGGATAAATATTAAAGGGTTTTGATCTGCATCATAAAAAGGATCTCCAAAATACATGAAATTGCAAATTTCATTTGTGCATCTGAGAGTCTTTTCATCTTTAAAATTATTTTCTGTCAATATTTTTCCAAAACAAAATGTTTTCTTCCTCAGTGACAGTGAGAAGTAACACCTTTGGAGGCTTTTGTTTTGATACATAAGAAAGTGGAAAGAGGTACTAAAAATAAAAAGTAAAGGCCAAAAAACCAATATCCAGAGGTACTAGATGTACTTCTAGCTGGACTAGAGGCAAGATAGCTTTAGGACAATGAGGAAACTGACTCTTACTTTCTCTAAAATGGGGACATGGAAGATGTTATGAAGGATGGGTGCGTATTTCTACTTCAACTCTATGTTTATTGAGAATATCCTTGATGGGAACATTTAATGGGAGAAGTTTTTGGCAGATGATAGCTTCCAGCATATTACAAACAGAATTCCACAATTAACATTTTAGTTTCCTAAATGTTCACTTTATGAAGGACTCTGTGCTTGGTGCTGGGGATACATAGAAAAAGTGAAATAGTCCTCATCTTTAAAGAAAATATCTCTCTAAAAAATAAAATTGGCAAAATGGAAAAAAATTCCATAGAACAAAACAACTCAATTGGACAATTAGAAAAAGATATAAAAAAAATGAGTGAAGAAAATACTTCATTGAAAATCAGAACTGAACAAATAGAATTGAATGACTAGAGGAGACAAGAATCAGTCAAGCAAAACCAAAAAAAATCAAACAATGGAAAAAAATGTGAAAGACCTTCTTGGGAAAACAACAGACCTGGAAAACAGGTCTAGGCGAGACAATCTGAGAATTATTGAACTCCCAGAAAAATATGATGAAAAAAAGAGCCTGGACACTATTTTCCAGGAAATTATCAAAGAGAACTGTCCAGAAGTCATAGAAACAGAGGGTAAAATAGACATTGAAAGAATTCATCGATCACCTACTGAAAAGGATCCTAAAATCAAAACAAAAGATACATAGTGGCCAAATGCCAGTACCCTCAAACGAAGGAAAAAATACTCCAAGCGGCTAGAAAAATCCAATTCAAATATAAAGGAGCCACAATAAGGATCACCCAGGATCTAGCAGCATCCACATTAAAAGATCCGAAGGGCCTGGAATACGATATTCCGAAAGGCTAAGGAACTTGATATGCAACCAAAAATAACTTACCCAGCCAGAATGAGCATCTTTTTCCAGGGAAGAAGATTGTCATTTAATGAAATAAGTGAATTTCACCTATTTTTGATGAAAAAACCAGAACTTAACGAAAAGTTTGATCTACAATTATAGAACTCAAGAGAAACCTAAAAAGGTAAAAAGAAATCTTGGGAACTATATTTCTGCTATAAAGATGTATAAAGAATACATGTATACCTTGTTCTAGAAACTAAAGGTGGAAAGGAAATTGTACCAGAAAAAGGGTAAAGTGGAGGTACTACATCACACGAAGAGGCAAAGGAAACCTATTATATTTGAGAGAAAGAATGGAGGGGGATGAATATAGTAGGTATCTTACTGCCATCAGAATTGGCTTTAAGAGAAAAATTTTAGACATATTCAATTTATGGTGAAACTTCTCCCACCTCATTGAAAAGTGAGAAGGGAAAAGTGAAAAGGGAAGGAATAAGCTAAGCAGAAGGGAATACAGAAACTGAGGGAAAGAAGTAAGATAGGGGGAGGAACTTTAAGGTGGGGAGGAGGGATACTAAAAAGGGAGGGCTGTGAGAAGCAAGTAATGCTCACAAGTTTAATACTGGGAAGGGGAGTAAGGGGGAAAGAAGGGAGAAAAGCATAAACAGAGGTTAACAAGATGGCAAGTAATACAGAATTGGTAATTTTAACCATAAATGTGAATGGGGTAAACTCCCCCATAAAGAGGAAGCAGTTAGCAGAATGGATTAAAAGCCAGAATCCTACAATATGTTGTTTACAGGAAACATACCTGAAGCAGGGAGATACATGCAGAGTAAAGGTAAAAGGTTGGAGCAAAATCTACTATGCTTCAGGTGAAGTCAAAAAAGCAGGGGTAGCCATCCTGATCTCAGATCAAGCAAAAGCAAAAATTGATCTAATTAAAAGAGATAAGAGGGCACTATATCTTGCTAAAGGGTAGCATAGATAATGAAGCAATATCAATATTAAACATAGATACACGAAGTGGTGTAGCATCTAAATTCTTAAAAGAGAAATTAAGAGAGCTGCAAGAAGAAATAGACAGCAAAACTATAATAGCAGGAGATCTCAACCTTGCACTCTCAGAATTAGATAAATCAAACCACAAAATAAATAAGAAAGAAGTCAAAGAGGTATATAGAATACTAGAAAAGTTAGATATGATAGATCTCTGGAGAAACAAATGGAGACAGAAAGGAGTACACTTTCTTTTCAGCAGTTCATGGAACCTATACAAAAATAGACCATATATTAGGACATAAAAACCTGCAACTCAAATGCAGTAAGGCAGAAATAGTAAATGCATCCTTTTCAGTCCACAATGCAATAAAAATTACACTCAATAAAAAGCGGGGGGAAAGTAGACCAAAAAATAATTGGAAAGTAAATAATCTCATACTTAAGAATGATTGGGTGAAACAGCAAATCAGACATAATTAATAACTTCACCCAAGAAAATGACAATAATGAAACATCATACCAAAATGTGTGGGATGCAGCCAAAGTGGTAATAAGGAGAAATTTCATATCTCTAGAGGCCTACTTGCATAAAATAGAGAAAGAGAAGGTCAATGAATTGGGCTTGCAACTAAAAATGCTAGAAAAGGAACAAATTAAAAACCCCCAGTCAAACACTAAACTTGAAAAATAAAAGGAGAGATCAGTAAAATTGAAAGTAAAAAAAATTATTGAATTAATAAAACTAAGAGTTGGTTCTTTGAAAAAACCAACAAAATAGACAAACCCTTAGTAAATCTGATTAAAAAAAGGAAAGAGGAAAATCAAATTGTTAGTCTTAAAAATGAAAAGGGAGAACTTGCCACTAACGAAGAGGAAATTAGAGCAATAATTAGGAATTCCTTTGCCCAACTTTATGCCAATAAATTCGACAACTTAAATGAAATGGAAGAATACCTTCAAAAATATAACTTGCCCAGATTAACAGAGGAAGAAGTAAATATCCTAAACAGTCCCATCTTAGAAAAAGAAATAGAACAAGCTATTAACCAACTCCCTAAAAAAAATCCCCAGGACCAGATGGATTTATATGTGCATTCTACCAAACATTTAAAGAACAATTAACTCCAATGCTATATAAACTATCTGAAAAAATAGGGATTGAAGGAGTCCTACCAAACTCCTTTTACGACACAGACATGGTACTGATACCTAAACCAGTATCTGGTTTGGCTGAAACCAGAGAAAGAAAATTATAGACCAATCTCCCTAATGAATATTGATGCTAAAATCTTAAATAAAATATTAGCAAAAAGATTACAGAAAATTATCCCCAGGATAATACACTATGACCAAGTAGGATTTATAACAGGAATGCAGGGGTTCAATATTTGGAAAACTATTAGCATAATTGACTATATCAATAACCAAACTAACAAAAACCATATGATCATCTCAATAGATGCAGAAAAAGCATTTGATAAAATCCAAAATCCATTCCTAATAAAAACACTTGAGAGTATAGGAATAAGTGGACTTTTTCCTAAAATAGTCAAGAGCATATATTTAAAACCATCAGTAAGCATCATATGTAATGGGGAAAAACTGGAACCTTTCCCAGTAAGATCTGGGGTGAAGCAAGGTTGCCCACTATCACCATTATTATTCAGTATTGAATTAGAAACACTAGCCTCAGCAATAAGAGTCAAGAAAGAGATTAAAGGAATTAGAATAGGCAGTGAGGAAACCAAACTATCACTCTTTGCAGATGATATGATGGTATACTTAGAGAACCCCAAAGATTCTACTAAAAAGCTACTAGAAATAATTCATTACTTTAGCAAAGTTGCAGAATATAAAATAAATCCCCATAAATCCTCAGCATTTTTATACATCACCAACAAAATCCAACAGCAAAAGATACAAAGAGAAATTCCATTCAAAATAACTGTCGACAGTATAAAATATTTGGGAATCCATCTACCAAAGGAAAGTCAGGAATTATATGAGCAAAATTACAAAAAACTTTCCACACAAATAAAGTCAGACTTAAATAATTGGAAAAATATTAAGTGCTCTTGGATAGGCCGAGCGAATATAATAAAGATGACAATGTTCCCTAAACTAATCTATTTATTTAGTGCTATACCAATCAGACTTCCAAGAAAATATTTTAATGATCTAGGAAAAATAACAAAATTCATATGAAATAATAAAAGGTCGAAAATCTCAAGGGAATTAATGAAAAAAAAATCAAATGAAGGTGGCCTAGCTGTACCTGCTGTAAAACTATATTATAAAGCAGCAGTCACCAAAACCATTCGGTATTGACTAAGAAATAGATTAATTGATCAGTGGAACGGGTTAGGTTCACAAGACAGAATAGTCAACTATAGCAGTCTAGTGTTTGACAAACCGAAAGATCCTAACTTTTGGGATAAGAATTCATTATTTGACAAAAACTGCTGGGATAACTGGAAATTAGTATGGCAGAAATTGGGCATGGACCTACACTTAACACCATATACCAAGATAAGATCAAAATGGGTCCATTATTTAGGCATAAAGAACAATATTATAAATAAATTAGAGGAACATAGGATAGTTTATCTCTCAGGCCTATGGAGGAGGAAGAAATTTGTGACCAAAGATGAACTAGAGACCATTATTGATCACAAAATAGAAAATTTTGATTACATCAAATTAAAAAGTCTTTGTACAAACAAAACTAATGCAAACAAGAGTAGAAGGGAAGCAACAAACTGGGAAAACATTTTTACAGTTAAAGGTTTTGATAAAGGCCTCATTTCCAAAATATATAGAGAATTGACTCTAATTTATAAGAAACCAAGCCATTCTCCAATTGATAAATGGTCAAAGGATATAAACAGACAATTTTCAGATGATGAAATTGAAACTATTACCACTCATATGAAAGAGTGTTCCAAATCACTATTAATCAGAGAAATGCAAATTAAGACAACTCTGAGATACCACTACACTCCTGTCAGATTGGCTAAGATGACAGGAAAAAATAATGATGAATGTTGGAGGGGATGTGGGAAAACTGGGACATTGATGCATTGTTGGTGGAGTTGTGAATGAATCCAACCATTCTGAAGAGCAATCTGGAATTATGCCCAAAAAGTTATCAAATTGTGCATACCCTTTGACCCAGCAGTGCTACTACTGGGTTTATACCCCAAGGAGATACTAAAGAAGGGAAAGGGGCCTGTATGTGCCAAAATGTTTGTGGCAGCCCTGTTTGTAGTGGCTAGAAACTGGAAAATGAATGGATGCCCATCAATTGGAGAATGGTTGGGTAAATTGTGGTATATGAATGTTATGGAATATTATTGTTCTGTAAGAAATGACTTGCAGGATGAATGCAGAGAGGCTTGGAGAGACTTACATGAACTGATGCTAAGTGAAATGAGCAGAACCTGGAGATCATTATATACTTCAGCAACAATACTGTATGGAGATGTATTCTCATGGAAGTGGATTTTTTTTGACAAAGAGACCTAATTTAGTTTCAATTGATCAATGATGGACAGAAGCAGCTACACCCAAAGAAAAAACTTTGGGAAATGAATGTAAACTGTTTGCATTTTTGTTTTTCTTCCCGGGTTATTTTTACCTTCTGAATCCAATTCTCCCTGTGCAACAAGAGAACTGTTTGGTTCTGCACACATATATTGTATCTAGGATATACTGCGACATATTCAACACATATAGGACTGCTTGCCATCTAGGGGAGGTGATGGAGGGAGAGAGGGGAAAAAATCAGAACAGAAGTGAGTGCAAGGGATAATGTAAAAAAAATTACCCTGGCATGGGTTCTGTCAATAAAAAGTTATTATAATAAATTAAAAAAAAAAGAAAAAAGCCTAATAAGGTATTGTTATTCGATAAAAAAAATTATGATCACGCTGATTTTAGAAAAGCTGGAAAGATTTACGTGAACTAATGCTGAACAAAGCAAACAGAACCAGGAAAACGTTATACACAGTAACAACAAGATTGCATGATGATCAAATATGATCAACTTGGTTCTTCTCAGCAATTTAGTGATCCAAGGCAATCCCAATAAACTTTGGATGGAAAACTCCATTTGCAACCAGAGAGAGACATATGGAGATTGAATTCTGAGCAATACACACTATTTTCACTTTTGTTTTCAACATGTTTTTTTCTTTCCCAACCTGATTCATATGGAAATATATAAATAATGAATGTGCATGTATAGCCTAAATTTTTTTAAATTTAAAAATAGCATTTTATTTTTCCAAATATAGGTAAAGATAATTTTCAACATTCATTTTTATAAGTTTGCATTATAATTTTTTCCCTCTCTCCCTAATCTCCCCACCCCAAGACAGCAAGCAATCTAACATAGTTTAAATATGTGCAATCCTTTTTAACAGCTTTCCATATTTGTCATCTTATGTAAGAAAAATCAGAACAAAAGAAAAAATAAAGCATGAGAAACCAAAGAAAAAAGTTGAAAATCTTATGCTTTGATCCACATTCAGTCTTTATAGGTTTTTCTCTGGATGTGATTGGTATTTTTCTTCCCTAGTCTATTGGAATTGCCTTGCATCATTGCATTGTTGAGAAGAGCCAGTTCCATCACATTTGATCATCACATAATATTGTTATTATGTTCAAGTGTCTTCTGGTTCTGTTTAAGTTTACTCAGCATCAGGTTCTTTCAGCCTTTTTTTAAATAAGTCTGCTCATTATTTCTTATAAAAAAATAATATTCCATTTCCTTCATATACCATAATTTATTCAGTCATTCCTCAACTGATAGGCATCCATTCAATTTCCATGGATTGTAAGGTTCTATAAGGTAAAACAGAAAAAAAAAGAATTATCCATGAAAGTTTTGATTACTATGATGTAAAGCTTGATTTTATCTTTATTTATTTATTTTTCTTTTCTTTTTTTTATTAATTAAAGCTTTTTATTTACAAAGCATATGCATGGGTAAAATTTCCAACCGTTACCATTGCATAATCTTTTGTTCCAATCCGCCCCCCTCACTCTCTCCTCTTATTGGCAGGTTGTCCAATACATGTTAAATATGTTGAAATAAATATTAGATCCAATATATGTGTACATATTTATACAGTTATCTTGTTGCACAAGAAAAATGAGATCAAAAAAGAAGAAAATGAAAAACTGAGAAAGAAAACAGAATGCAAGCAAATTAACTATAGAGAAAGTGAGAATGCTATGTTGTGATCCACACTTTGTTCCCATGGTTCTCTCTCTAAGTATAGATGGTTCTCTTCATCGCTGCACAAGTGGAACTGATTTGAATCATCTAAATGTTGAAGAGGGCCACGTTCGTCAGAATTGATCATTCTATAGTCTTCTTGTTGTCATGTGTAATGATCTCCTGATTCTGCTCATTTCACTCAGCAACAGTTCATGTAAGCCTCTTCAGGCCTCTCTGAAATCATCCTGCTGGTCATTTCTTACAAAACAATAATATTTCATAATAATCATATACCACAGTTTATTCAGCCATTCTCCAATGAATGGGCATGTACTCAGTTTCCAGTTTCTGGACACTACAAACAGGGCTGCCACAAACATTTTGGCACATTTGGAAAGGTCCCTTTCCCTCCTTTAGTATCTCTTTGGGATATAAGCCCCTTAGTAGCACTGCTGGATCAAAGGGTATGCAGAGTTGGATAACTTTTTGAGCATAGTTCCAAATTGCTCTCCAGAATGGTTGGATCCATTCACAACTTCACCAACAATGTATCAGTGTCCCAGTTTTCCCACATCCCCCACAAGACTTAGCCCGCCATATACAGGGGAAGGCTTAGAAGCAAAAGCAACAAGCTCAAAAATCGATAAAACAAAGACAATGTAAAAACAAGCATCATTTCCATATTAGTTTTAGTATGGACTCTAACCATAGGCTATGGCATGAAAAACCATTGTTGTAATTCAACTACAAAAACTAATGACCAATCTATGTAAAACCCACCCACTTCTAAAAATTATTAATCACTCCTTCATTGACCTTCCTGCATCATCTAACATTTCTGCCTGATGGAACTTTGGGTCTCTATTAGGAGTATGCCTAATCATCCAAATCCTTACAGGCCTATTCCTAGCAATACGCTACACTTCAGATACCCTAATTGCTTTCTCCTCTGTAGCCCACATCTGCCGTGACGTTAACCACAGTTGACTTCTCCGTAACCTCGACGCTAATGGAACTTCAATATTTTTCATGTGCCTCTTTCTACATGTGGGCCGAGGAATCTACTACGGATCCTATCTCTACAAAGAAACATGAAATATCAGTGTAATTCTACTCCTCACTGTCATAGCAACAGCATTCGTAGGGTACGTACTTCCCTGAGGTCAGATATAATTCTGAGGGGCCACCGTAATTACCAACCTCCTATCCGCTATCCCCTACATTGGCACCACCCTAGCGGAGTGAATCTGAGGTGGCTTCACAGTAGACAAAGCAACCCTTACTGGCTTCTTTGCCTTCCACTTCACCCTACCCTTCATCATCATACCACTAGCCATCGTTCACCTGGCTAGTCATTATCTTTTCCTGTTATTTTAACCAATCTGAAAGGTGTGTAGTGGTATCTCAGAGTTGTTTTAATTTGCATTTCTCTCATCAATAATGATTTGGAGCACCTTTTCATGTGGCTACAAATAGTTTCAATTTCTTCATCTGAAAATTGTCTGTCCATATCCATATCCATGTCCATTTATCAGTTGGAGAATGGCTTGAACTATTATAAATTTAAGTCAACTCTCTATATATTGTAGAAAAGAGGCCTTTATCAGATCCTTTGGATGTACAATGTTTTCCCAGTTTTTGCATCCCTTTTTAATCTTGTCTGCATTAGTTTTGTTTGTACAAAA
The DNA here is from genome assembly GCF_902635505.1 of Sarcophilus harrisii. Classification (NCBI taxonomy): domain Eukaryota; kingdom Metazoa; phylum Chordata; class Mammalia; order Dasyuromorphia; family Dasyuridae; genus Sarcophilus; species Sarcophilus harrisii. The sequence continues at coordinate 532,218,762 of NC_045428.1, forward strand.
ATTTTTAACTTAATATAATCAAAATTATCTTTTTTATGATCAATAATGGTCTTTAGTTTTTCTTTGGTCACAAATTCTTTCCTTCTCCACAAATCTGAGAGGTGGTATACTATCCTATGTTCTTCTAATTTGTTTATAATTTGATTTTATTTTTAAATATGTAAAATCAGTCTGTAGCTTTCAAAACTGTCATGTATATGCTTATTTTTGACCTATCTACTATTCTTCTTTTCTCTATTAAAGAAAAAAGATTCCTTATTGATTTTTTTTCTTTCCTCATTCACTATCTTGTTTTTTATTCTTTTACCTACCTTTCCTGCTCCTCTTTTGGGGAAACAAAGACAAGTCCTTACAACAGGAGTATCAAGCAAAACAAATTCCAGTCTTTGCATGCACATACATGCACACATGTTCTGAGGCTGTGGTTCTAAAGTAGCTATGAGTTTGATTCCCTTCCCATACACACACACAAACACACACATAAATCAAGAAGTAAATTGCTCCTGGAGAAATGAGTTTGTCATTTTTCCCTTGGTTTTCTTTCTTTTTTAGGATGTCTGGATGTAAACTCACTGTTGATCGTCTTCAGAATCTCCTACCTTTTTTCTGTAGCATTAAGAACCTAAAAAAGTTGGACCTCAGTGATAATTGTTTTGGTGAAAATGGAGTTCATCTATTGTGTGAAGCCTTGGAAAAGCAGGATTGTAACCTACAAATATTAAAGTAAGTTTCCCAATATTCTTTCTAGAATGTTTCCTGGACTTTCAGGTGAAAAAGGAAGTAGAAAAAGAAAATGGCAGAAAAATAACTTTATTTAATTTTTAATGAAAATAAACACCTTACCTCTCTCTATCACTCCCCCATCCTACCATTTTGGAGAAAAAAAATAAGAAAAATTAAACTTTTAAAAACAAATATATATGTCAAGCAGAACAAATTCCCATGTTAGCCTAGTTCCCACTCAAAAAAATATATATGTCTCAATGAGATTGCTGAACCCATCATCTTCTTTGTTAGAGGTGGCTAGTAGGCTTCCTCACGAGTCTTCTGGAACTGAAGTGGGTCATTGTGCTAACCTTTCAAAGTTATTTTCTGTTATAATTGACTTCGTTCCTGTTGTCATATAAACTGTTCACTGGTCACTCCGAATCAGTTCATACAAATTTTCCCAGGTTTTTCTGAAACCATCCCTTGCACCAGTTTTGATGTAACATTTAGTAATATTCCAGCACATTAATGTTCCCGAACTTGTGGGGCCGTTCTTTATTTGATGGGCTCCTCTTAGTTTCAGCTCTTTCCTGGAACCACAAGCTGCGCCAGGAGCAGGGACCAGGAGAGGGATGCTCAGTCAGTGAGTCTGACTTGCTGGTACCAGAGGGATCCTGAGACGTCTTTGTTCCCTTTGGACGTTCTAGTTAGCAGAGCCAAGCTCTTCACACTCACGGCTGCCTTTAGTCCATCCCTTCCTCTGGAACCTGTTTCCCCAGCCCCCTGTTCCCTCTCTCCCCTCATAAAGGAGGGGTGTCAGGGCCTCGTGGGAGGAGGCTGCCCAGCCCTGGAAGGGAGGCAGAGAGGGAGCTGCCGAGGATCCCACAGCAGGGCTTCCTTAGGGAGATCCAGCCTTCTCCTCCTGATCCAGTCCGGAGGGGCCCAACATCTCCCAGGGGGACCCAACACCTCCCAGGGGGGTCCAACACCTCCCAGGGGGCCCAACACCTCCCAGAGGGGCCCAACACCTCCCAGGGGGGCCCAACACCTCCCAGGGGGGCCCAACACTTCCTGGGGGCCCAACACCTCCCAGGGGGACCCAACACCTCCCAGGGGGCCCACGCTGTTGCAGTTGGGGATATTTAACAGACACATTCACACGTAACACAGCCTGGACAATGTGAACCTGTCGTTTTCTGAGTCAGTATTTCGCCATCAGGGATTCATTCCTTTGTGTGAGCTAGATATCCCTGGTCAGCTCCACCCTGTACCAAGCAGTCTCCTCTGCTACTTATAAGCTCCTTGGAAAGATAGGTTAATAAAGAGAGGAAGATTAAATGTATTTTTACAGTCATTTATTTCTCCCACTGCCTCCCCAGCAGGAGAACCATAAAAATAAAAGCAAAAAGTGAAACCTTCCCATTGCATGGCCTGTAAATCCTGGAATTCAGCTAATCTGTCCCTGGCCAGGAGGCCACTAGGTGGTGCCATGGACAGAACATGAGGCTTGGAGTCAGCAAGAGACCTGAGTGAGATGCTTATCAGCTGTGGGACCTAAGTCACTGAACCTCTGTGTGCCTCAGTTTCCCCACCTGTAAAGTGGGGAGAGCAATAGCACCTACTTCACAGAGTTGTTTTGAGAATTAAATGAGATTATTTTTATATATAAAATGCCTAACACAGTGTCTGGCACATAATAGGTGCTTAAAAATGGCTTCTTTCCTTCCATCCTTATTTCCCCTCCTGCTCTGTATCCTGATTATCCATCCCAGGTATGTCCTTTAGTTCTTAATGTCCTTTTTGAGACCAGCCCCTTCTCCTCTGCTGAGAGTACACAGTGAGGAACCAGTCCTGGTGTGACCAGGGCAGAGAGTAGGAGAACTAACCCCTCCCTCCTTTTGTATCCTGTGCTTCTCCCATGATCCTAAATTTCTCATTGGCCATTTTGCCTTGATTTCTCATACCGCTGATTCATGGTGACTTGCACAACCAGAAGTTTTTCATAAGAACTCTTGTGCAGCCAGGATTCCTACCCTTCTCGTACTTAGGGGCTGCTTTTTCTTTAAAACCTGGCATAGGACCAACTGTCTGTCATGATTGAGAAGGGAGATTGTGGCCAGCCTGTGCTGGACCTGATTCTGATGAAGTCCCTGCAGACCAGGTCTTCTCCTGACGGTCTTGAAGGCCGTCTTCTTGGCCTTCACTGGGCCGGTCATGAAGAGGGTATGGGAAGGACTAAGCTTAAACCTCTGTGAGATACAGCTGATGTGCTGCCAAAAACCATCCTACAGTAGCTTTTGTATACACACACCCTCACCCTCACACACTTTTATGTCATAGAAACTATAAAAGGGAATAAAGTGTGGGAGACAGAAGGGACTTGACAGAGAACACAGGCATCAGGGCTATTAAAAAATACTCAGGTAAAGATACAACAAAATATTTGTGTTTTCACAGCGTCTGGGAATGGAACTTAAGTCAAACCATAAAAAAGACACTGAACAGCCTAAATTCAAGAAAATCTTTTCATATCACTTGGAAAGACTATCACACGGCTACAAAAGAGTTCTTTGACTGGGATGCTGAAGATACCCTAGCCCTGGCTCACTTCAATGGGTGGATGACTTTGGACAAGTTACTTTAAGTTTACAATAATTGATTCTTATCCTTAATATGAGATGGTCTCTAAGGAAATCCTCCTACCCAGACCATGGCTGCCTGGAATTGGAAACTTCCTGCATTTCAGAGTCCTCCCTACTGTGATTAATATCTAAAAAGTCTCTTCTACTGACCTTTCCCTGGTTGGGCAGAGAAGAAACACAAAGGACCACTCTTGCCACTGAAGAGCGGAAAAAATCCAACATCCCCAGTCACAGGTGCCTCAGATTGGAGGCCTCCACTGCAGAGACCTCTGGAGTATCATTCCTAAGGACTTTCCTGCCTTTGCTCTGATCTGTGCAATATTCTGATCCATAGTTGCCCCCTCTAGTCTTATGGCAGCAGATTCCAGCCTCTCACTCCCATTATTCCTGTCTTTCAAATTCATTCTGCTGAGTTGGATCCCTCTTCCCAGGAGAGACTTCATTTTCAGCCCCTCCCAGGATGCATCCTGGCCTTGCCCCCATTCAGTTTTTGTCCATCTCTGCCCTCTACTTTATGCATCAGCCTCTGGAATCTGTTACCAATTTTTTTTGTCTCAGATATCTTCCTTTCATGGTCTCTGTTTTCCAGCCCTCACAGGAAATGGACTTTTTCCTTAAAGATATTTCTATTCCTATTTGTGGCAGACCTCTTTGTAGTGGTGAGAAACTGGAAACTAAGAGGATGCTCATCAACTGGAGAATGGCTGAATAAATTGTGGCATATGAATATTATGGAATATTATTTTTCTGTAAGAAATGACCAACAGGATGATTTCAGAAAGGCCTGGAGAGACTTACACGAACTGATGCTGAGTGAAATGAGCAGGACCAGGAGATCATTATATACTTCAACAACAATACTAGATGATGACCAGTTCTGATGGATCAGGCCATCCTCAGCAACGAGATCAACCAAATCATTTCTAATGGAGCAGTAATGAACTGAACTAGCTATGCCCAGAAAAATAACTCTGGGAGATGACTAAAAACCATTACATTGAATTCCCAATCCCTATATTTATGCACACCTGCATTTTTGATTTCCTTCACAAGCTAATTGTACAATAATTCAGAGTCTGATTCTTTTTGTACAGCAAAATAATGTTTTGGTCATGTATACTTATTGTGTATCTAAGTTATATTTTAATATATTTAACATCTACTGGTCATCCTACCATCTAGGGGAGGGGGTGGGGGCGGGTAAGAGGTGAAAAATTGGAACAAGAGGTTTGGCAATTGTTAATGCTGTAAAGTTACCCATGTATATATCCTGTAAATAAAAGGCTATTAAATAAAAATTAAAAAAAAAAAAAAAAAGAAACAACAATACTGTATGATGATCAATTCTGATGGATGTGGCCCTCTTCAATAATGAGATGAACCAAATCAGTTCCAATAGAGCAGAAATGAACTGAATAAGCTACACTCAGCGAACAAATTCTGGGAGATGACTATGAACTACCACATAGAATTCCCAATCCCTCTATTTTTGTCCACCTGCATTTTTTATTTCCTTCACAGGCTAACTGTACACTATTTCAAAATCCAATTCTTTTTGTACAGCAAAATAATTGTTTGAACATGTATATATATATATATATATATATATATATATATATTGTATTTAACTTATCCTTTAGCATATTTAACATGTGTTGGTCAACCTGTCATCTGGAGGAAGGGGTGGGGGGAAGGAGGGGAAAAATTGGGACAAAAGGTTTTGCAATTGTCAATGCTGAAAAATTGCCCATGCATATATCTTGTAAATAAAAAGCTATAACCAAAAAAAAAAAAAAAAAAAGATATTTCATTCCCCAACTTCCTCTCCAGTGTTGGACGGTCCTTCTTTCCCACTTTGTAGCTCCCAGAGTTGCTGCTATTCTGACTTTCCCTCAGAAGTCTCTCTCCTTGAGAGTCACCTTCCCCATCTAACCCACTGCCTTGTGGGGAGTCACATGTAAGTCCCTTGGAAGACCAAAGCAAGATGAGGTCAAGACTTTAGGTGACTTGGCAAGGCCAGTTTCACAGCTGATAACCCATATCTAAGCTCTTTCAGATTATTTACTGAAAATATAAGTCAACATGACCAAAGTGAGTTTTGTGACCAGATGCTTTAAAAAATGAAAACAAATTGTGGCAGCTCTTTTTCTAGTGGCAAGAAACTGGAAACAGAGTGGATGTCCATCAGTTGGAGAATGGCTGAATGCATTATGTTATATGAATGTTATGGAATATTATGTTTTGTAAGAAACGACCAGCAGGATGATTTCAGAGAGGCCTGGAGAGACTTACAGGAACTGATGCTGAGTGAAATGAACAGAACCAGGAGATCATTATACATAGTAACAGCAAGACTATATGACAATCAATTCTGATGGATGTTGTAGAGGGATAGGAGGTAAGACTCCATTCCAGATTTTGAGTCTTATAGTAACTTGGCTCACCAAAACTACCTTACTGAAATAGCAGAGACTGCTTGTCAATATAATAAATTAATAATCTAACAACTGAAGCAAAATGCAAACTACTCTTTGGGTTAAAAGCTAAATCTTTAAATTTAGGATAGGAAATAATGTCCACAAGGAGACTAAAGGTATTTGGGAGAAAGATACCTAAGATAATAGTATAATAAACTTTATTTTGTTATGCCACAGTTTTCAGTTTCCATAATTATCCTGACCCAGTCCTGACTCAATTTCCCTGCTTCTCAGTCCTGCAAAACCTTTCCTTCCTCTTTATCAGAATATTTAATAAGGATAAAAGATCTTATGTTTTAGAATATCAGAATGCCTCTCCCCATCCCAAGGTATCAGAATGTCAGATACCCGTAGTCTTATCAAGATGCCTCTCCCCATCTCTGGTGGCTCACCCCACCCTGTCAGAGCCCGTTCCCACTCTCAGCACCCTGACTCCACCTCTGCCTCAATCTACCCCCTGAGTCTGAGCCATGTGTATATAGGTCATTGAGAACTCTCCTTGTTTGCTGGATTCTTGGAGATGATAGTCTCATTCAGCCCTGGGATCAAACCATGGATCCATTTGGTCCTAGTATATCTCTCCATTTAATAAATTATTAAATACTCTCTAATCTCTATCTTGCTCAGTTTCTCCCTTGGGCCTCAGGATGGCTGGGGATCTGAATTCTTGGCCTGGAGAGGCCGGCCCCCTGGATTTTTTTTTCCAGAGCCTGTGGGAAAGAGAGCAGTTTCCAGCCAGAAATGTGCCTGAAGCCCCATGGTGGACACCCCAGTTCGGCCATTGGAGAGTAAGTTTGTCTGAGTACTTTTTGGAGTATCATCTGGTTAAGTCTTAAGAGCTGTTCTGTTCTGTTCTGTTATGTGCTAGCCCCTGGATTCCCAGAATTATGAAATGCTGACGCGCATAAATTCTGGGAGTAGGGTCCCTAAAGACATACCTGGTTCTGTGTGCCAGTTGGCACAACTCTGGGCATTCCAGAGTATAAATCTGAGTGTCTTTTTTAAAGAGGCCATCTGGCTAAAAAAAAAAAAAGTTCAGTTTGGATTCTGGGAAGGAGCTAGCAACTTCCCTCAGTCTAAAATTTCTATATACCCTCCGGTCTGTGTTAAATGTTTTATATTATAACTGCTCAATCAGTGTCTGTGTTTGACTGTCCTATTGGTTCAGAGCTCTGCTAAATTAAGAAGTTTGAAATTAGTTAAAATTTACTTGTGATTTTAAAGTTAAAAAAAACTGGCACTTGGGTAGTTTAAATTTAGGTGTGGCTTGAATGGAGCTATGCTAGATAAGGCCTTTAGAGAACAAAAGGAGTTTATGCTAATTGCTTTGAACTCTGGCTAGAGAAAACATCTAATTAGAAATTTTAGGATGATTTTAAAATTACTGTTGCCTTTGCAGGCTAGATTTTGTTATCTTTGAATGTAAGATCTTAAGAACTTGTTGGGGTGAAGTTCTGTTAACTTACTTGAAAGGGGTCAGTGTCTCCAATTAGGGTCTGACTTTTCTAAAGGCTTCAACACCAAGTTGAAACTTAAAGAAAGTCCACCACTGGGGATAATGGCCGCGTGGGGCCAGAAAGAAATTCATTATTGAAATATGATAGGAAAAGCAGTTTTATATTACTGGGAATTTAAAGCTATATTTGATTGGATTTTAAGTTATAATATAGGTTATTAATACAAAATGCTAGTAGCTTACCTTGTGGGGTGGTGTTTGTTTCTCCCTACTTAGATGATATGTTGCTTTCTAGATAAAACTATTGGGCAATTTGTAAACTATGCTCTGTTGGGTATATGTATTAAGTTTTCTGAAATTTGGTTTTTAAAGTTCAAAAAAAAAAAAAAAAGAAAGTGATTTAAAGACTAGGGACAAGAAAGATTGATTTGCAAAAGCAATGAATAGTTTAAGAGGAGCATCTAGTATTGGTTTAGGAGTCTCTATTCTCTATCTTGTTCAGTTTCTCCAGCATTACTATTTATCTGATGCATATCTCAACTATTTACACCTCTAAGTAACCAAGATCAGGGTCTTAAGGGGTTTCATGATTTACATCATAGCAGAGGAATTTTTAAAAAGTGTACTTTGTATCAGACCTATGAGCATTTGAGGTATTTGTGTGTCTGATCAATAAACTTCGAAGAAAGCATAAACAGGACTTCTCCGCCTGGCCCCAGTATGTCACATTCTTCATCTCACTACCTCCAAGAGGATGTGGCTCTTTCCATCAATGAGATGATTCAGGCCAGGTCCAAAGATCTTGTGATGAAGATAGTCATCTGCACCCAGAGAGAAGACTGGGGGACCTGAGGGTGGATCCCAACATAGCATTCTCACTCTTTATGTTGTTGTTTGTTATGTTTAAGTACAGAACTCTGTACTTGAAACAAGGATTCTTATAAGGTGTTAAGTCAGTGGGATTGATGAGGCAATGGTTATCTAGTTTAGCATGGTGATTAATAGTTCTCTGGTTCAGTATGATTGAATTTATCTTACAATGAATAATGGTTCCCTAATGATATAATGATTAGTTTATACTCAGTATACTGCATATAAGCTGGGACAAATTCAGATTTATTCCATCTTCCACCTTTGTGGTGGCTGAAGGCTGGAGCACAAACCCTGGGACTTCAAGACAGAGACCATCATGGTGATCGATGAAGCCCGTGTTAGCATCTTGGATATTTTAGAATAAGCCAGAGAGGATCAGCGAAAGTCCTTGATCTTTATTCTTTGTGAAAGTGAACAGAAGCATCATGAACTCCTGTTTATGGATGGGAACACACTAAGTTCATGCAGGAGCGAGGGCAGCGTATAGAGATGGTAGCGTTATTTGATCCTTTTAAGGAGACAGGTGTCCAACCACGCACTGTTGTGCTGCAGGGGGCTGCTGGTATTGGGAAGACCACCCTGGCCAGCAAGGTGATGTTGGACTGGGCAGAGGGAAACCTCTTCCAGGAGAGGTTCAACTATGTTTTCTATCTCACCTGCAGAGAACTGAACCCATTAGAAGGAAAAATAATCAGTTTTGCTGATTTAATTGCCAATGACTGGCCTGGCTCCCAGACTCCCATAACAGAGATCATGTTCCAGCCAGAGAGGCTTCTGTTCATCATTGATGGTTTAGATGAACTGAAATTCCCTTGTAACGAGCACAAATATGATCTATGCAAAGACTGGAAGCAGAAGGAGCCAGTATCCATCTTGTTGAGCAGTTTACTGAGGAAAACCTTGCTCCCTGAAGCCTGCTTGCTGCTCACAAGACTCACTGCTCTGGGGAAATTTTGTCCTTTGTTAGAGAGTCCACGTCATGTGGAGATCCTGGGCTTCTCAGAGCAGCATAGAAAGGAGTATTTCTGCAAATTTTTCATAGATAAAGATTTAGGTGAAAAGGCCTTTCATTTAGTAAAAAGCAATGACACACTATTCACTATGTTCTGTGTTCCCCTGATGAACTGGATTGTCTTCACTTGCCTGAAACAGCAGATGGAGAAGGGACAAGATCCTGTCCAGGTTTTGAAAACCACCACTGCCCTCTACATGTGTTATCTTTCCAATTCAATCATCCCTGATGACAAGAACTTCATCCCTCAGCACTTGAGGGGTCTGTGTCGCTTGGCTGCTGAGGGGATCTGGGACAGGAAACTGCTGTTTGAGGAAGAGGACCTCAGGAGGAATAACTTGGAGGCAGCTGATGTCTCTGCTTTCTTAGACATGAATCTTTTCCAGAAAGACAGTGGCTGTGAAAACTGCTACAGCTTCATTCACTTGAGCTTCCAAGAGTTTTTGCTGCCATGTTCTATGTGATGAGCACAGAGGAAGAAGGGATGAAGAGTTCTGACTCCTTCATCCCAGGTGTCAGAGAACTTCTGGAGGAGTGTAGTGGGCTTAATGCCAGCTTTGTGGTTCTGGTGGTCCGCTTCCTGTTTGGCTTCCTAAACGTAGAGACAGCAAGGGAGCTGGAGAGAAAATTCAGATGCAGAATGTCACCGGAAATCAAGTCACAGTTACTGCAGTGGGCTCAGGGAGAATCCAAAATAAATGAACAAAACGATTTTTCTATGATTTATCTCCCAGAATTTTATTCTCACTTATATGAGACTCAAGATTCTGAATTTGTAACACAGGTGCTAGGTAACATCCATGAAATCAAAATAGAGAAGTTTACGACCAGTATGATGCCCTGAATGTAACTTACTGCATTAAGCACTGTTATAGGGCAAGAAAAATATACTTGTCATTGTCTTCATTTCTTTCTTTCTTTTTTTTACTTTACTATTTAAATTTTATTAGAGAAATTTTTACATGATTATCACATTTCTCAGAATGTCCTTTAATGTGTGTTTACAGAAAATATGCTAAAATTAATATCTGTAATGACACCTTGTTATCGTAAGTTGTCATACTTGTTTAAATCAAAACTCTTGTGCACTCATGTATGTTTAATGGTGATCTGAGTCCCTATCGCTGTTAATTTCAGCATAAATACTTCATTTATCACTTTTTCAAATTTGAGTAATACTGGACAATGATTCTATGGCATATCTACTCCCAAGAGCTATTCCTCTACATAAAACACATAGGGTGCTATATTTTGTGTGTTAATTTTTCAAAAAGAATATTCTACAAATTAGGAAATAAGTATAAGGAAAATAAGAGGTTTACAAAGTACAAATATCTTATTATATTTTTATAAAATGACAACTAGGTATCTGCTATAAATCAACGTGTTATAAATTGCTAGTTTATAAAGTAAACAGTTGTGAGTTTTGTCTAAATGTCACTTAACTTATAAAATTGTTATAAATGATGCTATAAAATAATCATTGCATCTCATCAACCCTTGCATCCCAGTAATGGTCCCCAAAGCCCAACATCATGAATTACAATCAAATTTCAGGAGACCTTATTTAGACAATTAAATCAAAGTAACTATAATCTAAGTACATTCTTTCAAGTATAATAAATTTAGTTTTTTGGGTTTATTATTAGCAATTAACTTTAAGTGCAATTTCTCATGTTCTCATATACTTTGCAGTCTAGTTCCTTTTTTTTTTTTTAAAGATGCAGGTACAATATACTTGATAGAATATTTCACTTCATATAAAAACTGTTAATATATACTGTAGGGGAATATCATACTTAAATTCAATTCTAATAACTAAAATTTCAAATAAAAAGATTTGAAAGCACTTTAATTATTGTTTAAACACTTGAGTATGATCCCTCCCTCATATAGCAATCTATTAAAGTAATTGGAAATAACTGATTCTATCACTGACTCCCAAAACAGGAGCCCTGCCTTACAAAATATTAATAGGTTATGTTGTAAGTTGGTCCTTTTGGTCCCCTTTCAAAAAGAATATTTATTCTGCACTATCATATTCTAAATATGCACACTTTGAAAACATAACATGAAGGTCTAAAATAAATTTTGATACAATATTGTTAAATTTTTCGATATGAGAAAAAGATGTAGTATTTTGCTTGTGAATATGTAATAGAATACACTTCACAGCAGTTCTACTATATTATTGTACTTCATATGTCATTATTGAACATAAGTAAAATATACTATCTAGCGAAGAAATAAGAAAGTTTAAGGCCTTTGGATGTCATCTATCATCATTACACAAATTCTAGAATTGCGTACGTATAATACTGCCGTATAATATGAATTCAAAACATTCCCAGCTATATTTTAGTAGCCATATCAACTATGAATACTGGATACATGTTTTATATATATTTAAAGGGGATTAGAAAAAATTCTTATCCTCTAAATATCAAACTGAACTTGGTTTCTGAAACTAATCATTTTAGAAGTTATTGCTTTTTAGATGGTGGCTAGGTTTTCATGTTAATTTTTATTTCTATTATCACAGAAAGCATTTGGATTGATTCATGTCTTTCTTGTGTCTTGAAGCCTGTACTGGGCTCTTTGCAGACAGCTTGAACTATGGATCTTTCTTTTGAGGGAGCCCAATGTTTTTCTTTCAGCTTTAGACATAGGACCAGCCCAGAATGTCACTCTGGCTTTTCTTTCTTTGGGGACAGAGAATTTTGGGACCAAAGAGCCAAATGCTACTGGCTGTTTAAATTGCAATTGTAAAAGGGATCTCCAATAGATGATATTTTTGTCTCTGCCAGGAAAAGATAAAACCTGGGCACTAATTCAAACCAGCATGTCATCAGTGGGTTTGTCACATAAATGGTGAAAAGGACACTACCGTAGTTTGCTGCACAGGCACAAAGAAGGGCAAAGTGCAACAGACCCGGAATTTGTTTCTTCAATTCTTGTTTCAGGTATTGAATCCTCCTGGCCCTGGACTCAGTCTGTGAAGAGGCAGGGATGGCAAGGTCAGAGAGGTGTTCGTCATCTCCTTTACCTGGAGCAGAGAGAGTGAGTAAGCCAGGGTAAAACAGAGAAAGATTGATTGTTCCCTCTACTATTGTGGATTCTGTCTCAGTGCTTGTTTGACAAGGTGTGGTGTGTTTTAGGACAAAGGTGCAAAGCATTCAGACTGAACAGATTAGTCACTGAAAGTATTTGAACTTTTTTTTTTTTCCACTGAGGCAATGGGGGTTAAGTGACTTGCCCAGGGTCACACAGCCAGGAAGTACTAAGTGTCTGAGGGCAGATTTGAACTCAGGTCTTCCTGACTTCAGAGCTGGTACTCTATCCACTGCACCACCTGGCTGCCCTTATCCCTCAATTCTTTTTTTTTTCCTTCTTTGTCACATAGTGACTTATATTGAATTTATTACACATACACACGTACACACATACACGATCCAAATCACGTTCCACAAACTGCCAAGTCTCTACTCTACTCTACTCTACTCTACTCAGTTGATTTTTTGAACCCTTTTAAATAAATTTAAGTAAATTTTGTTTGGAATCCAAGTGAAGCTCCCTGGTCTCTTATTTGAAGAACAGGCTTTCTCTACCTTTTAAATATTGGGCATTTGTCCCTCTCCTGTCTTCTCACAATTCCTCTGTTTTTCTCCATTTTTCTAAATTTACCAGCAAGATGATGCACCTATTAATTTTTATTTTGAGGTTCTCCCCACCATAAAGTTATCTACATCAGTGAAACCAAAGATCCGACTTCATCTCTGTCCCAATCCCCTAGCCCTAGTACAGTTGTAGGGACTTATGGAGATCTGAGTGGAAAATGATGTGTACTTTACTAGGAAAGGGGCTTTTCAAAGAAACTGAATGTGTTCTATGCAATAGGAACTTTCCCACTGACAGATGGGGAGTTAACCAGTCTTGGAGAATGTAATCATGCCCTCTCTGGGTTTCTGGTTTCTTCAGAATATCTGATTATACAGGTTTTGCTGTTAATTTTCTGGATTTTTTCTCTGCTGAGAACCTGACAAGCTTGCACCTGTTTGACACTCACATTCAGGAGGATGCAGTAGAGCTTCTGCATATATCTTGGCAAAACAGGATTGTAAGCTACAAACAATCAGGTGAGCCCCTGTGAGTTTTCTTTGGGCTAAGTATCTTAAATTTGGTGCTCAGAGGAGGAAGTAGGGAGAGAAAGAGGAACACAAGTTTGAGGAAGGAGATAGGAAGCTTTCTTCTTGAGTGGGTTTAGGAACCAGTCTCACACATTGCCATTGCTGTAGGGATTGGTTCTTCTGAGGAATTGACCAGAAAGTCTTTGCTTAGGAATTTCTCTGAAAGGGCCCCGTTGAATCATCCCTTAGTTTTAGCCCTATCAGATGGTAAACATTTCTCTCTCTTCACCTTGCCCCTGTTTGTTTCTGTTGTTACTTGTTTAGCTTAATTATTTATCTTTCTCTATGTTAAAGGGCTCAGCTCTTGAGTGAGGAAGATGAACAAAACTCGGGTAGAGACAAAACAAAACTTTTATGAAGAAAGACTGTGTCATAATAAATACATTTATAAATTTGGCCCCTGCTTTATTCACTGAATCCACAGGCTGGAAATGCAGAGGCCATGCTTGTTTCTCAGAGGCATTAAAGACTGACCATGTTGACCATCCCTGAATAGGAATATTCTTACTATATCCCTGAAACGTGATCATCTGCTTCCCCAGTAAAAGACCTCCTGAGATGGGGAACTCACTGCCTTATGAAGCAGCTTATTCCTTGTTTGAAAATTTGACCTGATATTAGAACTAAAATCTGGCTCTCTTAAACGTACTCACACACCATTGGTTCATTTCCAAAGAGGTACATTTCCATATACAGAGCAGAGCATAAATGAGAATTCAGTATAGAGCAAAAAAATTTCCATTTAATGAAAGCATATGTAATAAATCCTAGGCATTTTTTCCAAAGTGACCTTGCTTGGTTCTTCCTTTAAAGTTTTCTTTTATTCTGTGCTCCGTATTTATTTTTTTCTCATCCTACCTCTTCCACCTTCCCTGGAAAAGGCTACTATTAAACATGAATATGTTTATATACACATATACACATTTATATATACACACTTAAAGATATATATATTTATAAATAAATATATATACACATATACATATATGTAAGACCATGTGATGCATGTTTCTGTTTGTCACTCATTTCTCTAGAGGTAGATAACATCTTCCTTTTGTGTGTGAGTGTGTGTGTGTGTGTGATTTTTTTATTATTATAATAACTTTTTATTGACAGAACCCATTCCAGGGTAATTTTTTACATCATCCCTTGCACTCACTTCTGTTCGGATTTTTCCCCTTTCTCCCTCCACCCCATCCCCTAGATGGCAAGCAGTCCTATATAGATAACATCTTCCTTTATAAGTCCAATTCTTTCCATGTTTTTCTAAATGAACTACCTTATCATTTCTTATTACCGCAGTTATTACATCACAATTATACCCTATCTGAGAGATTATCTGTAAAAATTTCTCCCCAAATTGTGGCTTCCCTTCTTAGCTTGGCTCATTGTTTTTATGTATACAAAGCATTTTAATATAAAGTAATTGAAAATTTCCATTTTACACTCCACCAATGCTCTTAGAGCCTTATAATAATGGCTTACAGTCTATTACCACTGAATCTCCTATTTTTACATTTTTCTCTTTTAGTTTCTTTGAAATTTTTTGATCTTTTGTTCTACCAAAAGAATATTGTTATTCTTTTTTCTAACTTAGTAAAATAATTTTTAGTAATTTAATTGGGATGGTGTTGAATAAATATATCAATTAGGTAAAGTCATTAAAATTTTTTTTATTGGTTTTACCTACCAATGAACAATGGCGGTTTCTCCAATATTTAAATCTGACTCGAATGATATAAAAAGTGTTTTTGTGTTCCTGCTCATGCAGTTTGTGTTTGAGATTATTTTATGCATAATATGTATATCAATAAAACATCAGTTATTTTAAATGTTCTAAAGCAATATTGAAAAACAATTGGTGACGATATAATTTTTCTTTTATTCTCTTTAAGTTAAATATATCAGCATTACCTTTATCTGACATCATGATTATTACCCCTGCTTTTTTAAAAATATAATATATTTTGCTCCAGCCTTTTATTTTATCTCTATGGGTCTCATTTTTATTGTATTTCCTGCAAGCACCATATTGTTGAATTCAGATTTTTAATCCATTCTGCTATGCATTTCTATTTTATGAGTACATTCATCCTATTCACATTCTCTGTTATTATTAATTTGTTGTGTATTGCTCTCCATCTGATTTTTCTCCATTGTCATTCTCACTCTATTTAGCATATCCCTCATAGCTCATCTAATTTATTGTTACCTGCTACCTTGCCCTACTATTCCTTAATCTATCCCTCTAAGATTCCCCCTTATTTTCTGCCCCCCCCCATCGACTTTAATCTAGTTATCTTTCTAAAAGTTTTTCACTTGTTCCTTCTCCTAAAGCTTCTAAAATTTTATCCCTTACCCTATACCCTTACCTTCTTATTTCTATCTAAAATTAAAATGTTCTTCCAGGTTTATTTGTTGTTAGGTATTTAACACATTTCCCATGAGGGAAAGGTTTTAGCTTGCCAGCCCTCTATTCCAACTTCCATCATTTTCAGTTCTTCCTTTCATTTGTATGAAAATTACAACTTTTTTATCTCTATGTAATTTTATTCTTGTAGAATCACTGCATCATACGCATATTAACCTAAGCCTTTCTGTCAAATTACTCACTTAATGAGTCATAAGAATACTGAGAATATTTTCTCATATAAGAAGTCAACAATTTGACCTTTTTTGAGTCCCTTATAATTGATCTTTAATGTGTACTCTATATTTGTCTTGGATCTTATACATTGAATTTTTTTTAAAATTTCTGCTCTTTTTGCAACCAATACCTGAAAGTTTTTCAGTTCATTAAATGTTCTTTTTCTTTCTTTCTTTTTTTAATTAAAGATTTTTATTTCCAAAAGGTATGCATGAGGGGCAGCTAGGTGGCACAGTGGATAGAGCACCAGCCATTGAATTCAGGAAGACCTGAGTTCAAATTTGGCCTCAGACACTTAACACTTCCTAGCTGTGTGACACCGGACAAGTTACTTAACTCCAATTGCTCAACAAAAAACCATAACAAAACAAAACAAACAAACAAAAAAACATATGCATGGATAATTTTTCAACATTAATCCTTGCAAAACCTTGTGTTCTACTTCCCATCCCCCTTTCCTTTTACCCTCCCCCAGATGGCAAGTAATCCAATATATGTTAAACATGTTAGAAATACATGTTAAATCCAATATATGCATTCATAGTTATACAATGATCTTGCTGCACAAGAAAAATGAAATCAGAAAGGGAAAAATGGAAAAGAAAACAAAATGGAAACAACAACAAAAAGAATGATAATGTTAAGTTAAGTTCCCACAGTCCTCTCTCTGGGTGTAGATGGCTCTCTTCATCACAAGCTCATTGGAACTTAACTGAATCATCTGAAAAGAGCCCCGTCCGTCAGAATTGATCATTGTATAGTCCTGTTGTTGCCATGTACAATGATCTCCTGGTACTGCCCATTTCACTCAGCATCAGCTCGTTTATGTCTCTCCAGGCCTCTCTAAAATCATCCTGATGATGGTTTCTTATAGAAACATAATATTCCATAATATTCGTATACCAAAACTTATTCAGCCATTCTCCAACTGATGGGCATCCCCTTAGTTTCCAGTTTCTTGACATTACTAAAAGGGTGGTGAAAAATTATATGTTCTTTTTTTAAAAAAAATTAGTTTTATACTTAATTTGGCTGGATAAATTACTCTTACACATAACCCCAGTTCTTTTGCTTTATGAAATAGTGTTCCAAGACCTATGTTGTTTCAATATAGTAGTTGCTAGTTCGTGCACAATCCTGATTATAGCTCCACAGTATTTAAATTTTTTTTCTTGTTGCTTATAATATTTTTTCCTTAACGTAGGACCTTTGAAATATGGCTATGGTATTCTTATAAATTTTTTCCTGAAATCTCTTTCAAGTTGTAATTTTTTTGCTTTTTTTCCTATTTCTGCTTTATTGTCTTCTAAAACTTCAGGGCAATTTTCCTCAATAATTTCTTGTAATACTTTATCAAGTTTCTTTTTTAAATCGTATTACTCAGGTAGTCCAACTATTTTTATATCGTCTCTCTTTAATTTTAAATTTTAAATTAAATTAAATTTTAAATTTAATTAAAATTTTAAAAATTAAATTAAATTTTAATTTAAATTTTAAATTAAATTGTCTCTCATTAATTTTTCAGCTTAGTTTTTTTTTAATGAGATATTTCACCTTCTGTTCTATTTTTTATTTTATTTTATCTTTATTACTTCCTGGGGCCTAATTATGTTATTAGCTTCCCTTCCCCATTTCTAGTTTTGAAGGCATTATTTTCTTTGTTAAATTTTTAATTCTCTATTTCTAGTTGGTTGACTTTCTTTTCATAATTTTCTTAAGTTTCTTGAATTGCTTTTTTTTTTCACTTGTTCTGTCTTGATTTTTAAAGGAATTTTAAAGTTTTTTCAAGAATTCTTTTTGTGCTTCTGATCTATCATTTGATGTTTCTCACTGAAAAAGGAGTGACTGATGGACCTGGCCATCCTCAGCAATCAGATCAACCAATCAGTTCCGATGGAGCAGTAATGAACTGAACCAGCTATGCCCAGTGAAAGAATTCTGGGAGATGACTAAAAACCATTACATTGAATTCCCAATCCTTCTATTTTTGCCCACCTGCATTTTTGATTTCCTTCACAGGCTAATTGTACAATATTTCAGAGTCCGATTCTTTTTGTACAGTAAAATAACGGTTTGGTCATGTATACTTATTGTGTATCTAATTTATATATTAATATATTTAACATCTACTGGTCATCCTGCCATCTGGGGGAGGGGGTGGGGAGAAGGAGGGGAAAAAATTGGAACAAGAGGTTTGGCAATTGTTAATGCTGTAAAGTTACCCATACATATAACCTGTAAATAAAAGGCTATTAAAAAAAAAAAAAAAAGAAAGAAAGAAAGAAAAAGGAGTGGCTTTTTCAGCTCCACTATCTTCCTTCTCTATCGCTATAGTAGCTATCTTTGGTTTGGTTCTTTTCCCTTTGTTTACCTAATTTTTAAGTTTACTTAATTTTATTCTTAGCAGTTTTGGAGGGGTTATTTTTATATTCTATTTTAAACTTAAGTACAAAATAAGAAAAGAGGAAAAAAATTATCATGTACACAGCAGTACATAAAAGAGGATTCAATAGAAAGTTATAAATTTCCATTTCAAGAAAATTTATATAATTCTTCCTAGGTTTTCTTCTGTTCTCTGCTATGTTCTTTTTACTTTATTTTCCCCTCTCCCTTTACTAACCATGACCCTCCCAAAGAAAGTAATAATTAGGCATAGAAATAAATAAATAAATATAAATATATACCCATTCACATATTCATATTTGTACATATTACACAGCTATACACATATACACAACCACATATATAAATATATATATATATATAAAATGGAAAGATCATTCACTGTGTAAGGGAGAAAAATCTATTTCTAACATTTCTGCAAATATATATATATATACATTGATGTCTGTAAACAAACAAATGTATACACACATACTCATATCCATAAATGTAAGACCATACTGTATTTGTTGCCACTTGTCATGTATTTCTCTGGAGAAGGATAGCATCCTCTTTAATTAATCCTAATCTGTGATGACCAGGTTTAGCACCCATTTAAATCAACCAGAGTCAGAATAAGGGAAATTGCTTGATCTTTATTCTTTGCAGCAGTGAAGGGGAATGGCAATACAAAGTGAGAGCAATCACCACAGGAATCTGGACAGCAGTGCTCTGCCTCTCTCACTCTACCCACCAAATCCTCTGCAATCTCCTATACAACATATCAAACTTGCAGAGAGAGTGGGCAGGGCCATTCTTTCTCCAAGCATATATTAATAGAGTATTGTCGAATTGCTAATTAGCCTCAAATGCTTGGGACCTCAGTGCAAGGAGAGCTTCAAGAGCTTCAGCCCGTTACACTAAATCAATCAACTCAACATTTCCTAGATCACAGCAATATTGCAACCCAATCACATTCTATCTGAGAGATTATCAATAAAATGTTTTGCCCCCTACTTTTCTGCATTCCTTCTATTCTTGGCTACACAGGTTTTATTTATGTAATAACATATTAATTTAAAATAAAATTATCTATTTTATACTTCAATAAGACTCTCACTTTATCATGTGCCTGGCTTAAGGTCCAATATTACTTAATCTGTTTTCTTTACATCTTATTCCCTTTTGACGTTCCCCACCTTTCTTCTAATTGAACGTTGTTATTATGTTATTTCAAAATTTTCTCATTCAAAAATTATATTGATTTTATCTACACATGAATGATAAATATTTCCTAAATTATTTAGATCTAACTTTTGTATGAAGCATTTTATTTTTATTTTCATTTTTGGTAAATTACTAAATAATTACTTGTTACATATTTTTCTCCTTCCTATTTTTCTTCTCTATCCTTCTCACCTATTCCTATCCCTCCTCACTGCTCTGCTTTATTTCTGCTTGCTACTTAGTCTTCCTATTCCTCAAACTACCCACCTTTCCAAGAATCCTTCCCTTGTCTTCTCTCTTCCACTGCCTTGCCCTCTTATTTCTAAATACAAAAACTTGTACACACTTGTATATGTATATGTTGTTGCCTTTTTAACCTCTTCCTGATGAGAGTAAGGAATAAGTACTACTCACTTTCCTGCTTCCTTTCTTATTTTGTATTTATTTTTCCTTTCTTTTTTGTGTCATTTGTATGTGTTATTTGTTCCTCTTTATCTCTCCCTACATAGTTTTATATTTTAAAAAAGTATTCATATCATACTCAGCCTGGCTAGTTTTATATTTTAAAAAAGTATTCATATCATACTCAGCCTGGCCCAAGCTTTTCTTTTATATTACCCAAATAAAAATGACAATGATAAAAGAACTAATAATATTTTCATATGTAAGAAGTAAATGATTTGACCTTATTAAGTCCCTTAATTAGTCTTTAGTGATTTCTTTATATTTCTCTAGATATTCTATGTTAAATTTTCCTTTAAGTTCTGCTGTTTTGTTGAAAATATCTGAAAAATTTTCAGTTCATTTAATTTCTTTTTTTAAAAATTCAGAATCATACTTAAATTTGCTTTGTAATTTACCCTTTTGATTGTAACCCCAGATCTTTTGCTCTATGAAATATAATTTTTCAAGACCCTTCCAGGTTTTTCTGAAATTCACAATTTCGCAATTAAATTATTGTTTAACAATTTTTGTAGCGTACATTCTAATACCACAGTTCCTCATTTTGTTCAGCCGTTCCACATTTTGTTCAGCCATTCTCCAATTGATGGGCATTCCCTCAATTTCCAATTCTTTACCACAACAAAAAAGAGTTACTATAAATAATTATGTATATGTGGGTCCTTTCCCCTTTTTATGGTCTCTTTGGGATACAGCACTAGTAGTGGGATTGTTGGATCAAAGAGAATGCAGAGTTTGGTTGCTCACTGGGTACAGTTCCAAATTGCTCTCCAGAATAATTGGATCAGTTCATAACTCCAACAGTGCAGCAGTATCCCAGTTTTCCTATATCCCCTCCAATATTTATCATTTTCCTTTTCTGTCATCTTAGCCAATATGATAGGTGTGAGGTGTACCTTAGAGACTACTTTCCATTTCTCCAGTCAATGGTGATTTTGAGCTCTTTTTCATATAACCAAAGATAGTTTAAATTTCATCATCTGTCTGTTCATATCTTTTGATATAACTTTATTGGGGAATGACTTGTATTCTCATAAACTTGTCTTAGTTCTCTATATATTTTAGAATTGAAACCTTTACCAGAAAAACTGTAAAAATTGTTTCCCTTTTTGCTTTCCTTCTGCTCTTGGTTGCATTGGAATTTTTTGTGCAAAACCTTTTTAATTTAATGCAATGAAAATTATCCATTTCATATTTCATAATGTTCTCTATTTGTTCTTTGGTCATAAATTCCTCCCTTCCCCAAAGATCTATTAGGTAATCTACCCCTTACACTCCTAATTTCCTTATAGTATAGTCCTTTATGTCTAAATCATACCCATGTTGATTATCTTGGTATGATATGGAATATATTGGTCTGTGTCTAGTCTCTGCCATAATATTTTCCACTTTTCCCAGCAATTTTTGTCAAATCGTGAGTTCTCATCCCAGAAGTTGAGGTCTTTGGGCTTATCAAACAGTAGATTTACTATGATCATTGATTATTGTATGTTGTGAACTTCATCTGTTCTTCTGATACAAACACTATTTCTTTCTTTTCTTCTTTTTCTTTTTTTTTTGGGCTGAGACAATTGGGGTTAAGTGACTGTGGTGTTTTCTTCTTTAATATAATATAGTGATTCATTCAAGTTTCTTGGGGAGGTTTTCTGGAGGCAGCCTTAGTTTCAGCTCAGAGTAATGATCACTCCAAATGCAGCCAGGTGTTAAAAGTTCAAATCTTTTATTGCTTCCTCCAAAATAGCCAGTTAGTTTTCTTGGTGACCTATCTCTGCTTGGTTCCAAGAGCTCCCTCCAAATGTCTCCAAATCCAAAGGTTTTGTCCTTCAGACTCCAGCCAGCACAAAGGTGGAAAATGGAATGAATCTGACTTGCCTCTGAGGGAGGACTTGTGGGCTTCCTCCCAGAGTGCTCCTCTCCGACTCCTGGCAATGTTCTGAACTAACTAACCTGAAACTAAAAGCTTCCTTATATATGATCTCCCAAAGGTTGACTCCTCCTCTGAGGGAGGGATTAAGAGAGGTGTGAATTCACAAAGTTAACTTTGTCTCCTCCTCTGAGGGAGGGATTAAGAGAGGTGTGAATTCACAAAGTTAACTTTGTGAATCTCCCATACTTGTGAACTCCAATGAGCACTTAAATACATTAGTGAGTTAGAGAATTTGTTAAGTACCATGCTAAATTAGGCAATTGACTTATCACTTTGTAAGGATTTGCTCTAAGGTATGAACCAACAAGCATTATATCAATTCCATTGAGTTAACACTAGGATTCTAACAAGTGACTTGCCCAGGGTCACAAAGCCAGGAAGAGTTAAAGTATCTCAAGCTAGATTTGAACTCAGATCTTCCTGACTTCAGGGCTGGTTCTCAATCCACTGCACCACCTAGCTGCCCCCACTAACACTATTTCTTAGCCAGTACCAAGTGGTTTTGAGGACTGTTATTTTATAATATAGTTTTAGATCTTGTGTGACTAAACCTCATTCTTTGCTTTTTTTTTTTTTTTCTACTTCACTAATACTGCTTTTCAGGGATTTGATTTCTTTATCCACTCTACCTTTAAATGAGTGGGATGACTTATCCAGACTCTCTTGCCAAGCTTCCCTTTCCTTTCCCCATTTTTCTTCTAGCTCTCTTGTGAGAGCCTTTTTAATTTCTTCTGTGAGAATCTTGTGTGTTGAGGACCAGATCATATCCCCTTTTGGGGATTTATCTGGAGACAGTCTGTTTTTAGTCTCTCAGGGTTTAAAGTCTGCTCTCTATCCATATAAAAGCTGTCAATAGTTAGAGTTTGCTTTAATTTTTTGCTGATTTTGTCAAAGAAGAATCAAAGAAAACAAACTAGCAAAAAAACAAATGCAGTCTTCTTTTTGGGGGGGAAGGGAGGGGCTGGATGGAATTATTGAGCTTCCTTTACAGACTGCGGGGGCAGAGTGAGGCACTAGCAGGACAGCAATGGCTGTGCTGCGTCTGCGCTCTGAGAGCCTGCTGAGTCACTCCAGGTGGGTGTGTCTAGGTCCTAGCTTTTTGGGGTTATAGTCTTTATCCCTTGTGTTTACAGCTTCTCTGCTGGTCTACTGGCTTGCTGCCAGGGCACAGTATCCACAGTGTGTTAAAGATCTCCCTCCAGAAACAGCTGAGATCACACCCACACCTTCCTTCTGATTCTGGTTGAGTTGGTTTCAGCTTATATCCTCTCTAATCAAAGATGTGAATCTTGTAGAACTATAGTAAGTACTAAGTACATGTACTGAACTAGAGAACTTTTAAGCACCATGCTAAATTAGATAACCATTGTCTCTATCAATTCCACTGACTTAGTACCTTGTAAGAGTTCTAGCCCATAACAGTATTCTTAAATTTTTTTCTCCCCAAACTGTTTTCCAAATCAGTTGTTTTTCTGATGAAATCTTTCACAATATCTTCTTTTTTAAAATTTTTTTTATTTTGTTTTGTTTTTTCTTTATCTTATGATATCATTAGCTTCCTTTTGTGCAATTCTAGAGAGTGATTTTCTTCCATAAGTTTTTGGCTCTCTATTGAAAGGTGGTTGACTTTCTTTTCCTAATTTTCTTGATTTTCTTGGCTTGCTCTTATTTTTCCCCCTAATTTTTCCTTGATCTCTGTTACTTGATTTTAAAATTCCTTTTAAAATTCTTCCAAGAAATCTTTTTGAGGTTGTGATTATTTGACATTTCTCATGGAAAAAGGAGGTCCACTGTTGTAAATGTTCTCTAGTTCAGTTTTCTTGGGGTCTCTGGCGTCAGCCTTTGTAGAAATCACCACAAGAGTAGATAGGGATTAAAGTCCACATTCTTTATTATCTTTTTGCCTGATGCTGGACAGCTTTCTGGAGAGCCTTTCAGTCTGGCGTTGGTCTTAGTGGGGGAAGTACAGGAGGTGAGGCCAGCCACCAGGAAGATTGAAGATCAAATTGAATTTCTCCCCTTGGTTCTGAGAGCTTAAGCTCCTTCCTCCAGTCCTTTGTCTTCTCTGCCTCTCCATGTGAGGGCTTTCTGAGTCCCAGCTTATATGCTCTACACTGAGTATAAACCAATCATAATATCAGTTGGAAACCATTATTTGTTGTAAGATTAAATCCATCTTACTGAACTGAACTTAGAGAACCATGCTAAAGTAGATAACCGTTGTCTCCTCAATCATATTTAATTAGTACCTTGTTTCAAGTTCAGAATTCTGGTCCATAACATCTCCTGCTTTCTTTTGTTTTAGAACATAGGGTGGTCACTCTCCCTGACTTTTCAAGGAGGTGAGAACCCCCCAAAAGAAGGTGATCACACCTTCCCTGACTCCTCAAAAAAAGGGGTGAAAACACCATAAAAGGAGATGATCACGCCCTCCCTGACATCTCAGGAAGAGAGATGAAAACACCAAAGGAAATGGGAAATCAAATCAGATTAGTGGGTTTTTGAAGGGTCTCACTTGAAATAGGTGTACATAAATCCATCAACATGGGAGGTATTACACATAATTACATAAATTACTTAATCACATAGTAACACAGACTAGTAATGATGTAACACGAACCAATATGAGGAATTATACATGTCTTTAAGTCCTAGAAATAGTCCAAAAGGAATCTATTGTCTATTACTTCATGTGTGTAGGGAATCCAATGATTCCTGCAAGTTTTGAAATCCTGTATCAGTCTCATCATGCCTCAGAGAATCCAATGATTCCTGCTGGTTATGAAATTCTGTAACAGTCTCATTATCAGCCATGCTCTTTCACTCTCAGATGTTTCTTAGGTCTTTGCCTTTGTTTCAAGGTTTTTCTCTTTTTTGGTCTATCTGTCATGGACAAGGCAAATACGGTTCATTGGCACCCATCTGATTCCTTCTGCATCTGTAGGAATACAAGTAAACCTTCTTCCCCAAGCAGTTAACCTATCTAGTCCCTTCCATTCACCACTTTCTGGGTCTCTCCTCATCACCTGGCAATTATAATGAAGCTGCTTGCACTTGCCTTTCTGTTGGGTTAAAAAGCCTGCATTCTCCCCAGTTGTAATCCCTTTCTCCCACCTAATTGCTTTTTGGCTGATTGATCATGTAAGAATCCTGAACTTCTAAAGACTCTCTGGGTGTAACCTCAGCTGCCATCATTCCCCACCTGTTTTTTCTTTGATATCTTGGAGCTGAGTCCAGCCTCTCATTTCCCTGGGTCAGTCTACATTCTGAGGCCCAGTGGAAGCCTCTGTTGCATTTTGGACATAGGGTTTTAGGTCTTCTCTCACCCTATCTTTTTGTTTCAATGTCTGTATTGAGTTTTCAGAAGCCCAACTTTACCACATTGCAAGCATCGACGAGTTCTGTGGACATCCCTTGCCAAGAGGGACCCTGTCTTCCCATATTTTGCTTCATAGCATGGGTATAATAAGCATTTGTGCCCACTATGGCACAGCGTCTTATGATCTCCTCTAAAGGAGCATTTTTGCATAGTCCCCATATAATTCTTCTACAAACTTCATTAGCATTTTCCTTAGCCAGTTGTCTGATCATTATTGCCGTAGTTGCATTTTCTCCATTCGTTCTTATGACAGCTGTTTGCAAACATCCCACAAATTTCTAGGTATACCAAAGGTATTTTTGTATTTAAGGCTTTTCATATCCCTTTTAGCACTGATCATTTACATTTTTAAAAATCTTTGCCAATTTTCTGGGTGTAAATTGAAGCTCAGTGTTGTTTCAATTTGCATTTCTCTTATTAGTGATTTGGAGCAATTGAATCAAACAAAATTATTGTTTCTTTTGTTTTCTTCGGAAAACAGCTTGTTTTTATACTTGAACAATTAGGGGAAAGGCTTGCAGTTTTCTAGCAGTCCCCTAACTATCATAGATTAGTAGTGCATGGCTCTGATCCCACTGGTAATGTGAATTCTTGGTGAAATCCCCCTCTGCCAATGCAGATCACCTGCTCTATAACTAATAGTCTTAGGCAGGGTTTTGATAAATTGGCTATCAGACATTTATCAGAGCTGGCACAAATAGCTTTTCCCCAGGTGACAGCTTCTTTTTTCTTTTCTAGTTGCTGCCAATTTTTTACGTAAAAAGCACAGTTTAATTTATATTGAATGTTAAATATCTTTTTCATCATATTATCTACAAATACTTCAATACATTGGAATATGGTTTATCCAAACGTAATGTAATAAAGGGCAGAGGCACCTGCCAGTCTTTACATTATCTTGGTTTTCAGTTCTGTTTCCCATAATTTGATGCTTTCCAATCTAAAGGTCTTTTTCCTTGGACCTTATTGATCCTATTTCTTATGCTCTCTTGGCCACATTTTAGTATAGGCTCTCTTCACCTCTTATCTGGATTGTTGCAACAGACTCTTCATTGCTCTCTCTGCTTTTAGTCCCTCTCCAGTCTGCCACACGTTTGCCAAAGTGTCACCCCTACAACATAGATTAATACTGGAAAACCCCATACTTGTTATTATAGCAAAAGTTTTTCTGCCCTCCTACCCTTTCATTCTTTGTGTCCGGTTTTGTCACTTTGCATCTTTTAACCACGGGTAGAAGTCAGAATTTGTGACTTCCTCTTCAGATCCTGCATCATCTTTGTTTTCTGTTTGAAGCACTTTCTCCCTCCCTCCAAGGAACTGTTCATTTTTTCTCCTTTACCCTGTGAAGTAGCAAGGCCTTCTCCAAGTACTTTGCCTCCTCCACTAGAAACACAGTCAGTCTACATCTTACTCTGTAGCTAACTCTTGGCTTTTGTAGATATACTTTCTATCTCATTGGAAATTTCACCCCTGCTCTCCATGTTTCCTGGAACTGAGATCTTCAGTTCTCTTGTCATTTTATAGTTAACTTATATAGAGCATTCATTTGCCAGGGCAAACTGTATAGTATGTATGCCTCTTTTGAATATGGAAGACTAAATTTCTTGGACTTGAGTAATCGTTTAACTTTCAGGAGTCGTTCTTGCTCTTTTCTGGGTTTTACTCAACTTTTTTTTGACATTCAGTGAAGTCTTAGGATTTATTTGTGTTGCTGTCTTATATGCTAATCTGTCACTTGCAGTTTCTTTCCAAAGTTTTAGTGCAATGAAAGCTACCTTCAATTGTTCTTGGTTTGTAGTTTGAGTGTGTGAGAGAGAAAGTTTTATGTATAATTGGATTTTCAGGCACCACCCACTTCTTACCCTGTTGTCTAGACTTCAAACACTTCCTATAAACATCTAGTCTCATCAGTTGTGAATGTATAATTCACACAGTGCTTCTTTAGTCAAATGAAAAAACTCTTGAATATTATTAGATAAAAAGTTAATTCTGGAGTTAATTCTGGATATTTTCTTTCAGTCTTATTAATTAATTGTTACCTAATCATAAGAGACCTTCTTATTTATTTTTCCTCAGCATATCATATGTTTGATAAAGTATAACCCAAGAAATATAATTGGAATGGAAGAGAGGGAGCAGTAGCTGTGGGAAAAATGCATTTTGTCATTTATAATTTACTATTTTTAAGTTTTGGCTTTACAACACATACATTTCCCAAAATAACTCTATAATTCCCATTCCCTTCTCACAATCATGTCATTTTATTAATTTTAATTTTGTTTTCTATCTTTAATGAACACCAAAAAAGAAAATGTTTTCATGTACAAAATAAAACAAAAATTATTTATAAAATTTCAAATTCTTATATTTTCAAGAGTCTGCAGTAAATTCAACATGTTATTTTAAAATTGTCTTATATATGTTTTTCTCTGCACTTTCTTTTCTTCCTTTCTCTACATTAAAAAAATGCTTCAATGACCTTTATTTTTGTCTTTGATATCCTTGTTCTAGCAGTTTATTCATAGGCCAGAGGGTATAGATATTTTAATCATTTGTTAACATAATTCCAAATTGGCTTTCCATAACAGTCATAACAATTCCCTTAATAGAGAATTGGTGGGCCTGCCTTTCCACAGTTCCCCAGCATTGAATTTTCATCTCTCTTGTCATTTTTTGCTAATTTGCATCAAGATTGTTTTACTCTGCATTTCTCTTATTAGTAGTGATCTGTATCAGTCTTTTCTTATGGTTATTAAAGGTTTACAATTTCTATTTTGAGAGCTTTTTGTTCATCTCCTTTTATTACTTATTCATTGATCAATGGCTTAAATTATATAATTCTGTCACTTCCATATATATATATATCTTGGATAAATAACAAAACATTTCCCTGATATTTTTTCCTTATTATACAATTAATTTTCATGCAAAACTTTTCAATTTCATGTAATGAAGAGTTATTTTGTCTTTTGGTACTGTCACTAATCTCCCCTATTTATGTTTGTTTGAGGTTCATGATCTGATTCTCTCCTTGGAGAAGTGAAGGAGGCAGGCAAGCTGCCACTGTGGCAGGCACAAAAAGGAATGAATACAAGACTGCTCTGAACCTTGGTTCAAACAGGACATAAAGGAAGAGGAAACTTTTAATAGAGAAACAGTACACAATGTAACAGGCGCTGTTATCACATTAATCACAGACAGACAAACATGTAGCATACATTGTCACCTATTCAAAAAACATCAGCTCCTGGTTCTTCAAGCTGGGGGAGTCCCCAAATCATGCAGCTGGTCAGAATGAAGCCCAAAGGGAAAAACAAATCTCAATTAAGGTGTTTTGTTCCTGTGTGAAGGCTTGGAGGATTTATATAGGCCCTGTACCAAGTTTATTATATGACATGATCCCCTGGACAGAACAGCTTCCCAGATATGGAGGGCTTCCACCAAAGGGAGAAGTTCACTCATTCCTTTAAGCCAGCTAGTTTCAGTAAGGTTTCTGGTGGTAAAACACCTACCAAGGCTCAGAGGAAATTCTTAAGTCAAGCACAAGGAAAAGTGTCCAGCTTTTCCTGTGTCTCCCAATGTCTTATCAAATAATTGCAGTTTCTCAGTACAAGTAGTTCTCAGTACAAGGTTATACAGAGGGACTTGGTTAACATTCATTGAGGTTCCTTATAATTACAGAAAATACTCCAAGAACATGGTCAAGACTTAACTGAGATTTCCTACACATGTCTAAACAGAATTGGTTAACTTTTCAGCAAAACCCTCATCTCTTCCTCGCTTCCCTATGGTTTTTGGGTTACTCAGGTTTGCAACTTCATTGTTCCCCTTCATTTTTCATTTTCTTTCTCTCTTTCAATTATATATACATACATATGTATATATATATATATATATATATATATATATATATATACATATAGTTTTCTTACCTCTGTACATACAATGACCCTTCTAGTTAAGAGCCTCATAACCTTTACTTCCCCTATTGCAGTAGTCTACTAATTAGTTTCTATATTTCAGATCTTTCCTCTCTCTAATCCATCCTCCTCACAATGGCCCCAGGGATGTGCTTAAGCACCAATCTGACTGTGCCATTCCTGTATCCTGTTTATTCTAGTTGCTCCCTGTTACCTCCATAGCAAATATGAAATCCTTTGGTATTTAAAGCCCTTTACAATCTCTGTTACACTTACCTCTCCAACCTTCTGAACTTTATTTTCCCCCCATTTTCTATGGTCCAGCCAGAATGGTGTTTCTGTTGTTCACATCCTGCAGTCCATCTCCTGTCTCTGTGCCTTAACATTGGCTTACTGTAATGTTCTTCTCTAAAATATAATGTTTTTGGGGAGCAGATTTCTTAGGGGCTTCTGGAAGCAGCCTTCATTTCAGTTCAGGATAACCACCCCAAATGCAGCCAGCAGCTAAAGTCCAAATCCTTTATTGTTTCCTTCAAAGTCTTTCCTCCTTCACTTGGGGCCTGGCTAGTTTTCTAGACACCTTCTGTAGTCTTGGTTCTGACAGCTTAAGCTGCCTTCTCTGGCTTGTGAATGTCCTGGACTGAATCCTGGCTTCTGAATCTCCCAGAGTCAATCGTGGTTGAGGCTCGTGGCTTATATATACTCTCTTAAAGGTGTGAATCTTGTGGAATTATAGCAAGTATTAAGTACATGTAAATTACAGAATCATTTTCTCATCAATTCCACTGACTTGGCATCTTGTAAGAATCCTAACAGTTTACCATGACTGCAGAGACTGGAACTCTGAAAAGATGTACTGGAATCCAGAACAGCAGAGTACTTAAGGCTAAGTACCTACTCCATGCGATGTAATGGTTCTATAAACATACTTAGATGATGTGGTGATGTGATGGCTCTCCTCACCATTGGTACCTGCTGAATGTGTTGTGGTGAGGTCATCCTAGGGACGGATTGGAGGGCTGAGGGAGGAGGACAGATTCTCTCTGCTGTAGCAGGCTGAGCAGGGAAGACTTCAGGCTCCAGACTTCAGAGTCCAGGATCCATCTTTGAGGGGCCACATGGCAGCTTGCCTGCCTCCTTCATTTCTCCTTTTAAGGACCAAGGACTTTGGCTCATCCTGACTCTGACTGGTCCTGAGGCCCTCCAGAGACCTAGCCTAGACATCACACCATTATGCCTAGAATTGCATCCCCTTTAACTCCTTTCTTTAAGGATATTAGTGTCCTTTAAGATTCGTTTTCACTTCCTTCATTATGAAACCTTTCCTAATTTCTGAGCTTTTAGAGCCCTCCTCACAGAAATTCACTTTTATCTATTTTGTCTCTATCTATCTATATATCATCTCCCCTGATAGGAGGAAAACTATCTGAAGGCAGGGAATATTCCACTTGTATCTTTGTATCTCTAGTAACTAGTGTTCTGACTATTATTAGTCAGGGATTATTAATAGGTACTTAACTCTAATAGCAATATATTCTAATAATTAATAGTAATATATTCTTAATGACTCTAATAGAAATATATTCTAATAAGAGGAAATTAAGCAGTATTGAAAGAGATTTAGAGAGGAGATAATTAGGAATAATTGGTCAATTCAAAAATATCTTGAGCACTGTTAGCTAGAAATAAGAGCTAACATTTATCACTGATCTTTTCCTTTTATTGTGTTCTTTAAAATACTTAATCAGAATTGCCTTCATTATTAATCTTTTCATTTTTGAGTGTTTTAGAAAATGAATGCTAAAAAAGCAAATAAGAGTGAAGGGAATGGGTAGTGATTTTGGAAGAGTACATATAATTTCTGTTTAATTTTTTGTTTGTTTTTATGTCACCTACATTTCCCACTATTTCTCTTCCTCTTCTGCATTGCAGAAAGCTCTCCTTTTTAATACAAAATTTTAAGAGAAAAACTTTTGAAAGCAAAACTGACATATCAACCAAGCCTAATATCATATATATATATATATATATATATATATATATATATAATTCCTTAACCCAAAAATATGGAATCTTCAAAGTGAAGGATTTTATATGGATGGTAAAGTGCTCTAGATATTCTTCTTTATGGAGACCGGTTGTTTCAATTGTATCAAATAACAGAACATTACAGGGCATCTTTAACCACTCAAAGGAGTTTGATTTAACTATCCACATAGAAAAAACTAAATGAATAAAAAATTCTGTTGACAAGAATTATGGCTTTCATTTGAATAGAAAACCTATGGCACTCATCCAGTTTGTGTGTATCTTGGACAAACAGTGCACATGGACATTCAGTTGGGGCTCCTAATTGAACAGGAGGAGGTAAATGAACTGGATAGCCTTCAGGATATTTCAGTCTTTGTTGACTCAAAGATTTTCATGGACACAAAGACACATCTTTTCTACACCCCCATTGTATAGGTATTACTGTATAATAGTAAGAAGTAGAATATGCAGTCTCCAAAGAATTAAGAATGAATATCATACAAATGGTAGTGCAGGAGCTTATTATGGTTATATATGTTTATGTTTTGCAAAACATTACCAATGAGAAACTTTGAAGAATAGGAATAAAGGATGTGTCATCAAGAAGTTTTATGATAGGAAGAAAAAATGAACTGGCTTTGTGATCAATTTGATGAAAGGATAGTTTGAGTGTCATCATCCAGGGCCATCTCCAGTCTTCCTGATCTATATCAGGCCTCTAGACTCAGGTGGCTCTGGAGGGGACAGTGAAGCAGGTGACCTTGTACAGCCCTCCTGCACTTAAATCTAACTTACCTGCATGTCATGGCATCAGCTCCCTGATGTTCTGGTCATCTTCAAGAACAAAGGACAAACAATAACAACAGCTCAAGTACTTTAGTGATTCCCTGGCAATCCCAGAAAGTGAGGAAGTCCTCCAACTTGTTGGGTGGATCCTCTGGGGTCAGTGTATGAGAAACAAAGAAAGAGGCCAAAGGATGGATAAGTATTAATGGGGTTTAATCTGCATCATAAAAAGGACCTCCAAAATACATGAAATCACAAATTCTTTTGTACATTTGAGAGTCTTTTTATCTTAAAAATTGTTTTCTGTCAATATATTCCCGAAACAAAATGTTTTCTTCCTCAGTGACAGTGAGAAGTAATGCCTTTGGAGTCTAATATCAATAGGCTTTTGTTTTGCTACATAAGAAAGTGGAAAGAGGTATTAAAAATAAAATGTAAAGACTAAAAAACCTTTTCAAGAAATTTTCCTTTGGGCCTTAGTGCCTGGGCTTTACTTTGAAAGAAACATAAATCTCTAAAAGACAGCTAATTAATCAATACTTTTAATCACTGTAGATACAAAGAAAAGCAAAAAATTTGGTCTCTGCCATCAGAAAATTTACATCTTAATGGAAGAAGCAGTAAGCAAAAGACTACATGAAAGAAAAAATTAAAGCAGTTAAACTTAGAGGAAAAGTATTCGTTGATAAGGGTTGCAATGGATATTTGATCTGAATCTTGATGAAGTTAGTAGATGGAGGTAAAGAGGGATGGCATGGGAAGGAGTGAAAAAGCAGTCAGGAAATAGGATTTCAAGTATAGATAATAACAACAAGGCCATTATTACAGCATCATAGAGTATGAGAAAGGAATTAAAGTATGATAACATTGGAAAATTAGGAAGGATGAAAGGACAGGGCTAAGGATTGGGTTTTTTTTTTGGTTGTTTTTTTAAATTTATTTCATAACTTTTTATTTACAAGTTATATGCATGGGTAATTTTACAACATTAACAATTGCCAAACCTTTTGTTCCAGTTTTTTCCTTCTTTCCCCCCACCCCCTCCCCCAGATGGCAGGATGACCAGTAGATGTTAAATATATTAGAGTATAAATTAGATACACAATAAGTATACATGACCAAACTGTTATTTTGCTGTACAAAAAGAATCAGACTCTGAAATATTGTACAATTAGCCTGTGAAGGAAATCCAAGATGCAGGCAGGCAAAAATATAGGGATTGGGAATCCAATGTAATGGTTTTTAGTCATCTCCCAGAGTTCTTTTGCTGGGCGTAGCTGGTTCAGTTCATTCCTGCTCCATTGGAACTGATTTGGTTAATCTTATTGCTGAAGATGGCCACGTCCATCAGAATTGATCATCATATAGTATTGTTGTTGAGGTATATAAGGATCTCCTGGCCCTGCTTGTTTCACTCAGCATCAGTTCATGTAAATCTCTCCAGGCCTTTCTGAAATCATCCTGCTGGTCATTTCTTTCAGAACAATAATATTCCATAACATTCATATACCACAATTTACCCAACCATTCTCCAATTGATGGGCATCCACTCAGTTTCCAGTTTCTGGCCACTACAAACAGGGCTAGGGCTAAGGATTGTAAAGCAAAGGGAAAGATGGAATACTAAATAATAATAATCAGAAAATGGAATTTTAGAGTCCATGAACATGGCAGTGGAACCAACACTTTTGAGTGAAAAATCAAGGGTGTGATTGATTGTATACAGTAACAGAAATATTGTATAATGAAGAATTGTAAACGACTTGATGTTCTCGGCAATTCAGTGGTCCAGGACAATTAACAGGATTCACGATGAAAAGTACTGTCTCCAGAGAAAGAACTAATGTCTGAATATTACTTTTAACTTCGTTTCTTTCGAGTCTTCTTGCATACAAAGAATTATATGAAATGTTTTACATGATTGAACATATATAACATATCTCTCAGAATCCTTACTGTCTCACGGAGGAGAGAGGGAAGGACAGAATTCTAAACTCAAAACTTTTTTTCCCCCTCTGAGGCAATTAGAGTTAAGTAACTTGCCCAGGGTCACACAACCAGGAAATGTCAAGTGATTGAGTTCAGATTTGAACAGAGAGGGAGCTGCCGAGGATCCCACAGCAGGGCTTCCTTGGGGAGACACGGTCTTCTCCTCCTGATTCAGTCCGGAGGGGCCCAACACCTTCCAGGGGGACCAACACCTCCCAGGGGGCCCAACACCTCCCAGATGGGCCCAACACCTCCCAGAGGGCCCAACACCTCCCAGGGGGACCAACACCTCCCAGGGGGGCCCAACACCTCCCAGGAGGACCAACACCTCCCAGGGGGCCCAACACCTCCCAGGGGGCCCACGCTGATGCTGTCGGGGATATTTAACAGACACATTCACATGTAACACAGCCTGGACAATGTGAACCTGTCGTTTTCTGAGTTAATATTTGGCCGTCAGGGATTCATTCCTGTGTGAGTTAGATATCCCTGGTCAGCTCCACCTTGTACCAACCAGGCTCCTCTGCTACTTATAAGCTCCTTGGAAAGATAGGTTAATAAAGAGAGGAAGATTAAATGTATTTTTACAGTCATTTATTTCTCCCACTGCCTCCCCAGCAGGAGAACCATAAAAATAAAAGCAAAAAGTGAAACCTTCCCATTGCATGGCCTGCAGATCCTGGAATTCAGCTAATCTGTCCCTGGCCAGGAGGCCACTAGGTGGTGCCATGGACAGAACATGAGGCTTGGAGTCAGCAAGAGACCTGAGTTAGATGCTTATCAGCTGTGGGACCTAAGTCACTGAACCTCTATGTGCCTCAGTTTTCCCACCTGTAAAGTGGGGAGAGCAATAGCACCTACTTCACAGAGTTGCTTTGAGAATCAAATGAGATTATTTCTATATATAAAATGCCTAACACAGTGTCTGGCACATAGTAGGTGCTTAAAAATGGCTTCTTTCCTTCCATCCTTATTTCCCCTCCTGCTCTGTATCCTGATTATCCATCCTAGGTATGTCCTTTAGTTCTTAATGTCCTTTTTGAGACCAGCCCCTTCTCCTCTGCTGAGAGTACACAGTGAGGAACCAGTCCTGGTGTGACCAGGGCAGAGAGTAGGAGAACTAACCCCTCCCTCCTTTTGTATCCTGTGCTTCTCCCATGATCCCAAATTTCTCATTGGCCATTTTGCCTTGATTTCTCACACCACTGATTCATGGTGACTTGCACAACCAGAAGTTTTTCATAAGAACTCTTGTGCAGCCAGGGTTCCTGCCCTTCTCGTACTTAGGGGCTGGTTTTTCTTTAAAACCTGGTATAGGACCAACTGTCTGTCATGATTGTGAAGGGAGATTGTGGCCAGCCTGTGCTGGACCTGATTCTGATGATGTTCCTGCAGACCAGGTCTTCTCCTGACGGTCACTGAGCCAGTCATGAGGAGGGTTGGGAAGGACTAAGCTTAAAGCTATGTCAGATATAGCAGATATGTTGCTAAAAACTGTCCTATAGTAGCTTTTGTATACACACACCCTCACCCTCACACACTTTTATGTCATAGAAACTATAAAAGGGAACAAAGTGTGGGAGACAGAATGGATTTGACAGAGAACACAGGCATCAGGGCTATTAAAAAAACTCAGGTAAAGATACAACAAAATATTTATGTTTTCACAGCTTGTGGAAATGGCACTTAGGTGAAACCCTAGAAAAGACAATGACCAGCCCAAATTCAAGAAAATCTTTTCACATCACTTGGAACGATTATCATACGGCTACGAAAGAGCTCTTCAGCTGGGATGCTGAAGACGCACTAGTTCTGGATAACTTCAATCACTAGAGGCTTTTTAATGAGCCATTTTTCTTTGACCAGCATTAATTTTCTTATCCTTAATATGAGATGGTCTCTAAGGAAATCCTACTACCCAGACCATGGGCTGCCTGGAATTGGAAACTTCCTGCATTTCAGAGTCCTCCCTACTGTGATTAATATCTAAAAAGTCTCTTCTACTGATCTTTCCCTGTTTCGACAAAGAAGAAACACAAAGGACCACTCTTGCCACTGAAAAGTGGAGAAAATCCAACATCCATAGTCACAAGTTGCCTGAGATTGGAGGCCTCCACTGCAGGGACCTCTGGAGTATCATTCCTAAGGACCTTCCTGCCTTTGTTCTGATCTGTACAATATTCTGATCAATAGTTGCCCTTCTAGTCTTATTGCAGCAGATTCCTGCCTCCCACTCCCATTATTCCTGCCTTTCAGATTCATTCTGCTGAGTTGGATCCCTCTTCCTAGGAGAGACTTCATTTTCAGCCCCTCCCAGGATGCATCCTGGCCCTGCCCCATTCAGTTTCTGTCCATCTCTGCCCTTTCTTTATGCATCAGCCTCTGGAATCTGTTACCAAATTCTTTGTCTCAGATATTGTCCTTTCATGGTCTCCATTTTCCAGCCCTCACAGAAAATGGACTTTCTCCCTAAAGATATTTCATTCCCCAACTTCCTCTCCAGTGCTGGACGGTGCTTCTTTCCCACTCTGTAGCTCCCAGAGTTTCTGCTTTTCTGACCTTCCCTCAGAAGCCTCCCTCCTTGAGGGTCACCTCCCCCATCTAACCCACTGCCTTGTGGGGAGTCACCTGTAAATCCCTTGGAAAACCAAAGCAAGAGGAGGTCGAGACTATAAAAATGTTTAAAGATTAGAAAAAAGATACCTTATAGAGAGGGTATTAGCATTGGGGATGAACAGAAAAGGTTTTCTCCAGAAGATCATGGTTGAATCGAATCTTCAGTGAAGTCAGGGGATTCTCCAATAACTTCAGAAGATTTAAGGATCCTAACAAACACAATAACCAACCATTTCTCCAGAGAACTCATGATAAAACATACTATCTACTTTCTGTCAAAGAGGTAGTAGAATTAGGGAGTAGATTAAAATATATTTTTGGAAATTGTTTTGTTGACTGTGCGTATTTATTGCAGGGGTTTTGTTTTTGTCATTTAGTTGGTGGGGAGTTAGAGCAAGAGAAAACTGATTTTAATCTAAGAAAACTAATTTTTTTACATACAAATATAATACATTTCTGTTATATACTTTGTTTTATCTCCACCCCATGTACTTTAAGCATTTTGCAGTGGGTTCATGAGAGTGGGGCCAAGAGAAGTACTTAGGAAAAATATGAATTTATCTTTATGAACTTTATTTAGCCTCTTCAACTCTTCTTGGTCCTTTTCTGGGAGGAAGAGGGAAGGATTTCCATGACATAGTACAATAGAAAAAAGAAGACTTTATGTGTTTGCAAATCTATTATATACAAATTTCCCATTCCTTTTAAATGTATTATAAAATTATCTTGAAATTTTCTTTTTAAAAATTTTTTTCTTCTCTCCCTGCCCCCATCCTAGAAATGGCTAACATAAGACACAAATATGTTTTGGGGATCCATGTATGTATATACATCTATGTAAACATATGCTATTCTTATAATTCTATCAGTTCTTTATCTGGTTGAAGATGACATATTCCTTCATATGTCCTTTGTAGTTAATTTGGGAATTTGTAATAGTCAAAATGGCTCAGTCACTCAGAGATGTTCTTAAAGTGGTTGTTTTTGTTACTGTATAGAGTGTCCTTTTGGTTCTCCACATTTCATGCATCCTTATTTCATGGAAGTCTTTCTATGTTTTGCTAAAATCATTGAGCATATAATTTCTTATAACATAGAAGTATTCCATCATAGTCACATGTGACAAACTGTTCAGCTATTTCCCACATGATGGACCTTTCTGCAGTTTCCAGTTCTGTGGCACCATAAAGAACTGCTATCAATATTTTAGTACCTATGGATTCTTTTCCTTTTTCTTTAATCATCTTTTCTTCTAATTAAGAGAGTTAGTAGTGGTATTGCTGGTTCAAAGGATTTTCCTAGTTTTATAACGCTTTGGGCATAATTCCAGATTGTTCTTCAGAATGGTTGGATTACTGTGCAGTTATACCAACAGTGACTTCATGTCCCAAGTTTTCTACCTGCCCTCCAACACTCCTTGCTTTCCCCTTTATTCATTTCACCTAATATTATAAATTGAAAAAAATTAAAAGGAGGTTTAGGAGTCCCAGACATTACAGTATCTTATAAGGATGTAATTATGAAAATGGTCTCCAGAAAGTTATTTTTTGTCCTTCATACTGAAAGAGGATCATGACATCAGAGGTGATGCCATGACATACAAGTAAATTGGATTTAAGTGAGAGAGAGCTGTGTAAGATCAGTTGTCTCACTTTCCCTCCAGAGCCATCTGGGTCTAGTGGCAAGATACAGATCAAGATCACTAGAGATGGTCTTAAAAGAAATGAAAGATCTTGGCCTTTTGAAGATAAAGACTTCAGCAGGTCTGTTTATCTGACAAAAGCAATTGAGGCAAAGAATCTCCTCTTTCACTTAGTCCAAACCCCCAATCCACCCCCACCCCACCCCCCAAAAAATATAAACAAATAAAATAAATAAATCTGGGAGAAGATGATCCTCAGGTTTCTGGTCAAAGCAAAAAAACATTGATGTTTACATTCAATATGAGTTAATTAGGAACCACATAATCACCAAATGGGGCTTGGCCCTGGACCTATTTGTGGCCAATCAGTGAAGAATCAGATATCTTTTGGTTTAAGGCATGCTCCTTAAGAAACCTAGACAGTAAACTCTAAGATATTTTCAGAGAATTCAGATGTGCAAAAGAAATTTTAAAAAATGCTGTTAAGAGCATCTGTAGGTAAGGGTATGATACCCTAAAAGGTTAGAGGGAGGAATGGGGAAAAGATAAGAAGGGAAAGAATGAGAAAAAGAAGAGAGGGAGGGAGGGAAGGAAGGAAGGGAAGAAAGGGAAGAATAGAAGAAAGGAAAAAAGGGAAGGAAGGGAAGGAAGGGAGGAAGGAGAGATGATCTGCAAATGAATTGTATTTAAGTAAGGGTCGGCTGGGCAAGGTCACCTGCCTCATTTTCACCTCTAGAGTCATTAAGATCCAGTGGTCAGATAGAGATTAGAACAATTGGGGATCACTTTAAGATAGCACACACACAACTTACAACAGTAATTATAGTAACTTTGTATTTGGTAAACCTGAAGAGGTAAGTTTTGAAAATGAGAAATCACCCTTTGCTCCACTGTAGATTCATCATTCTTCATGGAAATCGTGAAAGTGGTGAAAATTCTGGCATCATCATCTTCAAACACTTTATACAAAAATAACATGTCAGAGTTATACAGCTGGCCAATCACAGAGACTTCTAATGCCCCAAACTTCTTGCACACGAGTGATCATTTTTGAGTGAACTATAGTTGAATTTGGAGATGTCTTTAGCTGTCAGGAACCACAAATTTGCCTTGACCAGTAAAGGGCAGCTACACACTCAAAATCTTGCTTGGGACTTTCTAAATATTCTGCACTTGGTTACTGTGTTATTATCCCCATTCTAAAGGTGAGGGGATTATAGCAGAAAGAAGTGAAATGACTTGTCTAGTATCACACAGCTCATAAGTGGTTGAGGGCAGATTTGAACCTTATTTGAAAAAA
This sequence comes from Sarcophilus harrisii, assembly GCF_902635505.1. Taxonomy (NCBI): domain Eukaryota; kingdom Metazoa; phylum Chordata; class Mammalia; order Dasyuromorphia; family Dasyuridae; genus Sarcophilus; species Sarcophilus harrisii. The sequence goes on from NC_045428.1 coordinate 532,258,425, forward strand.
ACCACCTGGTGATTTAAGTTTTACTACTTCTACCATCTGCCTTCCCTGACACCTAAGAAAGGGAGATCATGGAGTGTGAAAATTACAATAAATATTTAATAATTGTGTATATCACAATGACTTCTCCAGGAGTTAAGCTCTCACAGACTGATCATAATCAGGTCATTGATAATTTGAAAAGAACTTTCCAATGCCAGTGGTACTATTTTTGGAGGCTAGTCTTGGTCACCAGGAATTCACAGATCCCGTGATATCTATCCAATAACTTTTAGTGAGAAGAAGGCATTCCATTTAATGCCTACTTAAGAAACTTTCTTCTAGATTTATAATTATCTGACGAACTAAATATGAAAGCAGTAGACAGAATGAATGGATAAGATATGAACTTTATTAAATACAATAGATTTAACACGATCTAGAATCATCTCAAGTTCTGTACAAAGGCATCTTTATCCATACTATCTTTTTATTGGAGGAAAAGACCTGCTATATGATTAATCATTCTTCATGGCAATCATGAAAGTGATGATAATTCTGGCAGTCTTCTTCAAATACTTTATCTTTGGACTAAGCCTTGATAATGAACTCTCTTACTCCAATGTCTTCAGCTTCAAAACTTCCAAACATATAAGCAAGAAATTTCTTCATTTAGAAGCCAGGGACAATTCTGATGACCCTTTTTATCTCCTCACACAATTTGTAGAAATTGCTTCTCTCTCAGACTTTATGTCCTAAAAAAGAGAAAGATTTCAGTCCAAAGAAAGGATTTCAATATCCTTAGTGAGAGGAAGATTTTACTTGAATCCTAGAGCATTCGTTCTTTGGATAATCATGAAAATTTTCAGAGGAGAAATTTTCAGTAAACAACTATGCTATGATAGCTGAGAACCAGAGTTCTCTTTCCCAGGCAATTACTTTTTGTTTAATAGGCCATCAAAGTCATTTCAAGAGCAGCCTTTTATAGGATAAGAAAACTTTCAAAGTAGAGGTGAAGATAGTATTTTAATCTTTCTAGTTTTAAGTAAGGCAAAATGACCCAGTGAACTCTTTCTTCTTTTAGTAAAGAATAACTCCAGTTATAGGAATAACTGTTTACAGATTTATAGACACAGATATTAAGACTGAATTACTTCCTGGTTTGGAATGCCCAGAGTTTTCCAGCTCTCGTGATCTAAGCAATGAATTAGAAGTTGCCCTTCCTATCAACTAAGACTTCATGAGATTAAATACTTAGCTAATTAAGTAACAATATAATTAGAAAATGGTCAAGTTCTCTCTATTCTAAATTTCTCAAAATTAATTGGGTCCTCAGTATCATCACTTTTACCTCCCCAAAAATTCGTTCATCATGTAGATAAAAAAGAAAGACTGGAAGGAAATTTTATCCCCACATGTCCATTGATTGGAGCAATTACCAGGCAGAAATGAAAGGAGTGAAAAAATGAACTTTCTGCTACACAAAACGTGTGAGGAGGAAAATGTTATACACTTCTGATCCAGGAAGTTCTTTCCCCTTGGACAACTATCTCCTCCAGTACCTAGTCCTTCCTCTATCTGTTACATATTTTAGAAACGGCACAGTCATTCCTTAATAAAATCCTCCTCTGTCTAGACCCCTTGGCATTTTTTTCCTCTAAGTCCTATTTCTTCTTGTTTTCTACCCTTCAACAACGAGTAAAAGAGTCTATAAGAACTTCATATATGTCAAGGACCATGCTCAGATGTCCTAATACCTACGTCCAATCAACTTCAAATGTCCTCTATGTGCTTCTACCAACCCTGCTCTCCATCTCTAGGCAAGGCTTCGTGCTAAAGGTCCCAATAGAGAAGAATCTAATCAAATATTGGCAGGAAGAACAAACTGAGAACTCTCTGTAGATCTCATGAATTCATTTCTCCCTTTACTTGTTTTTCTCCTTGCTTTTCCCCCAACACTTTACTCTGGGTCAGCTTCTTTCTTCTTTCTCTTGGCATGTACCTGGCACCTGAGACTTCTATACTAGGAGTGATTTCCATGTTAAAAGCACAAGGTCATCAAAGCTTTGAAAATGGAAATATTGAAGATTACCCTTCTAATGGGTTTGACTCCTAGGAACCTTGTGAGGAAAGCCCAAAGATTCTTGCCTAAGAGAATGATACTTATTGAAAGACTTTTAAAACCTTCACCACAGCACTGATATAAGAATCATCCAGATTCAGTATGAGAGGTTCCAAATTTGGCCAAACCAAACTCTTGTAGAAAAAAAATTATTAATATTATACAGACTGTGCCTTTCATTGTACTAAATGATGTATTTCCTCTACCTCTTATGAGAAAACGTACCTGCTTATTCACCTCCAATTCCCAAATTAGCTTCAACAATTATGTAATATACAGAAAAAAACATACTTTTCCATTGTTTCTGCCACATCCCAGAAAGAAATAAAGAATAAGATAAGTAAAGTCGGTGAAGTTTCTTCTAAATCCTTCCTGTGATGGGTGTGACACTCATTTCTAAAAAAGCTGTGTTCCTGTGCCAGTGTCTCCCATGTCATACAAGTGATTCTAAATTCTTAAGATACCTTAAGAGTGTCCCTGTATCACTTTTTTTTTTTTTTTTACTACCTGACATATATGATAGATCCAAGTTAGAGGAATAGGATTTCAAAGGTTTCAGATGCTTGAATCACTTGGCCCAGCATGACTAAGAGCCCTCCAGGCTGCTTTCAAGCCAAACTGCCTGTAGTCAGACACCTCATCTTTCAGAAGTGACCCCCCCTGCCTTTTTCCTCTCACCCACCCCCAAGAAATACAAGATATATACTACAGGAAACAAGGGAAGGCCCTATAAAAAATCTTTTGGAATCTTGGAAGAGCAGGAAAGGATGTCTAAGCTTTTTTAAATCCCCATAAAGAACAGACTCTGATGAGTCTGTACCATTTCTACATCTGACTTCTGCATCTTTTCCTCCAGCTCAGTGATTATGTCAGTTAGAAATTTGCTCCCGATGGACATCATGGTCTCCCATTCCTTCTTTTCCTCCATGATTTTTAGTTCCTGCTTAGCCTCCATCTCCTTCAGTGTTTGATAAAGCTCATAGAACTTGTTTTCCTTCCCCACAACTTTTTCTTCATTCACTTTCTCCTCCCTTTTCAAATATTCCCACAGTTGCTTAAGTTGCTTTTGAAATATTCTTCTGTTTGTATGGTCCTGAAGAGAAAGATATTAGATAATATACCAAAAGGACACCCAAATCTCCCCTTCCTTGCTTGTTCAATGTGTTGGTATAATTCAAAGAGCTTTTGGCTAAGTAGGAGTCAAGAGCCTAGGGAACCCTCCTCCCTGTTGTGTGAGCTGGGAGAAATTACTTAGCTTCTGACTTCAAATTTATCCTTTAAAATTAGAGCTTCTGCACATATGGATGGCATCTTAGGTGTTTTCCATTTTTTTTTTTATAATTTTTAAGACATTTAAGAAACTTTCTTTCTGTATCCTTTGCCTTCCTTCTCCCAAAAGAACTGTCTTTCATCCCATTCATTCAACCACTTACCATGGTACAGTAGGAGAAACTTGTCTCCTTTACTATTACAAACTTGGATTCTCAATTCTTAAAGGTATCTCTAATACTTCCAAATTCAGTAAAATTTTTTTATTTCTCCTATTCTTTCTTTGATTACTTGTCTGTTTCCTAAGTTCCATAACACTCATAAGCTTCCCGAAAGCCTAGGCATTAAACTTGACTCTGAATTTCATTATAATTCACCTTGTGTGGTACAGTGCGACCCCTGACCAAAAATAGCTACTCAGAGATTTCTCAAAGTGCAGATTATAAGTTTTATTAGAATCTCCCGAGAAGCAGGTGGTCTGTTCCCTGACTGTTCAAAGAAAGGAGGCTGATGGTCACTGAGTTTGAAGCTATTAAATAGGAACTGGTGACTCCCCTCCCCTTATCCAGTTAATTTTCACTGTCTTCTCAAGTGGAAATGGCAAAGGTTTGCTAAATTCTAGTTAAACTGCTATAGTTGGCCTTATTGCAGGTGTGTTTGCCTAAATTTACTGTGGTTACAATTTGCAAATGCTTAAACTGATATGAAGACTCTGTTGTAATGTTTGTACAAAGAGTTTCATTTTTCCCAAACCTATCAGACTTTCATAAACTAAAATTCAGGTTATAGTTTTAATCTACCTTAGTTAATGATTTTATGAGAAACCACATAATCCCTCCCAATAAGGAGATTTATTTAGAGGCAAGTGATTCATTCAGCCAGAGGGGTTAGAGGTTTCTTAGATTACTTGAGCTAGTAACTGAGGAGATTCAGTCTATATTACTTCAGGTAAGTAGTCAACAAATAGAGATGGTCACTTTGGAGACTTCTTATATCTCCAGGCCATTAAAAATTAGTCAGGTTCTTCTCTAAGCAGGTGAGTAAAGGTCAAGGGGCCTATCTCTTAAATGATTTCTCCTGGAAGAGCAAGTCTTTGCTCTTCTTCCCAGAGCCTAATGATTAAACAGAGGGTTGTTACTAAGCCTTGAATTACCCAAACTTAATATTCTGAGAATTCCTCAATTTCCCATTTCACTCAGTCTTAAGGAGTAATTTACTTCTATGTCTTCTCCAGAATCTCTTTTCCTCCCTATTTTTTCATGGTTCCCTATTTCCTGTTAAATATAATGGACACTTCTTTCCTAGAAATTTAAGCTTCTCCATAAATTGGAGCCAATGTATCTTTATAGAAGCCTCTCCAACGTCCAGGCTTTCTCTGTAGTCAACCAGAATATCTCCTTCAGTATTTTTGCTCATGTGACACACTAATGGCTGCAATCCCATTGCAATGCCTTCATGAAGTCTCCCAACAATGGACAGCTCGCCTTCCTGACTCTCACAAACCTCTCCAACTCACAATGAAGGAAGCATGACTTCATATTCCTGTGTATTTTTAGACACAAACCAGCTAAATTCTGAAGAAATCCTTATCCTTTGATGTCATTTATCCTCATTAAATGTTGTGTAACTGCTGAGATATTTGTAGCCATCTTCTCTATGAATATAAAGCAGTGATTGCTTACCTAGTACAAACACCCTATAACTTGCCTCTGCTGCACAAGCCTGATAATAAGAATATGTCTGTTTGACTCCCATCCAAACCTAAAAATACATCAGAAATATGTTTCTAAGCTTTCCATTCTTCCTCAACATCATCGCCCTCCATGTACCCTAGAATCCAGTGACAATGACTTTCCTGCTGTTCCACAAGCAGTATCCTCCATCTAATGATGGGAACTCACCTTGTTATCATCACCATCTGAAGAGCTCCCCGCTTCCTTTCAACCCCAGTTCAAATCCTGATTCCTCCAAAGACCGTTTCCTTATCTTTTTTTCATGTTAGTCCTTTCTTCTGATTGCACATGCCTGTTTCCATGTTTTTCTCTCTCCTTAGTCTGAGCAAGGGCCATTATTGCCTTTTGATTGCTTTCCACTATTCCTCTCAGTTCATAAAATATAAGAGAAACTTAGGTGTTTAATGACTGATTGTTACCAGGGAAAATAGTAGTGGGAGGATAATCTGATTCACTCTTTCAAAGCCAACTTGTAATGCTTTAATGTCATTATATTAGCAAACATTTTCCTCCTCAAAGCTTACTTGTCCAATGACTCCTAACATCTTAATTACTTTCTTACTTGAGATCTCACTTTTCTAATTTGATTGGAGAAAGGCTTTAAGATTAAATAACACAGATGAGAAAGCTGAAACAAGAAGGAAGAGATAGAGGCCAGCTTGGAGAGAGACAGCTTAACACCCAGTACTGGATTTCTGATCAAGACTCATTGGTTTGACTCAAATGTCTAAACTCATTCATATCATGGGATAAAGAATATACTGGCTATGAACCATAGTTTCCTCACTTGTCAAATATGGCTACTAACAACAATGGGAGGCTTTTTGTCAAAATCATCTGAGAATGAGGATATGCAAGATTATATGTTGGATATTATTTGAGGAGAAAGACAGATACTTACAACCCATATCATAGTCCCTATGAGGGGTTCTTTCTTTTCTTTTAGCAGAAGTCTCTGAGCTTCTCCTCCCATTCTATATAAGCTTTCCAGATTTATCTGGATTTCCTCCTGAAAGAGAAACAAGAATATTTATTACTTGACTCCCTCTGACAATACTTGAGTAACAGAGGATAGATCCAAATGATAGGAAAGTCCTTTGTAAAGTAGGAATGACTAAACTGAACATGGAGTGTAGAGGGCTGAAACTCTGAAAAGATGTGCTTGAATCTGAGACCACTGAGCACTTAAGGCTAATTACCTATTCCATGTGAGACAATGGCTCTATAAACACATATTTAGATGATGGCTCTCCTCATGATTGGTGCTTGCTGAATGCTTGGTGGTGAGATAATCATGGGCCAGGATTGGAGGGAGGAGGGAGAAAAGTCAGGCTCACTTGGTGGCTGGATGAAGAGGAGAGAGGCTGCAAAGTCCAGAGTCCAGCATCCAGGATACATCTTTGGCAAGCTATGTGGCAGCTTTCCTTCTGCCTTCACTTCTCCCCCTAAAGACCAAGAGCTTTGATTTATCCTGACTCTGATACTGAGACCCTCCAGGGAGCTAGTCCAGACATTACATTTGGTGCCCAACATGGACTAAGGACCGTAATTTCAGTGAAGAAGTCCCTGTGACCAGGAAATAGGATAAGTATTAAAATAGACAAACAGGGAACTTACTTTGTTAAGGGCTAAACTAGTAACTTTCTTTTTCTAGATGGAATGAGGCAGATACTAGGAAAAAAATCCTCCCCCAGCCCCATTCCAAGGGAGATCTACAGGAAGCATCCTCAGACTGATAAAGAGAAAGGGTTTGATTGTAACTGGGGAGCAAATTGGTGGACTCTTGGATACATTAGAATGCATGTGCCCTTGGTTCTTCAAGGAAGAAGGAATAGAGGCAGATAATTGGAAACTCATAGGAGATCAATTATGTGAATATTATAATGATAAAGGTCCTGATTCAGTTTCTAAGGAAACATTCTATATGTACAACATAATACAATTGGCCTTAAAGAATTCCACAAGTTATAGAAAAAAGAAAAGTTTTAAATACAGCCAGATGAGGAAGATGAGAAGAAAGAGGAACAGAAGGGGCAGGGTAATGAAAATATGGCTGAAAGGCATGGGGAGTTAAGTGGTGCTTCTCACTCTCACAGCCCAGCTTCACCTCCACCTACACCTGAGCAGGCTTTTGACCCTCCCCCATCAATTTCACCTTCCTGGGTGGAGGGAAGAAGAGGAATGGGAGGGGAAGTGATATCATGAGCACCTCCCCCCCAGCAATCACCCTCCAACTATGACTCCATTGCAAAAGGTACTACTTAGAGCCAAAGAGGAAGGGCAGAACACAGCTGATTTGAGAATAGAAATTTATCCTGTGATTGAACAGCTTAACTTTCAGATCAAAAAAGGAGAAGATAAACTCTTTTTAATCTAGAAATTATCAAAGATCTGAAAAAGGCTTGCACTCTTTACGGGACTGCATGATCTTATGTTAAGATATTATTAGAGAATTTGGCTTATGAAATTTTAACACCTAATGACTGGAGATCTATAGCAAGGACATGCTTAGAACCTGGACAAAATTTGTGGCTTTCTGGATATGGTAAACACTGTAGGATACAAGCCCAATGAAATAGGCAAACTGGAATTAATACACCAGTCACCTGTGACCAACTAACAGGTAGATTCTTATGCAGACACTTTAGCACAGATTAATTACCCCATAGTAGCATATGAGGGAATTGCTTCTGCTGCTATCAAAGCATGGGGCTTTATCCTAGGAAGGCAAGATAGAGGGGAAACCTTCAGAAAAATAGCACAAGGTCCAAATGAACCCTTTGCTGATTTTGTGGGACGTCTGCAGACAGCTGTCATACAAACTACTGGTGAAAATATAGCAACAAAAATTATGATAAGGCAACTTGCTAAAGAAAATGCTAATGAGGTTTATAGAAGAATTATACTAGGACTACACAAGGATGCTCCTTTAGAAAAGAACAAGATGCTGTGCCACAGTGGGCACAAATACCTTTTATAGTCAGGCTATGATGCAGACTTCCCAAGATCTGAACGTGGGAAAACAGGGTCCCTTTTGGCAAGGGGCTTCCAGAGAGACTCGTCAAGGCATCTGAAACTCAATGTTGGCATAAAGACAGAGTGAGAAAACAGGGTGGAAGAACAAGACCCAAAACCCCATGTCCAAAATGCAACAGAGACTTCCAATGGGCATCAGAATGTAGACTGATTCAGGAAAATGGAGGGGGCCCAGCTCCAGGGTCCAAGACAAAAAATACTTGGGGCATGATGGCAGCCAATGCTACACCCAGAGAATCTTTAGAAGGTCAGTACTCAGACATGATCAATCAGCCAGGAAGCAATCTGATGGGAGAAAAAGGATTACAATTGGGGAGAATAGAGTTGTATGCAGCTGGCACAACTGAGATACCCCCTGGAGAGGAGAAATCTGTTCCTCTCCAGGCTATGGATCCCTTGCCTCCAGGCACAGTAGGCTTGACCATTTTACCTCCTGAGAGTATGTACAAAACAGTGTCCATCCACACACTGATGTGGGAAACTGGGGAATGTGTAGATAATATCCCAGTCACTAATATAGGCAGACGATATGTGATTTATCACCCAGGAGAAGTAGTAGCATCAGATTTATTGATACAGACTCCTGATAAGCAACCTGGTGATAGTTGCCCAGATTCTGACTCCAAGCAGCAGAATCCAGGAATATACTGGACAGCAGCAGTTATAGCTGACCATCCTATGCTCACTATCAATATAAATGGCATACCATTAGAAGAATTGGTAGACACAGGTACAGATCATACAGTCATTAGAGGTTCCAACTGGCCTAGTCACTGGCCAAAGATAAAGGCAGACACTTACATGTGTGGTGTAGGAGGATCAATAGCAGCTGAAGTTAGTGCTACCCCTTTGAGATGGACATTTGAAGGCGAGACAGGAATTTTTACTCCTTTTATAATTGAAAATATCCCCATCAATCTGTGGAGAAGAGATATTTTACAAAAGTTAGGATTACAAATGAGTACTTCAATTTTATAGGCAGGTCTGCTGTTGAAGGCCTGCCAACACTTTCACGTGTTCCTATCTGTTGGAATCTTTTCAAATTGTTAAGTCATTAGAGTTGATAGAGACAATAATTATCTAATTTAGCATGGTTCAGTATGATTAATCTGATCGTACAAGGAGATGTTATGGGCCAGAAGAAACAAGGTACTAAGTACAACCGATAGAAACAATGCTTGTGTTCACACCTTTAGAGAGCTCATATAAGCAAGAAGTATTTAAGTACTCATTGGAGTTCACACGTTTGGGAGATTTCAGGGTTTAGTATGAGATATCTGAATTCATACCTCCCTTAATCCCTGCCTCCAGGAGGAGGAGTTAACCTTTGGGAGATTATATATAAGAGGCTCTTAGCTTCAGGTGAGTGACTTCGGAACATTCCCAGGGGTCGGAAAGGAGCACTCTGGGAGGAAGCCCACAAGCCCTCTCTCGGAGGTAAGAGAGATTCATTTTCAAGCTGGAGGCTGAAGGACAAACCTTTGGATTTGGAGACATTCGGAGGGAGTTCTTGGAACCAAGCAGAGAGATAGGCCTCTGAGCTAACTGGGCCCAAGGAAAGAGATAAGAAATAAAGATCTGAACTTTTATCATCTGGCTGTGTTTGAGGTGATTATTACTTTTAACTGAAACTAAGGCTGCCTCCAGAAAACCTCCCCAAGAAACCTACACCTAGAGAGAATCATTATTATTATTTTAAAGAAAAAGAACACCACACCTATCCAATGGAAAACTGATACACCAGTGTGGATAAAACAGTGGCCCTTAGCTAGAGATAAAATTCAGGCCTTTTTAAATATAGTACAGGAGCAACTTGACCAAGGACACTTATAACCTTCTCTAAGTCCTTGGAATTCCCCTGTATTTGTTGTAAGAGAGAAATCTGGAAAATGGAGGATGTTGACAGATTTAAGAAAGGTAAATGAACAAATGGAAACTATGGGAACTCTTCAGCCTGAGCTTCCATCTCCTACTCAGTTGCCTAGAGAATGACCTCTTTGGATTATAGACATTAAGGATTGTTTCTATTCTATCCCTCTGGATAAGGAGGATATGAAAAGATTTGCCTTTTCAGTGCCCAGCACTAACTTAGCTGAGCCTTATAAAAGAGATGAAGGGATAGTTTTGCCACAGGGAATGAAAAACAGCCCTACTTTGTGTCAAATGTATGTTGCTGCTACTCTTATTCTAGTAAGAAAAGCATTTCCAAACATTATGTGGTTACATTACATAGATGGTAACTTGGGGTGTGCACCTGAGGAACAAATGTTAGAAGCATGTCTACAAAAGACAATAGAAACACTAAGGAACTACAAATTGCACATAGCTCCAGAAAAATTTCAAAAACATGCTCCTTTTCAATGTTTAGGATATGAAGTATGCCCTAAGGTGCTTACAGTAAAAAAACTTTCCTTAAGAACAGAGAAGCTAAACACCTTGAATGATTTCAGAAATTGATAGGAAATATCCAATGGACACGTATAGTGTTAGGCTTGACTATCTATCAATTGCAACCATTATATGACATTTTAAGGGGAGACAGGGCATTAAACTCACCACGCCACCTTACAAAAGAAGCTCAAGAGGCTTTGAGAGAAGTTGAACTGGCTTTATCCAATGTGGTTGAAAAAGTCACTCAAAAACCCTTGGAAATATCAGTTTTTGCTACATAAGAGGCACCCACAGCAGTCCTTCATCAAGGAGACAGTGTGATAGAGTGCGTGAACCTCCCAGCACAACCAGAACAAAACCTTACTCCTTACCCAGTGCTTGTGGCTAGAATTTTATTACAGGTCATTAAGCAAGCACTACAATTATCTGGGATAAGACCTAAGAAGATATATACTTTTTATACTAATGCACAAATTAATGTATGCTGTGAAACCATCCCAGAGTGACAAATTTTATTAGCCATGGCTCCAAATTTTATACATGGGTCTCCATTAAAGATATCCCTACTATTACATAATTGGCAATGGATTCTTGAAGAAAAGGTTTTTTAAGTTCTTCTTAAAGGACCAACTATCTTTGCAGATGCATCCAAACATAATATTGTGTGTGATGTATACTCTCTTGACTTAACTATAAAGAGAGTAGTAAGAATTCCTTTTCTGTCCACTCAGCAGAATGAACTATATGCAATCATTCTAGCTCTTACTTATTATCCAGGAGATATAAACATATATAATATATATAATATATATAATATATATATATATAATCTGATTCAGCCTATTCAGTAGGTGTGGTACAAAGAATTGCCACAGCCAAAATAAAATTTGTAGCTTCCAATATATATCAGCTCTTTAAGGAACTTCAAGAGCAGGTAAGAAAGCATCCAGGTAAGATTTATATCTTCCATGTCCACTCTTATAGTGGACTTCCAGGTCCTATTTTTGATGGTAATTCAAAAGCAGATAGCCTTCTAACTATGTTGGCCAATAATCCTTTATTTCAGGAAGCCCAAGAATCTCATTCTAAATATCATCAGGTGGCTCGCGCTTTACGTTTACAATTTGGAATAACAAGAGAGGAAGCTAGGAGCAGAGTAAAAGCTGCACAGCTTGCATTCCTTTCCACGCTCCTATGCTCCTTCCAGGGAAGAACCCTCGTGGTTTGAGACCCAATGAAATTTGGCAAATGGGTGTGACCCATTATAAATCTTTGGGTCGTCTTTCTTTTATCCATGTTATAATAGACACCTTTTCAGACACTTTTGCAATACTAGCAGCAAAAGAGACAGCCCGAGTGGTCACTGAATTCCTTATATAAGCATTTGCAATTATGGGTGTGCCACAAACAATAAAAACAGACAATGGACCTGCATATACTTCTAAATGTTTTGCATACTTTTGTGCACAGCATAAGATTTTACACACCACTGCCATACCTTTTAATCCTCAAGGACAGGAAATAGTAGAGAAGAGAACATTCTTGAGACATTAAGATGCTCTTTCTGAAACAAAAGAAAGGGGGAGCCACAGGTGACTCTAGAGAACTTTTAAATTTAGCTCTTTAAACTATTAACTTCTTGATTTTTGACAAAAGATGCACTGGCTCTGGCAGACAGGTTTTATTACCCACTGGAAGGGCAGTGTCCAGTGGGAGCAATCACGGTGATGTAGAGAGACCTAGAAAGTGGTGAATGGAAGGGACCAGATAGGTTAACTGCTTGGGGGAGAGGGTTTGTTTGTATCGCTACAGATAGAGAAGGAATCAGATGGATGCCAATGAGACGTATTCACCTTGTCCATTGGAGAGAGACGGAACAGACCCTTGAAATGAAGGAGAAGACCCAAGAAACATTGGGTGGTTCCATTGCTGACTGTGCCCACCACTGAAAGAGCGTGGCAGTTATGGCCACTGACTCATGGGCATCAAAAATTATTAATGAGACTGATGCAGGATTTGAAAACCCTCATGAATTATTGGATTTCCTGACACGTGAAGTAATGGACAATATTGGTTTTGGACGATCTCTTGGCTGCTGAAGGAGGCGTATGTGTGATTGTTGTTTACATACCCTCCTTCTAGGACTTCTGGAAATCTTTTACAATACAATGTTGATTCATATTGTCATATCACTACTTGCACGTACAATTCATGTTTGTTACACCACTTTGAGCCTGCACCAGTTGTGGGGAGAGTCATCACGGCTAGGCTGTGCTTTATTGCTATGTGTTTGTGTAATATCTCCCATGCTGATGGGTTTGTACACACCTATTTCTAGTAAGACCCTTCAGCCCAGAAACCCACTAGCAATATCTGGCTTGACTCCCCATTTCCCTTTGGTGTTTTTCATCTCTCTTCCTGAGAAGTCAGGGGGGTGTGATCACCGTCTTTTTGGTGTTTCTACCCCCTTTCCTGAGAAGTGGGGGGCGGGAGGGGCGTGATCACCTGTGTTCTAAAACAAAAGAAAGCAGGAGATGTAGCAGGCCAGAATTCTGAAAACGTGTACTTGAATCAGACAGCACAGCATTTAAGGCTACTTACCTATTCAATGTGAGATAATGGCTCTATATACATTCATTTAGATGAGATGGTGATGTGTTGGCTCTCCTCACCCTTGGTGCTTGCTGAATGTGTGGTGGTGAGGTAATCATAGGCAAGGATTGGAGGGCTGAGAAAGAGAGGTCAGAATCACTCTGCCCCAGGACCAGGAGGAGAGAGACTTAAGGCTCCAGACTCCAGAGTCCAGGAATCATCTTTGTCAAGCCTCAGGAAGCTTGCCTGCCTCCTTCGCTTCTCTCCATAAAGACCAAGGACTTTGATTGATCCTGACTCTGAACCTGAGGCCCTCCAAGGAGCTAGCCTGGACATTATAACTTGTTTTCTTGGTTCTGCTTGTCTCATTCCTCATCAGTTCTTATAAATCTTTCTAGGATTTCCTAAAATCAGTCTGTTTATCATATTTCTCAGAACAATAATATTTCATTACTTTCATATCCCATAATAGAGGGATGCTCAGGCAGGAGCTGATGGGGATGTTCTGAGCATAAACTATGGGCTAAAATGAATCAGGTAGTTAAACTAATTCTAGGGGCAGGGAAAATGACTTTGCTCTTTTTTTTCTTGCTGTCTAAGAAATTAAACTGTCATATGTATTATGCATAATCTTTTATTACCTATTTCCATTTGGCTCTTTTAGAATGATATAGAATTCAATCTTTTTTGCCAAATCTTTCATTTTTGTTTTGGTTGTTAAGCTATGATAAAGTTGATGACCACTAAATGACTCAGACTGTTTAATATTGTATACCTTGTATTGTATAGCACCATTGTCACCTACTTTCTTTGCCTGTCCTCTCACTAAAAAAAAAATCAAAGGAAAAAAATAAGATGCTTATTTTTGATGAGTATATTCAAAATTGAAATTCCAACATGCCCTTTCCAAAATGTTTGTCATGACTTTTCCTCATCATTTTTTTGCATGCTTGACCTTCAAAAAACATAAATGAGAAGATGGAGTGAACATACAATGTAAGTACAGTAGACTAGTTGGAAAACATCAGCTACACACGTTACCATAATGATATTACCATGCAGAATAAATATTCTGCTGATTCTGAACTTTCCTCTAGTGATTAATTTCTCCAGATATGAATTACAACTCAAAAAGAAATCTGAAGACCTTCTAGTGGGGATAGGATACAATATGCCATCCACACTCTCATATGTAGGACTAAGTAAGGAGACTCTTAAAATCCTAGATAGATGAATATCAAATCTAGTAACTTCAGCTTTATCTGCAGTACTAAATTCTGTTTCTTAAAGCTAAAGTTAAAATTTTGACTATCATTAAGCTTTAATGTACCTTCAAAGTCTACAATTCTATAATTCCCTGATTTCCCCAAAGGCAGAATTACGAGAATGGGGAAAAGTTTCATACAGGGAAATTAAGATTTGACAGGTGGGACAATCTCCTAGTTCCCAACAAAGGAGGTCTTCAAACGTAGAGTTACTGATGACTTGTCAGGACTCTGTTAGAGGAAATTCTCTTGTAATTACAATATGGACTGGATAACCATCAAGGTTCCTTCCAACCAGTAATCTGGTTTAATTTGTTTGGCAAAATGTCTTACAGCTGTATAGCTGTAAGTGTTGGGTAAATCAAGTGGATACCAAAGGATCCAAAGTGGATACCAGCTCTGGAAAATACTTGGCAGTCCTTACAACTAATCAGAACTGGGATCAAGCCAGTGGAGTAGTAGCTACGCTTCTATAATAAGCTCAGTCTCCAAACAAACAAATTCAAAAAATAAACATTAATATGGTAATTATTTTAGTATCATAGAATCTTAGATTTAGAACTGGAAGGAACATCAAAATTCATCTAATCAAATTTACTTAACAGAGTAGAAAACTATTTAATGATTTAGCTGTAGGAAAATAATCCCATGTTAAATGGACAAGAGTTGAATTAATATGTATAAACAACACTGAGTGATTCATAACACTTATCTTCTGTTCAAAAGTCTGACACTAATTTTTTGGAAATAGAAAGGAGCTCTATAAGACCGAGTGCCATTTTATATTTTTATCTGTTTCATGTACCACCATGTCCAAAGCATTGTTCACATAGTGACCAATCTGCTGATATGATGGTTCTAAATACATAACTTGACTGGTCCTTGGCAACAGACTTCTTTCAATGTAGCTTAAAATAAATAATTCTTGTCCTTCGGACTTCAAAAAAAAAAAAAAAAGAACAAAGTTCCTGCCTTTCAGTTTGCTAGATTCACTTAAGTCAAAATCCCCAGGGAGGTAATTTCTAGGTTATACACACGTTGGTTTGTTAGCAGTTCTTGTTACATTAAATACTGAAGATTCCTTCCTTCAAAGGTCAATTCGAAGGTTAATCTCCTCCCTCATTCTAGAAATATTATTTACAGCAGTTAGAGAAATATACAGAATTAGAAGCATATCCATCATCAAAGAGAAAACAGGTTGATCTATATTTCAAGGAAGGAACTAACTGATCGTTGACACACAGATGCAGAGCTGAAAGGAAAGTGGGGGAGGGAGCAAGCATTTAGGAAGCGTCTCGTAATTTAATCCAATAAACATTTATTATAAGCCCGCTGAGTGACAGGTTTTGTGCAAAGTGCTTCACAAATATCATATGGAAAAAGGCAGGGACTGCGGAGGTCATTGAGTCTAACTCCTTTCCAGTATTTTACAAATGAGGAAACTGATGCTGAGGTCAAGTGAGTTACCGAAAGGAAACAGACAGTAATTGTCATAGGTGAAATGTGAATCCAGACCCTCTGATTACAAGGCAGTAAGTCAGCATAGATCGGAGGCTCAGTTGCAGAAAGGGAAGACGGGATATATACCTGGGCTGGCGCCGTGGCACGGGCTCCCCTCTCCAGTCCCCTTCTCACGGACCCGGACTCCTGAATCCCGCGGCTGAGAACGTCCGCGCCATTAGGAGATGGATAAAAAAAATAATAAAAAAATAAAAAAAGTAAAAGCCCGGGTCCTGCGTCCAATCTGGCTGCTCTTTAAAGTTTGTTGGGTCTGAGCGTGAGGAAAAACCGGAGGCCCGCGGGCGGGACCCAGTCTTGCGGCTTCACTCCGTGCTCCGGCGGGCGGGGCTTCCTGAGTGCCAAAAGCACTGACCCCAGGATCGCAGCTCCTCCGCTTCCTCTTTACTCTAGACCCAAGTGCTCTGAGGCGGGGTCGGACTTGGAGAGCTGCCCGAAAAGCCCGGGAACCCGGGAGGGGAAAGGTGGGGGAAGGATGGATGGTGTTTGAAGCAGCGGGCGCCGGGAGGACTAAATAGGAAACCCGAAGTGAGCCCCGAGGCCATTCCTGCCACCGAAGAAGAAACAAATTGTAGGAGGTCGAATGATGTGACCTAGGTTCCCCACGGACACACATAACGTCCCCAAAGAGGGTCAGGCTGGAGCCGAGGCACAGAAAAGGGGCGAGGGGGCGGGATGGCCGAGGGTATCCGCTGCCGATTGGTTCGGTACTTGGAGCACCTGACGCCGGAGGAGCTGAAGAAATTCAAGCTGTATCTAAAGGATGAGCCCTCCGGGCGGTGCATCCCGCGGGGCAGAGTGGAGGGGGCGGATAGAACGGAACTGGCCGAGCTCCTGGTCAGTACTTTTGGGGAGCCGGACGCCTGGGAGCTGGCTCTGAGTATCTTGGAGAAGATGGGCCTGCGGGAGCTGTGGGAGCGAGCCAGGCAGGAAGGACTGCTGGGTAAGGACACGCCTGCGGACTCACCGCGACCAATGAGCTCTCCCAGGTCCCTGCACACTTGGACCCTTCCTTCCTTCTCTTTCCTTCCTTTGTCCCTCCCTCCCTTCTTGCTTCCTTTCCCGGGGATCTCTTCTAGGGCTTCTCCTACGCTAAAATTACCTTGCCTTCCTTCTGTATAGATTTTGTCCTTAACAGGTAGTTTCCCTCTAAAGGATGTAAGTTTCTTCATTGCAGACACTAAGTATTTCATTTGATTTTTGTGTCTCCAGCACTTAGCTCAAAGCGTGGGATGTGAAAGATACTTAGACTCATTGATTGCTGATGTTTGATTTCAGGATTAGAGGAACCTATTGGGAGACTTGACATAAGGCTGAGAAAGGGAAGAAGGGTCACCTCAATGTTTTTTTTCCCCAACAATCAAGATGGAAGAAGTGGAATTCAGTTAACTGTTCCCTGTCAATATAGAGGATGAGCGTCTGGGCCAAGGGGAGAGAGTGCTGGCGGCATGAGAATGATCAGGAGGGGAGGGAAGAAATTAAAGAGAGGAAGAGGGTGGAAAATAGGAGAATAGAAGTAATAGAGGTTTCAGGTGTGATTGAGGAAAGAAGAAAAGGGAGGTGTGGAGAAAGGAGAAGATGAAATTAAGTGGGTCGGACTTTGACTAGATATTTTATCAGCAGAAGGAAAACGTCCCAGGAAGAGAATGATTAGAGCTCTGTATTGTATCAGATTTACTGGAGTCTTTGCTGAGTAGAGAGCAGGGATGTAAGTTCCTTTTTTATTTTTTTTTCTAAAATGAAAGATAATCTGCAAAAAGCAGATCTGGTGACATTAGCCATAGTAGGGATGAGAGAGAATTTTGCTTCATCAAATAATCTGAATGGGCCATAGTCATTCAGAGAGTTTGAGACTGGACCATGTTCTCTACATGTGATGCCCACTCCCTCTGGGACCTGATATTCAGGTACCCTGGATCAGGGAAGAAAGAAGAAACAGGTGAGAATAAGAATGGTCCAGTGAAGTTCTGAAGTGGTGTCTCAGATCAGTTCAGCCTGTGTGGGATAGTAGTGACCACAAAAAACAGATATTCAGACTGAAAAAAAAAAGCAAAAAAGAGTTTTCTAAGATTGCTCAAGAAAGGGTATCACTCCATCCTCAGCAATGAGATCAACCAAATCAATTCTAATGGAGCAGTAACGACCTGAACCAGCTACGCCTAGTGAAAGAACCCTGGGAGATGACTAAGAACCATTACATTGAATTCCCAATCCCTCTATTTTTGCTCACCTGCATTTTTGATTTCCATCACAGGCTAATTGTACAATATTTCAGAGTCTGATTCTTTTTGTACAGCAAAATAAAGGTTTGGTCATGTATACTTATTATGTATCTAATTTATATTTTAATATATTTAACATCTACTGGCCATCCTGCCATCTGGGGGAGGGGATGGGGGAAAGGGGAAAAATTGGAACAAGAGGTTGGCAATTGTCAGTGCTGTAAAGTTACCCATACATATAACCTGTAAATAAAAGACTATCAAATAAAAAAAAAGAAAAAAGAAAGGGCATCACTCATCTGACAAAGTGTCAGTAAAGAAGTGCAAAAGATAACCTACAAAACACAAAATTAAATAGGTCCCTAAAAGCAAGAGCCCCACCCTTTGACTTTTTCTTTTTTTCTTTTTAATTTAATAGCCTTTTATTTACAGGTTATATGCATGGGTAACTTTACAGCATTAACAATTGCCAAACCTCTTGTTCCAATTTTTCACCTCTTACCCTCCACCCCCTCCCCTAGATGGCAGGATGACTAGTAGATGTTAAATACATTAAAATATAAATTAGATACACAATAAGTATACATGACCAAAACGTTATTTTGCTGTACAAAAAGAATCAAACTCTGAAATATTGTACAATTAGCTTGTGAAGGAAATCAAAAATGCAGGTGGGCATAAATATAGGGATTGGGAATTCAATGTAATGGTTTTTAGCTTTAACTTTTTCTTCCATTGTTTGGGGGAGTCCAGTTTTACACTCCAAACTTGGAAATTTATCCCAAAAATACAAGAATAAATTGCCTTTAAAAGAAGTACTTAAATGCTAATTAAGAGTTGGGAGAAGTCTAAAGGAATGTCCATTCTAGACAACCTAACACCTGCAGTTTTTTAGCTATTGCTCAACTTGTTATTGTAAAGTTTCAAGTCATAATTAGGGCATAAGGCCATATCCCTGCAAGAGGGTCTTCACAGTGTACCCCCGTACAGCCTTACCTGGAAACTAAGGTCTAAACCACAAGCTCTGTGTGCACTTAAAACTTCCACTAAGGACCCTGGTGTGTGTGGATTTATTTTGCCCACTTTATATTAATCTTTAATTCCAAAAAAGTTAACATTCTTCATTTATTTACTTAGAATTCAGACAAGAACCAAAAGGATAGCAACATTATGCCAAGCATCTAATGAGTTGTAGATAAGAGAGTCCTAGATTCTTTACTTGCCTCAACCTGAGCAATACAGAAGATCCTCCCCTTCCCTTGAGATCAGGCCCTACCTCCTTCATGAACTCTTCTGTAACTCTCAGCCCGCAGGGATCTCTCAGTCCTCTGAAGTCTACATGCCTTTAGTATGCCTAGCACACAGTCAGTGCTTAATAAATACTTGGTGATTACTTGGTTTACTGTTCTTTTTATGGGTGCATTTCTGATTTTTCAGGTTAAATTGTAACTTCTAAAGGGTACAGAGTATGTTCCACGTTTGTGGTTGCCCATATTGGCCAATTCAATAAGCCCAAATGTCTTTTGTAAGGAAAAAACAAAAAATAAAGTAAAATGAGTGCTGATGGCACAGCATAAGTTCAAGCTGAGGGTTGTGAGTTTAAGCCACAGCTTCTTTTGCAGTATTATATAAAGAAAACATCTGAATTTTTTAAAATAAAATTTTAATGGTATAGTTGGGGTCCTCAAACTTTTTAAATAGCGGGCCAGTTCACTGTCCCTGGGACTGTTGGAAGGCTGGACTATAATAAAAACAAAAACTTTGTTTTGTGGGCCTTTAAATAAAGAAACTTCATAGCCCTGGGTGAGGGGGATAATCTTCCTCAGCTGCTGAATCTGGCCCTCGGGCTGTAGTTTGAGAACCTGGACTTTACATCTTCTAAAAATTCAAATGTCCCTTCCCTAACATCTGATATTAAGATACCTAGGGCCTAATAATAGGTAGGAGACAAGAAAAACCCTCCCTGCAGGTGAAAGTATGACCATGGGCAAAGACCCTGAAGATAGGATCACCAACACCTGTCAGGTTGTTTATTGTACCCAATACTGATTGTCTCTACTACAGTAACCATAACCTCTATTTATTCTCTTTTTTATTTTTGCCCTAAATAGTCATCTCTGTAGAAGTATCTAAGTCATTAAACAGAAGAGTAATGATCCCCTCTTAGGCTCATCGCCATATCCATTTCTATTCTAGATCCTACAGAAGGGCCAAGACTGAAAACAAATACAAGAAACACGAGAAAGCACCAAGAAGGGAAAGGTAGGTGGATGACAGAACTGGCTGTAGGTAAAATTAAGCTCAGCTCATTTTTACCATGTTAATCTGGATCTTAAATTGTCCATTAACGGTGCCCCATGTGTAAAATGTAAGGGAATGTGTCAAAGGAATCTGGAATTATTCCCTAACCATTTAATTAATTGAAGTCTTTTTGGACAAAACAGATAATATACCTTTTAGGAAAACAAGATGGCAAAATACTGTTTAGTAATAGAGTTAAGAGTTCAGATCCACACTGTATAGTTGCTAGAATTAATAAAAAGTGCTGGAGTTTATTGATGAGAAGAGTGACATGATCAACACTTAAGAGAAGAAGCAGATTTGAGATGAGATGTTGACTTAATCAGGAGATTAAAGACAATGTTGCACTAATTTAGATTCTTTTATTCTAGAAATTGAAATGAGGGCTCCTTGAGTTCAGGGATTTTAAAATTGAGGAAATTTGATCAATTCCTCTTCAGTTCACTTCAGTTGTAAACAAATGCCTCTCCAAATGAATGATTATACTGTAGCTCTGAATGTGAAATAGAGAAGAGAAAGGGAAACACATTTATGAAATTTCAGTGTTGAAAGGAAATTTCCTGATGGAGATTTTATACATTTATGTACGGAAAACACGGGAAACTGAAGATCTACCCTCTGTCCATATTGGGGTGATGGTTTGGCACTTCCCAAGATTACATTGTTGTGAATGGACAAATAAGGACTTGAAATGTTTTCTAATCTTAGTCATTGTCCTGTGAACAAGACAGAGACATTGAGGCTTCTGATGTGGGCTGTGTTTATGTTTCAGAAAGATGCTTAACCTGAGGTGCAGGCAAGTTTGGGGGCTTCCCTTGGACACCAGATTGAGGAGAGGGCAAACCCAGGGGGTACAACTTCACCTTTATGTGGACTCTGGGAACAGTAATGCCCTAGTCATGATCTCAGGGACATTTCCTAAAGACCTCCCCCCCCCAGCAAATATAACCCTGAATATCTCTGTTTTGTTTGTTATGACTTTAGATGAAAGAAGTAAGTACCAAAAACGAATGAAAGAGAAATTCCAGCTCATGAAGGAGAGGAATTCTCGTCCTGGGGAGCATGAGCTCTTTCACCACCGATTCACAGAGCTGCTGCTTCTTCGAGGTTATCGTTACAAGGAACAGAAGCATCACGAGCTCCTTATCCGTGGAGGGGAACACACTAAGTTCATGCAGGAACGAGGGCAACTTATAGAGACAGTATCTTTATTTGATCCTTTTAAAGAGACAGGTATCCAACCACGCATTGTTGTGCTGCAGGGGGCTGCTGGTATTGGGAAGACCACCCTGGCCAGCAAGGTGATGTTGGACTGGGCAGAAGGAAACCTCTTCCAGGAGAGGTTCGACTATGTTTTCTATCTCACCTGCAGAGAACTGAACCCATTAGGAGAGAGAGAAATCAGTTTTGCTGATTTAATTGCCAATGACTGGCCTGGCCCCCAGGCTCCCATGACAGAGATCATGTCCCAGCCAGAGAGACTTCTGTTCATCATTGATGGTTTAGATGAACTGAAATTCCCTTGTAACGAGCACAGATATGATCTATGCAAAGACTGGAAGCAGAAGGAGCCAGTATCCATCTTGCTGAGCAGCTTACTGAGGAAAACCTTGCTCCCTGAAGCCTGCTTGTTGCTCACAACAAGACTCACTGCTCTGGGGAAATTTTGTCCTTTGTTAGAGAGTCCACGTCATGTGGAGATCCTGGGCTTCTCGGTGCAGCATAGGGAGGAGTATTTCTGCAAATTTTTCAGAGATAAACATTTGGGTGGAAAAGCCTTTCATTTAGTAAAAGGCAATGGCACACTACTCACTATGTGCTCCGTTCCCCTGATGAACTGGATTGTCTGCACTTGCCTGAAACAGCAGATGGAGAAGGGACAAGATCCTGTCCAGGCTTTGAAAACCACCACTGCCCTCTACATGTGTTATCTTTCCAATTTAATCATCCCTGATGACAAGAACTTCATCCCTCAGCACTTGAGGGGTCTGTGTCGCTTGGCTGCTGAGGGGATCTGGGACAGGAAAGTGCTGTTTGAGGAGGAGGACCTCAGGAGGAATACCTTGGAGGTGGGTGATGTCTCTGCCTTCTTAGATATGAACATTTTCCAGAAAGACAGTGACTGTGAAAACTGCTACAGCTTCATTCACTTGAGTTTCCAAGAGTTTTTTGCTGCCATGTTCTATGTGATGAGCACAGAGGAAGAAGGGATGAAGAGTTCTGATGCCTCCATCCCAGGTGTCGGAGAACTTCTGGAGGAGTGTAGTGGGCTTAATTCCAGCTTTGTGGTTCTGGTGGTCCGCTTCCTGTTTGGCTTCCTAAACGTAGAGACAGCAAAGGAGCTGGAGAGAAAATTCAGATGCAGAATGTCACCGAAAATCAAGTCACAGTTACTGCAGTGGGCTCAGGGAGAATCCAAAATAAATGAACAAAACGATTTTTCTATGATTTATCTCCCAGAATTTTATTCTCACTTATATGAGACTCAAGATTCTGAGCTTGTAACACAGGTGCTAGATAACATCCAAGAAATTAAAGTACATGTTTACAACCAGTATGATGCCCTGAATGCAGCTTTCTGCATTAAGCATTGTTATAGTGCAAGAAAAATATACTTGTGAGTATCTTCATTTCTTTCTTTCTTTTTTTCACTTTATTATTTAAATTTTATTAGAGAAAAATTTACATGATTATCACATTTCTCAGAATGTCCTCTAAGTGTGTATGTTTACAGAAAATATGCTAAAACTAATATCTTTAATGACACCTTGTTACCATAAGTTGTCATACTTATTTAAATGAAAAGTCTTGTGCACTCATGTATGTTTAATGGTGATCTGAGTCCCTGCAGTTGTTAATTTTAGCATAAATACTTAATTTATCACTGTTTCAAATTTGAGTAAAAGTGTACAATTATTCTATGACATATCTATTTCCAAGAGATATTAGTCTACAGAAAACACATGGTGCCATATTTTGTGTGTTAATTTTTCCGAAAGAATGTTCTATAAAGTAGGAAATAAGTATAAGGAAAATAAGAGATTTACAAAACACATATATCTTAATCAAGTTATTTTTTATAAAATGAGAAATAGGTATCTGCTATAAATCAAAGTACTATAAATTGGTAGTTTGCAAAATAGATAATTGTGAGTTTTGTCTAAATGTCACTTAAATTATGAAATTGGTATAGATGATTCTATAAAATAATCAACCTAAGTTACGTATCATGAACCCTTGCATCCCAGTGAGGGTCCCCAAAGCCCAATATCATGAATTACAATCAAATACATTTTTCAGGAGACCTTATTTAGACAATAAAATCAAAGTAACTATGACCTGTCTAAGTATATTCATTCAAGTACAATAAATTTAATTTTTCAGCTTTATTATTAGCAGTTAACTTTGAGTACAATTTCTCATGTTCTCATTTACTTTGCAGTTCAGTTCCTTTTTTTAAAAAATATGTAGATGCAATATACTTTGTTTATAAAATATTTCACTTCATATAAAAACTATTAATACATACTACAGGTGAATACCATGTTTAAATTCAATCCTACTAACTAAAATTTGAAATAAAAAAACTTGAAAGCACTTTAATTATTGTTTAAACATTTGAGTATGCTCCCTCCCTCATATAGGAGTCTATTAAAATGATTGGAAATAACGGATTCTAACACTGACTCCCAAAAGAGGAGCCTTGCCTTAAAAAAGATTAATAGTTAATGTAAGTTGGTCCTTTTGGCCTCTTTCAAAAAGAACTTTTATCCTACACTATGATTTTCAAAGTATTCACACTTTGAAAACATAAAATGAAGGTCTAAAATAAATTTTGATACAATGTCAATTTGATATAATTTTTGTATATGAGAAAAATGTGTAGTATTTTGCTTGTGAATATGTAATAGAATAATACACTTCACAGCAATACTATTATATTATTGTACTTCATATGTCATTATTGAGCATGATAAGTAAAACATATCATCTAGAGAAGAAATAAGAAAGTTTAAAGCCTTTGGATGTCATCTATCATCATTACACAAAGTCTAGAATTGTGTAGGGGTAATACTGCTGTATAATATGAATTCAAAACATTCCCAGCTATGTTTTAGTAGCCATTTCAACTCTGAATACTGGATACATGTTTTATATATATTTAAAAGGGATTTACAAAAAAATCTTATCCTCTAAGTATCAAACTGAACTTGGTTTCTGAAAATAATTATTTAAAAAATTATTACTTTTTAGATGGTGGCTAGGCTTTCATGTGAATTTTTATTTCTATTATCACATAAAGCATTTGGATTGATTCATGTGTTTCTTGTGTCTTGAAGCCTTTATTGGGCTCTTTGCAGACAGATTGAACTATGGATCTTTCTTATAAGGGAGCCCAATGTTTTTCTTTCAGCTTTGGCCATAGGACCAGCCTAGAATGTCATTCTGGCTTTTCTTTCTTTGGGGACAGAGAATTTGGGAACCAAAAAGCCTAATGCTGTTGGCTCTTTAAATTGCAATTGTAAAAGAGCTCCCCAATGGATAATATTTTTGTCTCTGCCAGGAAAAAATAAAACCTGGACACTAATTCAAACCAGCATGTCATCTGTGGGTTTCTCACATAAATGGTGAAAAAGACAATACCGTAGTTTGCTGCACTGGCACAAAGAAGGGCAAAGTGCAACAGACCCGGCATTTGGCTCTTTGGTCCCCAAATTCTCTGTCCCCAAAGAAAGAAAAGCCAGGGAGACATTCTGGGCTGAGATGAATTAAAGGACACTGGGCCTCTGAAATCCTGCAGAGTGAGAAGGAAGAGAAGAAACTGGGCAGGAGGTAGTGCAGGTGTGGTCATACAAATTTCCAGGTCTCTGTCTAGCAGCTTTCCCTTTTTGTCCAGAAACAATCCTATCTCTGGTGTGTGTTACAGATGGTCCCTTTTTTGAGAGCCTTCAGCTAGGGGAGTAAGTGATAATGTGGCATCACTTCTCTGCTTTGGAAGCTTTAAAAATGTTCCTGGTTGAGGGGGGCCGAGCAGGAAGAACAGAAGGGAGGGAGAGTAGGACTCATTGTGTGACTGTTAGTGCTAAGAGCTTGCTCTCCAGGTCCTTGGCTGGATTCTAAATAAGATATTCTCCCTTGCACTAGTGACTGTGGGAAGGACAAAGATGCTCCAGGAATGTGAGGATAAAATGAGGTCATATTTGTAAAGTGCTTTGTGAACCTTAAAGCCTTATATAAATGCTTTCTATCTATTTATTTATTTATTTTAACAGCAAAGAGGAAAGAAGTAGTTCTCATTGTTTGAAAAGCTTATGGGGCAGGGAAGTAGTTGCTGGGGATTCTGGGGGCTGGTTTATAGAAGCTCCAGAGCTGGGAATAGAAGAGGAGCTTTTGTATAAACCTAGAGAAGCTACATGTCCTTCCTGAGCTTTCAGGTGGATAGGAAAGTTAGGGCCACTGGATAAGAGAGTTGAATAGTCTCCTCATTCCTGCCTATGAGTTTAAATTTCTTAATGCTGGACACAGTACTTTGTCTCACAAATTATTGAAGTAGGAGAAGTCTGGAAGCATAATCACAGTTTGCAGTTGATTACTGAGGTATGGCACCAGGCTTTATAGACCAAAGAAGACCAAGTTATGAAAAGTAACTAAGGCAGCAGTGAACCAAGAATAACTCTGTATATTGGTGTATCAGGGAGAAGAGTGAGTATTATAAAGGCCTTGGTGAATACCAGAACAAATCACATTGGACCTAGGATATCATCTTAGTTTTGTCTTTCACTAACTATGTGAATTTGTGTGAATTAATCTTTTTTCCCACTTTTCTTTCTTAGAGGATTCCTTCCGGTGCTTCAATTATTGAAAAACTTGTATATTTTTCATTGGTGATTAAGTTTTGATCTGCAGACGAAATCACTTTATGTTGAATCTTGAATTCTTTTTGCTTTTTACATCCCATTATTCCATTCCTTTCTGCATTTTGAGTCCTGAATAATATATTGTTATTCAAATTTAATTTCTTTAATATTTCAATGTACTTGTCTTAGTCATTGAAGAATTTCTCTTTTTGTTTTTGTAGTTGTTTGTGTCCTGGAAGTGATCTATAGATTTTTTTGTTGACTGATTTCTGTAGTCTTAACAGAATAGTTTTCTTATAGTATTCCTTGCATTTTGAAGTTCAAATTTTTTGAAGTCTTCTGGGAGCTTTATTAACTAAGTTGACTTTGCTGATATTATTTTTGAAGTCAATATGTTTTCTTGTTATGTAAATCATATTGTCTTTAATTTTATTGCTTTTTGCTTCTCTTCTTCCAATTACTCCTCATTTCTGTATATTTGTATTACCAATTAGTTTTTCTTTTATTTCTTGGAAGAGACTCATGGCTATATTCAAGTCTTTCTTTTCTATCAAAATTTTCTTTTCTTCTTAATATCTGCTGTGTAAACAAAGTCTTCTTTCACAATTCTTGTTTCTCTCTGAAACTATTAATATCCTGCAGTGGTTCCATGCTCTCTGTGGAGGAATCTAAGAATCATCTGTTCCTGTATAATTTCTTTTTTTGATGTATAAAATCAGGCATGTTTAGTTATCCTGGTGCCCTTTTTAATTTATGATGATGGAACCGGATTATAATGCTTTTGATATGGAACTTGAACTTTAATTTTTAACTTTAATCTTCCCATATTGTTTCCTTTGTCAGGTAGAGATAGACTAACTTCTGAGACTGTTACGATTAGCATATCTTAAGACAAATCTGGAGCCTGATCAATCAAGTAGAGACTCTACTCCTCCTTATTCCCTCCCTGCTATCTCTCTAAGTTCTTCTCAACTCTTCCTAACTCTTCTGTTTAATTCCCAAAGTTTGCTTTTGTTCCTCCTCTCCCCTGAGACCTTAAAATTTTCAGAACCTGGAAGCACTTTGCTTGATCATATAGGATTCTGCCTTGTTTAGTCCCTCTTGATTGAAACCTATGAGCTTTTTCACATAATAGATGGTACCCTTTCATGACCTGTGATCAATGTTTCTCCTGTGGTTGTTTTATGTCTCTTGAGCTACTATTCCATTAAGCTCTCCCAGTCTGCTTCACATATGGTCAAGGTTCTTGAGTTTTCTTCCTCTTAAGATCTTTGGTCTGTCTTCTCCTTTTATATTCGTCTGTCCCATTTTGATTCCTTCATTTGTGTGGATTTCATTTATTAGGCATCTACTATGTGGAAGCATTAATGAGATTCTGGAGACAAAGGAAAATGGATACAAGAAGATTGTATTCTATACTCCTGGTATCCACAGTGCTCCATGTATATTATACTTCTCCAATTTTTCTTTATGATAAGTGGCTTAAAATTTCTGGGACCATTTCCAAGTGGCATATCTAGGAAAGTAATACATAACTCCCAGTGCAATTAGAGAAAAACAAAGACTCTAAAGGTGCCGTGGAAGGGGAAAATGACAGAAAACAAAATAAAAATGAAGCCTGAGCAGTATTAGAAAAGTTTTTAAAAGTCTTACCCCTTCAGTTGGGAAAGCTATGGGCTCAACATATTTATCTAAGCCTTTGGAATTTAATCTCTTTTTACTTTAGCCGGAATTGTCATCTCCTCTCTACTGAGTCATTCTGGGAGTTATTTTCTATCCTCTTATTCTATCAGGCCTTATGATAAATTCTTCAATTGCTGTGCCCTATAGAGAGGTTTCAGTATAGTGGGGTCTCTTCTTATTCTAACTAACTGAATCAAGATCTTTCCCATCCATCATTCTTTGAGGTTTCTTCCTCCTTCATTCAACTGACTGATCCAAATATTGGTTTTAGCATTGCCCTGAGCATTGGAAGGTTTGAGTAACAAAACTAGGGAGAAAAGGTGTTGAGGAGAAGGCAGGAGTTTGAGTGAAGGCCAAATGGATCTGGCGGTGAGCCAGTGCTTGGGTTTGTCTAAGACATACCAGCCTTGGGAGTACCAAGCTAATGTCACTTCTAGTCTCCTTGAAAACTGTTACAATTTACAAGGAAGGGCCTTTTCACTTTTTCCCTTCAGAAAAACAGGAACACACATTAATATTGGGAGGTAACTTGACTGCTACTAATACCAATAGCAAATTCTCTCATTTTTTTCTAGTTGTTTTGATTGTGGTTTACCTGCTGGTGTTTGGCAAGAGCTTTTTTCCATGATCAGCAAGAATCCATACCTGAAGGAGTTAACTCTGGGCAGTGAAACATTTGATGATTCATGTATGGAAAACCTTTGTAAGGAACTAAACCATCCAAACTGTAAACTTGAAAAACTGACGTAAGTCTAAAATGGCCCCATGTCTGGGGTAACTATGAGTGTGTGAGTGGGAAACATGAGCTAAAGAACTGAGATATGAAAAAGAAAGATCTTAGGAGGAAAAGCAAGGATAGACCTGAATCTAAATGAGTGGGAAAGTACTATAAAGAAAAGTAGAGTAGAGGGAAAAAAAAAACCAGAGGGAAAACAGATGTATGCCCTTACTACTACTAGTTCATTTTAGAAATATTACAACAACAAACAAAAGAGAATGAAATTAAAGGTACACAAATTAGTAAAAAGAAAAAAAAACCACCTGAAATTATCTCTATTTATTGATGACATGATGGTATCCTATGAAAACCTCAGAGACAATGAAAAAACTAATTAATAATAGAATCATACATTTGGAATTGGAAAGGACAATAAGATGTTCTTCCTTTGCTTTTACAGCTCTATCCCTCTGATTTTACAGATGAAAGACTCAAGACTCACTGACATTAGTTGAATAAAATCATACAGTGAGAATTTAAACCAAGGTTGGCTGACTCCAAATCTAATATTCTTACTATAGCATTAGTAAGACAGCAAGGCACAAAATTTATCCCTCTGCAAATTGTCAGTAAATCATGTGTTTTTATAAAATAGAAATACACAAATGCTTATATGTATGATTATGTATATAAATATATCTAGGCACATATTACACATATGTATATACATATAATATATATCTATATATCCCTAAGATAAAACTATGAACTATTACATTTAAAATATATATTTATATAGAAAAATATATTAAAAACACCTTTTAGATTTTTTCTGTTGTTTTTTTTAATGAAATCCATAAGCAACATCTCCTTTGTACCAAGTACTGTACAGGGTGCAGGAGAAGAAATGATCCATGCCTTTAAAGACCTTATGTTTTGTCTGTATAAAATTTTCTTCTTTATACATAGAATAGAAGGATTTTGAGGGAACAGACTGTTTCACTTTTGTTTTAGTACTTAACACAGTGCCTGGTACTTAATGAATGCTTACTGCTTGATCAAAATCCATTGAGATTTTTTAAAAAGCAGAAAACCTCTGGTAGTTAGTTTATTCATATACAGAAAAAGATTTATATAAATATAATTTTTACAGAAATAAAGAGAGATGTAAATAATTAGAAGTTGAAAATGACAATGGTCCCTTAACTAATTTTTAAGTTTTAATATTATACTAATGAAGCTATCATGGAGATATTTTATAGACTCAGAAAAAAAGTAACAACAAAATTCATTTTGTTAATCAAAATTTTCAGTCTCAGGAATAATAGGAAAAAAATACCAATAAAGGGCCTTACAAGACCTCAAATTTTATTATAAAGCATCAGATCTGCTTGGTAGTTGTTAAAACAGAGCAATAATTAAGGACAGGGGATGAGATAAAGAATAAACAGAAATCTGAAAATAACATTCCTCTGTTGGATTAAGCTTAAAATATAATGTAATAAAGGAAAATTCTTTTTGATTAGTCTAGCCTGCATACTAGAAGACAGTTTGATAGGAGTTCAGTTTAAATACTATACTACATACTATAGTAAGCTAAAAATGGATTGGTTTTCAGTTATTTCAGTCATGTCTGATTCTTTGTGAACCCTTCTGTCAACTTTGGGGTTTTCTTGGTAAGGAAACTGAAATGCTTTGCCACTTCCTTTTCCAGATCATTTTATATATGAGGAAACTGAGGCAAACAGGGTTAAGTGACTTCCTTAGAGTCACTCTGTTAGTAAGTGTCTATAACGAGATTTAAGCACAAGAAAAGTCTTCCTGACTCTAAGCCCTGCATGCTATCCACCTAGCTGTTTTCAAAATGGATTATGTGATCTAAACTTGATAATTTTAGCCATAACAATGATTAAATGAGAACAAGATCAGTCATCTTCCTGAAATTTCTTAAGTAAAAGAGAGAAAATAGACATTATTGAAAATCTAGTTCTCTACTCTCTCCATCCTGCAGCCTCTGGGAAATTGGATTCCGTCCCTGGCACTACTCTTGACTTTGCTAGGCCAGCTGTTCTGTTCCAGATTTCCACACTTCCCATACATCTCCACACAAAGTTATTCCCTCTAGAAAATTGGATACCTGGGCATAAAGGATGATACCATAAACAAATTAGGAGAACAAGGGACCATTTACCTGTCAGATGTTTGGAGAAGAGAGGGATTTATAACCAAAGAAGAACTTGAGAATATTATGAAAGGCATAATGGAAAACTTTGATTACATTTTATTAAAAAGTTTTTGCACAAACAAAACCAACAAAAACAAGAAGTACAAAGTTAGGAAAAAATTTTTACATTCAGTGATTCTGATAAATGTCTCATTTCTGAATTATATAAAGAACTGTTTCAAATTTGTAAGAATACAAATTATTCCCCAATTGATAAATGGTCAAAGGATATGAACAGATAATTCTCAGATAATGAAATTAAAGCCATCTATAATCATATGAAAAGATGCTCTAAATCACTTTTGATTAGAAAAATGCAAATCAAACTACCTCACATCTCTAAGGTTGATTAAAATGACAGGAAAAGATAATGATGAATGTTGGAGGGGATGTGGGAAAAATGGGACAGTAATTCATTGTTGGTGGAGTTGCAAAATGATCTAACCATTCTGGAGAGCAATTTGGAACTATGCCCAAAGGGTATAAAATTGTGCATACATTGACCAAGCAGTGCCATTACTGGGTCTGTATCCTGAGCAAATAATAAAGGAGGAAAAAGAACCCCCATGTGCAAAAATGTAACAGCTCTTTTCGTGGTAGCAAAGAATTGGAAAATGAATAGATGCCTATTAATTGGGGAATGGCTGAATAAGTTGTGGTATATGAGAATAATGGCATATTATTGTTCTATAAAATATGATGAACAATCTGATTTTATACAGGCCTGAAAAAAAAAATTGGATACCTGGGCATAAAGGATGATACCATAAACAAATTAGGAGAACAAGGGAGAATAGAGGTATTTATAACCAAAGAATAACTCTAGAACATTATGAAAGACAAAATGGACAACTTGGATTACATTTTATTTAGCCATGAATGGATGCTCTCTATGGCACATAGGTGATTCTATGATCAAATATTATCCCAAATAAGAGATGTCTGTATACGTTCTTCTCTTCATTTTGGAAGAGAAAAGACTTTAGATCTCTAATGCTGCATATGCTGACAAACTTGCATCCCATGTTGGTTAATTCTGTGGAAATAGTTTCCCTGCTCTTTTATTCTTTGTTATGGTTGTAGAACTGGATGATGGGGAGATTTATTTAGAATTGAAAGTATTTTAAAAACAGGGCTCACCAATAGATATTTTTCAAAATAAGAAGAATTATGTGTGTATGTGCATCCTTTGTGTGTTACAGTGGTGAAATACCAGAAATACTGATTATTCTTGTCAAGAAAAAGATATCCAAAGGAATTTCTCTCTCCTTTTCTACATTGTTATTCCTAATAATTCCCAATCAGGATCAATTCTATCTCATTTTCTTGGCTTTCTTATGTCATGTAGTTGATCCAATATGGCACAGGCATGAGGTTCAGAATGGGAAGAATAGGCTCGGAGATCAAGATATGAGGAAGGGGAAGTTTTTAAGGAAATTAAAGTGTTTAGGATGCACTCTCAGAGGAGAGTGTCTATAAAGAATTGGTGGCTCTGACTTCCTTCCCAGAGAAAGAAGAAAGAAGTAAATCCTGAAGAGGAAAAAAGATTCCTTTTTGATTGTGATCATATGTCTCCTACAGGTTGATAGACTTCAAGGTAACTTATTCATCTTGCCAGAATCTCTTCTCTGCTCCCAGTCTGAAAAGCCTGGAGTTGAATGGTGAAATTGTTAAGGATGGTGACATGAAACTTCCACATGAGGCCTTGGGAAAAAAGAACTGTCAGCTGCAGGTACTAAGGTGAGTCTTCATAAACTTCCTCTCTTCAGAGCCTCCCAAGGATTAGGGACATAAAGTAACAGTAAGCAGTAAGAGCCACCCGGACTTGGGGAGGGTGACTGCAGACTGCCTTTCTGAGGTCTGGGTAAGGATTTACCCATTCTGGCTCCTCTGGGAATTTGGTGCAGTAGGCCCTTCTCTTCACCAGGCTCTGGGGCCAGTTTGTCCAGCGAGTGCCAACTTCCCTCTGATGTCCCACTGTGATTTCTCTGACCTGAGGAGTGAATCAGTCTTGGAGAATGAAATTTGATCATGCCCTCTCTGGTTTTCTGTTTCCCTCAGAATATCTGATTTTTCAAGTTTTGCTGTTAAGATCCTGGATTTTTTCTCTGCTGAGAACCTGAAAAGCTTACACCTGATATCTACCCCTATTCGTCAAGATACAGTAGAGCTTCTGCATAATGTCTTGGCAAAACAGGATTGCAAGCTACAAACAATCAGGTGAGCCCCTGTGAGTTTTCTTTAGGGTAAGCATCTTAAGTTTGGTGGTCAAAGGACAAAGTAGGGAGCGAAAGAGGAACACAAGTTTGAGGAAGGAGATAGGAAGCTTTCTTCTTGAGGTGGGTTTAGGAACCAGTCTCACACATTGCCATTGCTGTAGGGATTGGTTCTTCTGAGGAATTCACCAGAAAGTCTTTGCTTAGGAATTTCTCAAATTGTGTCTCGAGGCCCCGTTGAAGCATCCCTTAGTTCTAGCCCTATCAGATGGTAAACATTTCTCTCTCTACACCCTGCCCCTGTTTTGTTTCTGTTGTTACTTGTTTAGCTTAATCATTTATCTGTGTCTACGTTAAAGGGCTCAGCTTTAGAGTGAGGAAGATGCACAAAACTTGGGTAGAGACAAAACAAAGCTTTGATGAAGAAAGAGTATTACATAATCAATAAATAAATTCATAAATATGCCCGTACTTTTTCACTAAATCTATAGATTGGAAATGCAGAGGCCATGCTTGTTTCTCAGAGGCATTAGAGAGTGACCATGTTAATCATCCCTCAATAGGAATATTCTTACTATATCCCTGAAACGTGATCATCTGCCTCTCCAGTAAAAGACTCCTGGGATGGGGAAGTCACTGGCTTTTGAAACAGCTCATTTCTTGTTTGAAAATTTGTCTTGATATTAGAACTAAAATCTAGCTCTCTTAAACATACTCATACACATTGGTTCATTTCCATATGCAGAGTAGAGCATAAAAGAAAATTCAGTATAGAGCAAGAAATTTCCATTTCATGAAAGCATATGTAATAAATCCTAGCCACTGTTTTCAAAGCAACCTTGCTTGGTTCTTCCTTTAAAGTTTTCTTTTATTTTCTGCTGCTTATTTATTTTTTCTCTTCCTATGAATATGTTTATATACATACATACACATGTATATATACACAAGCATAAACATACACATTTATAAATATATACACATATACATATATGTAAGACCATATAATACATGTTTCTGTTTGTCACTCATTTCTCTAGAGATAGATAGAATCTTCCTTTATAAGTCCAATTCTTTCCATGTTTTTCTAAATGAACTAGCTTCTCATTTCTTATTACAGCAGTATTCCATCACAATTATACCTTATCTGAGCGATTATCTATGAAAATGTCTCCCCAAATTTTGGCTTCCTTTCTTATCTTGGCTACATTGTTTTTATTTATATAAAGCATTTTAATATAAAGTAATTGAAAATTTCCATTTCACACTCCACCAAGCACTTAGATTCTTATAATATGGTTTACATTCTTCTACCACTGAATCTCCCATCTTTACATTTTTCCTCTGTAGTTTCTTTGAAATTTTTGGTCTTTTGTTCTACCAAAATTTCTAATTTAGTAAAATAATTTCTAGTAATTTAATTGGGATAGTGTTGAATAAATATATCAGTTAGGTAAAGTTGTTTTTTTTTTTTATTGTTTTTACCAACTATGAACAATGACCATTTCTTCAATATTTAAATCTGATGTGAATTATATAAAGAGTGTTTTTATGTTTTTCCTCATATAGTTGTGTTTGGGATTATTTTATCAATGATGTATATCAATATCAATAAAATATCAATTTGATTTAATAATTTAAATAGTCTACAGCAGTATTGAAAAACAGTTGGTGATAATGTAATTTTTCTAATTTTCTCTTTTAATTAAATGTATTTTAGCTTTACCTTTATCTAAGATCATGATTACTATACCTGCTTTTTTTTAAAAAATATAATACATTTTGCTCCAGCCTTTTATTTTATCTCTATGTGTTTCTCTCATTTTGATTGTATTTCCTGCAAGTGCCATATTGTTGAATTCGGATTTTTAATCCATTCTGCCATCCATTTCCATTTCATGAATATATTCATTCCATTCAAATTCTCAGTTATTATTAATTTGTTGTGTATTGCCCTCCATCCTATTTTTCCTCACTGTCATTTCCACCCTATTTAGCATATCTCTCATTATTCATCTAAGTTATTGTTACCTGCTACTTTGCCCTTCTATTCCTTAATCTACTCCTCTAAGATTCCCCTATTATTCTCTACTCCGACTTTCTACTTTAATCTAGTTATTTTTTTTAAAGTTTCTCTCTTGTTCCTTCTCCTAAGGCTTAATCTACACACTCTTATAAAATTTTATCCCTTACCCTATCCCCTTACTTTCTTATTTCTGTCTAAAATTAAAAGATTTTATATTTTCCCAGGTATATTTGTTATTCCCTATTTAATACATTTTCAGTGAGAGAAAGGTTTTAGCTTGCCAGCCCTCTATTCCAACTTGTATCATCTTTTTCAGTTCTTCCTTTCATTTGTATGAAAGTTACAACTTTTTTATCTCTATGTAATTTTATTCTTTTAGTATCACTCCATCATATACATATCAGGCCAAGCCTTTCTGTGAAACTACTCACATGAGTCATAAGAATACTGATTATATTTTCTCATATAAGAAGTAAAGTTTGATTTTTTTGAGTCCCTTGTAATTGATCTTTAATGTGTATCCTATATTTCTCTTGGATCTTATGTGTTGAATTTTTTTATTAAATTTGTGACAAATTTTGTGACAAATATCTGAAAGTTTTTCAATTAATTAAATGTCCTTTTTGTTTCTTTCTTTTTTTTTTAATGAAAGCTTTCTATTTTCAAAACCTATGTGCATAAGGGGCAGCTAGGTGTCACAGTGGATAAATAGAGCACCAACCATTGAAGTCAGGAGAACCTAAGTTCAAATTTGGCCTCAGACACTTAACACTTCCTAAATGTGTGACCCTGGGGAAGTCACTTAACCCCAATTGCCTCAGCAAACAAAACAAAACAAAAAGAATATATGCATAAATAATTTTTCAACATTAATCCTTGCAAAATCTTGGTTCTAATTCCCCTGCCCCTTTCCCTTCATCTTTCCCCCAGATGGCAAGTAGTCCAATGTATGCTAAACACATGAATGATAAATATTTCTTATTTTATTTAGATCTATCTTTTCTATGAAGAATTTTATTTTTATATTCATTTTAGGGTAAATTACTGAATAATTATGTGTTATATATTTTCCTCCTTCCTATTTTTCCTTTTCATTCTTCTCACCTATTCCTATCCCTCTT
The DNA here is from genome assembly GCF_902635505.1 of Sarcophilus harrisii. Classification (NCBI taxonomy): domain Eukaryota; kingdom Metazoa; phylum Chordata; class Mammalia; order Dasyuromorphia; family Dasyuridae; genus Sarcophilus; species Sarcophilus harrisii. The sequence goes on from NC_045428.1 coordinate 532,294,693, forward strand.
CACTGCTTTGCTTTATTTCTACTTGTTACCTAGTCTTCCTATTCCTCAACTTATCCACCTGTCCAGGAATCCTTCCCTTATACTCTCTCCTCCAGCTCCTTTCCCTCTTATTTCTTTCTGAATTCAAAAACTTGTACACCCTTGTATATGTATATGTTGTTGCCTTTTTAACCTCTTCTTGATGAGAGTAAGGAATCAACACTGCTCACCTTCCTGCTTACTTTCTTCTTTTGTTTTTATTTTTCCTTTCTTTTTTGTGTCATTTGTATGTGTTATTTGTTCCTCTTTATCTCTCCCTACAGAGTTTTATATTTTAAAAAATATTCTTATCATACTCAGCTCAGCCCAAGCTTTTCTTTCAAATCACCCAAATAAAAATGACAGTGATAAAAGAACTAATAATAATTTCATATGTAAGAAGTAAATGATTTGACCTTATTGAGTCCCTTAATTGATCTTTAGTGATTTCTTTATATTTTTCCTGGATGTTCTATGTCAAATTTTCCTTTAATTTCTGCTGTGTTGTTGAAAATATCTGAAAGCTTTTCAGTTCATTTAATTTTCTTTTTTAAAACTTCAGAATCATACTTAACTTTGCTTTGTAATTTACCCTTAGTTGTAAACCCAGATCTTTTGCTCTATGAAATATAATTTTTCAAGTCCTTTCCAGGTTTTTCTGAAATTTACTTGTTTAGTAATTCTTAGAGAATATAATATTCTATTACATTCAAATACCACAATTCCCCATTTTGTTCAGTCATTCCCCAATTGATGGGCATTTCCTCAATTTCCAATTTTTTACTACAACAAAAAGAACTGCTATAAATAATTAAGTATATATGGATCCTTTCCCCCTTTTTATGATCTCTTTGGGATACAGCCCTAGTAGTGAGATTGTTGGATTAAAGAGAATGCAGAATTTGGTTGCTCACTGAGCATAGTTCCAAATTGCTTTCCAGAATAGTTGAATCTGTTCACAACTCCAACAATGCAGCAATGTCCCAATTTACCCATATCCCCTCCAATATTTATAATTTTCCTTTTCTGTCATCTTAACCAACATGATAGGTGTGAGGTGTTACCTTAGAGTCTACTTTCCATTCCTCTAATCAGTAGAGATTTTGAGCTCTTTTTCATATGACCAAATTTAGTTTGTATTGTATTCCATTACATTTATTTGCTAAAATGTGCTCAATTAGATCCCTCCATAGTCATTGGCATGCATTGTTCTTCCTGTTTTTTGTTATTCAAAATTCTACATAATATTTTGTTATTGTTTTCTATAATTTTTCTGTCATTGACATCCTTGTTATAGGTGTTTAGTAGTGAGAGATCACTAGGTCAAATGTTAAGAATTTGTTCTTTTGGGGCTATATAATTTCAATTTTTTTCCCCAGAAGAATTAGATTAATTAATTTCTTGGTATACCAAAAGTGTTTTTGTATTTAAGGCTTTCCATATCCCTTTTAGCACTGATTATTTACATTTTTAAAAATCTTTGCCAATTTTCTGGGTGTAAATTGAAGCTCAGGGTTGTTTCAATTTGCTTTTCTCTTATTAGTGATTTGGAACAATTGGCTCAAACAATATTATTGTTTCTTTTTTGTTTTGTTTTGTTCTAAAAACAGCTTGTTCTTATACTTGAACAATTAGGGGAAGGCTTGCAGTTTTCCAGCAGTCCCCTAACTATCATAGATTGGTAGTGCATGGCTCTGATCCCACTGATATAGTGAATTCTTGGTGAAATCCCCCTCTGCCAATGCAGATCACTTGCTCTGTAACTAATAGTCTTAGGCAGGGTTTTGATAAACTGGCTATCAGACATTTATCAGAGTAGGCGCAAATAGCAAATGTGTGACAGATTTGCTAAAGTGGTACTTCTATAATATAGATTAATACTGGAAAACCTCATACTTGTTATTACAGTTGCAAAAGTTTTTCTGCCCTCCTTCCCTTTCATTCTTTGTGTCCGGTTTTGTCACTTTTCATCTTTTAACCACGGGTAGAAGTCAGAATTTGTGACTTCCTCTTTAGATCCTGCATCATCTTTGTTTTCTGTTTGAAGCACTTTCTCCCTTCTTCCAAGGAACTGTTCATTTTTTCCTCATTTAATCTGTGAAGTACTAAGGCCTTTTCCAAGCACTTTGCCTCCTCCACTAGGAACACAGTCAGCCTACATCTTACTCTGTAGCTAACTCTTGGCTTTTGTAGATAAACTTTCTGTATCATTGGAACTTTCACCCCTGCTCTCCATGTTTCCTGGAACTGAGGTCTTCAGTTCTCTGTCACTTTATGATTAACTTATATAGATCATTCATTTGCCAGAGCAAACTGTGTAGCATGTATGCCTCTTTTGAATATGGAAGACTAAATTTCTTGGACTTGAATAATGGTTTAACTTTCAGGAGTCGTTCTTGCACTTTTCTGGGTTTTATTCAACTTTTTTTTTTTTTGACATTCAGTGAAGTCTTAGGATTTATTTGTGTTTCTGTCTTATATGCTAATCTATCACTTGCATTTTCTTTCCAAAGTTTTAATACAGTGAAAGCTACCTTCAATTGTTGTTGGGTTGTGTGTGTGTGTGTGTGTGTGTGTCTGAGAGAGAAAGTTTTATGTTTAATTTGGCTTCCAGGGACTTCTCACTTCTTGCCCTGTTGTCTAGTTTTCAAACATTTTCTATAAAAGTCTAGTCTCATCAGTTCTATTTGTATATACACACAGTGCTTCTTTAGTCAAATGCAAAAACTCTTTGTATATTGTTATTATTATATGTATATTATTAGGAGCTATAAAGCAGTACTGGAGTTAATTCCTGATGTTTTCTTTCAATATTGTTAATAAAAATAGCTAATCACAAGAGACCTGATTATTTATTTTTCCTCAGCATATCATATATTTGATAAACTATAACTCAGGAAATAAAATCAGAATGGAAGAGAGTGAATGAACAGTAGCTGTGGGAAAAATGCATTGTCATTTATAATTTGTTATTTTTAATTTTTGTCTTTACAGCACATACATTTCCAAAAATAAGTCTATAATTTCCATTTTTCCCTCACAATCATGGCATATTTTATTAATTTTAACCTTTTATTCTATCTCTAATAAACACCAAAAAGGGAATGTTTGTTTCCATGTACAAAATAAAACAAAAATTATTTATAAAATTTCAAATTTTTATACTTTCTTTTTAAGAGTCTGCAATAAATTCAACATGTTTTTTTAAGTTGTCTTATATATGTTTTTATCTGAAATTTTTTCTCATTCTTTTTCTACATTAAAAAAAATGCTTCAATGACTTTTATTTTTGTATTTGATGTCCTTGCTCCACCAGTTTATCCCTAGGCCAAAGGATAGAGATAATTTAATAATTTGTTAGCATAATTACAAATTGGCTTTCCATAACAGTGATAACAATTCCCTCAATAGAGAATTGGTGAACCTGCCTTTCCACAGTTCCACAACATTGACTTTTCCTCTCTTTTGTCATTTATATTAATTTGACTCAAGATTTATGTACTCTGCATTTCTCTTATTAGTAATGATCAGTATCATTGTTTCTTGTGGTTTTTAAAGGTTTACAATTTCTTTTTTGGAGAGCTTTTTATTCATCTCCTTTCACCACTTATTCATTGAACAATGACTTAAATCATATAATTCTGTCACTTTTCTATATATATCTTGGATATTAATCACATATCAAATGTTTGCTGACCTAAACAACAAAACCTTTCCCTAATATTTTCTCCTTATTATACAAGTAATTTTCATGCAAAACCTTTTCAATTTCATATAATGAATGAGTTATTTTCTCTTTTTTATTGTCATTAATATTCCCTATTCACAGTTGTATGAGGTTCATGATCTGATTCTCTCCTTTTGCACCTCCTCTTCTTCTTCCTTTTCTTCTTCTTGTACATATTCTTCTTACTCCTTTTTTCTTTTTCCTGACCTTTTTCCTTCTTTTTTTATCTTCCTCCTTCATTATGACCATCAATATTCAAGCCATATGTACATTTTGAGTTAATTGTGGTGTAAGTTAGTCTAAACCTAATTTCTACAAAATGCTTTCCAGTTTCTTCACTAATTTTTTTATATAAGGAATTCATTCTTGGTTAATTTTTGTTCTCATGTCTATTGAAGAATTAATTATTGAGTTTTTTCTGATTCTTCTTTAATCTGATCTATTGGTATAAATTTCAAATTTTTTTGACTTCTAAAATTTTAAAACTAAGTCATTTTGATGATTCTTGCCTTATACCATAGTTTGAGGTCTAAAAATATTGTTTTCTGGAAGAGATTGATCATTTTCAAAGAAACTACATAAAATCTTTGTTTTTAACATTACTCCAGGTTAGGAAATGAATTAATCATGGAAAATTGAATTGACCCCTTTCCCTCTTATGTTTTCTCTTTCAGTTTGGGGACTTGTCTATATTACCCTACAGTTTGCTATAAGCTCTTCTCTATTTTTGGTAGCAGTAAGAGCCTGAAGAACTTAGATCTAAGTCTAAATTCCTTTGGTGAGGTGGAAATAAAATGTCTGTGCAAGACTATGGAAAACCAAGTTTGGAAACTGGAGACACTGAGGTGAGTTCCCAGCCTTTCCTTCTGTAGACTTTTTTCTTAGAATCAGGAACAGGAGAGCAAGAGAAAGAGAGAACAGTAGAAACCAGGGAACAGAAACATGAAACTGCTTTCCTGCTCCAGTTCAGCGTTCACAGTCTTACACTCTCTCCTTTCCTTGCGCTCTAAGCAGTAATATAACAAGGAAAGGTAGGTTTCCTGCCTTTCTCTCTAGTAGCTGATCATCACATTCATGTGCATAGCTTCCAAATGTGTGTTATCAGTCCTAGTCTCTGAATGTCCTGTAAGTTGTCAAACTCAACGTGTTGTCAGGTTAATCTAGATTCGGAATTTGCATTGGGCAGGCACAAACTTCAAGGAGACCAGTACAAGTTCATGACTGGTCTGAACCTTGCTTCAAACAGGACATGAGGGAAGAGGAAACTTTTAATAGAGAAACAGTACACAATGTAACAGGCGCTGTTATCACAGTAATCACAGAAAAACTTGTAGTACACATCAAAAAACATCAACTCCTGGTTCTTCAAGCTGGGGGAGTCCCCAGTCATGCAGCTGGTCAGAATGCAGCCCAAGGGGGAAAATAAATCTCAGTTAAGGTGTTTGTTCCTGTGTGAAGTCTACCCCATTGTGGGATTTATATAGGCCCTGTGCCAAGTTTATTATATGACATGATCCCCTGGACAGAACAACTTCCCAGATATGGAGGGCTTCCACCAAAGGGAGTAGTTCACTCATTCCTTTAAGCCAGCTAGTTTCACTAAGGTTTCTGGCGGTAAAACACCTACCAAGGCTCAGAGGAAAGTCTTAAATCAAGCAGAAGGAAAAGTGTCCAGCTTTTCCTGTGCCTCCCAGTGTCTTATCAAATAATTGCAAATTTCTCAGTACAAGTAGTTCTCAGTACAAGGTTATGCAGCGGGACCTGGTTAACATTCATTGAGGTTCCTTATAATTACAGAAAATACTCCAAGAACATGGTCAAGACTTAATTAAGATTTGTTACACATGTCTAAACAAAATTGGTTAACTTTTCAGCAAAACCCTCATCTCTTCCTCACTTCCCTATGGCTTTTGAGTCGTTCAGGTTTGCAACTTCACTCTTCCCTTTGATTCCTCACTTTTTTTTCACTTTCATATATAAAATTTTCTTACCTCTATACATACAATGACCCTTCTAGTTCAGAGCCTCATAACCTTTACTTCCCCTATTGCAGTAGGCTACTAATTAGTTTCTATATTTCAGATCTTTCCTCTCTCTAATCCATCCTCCCCACAGTGGCCCCAGTGATATCCTTGAGCACCAATCTGACTGTGACATTCCTGTATTCTGTAAATTCTAGTTGCTCCCTGTTACCTCCATAGAAAATATGAAATCCTTTGGTGTTTAAAGCCCTTTATAATCTGGGCTACACTTACCTCTCCACCCTCACTGAACTTTATTTTCCCCCTATTTTCTATGATCCAGCCAGAATGACTTTTCTGTTGTTCATATCCTGCAGTCCATCGCCTGTCTCTGTGCCTTTACACTGGCTTACCATGATTGCAGAGACTTGGAACTCTGAAAAGATGTACTGGAATCCAGAACAGCAGAGTACTTAAGGCTAAGTACCTACTCCATGCGATGTAATGGTTCTATAAACATACTTAGATGATGTGGTGATGTGATGGCTCTCCTCAGGATTGGGGCCTGCTCAGTGTGTCATGGTGAGGTAATCCTAGGGAAGGATTGGAGGGCTGAGGGAGGAGGACAGACTCTCTCTGCTGTAGCAGGCTCAGCAGGGAAGACTTCAGGCTCCAGACTCCAGAGTCCACAATCCATCTTTGAGGGGCCACATGGCAGCTTGCCTGCCTCCTTCATTTCTCCTTTTAAGGACCAAGGACTTTGGCTCATCCTGACTCTAACTGATCCTGAGGCCCTCCAGAGACCTAGCCTGGACCTGACATCACTATATCTAGAATTGCATCCCCTTTAACTCCTTTCTCTTATGATATTGGTGTCCTTTAAGATTAGTGTCTTCCCTCATTATGAAATCTTTCCTAATTTCTGAGCTTTTAGAGCCCTCCTCACAGAAATTCACTTTTATCTATTTTGTCTCTATCTATCTATATATCATCTCCCCTGATAGGATGCAAATTCCTTGAAGGCAGGGACTATTCCACTTGTTTTGTCATGTATCTAATATCTAGTGTTCTGACTGGTACTTAATAGGGATGTTCAATAAGTACTTAATAACTCTAATAGCAATATATTCTAATAATTAATGGCAATATATTCTTAATGACGCTAATAGAAATATATTCTAATAAGAGGTAACTAAGCAGTATTGAAAGAGATTTAGGGAAGAAGAGATAATTAGGAATAATTGGACAATTCAAAAATATCTTAAGCATTGTTATCTAGAAATAAGAACTAACATTTATCACTGATCTTTTCCTTTTATTGTGTTCTTTAAAATACATAATCAGAATTGTCTCCATTATTACTCTTTTCATTTTGTGCGTTTTAGAAAATGCATGCCAAGAAATCAAATCATAGTGAAGGGAATGGGTAGGGATTTTGGAAGAGTACATATAATTTCTGTTTCATTTTTTGTTTGTTTTTATGTCACCTATATTTCCCACTATTTCTCCTCTTCTTCTCCATTGCAGAATGTTCTCCTTTTAAACACAGAATCTTAAAAGAGAAAAAATTTTAAAACAAAACCAACATAACAACCAAGCCTAATATTATATATATATATATGTATCATTATAACCTCAAAATAGGGAATTTTCAAAGAAGTGAAGGATTTTATATGGATGGTAAAGTGCTCTAGATAATCTTCTTTATAGAGGCCAGTTGTTTCAGTTGTATCAAGCATCTACAACCACTCAAAGGAGTTTGACCTAACCATCCACATAGGAGAAACTACATGAATAAAAAATATCTGTTGACAAGAGTTATGGCTTTCATTTGAATAGAAAACCTATAGAACTCATCCAGTTTGTGTGTATCTTGGACAAACAGTGCACATGGACATTCAGTTGGGCTCCTAATTGAACAGGAGGAGGTAAATGAACTGGATTGCCTTCAGGAAATTTCAGTGCTTTCCTGACTCAAAGATTTTCGTGGACACAAAGGCCCATCTTTTCTACACCCCCATTGTATAAGTATTGCTGTATAACAGTGAGAAATGGAATATATAGTCTTCAAAGAATTAGAATTAAGAGTGAGTATCATACAGATGTAATGCAGGAGCTTATTATGGTTATTTATGATTATATTTTGCAAAATACAACCAATGCAAAACTATTTGAAGAATAGGAATAAAGGATATGTCATCAAGGAGTTTTATGATAGGAAAAAAAATGAACTGGCTTTGTGATGAGTTTGGTGAAAGGACAGCTTGAGTGCCATCATCCAGGGCCATCTCCAGTCTTGGGGAAAGTGAAGCAGATGACCTTGCACAGCCCTCCCGCACTTTAATCCAACTCACTTGCATGTCATTGCATCAGCTCCCTGATTTCCTCGTCTTCTTCAAGAATGAAGGACAAGGACAAGCAATAACAAAGCTTAAATACTCTAATAATTCCCAGCATGTTGGGTGGATGTTCTGTGGTCAATGTATGAGAAACAAGGACAAAAGGCCACAGGATGGATAAGTATTAATAGGGTCTGATCTGCATCATAAAAAGGACCTCCAAAATATTTGAAATTCATTTGTCTTTTTATCTTTAGTGACAGTGAGAGAGAGAGAGAGAGAGAGAGAGAGAGAGAGAGAGAGAGAGAGTAACACCTTTAGGCTTTTGCTTTGCTACAGAAGAAAGTGGAAAGAGGTACTGAAAATAAAAAGTAAAGATTAAAAACCCAATATCCAGAGGTACTATATGTACTTCTAGCTGGACTAAATGCAAGATAGCTTCAGGACAATGAGGAAACTAACTCTTACTTTCTCTAAAATGGGGACATGGAAGATGTCGTGAAGGATGGGCGCATATTTCTACTTCAACTCTATGTTTATTGAAAATGTCCTTGATGGGAACATGAAATGGGAGAAGTTTTTCTGTAGATGATAGCCTCCAGCATATTACAAACAGAATCCCACAATTGAAAATTTAGTTTCCTAAATGTCCACTTTATGAAGGACTCTGTGCTTAGTACTGGGGATACATAGAAAAAAATAATAGTCCTCATCTTTAAAGATATATTCTATGAGGGATAGACAATCTGCATGCATCTAAGTAAATATGAAGTACATATAAAGTCATTTTAAGAGGCAAGTAACATTAATTGTTAGAATGATCAGGAATGGCCTCTTCTTGAAATTTTCCTTTGGGTTTTAGTGCCTTGGCTTTACTTTGAAAGAAACCCAAGTCTCTAAAAGACAGCCAATTAATCAATACTTTTAATCACTGTAGATACAAAGAAAGGCAAAAAAAAAAAAAATAGGTCTCTGCCATCAGAAAACTTACATCTTAGTGGAAGAAGCAGTGAATGAAAGACTACATGAAAGAAAAAATTAAAGAGCAGTTAAACTTAGAGGAAAAGTATTAGTTGATAAGGGTTGCAGTGGAGGCTTATTTTAGGTGATATTTGACCTGGATCTTCATGAAGTTAGAAGATAGAGGTAAAGAGGAATGGCATGGGAAGAATTAGTGAAAAAAGTCAGGAAATAGGAGTTCAAGTATAAATCATTACAGCAAGGCCATCATTTTTGCATCATAGAATATGAGAAAGGGAGTAAAGTATGGTAACACTGGAAAATTAGGAAGGATGAAGGACAGGGTTGAGGAATGTAAAGCAAAGGGAAAGATGGAATAGTAAATAATTGTAATCAGAAAATGGAATTTCGGAGTCCATGAACATGGCAGTGGAACAACACTTTTGAATGAAAAATCAAGGGTGTAGTTGATTGTTTACATTAACAACAATATTGTACAATGAAGAATTTTAAATGACTTTACTATTCTCAGCAATTCAGTGATCCAGGACAATAAACAAGATTCGTGATGAAAAATACTATTTTAGAGAAATAACTAAGGTCTGACTAGACATTCAAGCATATTATTTTAGACTTTCTTTCTTTCAAATCTTCTTCCACACAATGAATTATATGAAATGTTTTACATGATTGAACATATATAACATATATCTCAGAATCCTTACTGGCTCAGCAAGGAGAAAGGGAAGGATAGAATTCTGAACTCAAATATTTTTTTCCTCTTAGGCAATTGGAGTTAAGTGACTTGCCCAGGCTCATACAGCCAGGAAGTGTTAAGTGACTGAGGCCATATTTGAATTCAGGTCCTCCTGATTTCAAGGCTTGTGTCCTATCTACTATACCAGTTAAACTTTAAAAAAAAAAAAAAAAAAGATTAAAAATTGATTTTATATAGAATTGGAAGAAAATGAAGTATTTTTAATTGTCTCTTCGTGTCCTTTGATCCTGTATTTATTGAAGAAGTGTTAAGTATCTGAGACCAGATTTGAACTCAGGTTCTCCAGACTTCAGGGCTGGTGCTCTATCCAGTGTACTACCAGCTGCCCCTCTTTAATTTTATTTAATCAAAATTATTTAAACATTATGATCCTTTCTATTACTTGTTTGGTCATTAATTCTTCGAAAAGGGCCATTAAAGAAACCACTGTTTCACTTTACTCAGCATCAGGTTCTTCCAGGCATTTCTTAAGTCAGCCTGCTCATTATTCCTTAAAAAAACAATAATATTCCATTTCCTTCATATATCATAATTTTTTCAGTCATTTCCCAGCTGATGGGCATTCACTCAGTTTCCATTTTTAAATAAATAAAATCAATTAGCTTTCAAAACTGTTTAGTATAAACTTATTTCTGAACTTCCTTCTATTCTTTTTAAAGAAAAAAAAGATTCCTTATTGACTTTTTTTTTCTTTTCTCATTCACTATCTTGTTTTTATTCCCCATTTACCTACCTTTCCTGATCCCCTTTTGGGAAAACCAGACAAGTCCTTACAACAGATATATGGGACCAAGCAAAACAAATTCCAGCATTTGAGTCACACACATGTAGTACGCACACATGTTCTGAAGCGTGGTCCAAAGAAGCTGTGAGTTTGATTCCCTTCCCATACACACAAAACTCAAGAAATAAATGGCCCATAGAGAAATGAATTTGTCATTCTTCCCTTGGTTGTCCTTCTCTTTCAGGATGTCTCGGTGTAAACTCACCATTGATCATCTTCAGAATCTCCTACCTTTTTTCTGTAGCATTAAGAACCTAAAAAAGTTGGACCTGAGTCATAATTTTTTTGGTGAAGATGGAATTAATCTGGTGTGTGAAGCTTTGGAAAAGCAGGATTGTAACCTACAAATATTAAAGTAAGTTACCTAATATTCTTTCTAGAATATTTCCTGCACTTTAGGGTAAAAAAGAATATAAAGAGCAAATGGCAGAAAAATAACTTTATTGAATTTTTAATGAAAAAATTTCACCTTATCTTTCTCTGTCACTCCCCCCACTCTACCAATTTGGGAAAAAAAGAAACAAGAAAAATTAAACTTTTAAAAACAAATATACATGTCAAGTAGAACAAATTCCCATATTAGCCTAGTTCCCACTCAAAAAAATATATGTATATATGTCTCAATGAGAATGCTGAACCCATCATCTTCTTTGTTAGAGGTGGCTAGTAGGCTTCCTCATGACTGTTCTGGATCTGAAGTGGGTCATTGTGCTAATCTTTCAAAGATATTTTCTGTTATAATTGTCTTTGTTCTGGTTGTCATATAAACTGTTCACTGGTTCTGCTCATTTCACTCTGAATCAGTTCATAAAAGTTTTCCTGGGTTTTTCTGAAACCATCCCTTGCACCAGTTTTGATGTAGCATTTAGTAATATTCCAGCACATTAATGTTCCCGAACTTGTGGGGCCGTTCTTTATTTGATTAGGCCCCTCTTAATTTCCAGCTCTTTCCTGGAACCACAAGCCGGGCCAGGAGAGGGACACTCAGTCAGTGAGTCTGACTTGCTGGTACCAGAGGGATCCTGAGACATCTTCATTCCCTCTGGACGTTCTAGTTAGAGCAGAGCTCTTCATGCTCACAGCTGCCTTTAGTCCATCCCTTCCTCTGGAACCTGTTTCCCCAGCCGCCTGTTCCCTCTCTTCCCATAAAGAGGGGTGTTGGGGCCTCGTGGGAGGAGGCTGCCCAGCCCTGGAAGGGAGGCAGAGAGGGAGCTGCCAAGGATCCCACAGCAGGGCTTCCTTAGGGAGATCCGGCCTTCTCCTGATCCAGTCTGGAGGGGCCCAACACCTCCCAGGGGGCCCAATACCTCCCAGGGGGCCCAACACCTCCCAGGGGGACCCAACACCTCCCAGGGGGCCCAACATCTCCCAGGGGGCCCAACACCTTCCAGGGGGACCCAACACCTTCCAGGGGGCCCCAACACCTTCCAGGGGGCCCCAACACCTTCCAGGGGGACCCAACACCTCCCAGGGGGCCCCAACACCTCCCAGGGGGGCCCAACACCTCCCAGGGGACCCAACACCTCCCAGGTGGCCCAACATCTCAGGGGGGCCCAATACCTCCCAGGGGGCCCCGACACTTCCCAGGAGGCCCAAAACCTCCCAGGGGGCCCAACACCTCCCAGGGGGACCCAACACCTCCCATGGGGCCCAACATCTCCCAGGGGGCCCAACACCTTCCAGGGGGGCCCAACACCTCCCAGGGGGACCCAACACCTCCCAGGGGGCCCAACATCTCCCCAGGGGCCAACATTCTCCCAGGGGCCCAACACCTCCAGGGGGCCCAACACCTCCCAGGGGCCCAACACCTTCCAGGGGGCCCAACACCTCCGGGGGCCCAACACCTCCCAGGGGGCCCAACACCTCCCAGGGGGCCCAACACCTCCCAGGGGGCCCAACACCTCCCAGGGGGCCCAACACCTCCCAGGGGGCCCAACACCTCCCAGGGGGGCCCAACATCTCTCCGGGAGCCCAACACCTCCCAGGGGACCCAACACCTCCCAGGGGGCCCACGCTGTTGCAGTTGGGGATATTTAACAGACACATTCATGAACACAGCCTGGACAATGTGAACCTGTCGTTTTCTGAGTCAGTATTTGTCCATCAGGGATTCATTCCTGTGTGAGCTAGATATCCCTGGTCAGCTCCACCCTGTACCAACCAGTCTCCTCTGCTACTTATAAGCTCCTTGGAAAGACAAGTTAATAAAGAGAAAAAGATTAAATGTATTTTTACAGTCATTTATTTCTCCCACTGCCTCCCCAGCAGGAGAACCATAAAAATAAAAGCAAAAAGTGAAACCTTCCCATTGCATGGCCTGCAGATCCTGGAATTCAGCTAATTTGTCCCTGGTCAGGAGGCCACTAGGTGGTGCCATGGACAGAACATGAGGCTTGGAGTCAGCAAGAGACCTGAGTTAGATACTTATCAGCTGTGGGACCTAAGTCACTGAACCTCTATGTGCCTCAGTTTTCCCACCTGTAAAGTGGGGAGAGCAATAGCACCTACTTCACAGAGTTGTTTTGAGAATTAAATGAGATTATTTTTATATATAAAATGCCTAACACAATGTCTGGCGCATAGTAGGTGCTTAAAAATGGCTTCTTTCCTTCCATCCTTGTTTCCCTCCTGCTCTGTATCCTGATTATCCATCCTAGGTATGTCCTTTAGTTCTTAATGTCCTTTTTGAGACCAGCCCCTTCTCCTCTGCTGAGAGTACACAGTGAGGAACCAGTCCTGGTGTGACCAGGGCAGAGAGTAGGAGAACTAACCCCTCCCTCCTTTTGTATCCTGTGCTTCTCCCATGATCCCAAATTTCTCATTGGCCATTTTGCCTTGATTTCTCATACCGCTGATTCATGGTGACTTGCACAACCAGAAGTTTTTCATAAGAACTCTTGTGCAGCCAGGGTTCCTACCCTTCTCGTACTTAGGGGCTGGTTTTTCTTTAAAACCTGGCATAGGACCAACCGTCTGTCATGATTGAGAAGGGAGATTGTGGCCAGCCTGTGCTGGACCTGATTCTGATGATGTCCCTGCAGACCAGGTCTTCTCCTGATGGTCACTGAGCCGGTCATGAGGAGGGAAGTGGAAGGACTAAGCTTAAACCTCTGTCAGATATAGCAGATGTGCTGCCAAAAACCATCCTACAGTAGCTTTTGTATACACACACCCTCACCCTCACACTTTTATGTCATAGAAAGTATAAAAGGGAACAAAGTGTGGGAGACAGGAGGGACTGGCAGAAGGGACTTGACAGGGGACACAGGCATCAGGGGTATTAAAAAAAACTCAGATATGCTGAGTGAAATGAGCAGGACCAGAAGATTATTATACACTTCAATAATAATACTATATGATGATCAGTTCTGATGGACGTGGCCCTCTTCAACAATGAGATGAACCAAATCAGTTCCAATAGAGCAGTAATGAACTGAACCAGCTACACCCAGGGAAAGAACTCTGGGAGATGACTATGAAGCACTACATAGAATTCCCAGTCCCTCTATTTTTGTCTGCCTGCATTTTTTATTTCCTTCATAGGCTAATTGTACAATATTTCAAAGTCCAATTCTTTTTGTACAGCAAATTAACTGTTTGGACATGTATACATATATTGTATTTAACTTATACCTTAACATATTTAATATGTATTGGTCAACCTGCCATCTGGGGGAAGGGATGGAGGGAAAGAGGGAAAAAGTTGGAACAAAAAGATTTGCAACTCTCAATTAAAAAAAAAAAGTAAATAAATAAATAAATAAAGTATCAAAAAAAGAAACTCCGATAAAGATACAACGGAATATTTTTGTTTTCACAGCTTCTGGGAAGAGGACTTAAGTCAACCCATAGAAAAGACACTGAACAGCCTAAATTCAAGAAAACCTTTTCTTATCACTTGGAAAGACTATCATATGGCTACAATAGAGTTCTTTGACTGGGATGCTGAATACACGTAGCCCTGGCTTGCTTCAGTGGATGCTTTACCAGCATTAATTCTTATACTTAATATGAGATGGTCTCTAAGGAAATCCTCTTACCCAGACCATGGGCTGCCTGGTATTAGAAACCTCCTGCATTTCAGAGTCCTCCCTACTGTGATTAATATCTAAAAAGTCTCTTCTACTGATCTTTCCCTGTTTGGACAAAGAAGAAACACAAAGGACCACTCTTGCCACTGAAGAGTAGAGAAAATCCAACATCCCCAGTCACAGGTGCCTGAGATTGGAGGCCTCCACTGCAGAGACCTCTGGAGTAACATTCTGAAGGACCTTCCTGCCTTTGCTCTGATCTGTGCAATATTCTGATCAATAGTTGCCCTTCTAGTCTTATGGCAGTAGAATCCTGCCTCCCACTCCCATTATTCCTGTCTTTCAGATTCATTCTGCTGAGTTGGATCCCTCTTCCTAGGAGAGACTTCATTTTCAGCCCCTCCCAGGATGCATCCTGACCCTGCCCCATTCAGTTTCTGTCTACCTCTGTCCTGTACTTTATGCATCAGCCTCTGGGATCTGTTACTAAATTCTTTGTCTCAGATATCTTCCTTTCATGGTCTCTGTTTTCCAGCCCTCACAGGAAATGGACTTTCTCCCTAAAGATATTTCATTCCCCAACTTCCTCTCCAGTGCTGGATGGTCCTTCTCTCCCACTCTGTAGCTCCCAGAGTTTCTGCTTTTCTGACCTTCCCTCAGAAGCCTCCATCCTTGAAGGTCACCTCCCCCATCTAACCCACTGCCTTGTGGGGGCTCACCTGTAAGTCCCTTGGAAAACCAAAGGAAGATGAGGCCGAGACTTCAAGGGATTTGGCAAGGCCAGTTTCATAGCTGATAACCCATATCTAACCTCTTTCAGATTATTTACTGAAAATATAACAGTCAACATGACCAAAGTGAGTTTTGTGACCAGATACTTTTAAAAATGAAAACAAATTGTGGCAGCTCTTTTTCTAGTGGCAAGAAACTAGAAAGTGAGTAGATGCCCATCAGTTGGAGAATGGTTGAATAAGTTATTGTATATGAATGTTATGGAATATTATGTTCTGTAAGAAATGACCAGCAGGATGATTTCAAAAAGGCCTGGAGAGACCTACATGAACTGATGCTGAGTGAAACGAGCAGAACCAGAAGATCATTGTACATGGCAACAGCAAGACTATATGACGATCAATTCTGATGGACATGGCTCTTTCCAACAATGAGATGATTGAGGCCAGATCCAAAGATCTTGTGATGAAGAGAGCCATCTACAGCCAGAGAGAAGACTAGGAGACCTGAGGGTGGATCGTAGCATAGCATTTTCACTCTTTATGTTGTTGTTTGCTTGCATTTTGTTTTCTTTCTCATTTTTTCCTTTTTGATCTAATTTTTGTTGTGCAACAAGATAATTGTATAAATATATGTGCCTATATTGGATTTAACATATATTTTAACATGTATAACATATTGGATTACTTGCCATCTAGGGGAAGGGGTGGGGGTAAGGAGGGGAAATTTTGGAGCACAAGGTTTAGTAAGGGTCAGTGTTGAAAAACTGTCCATGTATATGTTGTGAAAATAAAAAGTTTTAATAAAAAAGTAGAAAAAACTTTAAGCTTGTACTCTCCTGGCCTCACATTCATTTTACCCATTGCTTCATTCAGCAGTCAGTGCAATTGCTGGCACTGCCCAGATGCTTTTTTCTGCTAACCCAGCCTCTAAGTCATTCTCCCTCTTTCTTCTAGGGAATCCATTATCTGGCTCCCAGTCTTCTCCACCATGTCCCCTCTAACCCCCAGACCTTCTAGCTCATCACCACCCTTAATGCCTTGATCTCCAGCTCTTCTCCTCAGTCAACCCCAGAGGTGTCAAAAACTCAGACATCACCATTATCCCAAACTCTTCCCTCCAGAACTCTGAATTTCACTCTTGAGCACCATCTTCTATTCCCTTTCTCATTACTCTTAAACCTGCTCTTTGCCCTCACAACCATCTCCAGTGGGGAAGGGACAAGATTGTGGGATTTGGAGTCCAAGAATCTGGGTCCAAATTCCTGCCTTGCTCCTCACCCCAGTGGTCACAGGTGAGTCGGTCCATCTCTCTGAGCTTCAGCTGCTCATCTGTAAAATGAGAGGATCAGATGTAGACTGAGGTACCTCAGCTCCTGGGACATCTTTGCATTTCCTGTCTATCCCTCCTGCCCTGGTCTCACTTCAAACACAGCCTCAGACACATGGCAGTTGTGTCACCTGCAGAAGCCACTTAACCTCAATTTGCTACAGTTTCCTCATGTATGAAATGGGGATAATAGCACCTATCTCCTGGGATTGTTATGGGGACAAAAGTGAAATATTTTGGATTTTCAAACCTTAACATGTTACATTAATGTGTAAAATGTAACACATAGGATTACAGAAGAAACCAATTCTATTGAAATAATTGACAAAAAATTTTTTTTAAAGTTCAGAAACCCTACATTAAAGATTTCTGTTCCAAGCATTATAGAATTCTGGGATTTGGTACAGATAAGGAAATTTGATACCATGGAAAGGTGAAGGAGGCTCAGAAGCTCAGGGACAAGGATTGGACTAGAAAATAGGTTCTCAAATTTCTGTATCTTTTCCCACATTCAGTTGTGTTCTAGTCTGTAGCATGTTATAAGGTAAAAAGATGGAAGAGAAAAAGAAAAATTAATATATAGAGACCTAGAGAAGTGCTAGGTTGGACATGGGTGGGATGGGGAATGTAGAAAATGATAGAAGTTATGTGAGGTTAATTGGGGAAGCCTACCAGAAGGGGGTGGATATTGATTGGAGTGGAACAGAAAAGAAGGAATGAGTAAGAGAAGGAAGAAGATATTCCTAATGTGTGGATTAGAGGGCTTCAATGTGAGAGTGAGGGGAAGTTTTCAAGTCATATTAAAAGCATAATTCATCTGTCAATAAAAAGTTTAAAAAAAAAAGCATAACTCATAGAAAATAGAGATAGGACCAGGCTAGGTGAAGTGGCTGAATAAAGTTCATAAAAATAAATTCATATTTTTCCTAAGTACTTCTCTTGCCCTCATTCCCATGAATTCACTACAAAATCCTGAAAGTGTATTGGGTGGAGAAAAACAACGTACATAACAGAAATGTATTATATTTGTATGTAAAAATTTAGTTTTCTTAAATTAAAATTATTTTCTCTTGTTCTAACTCCTCACTAAATAACAAAAAAAAAACCCCTGTAATAAATATGCATAGTCAACAAAACAGTTTCCAAAAATATATTTTAATCTCCCTAATTCTACTACCTCTTAGACAGAAAGTAGGGTAGTATGTTTCATCATGAGTTCTCTGGAGAAATGGTTGGGTATTGTGTTTGTTAGAATTCTTAAATCTGGGACTTCTGGCCAAGATGGTGGAGAGGACACACACATCTATCTAAGCTCCGTCTTGCTCTCAGAACACTTTATTTCATGACAAGCCTTGGAATTAGTGCTTAACTGGAAAAAAAAAAAACAAAAACAAAACCAAAAATAATTACCAAGAGAAGTCATCCTTGAAATTCGCCAGAAAAGGTCTGTTTTTGCTCATGTGTGGGGACTGTTAGATCGGGCACAGAATAAAAGCAGGCAGCAGCAGCAGCACATGAGACAGAGTAAGGCAGGTAGCTCATAGCTGAGCGGGGTGGGGTGTGATCTCAGCTGTTTCTGGGGGGAGAGCTTTAACACTTGGATACTGTGCCCTGGCAGCAAGCCAGTAGACCAGCAGAGAAGCTGTAAACACAGGGGGTAAAGACTATAACCCCGAAAAGCTAGGACCTAGACACAACCACCTGGAGTGACTCAGCAGGCTCTCAGAGCACAGATGCAAAGCAGCCATTGCTGTCCTGCTAGTGCCTCACTCTGCCCCCGCAGTCTGTGAAGGAAGCTCAATAATACCATCCAGCCCCTCCCTCCCCCCAAAAAATCAGACTGCATTTGTTTTTTTGCTAGTTTGTTTTCTTTGATTCTTCTTTGACAAAATGAGCAAAAAATTAAAGCAAACTCTAACTATTGACAGCTTCTATATGGACAGAGAGCAGACTTTAAACCCTGAGAGACTAAAAACAGACTGTCTCCAGATAAATCCCCAAAAGGGGATATGATCTGGTCCTCAACACACAAGACTCTCATAGAAGAAATTAAAAAGGCTCTCACAAGAGAGCTAGAAGAAAAATGGGGAAAGGAAAGGGAAGCTTGGCAAGAGAGTCTGGACAAGTCATCCCACTCATTTAAAGGTAGAGTGGATAAAGAAATCAAATCCCTGAAAAACAGTATTAGTGAAATAGAAAAAGAAAATAGATCTCTAAAAAATAAAAGTGGTGAAATGGAAAAAAATTCCATGAAACAAAACAACTCACTTAAAAACCCAATTGGACAATTAGAAAAAGATATAAAAAAGTGAGTGAAGAAAATAATTCATGGAAAATCAAAATCAAACAAATGGAAATGCATGACTCAAGAAGAAACCAAGAATCAGTCAAACAAAACCAAAAAAATGAAACAATGGGAAAAAAATGTGAAATACCTTCTAGGGAAAACAACAGACCTGGAAAATAGATCTAGGAGAGACAATCTGAGAATTATTGGAATTCCTGAAAAATATGATGAAAAAAAGAGCCTGGACACTATTTTCCAGCAAATTATCAAAGAGAATTGCCCAGATATTATAGAAACAGAGGGTAAAATAGACATTGAAAGAATTTATTAATCACTAACTGAAAGGGATCCTAAAATCAAAACTCCAAGAAATGTAGTGGCTAAATTCTAGAACTATCAGATAAAGGAAAAAGTACTGCAAGTTGCTAGAAAAAAATCAATTCAAATATAGAGGAGCCAAAATAAGGATTACCCAGGATCTAGCAGCATCCACATTAAAGGATCAAAGGGCCTGGAATTTCATATTCCAAAAGGCTAAGGAACTTGGTATGCAACCAAAAATAACTTACCCAGTCAAAATGAGCATCTTTTTTCCAGGAAAGAAGATGGATATTAAACGACATAAGTGAATTTCATTTATTTCTGATGAGAAAACCAGAACTAAACAAAAAATTTGATCTCCAAATATAGAACTCAAGAGAAACCTAAAAAGGTGAAAGGAAATTCTGGGAAACATATTTCTGCTTTAAAGATATATAAAGAACACATGAATAATTTGCTCTAGAAAATAGAGGTGGATGCATTTTTAATTTCCTTCACAAGCTAATTGTACAATATTTCAGAGTCTGATTCTTTTTGTACAGCAAAATAACGGTTTGGTCATGTATACTTATTGTGTATCTAATTTATATTTTAATATATTTAACATCTACTGGTCATCCTGCCATCTGGGGGAGGGGGTGGGGGGTAAGAGGTGAAAAATTGGAACAAGAGGTTTGGCAGTTGTTAATGCTGTAAAGTTACCCATGCATATAACCTGTAAATAAAAGGCTATTTAAAAAAAGAAAAAAGAAAAAAAAAAGAAAATAGAGGTGGAAAAGAAATTGTACCAGAAAAAGGGTAAAGTGGGGGTACTATATCTCATGAAGAGGCAAAGGAAATCTGTTATATCTGAGAGAAAGATGGGGGGGATGAACATAGTATGTATCTTACTCTCATCAGAATTGGCTTAAAGAGAAAAATATTAGATATAAGCATAAGAAGGGGTTAACAAGATGGCAAGTAATACAGAATTGGTAATTTTAACCATAAATGTGAATGGGGTAAACTCCCCCATAAAGAGGAAGTGGTTAGCAGACTGGATTAAAAGCCAGAATCCTACAATATGTTGTTTACAGGAAACACACCTGAAGCAGGGAGATATATACAGAGTAAAAGTAAAAGGTTGGAGCAGAATCTACTATGCTTCATGTGAAGTCAAAAAAGCAGTGATAGCCATCCTGATCTCAGATCAAGCAAAAGCAAAAATTGATCAAATTAAAAGAGATAAGGAAGGGCATTAACTCTTGCTAATGGGTAGCATAGAAAATGAAGCAATATCTATATTAAATATATATGCACCAAGTGATGTAGCATCTAAATTCTTAAAAGACAAATTAAGAGAGCTGCAAGAAGAAATAGACAACAAAACTATAATAGTGGCAGATCCCAACCTTGCACTCTCAGAATTAGATAAATCAAACCACAAAATAAGAAAGAAGTCAAAGAGGTAAATAGAATACTAGAAAAGTTAGATGTGATATTTCTTTGGAGAAAACTAAATGGAGACAGAAAGGAGTACACTTTCTTCTCAGCAGTTCATGGAACCTATACAAAAACTGACCATATATTAGGACATAAAACCCTCAAATTCAAATGCAGTAAGGCAGAAATAGTAAATGCATCCTTTTCAGACCACGATGCAATGAAAATTATATTCAATAAAAAAGACAGGGGAAAATAGACCAAAAAAAATTGGAAACTAAATAATCTCATACTAAAGAATGATTGAGTGAAACAGCAAATCATAGACATAATTAATAACTTCACCCAAGAAAATGACAATAATGAGACATCATACCAAAATGTGTGGAATCCAGCCAAAGCAGCAATAAGGGGAAATTTCATATATCTAGAGGCCTACTTGCATAAAATAGAGAAAGAGAAGGTCAATGAATTGGGCTTGCAACTAAAAATGCTAGAAAAGGAACAAATTAAAAAAAAAAAAACAACAACCCAAACACTAAACTTGAAATTCTAAAAATAAAAGGAGAGATCAATAAAATTGAAAGTAAAAAAACTATTGAATTAATTAATAAAACTAAGAGTTGATTCTATGAAAAAAAAAAACAACAAACAAAACAAAACAAACCCCCCCCCAAAAAAAACCCCTTAGTAAATCTGATTAAAAAAAGGAAAGAGGAAAATCAAATTGTTAGTCTTAAAAATAAAAAGGGAAAAACTTGCTACTAAAGAAGAGGAAATTAGAGCAATATTTGCCCAACTTTATGCCAATAAATTCGACAACTGTTCAGTTCTGCACACATATATTGTATCTAGGATATACTATAACATATTTAACATGTATAAGACTGCCTGCCATCTAGGGGAGAGGATGGAGGGAGGGAAGGGAAAAATCGGAACAGAAGTGAGTGCAAGAGATAATGTTGTAAAAAATTACCCATGCATATGTACTGTCAATAAAAAGTTATAATAAGAAAAAAGAATTATTAAATCTTCTGAAGTTATTGGAGAATCTCCTGACTTCATTGAAGATTCAACTCAAACATGACCTTCTGTAGAAAACCTTTTCTATTAATGCAAGATGCTAATGCTCTCTCTGTAAGGTATCTTTCTTCCAATCTTTAGACAGTGTTACACACCTAGTTATAGACATGCTACATGCTAAATGAGATTTCAAATTCCATGAAGACAGGTATTATTTTGGCTTTTTCTTTTGAACTCAAATTTGGCATATGGCCTGACCTATATAACAAGTACTGTATTTCTGGTTCTCCTAGTTTCACTCAGCATCAGTTCATGTAAATCTTTCCAGGTTTTTTTAAAATCAGTTTGTTCATATTTTATAGAACAATAATATTCTATTACTTCCCATACCATAGCTTATTCAGCCACTCCCAGTTTATGAGCATCTATTCACATTTCCATTCTTTGCCACTTTAAAAAGAGCCATGAAAATATTTTTGCACCTGTGGGCCATTGCCCCTCCTTTATGATTTCCTTGGGATACAGATCCAGTAATGGCACTGCTAGATCAAAGGGAATGCACAGTTTTATGACCCTGTGGGCATAGTTTCAAATTGCTTTCCTGAATGGCTGGATCATTTCACAACTCCAGCAACAATGCATTAGTGTCCCAGTTTTCCCATATCCCTTCCAACATTTATTATCTTTTCCTTTCATCTTAGCCAATCTGAGAGATTTGAACTGGCATCTCAAAACTGTTATAATTTGCATTTCTCTAATCAATAGTGATTTAGAGCATCTTTTCATATGACTATAAATGGCTTTAATTTAACCTGGGAATTGTGTGTTCATATCCTTTGAGCATTTATCAACTGGGGAATAAGTTGTATTCTTATAAATTTGACACAGTTCTTTATATATTTTAGAAAAGAGGCCTTTGTTAGAAACATTGGCTGTAATTTTTTTTTTCTCAGCTATGTACTTCCCTTTTAATCTTGTTTTTCTTTTTCTTTGCTTTGCTTTTTTTTTTTTTTTTTTTTTTTTTTTTGAAACAATTGGGGTTAAATGACTTGCCCAAGGTCACACAGCCAGGAAATGTTAAGTGTCTGAGGTTAGATTTGAACTCAGGTTCTCCTGATTTCAGAGGTAGTGCTCTATCCACTGTGCCCTTAGCTGCTCCCTTTTTCTTGGTTTTGTTGTGCAGAAACTTTTTAATTTATATAATCAAAATTGTCCATTTTGCATTTCATGACGCTCTCTACTTCTTTGGTCATAAATTCTTCCTTTCTCCAAAGATCCGATAAGAAAATTAACTCTTGCTCTTCTGATTTGCTTATGGTATCACCCATTATGCCCAAATCATGTAGCCATTTTGATCTTACTTTGTGGTATGGGAAGTTAGATGTACATCTCTGCCAAGTTTCTGTCATATTATTTTCTAGTTTTTCCAGAATTTTTGTGAAATAGTTGTTATCTGAGAAGCTTTTTGAGTTTATCAAATGCTAGATTACTATGGTCATTGATTCTTGTGTCATGTGTATTTGACCTGTTCCACTGATCCGCCACTGTATTTTTTAACCAAAGCTTAACCATTAAAACCAGGGTTTTGCTGACTGCTGCTTTACAATATTATTTTAGATCTGGTACTGCTACACCACCGTACTTTGTAATTTTTTTTTCATGAATTCTTTTGATAATGCTTGAGTTTTTTGTTCTTCCAGATAAATTGTTATTATTTTTTCTAGCTGTATAAAATATTTTTTAGCAGTTTGATTAGTATGGCACTGAACAAATATAGCAATTTAGATAGAATTGTCACTTTTATTATATTAGCTCTGTTTATTCATGAGTCATTGATATGTTTCCATCTGTTTAGATCTCACTTTATTTGTGAGGAGTGTTTTGGGATTGTATTCATATGAAGTGTTTTGAAATTGTATTGATATATTTCCTGGGTTCGTCTTGGCAGGAAGACACCCAAATATTTTGTTTTGTCTACAGCTATTTTTAAATGTAATTTCTCTTTCTATCTCTTGCTGCTGAGCTTTGTCAGCAATATATAGAAATGCTGATGATTTGCTAAAGCTGTTAATTGTTTCGAGTAGGTTTTTGGATGATTCTCTAAGATTCTCTAAATATATCATCATATCATATACAGAGTGATAATTTTGTCTCCTTGTTGCTTATTCCAATTTCTTTAATTTCTTTTCCTTTTCTTATTGCTAAAACCAACATTTCTAGTACGATATTGGATAATAGTGGTGATAATGGATTGATATCTCTCTGACTGCAAGAAAACAGACTGAATAGGAAAAAGATTTAAGATAAAAGCTAATTTGTTTTCTATGGAGCAGATTTTCCAGAGAGTACAGTGGAATGTGAATACAATGGTACACTGGGAAAACTTTAGATTGAGGGGTCTGATGTTAATAAGGGAGCAATTCCTAGTTAGTGGAGAATAAAGAACATGGTTTGATCAAGGATATCTATGGGTGAGAATCACTGAAATAGGAAAGGTGTAATAGGATGAAAGTATGGTAAATATTAAATAGGTTATTATAGTCCCTAGAGGTTCAGTCTCTGGAGATGATTCCCAGAGCATCAATCTGATCAGCATAGCTAGAGAGATGGGGAATAATTTTCCCTCTATGGCAATGTACTTTAAATTAAATATGTGATTGTAATGCCTTGTCAGTGGAACTTGCATATTCAAATTGTGTTTGAGCTCACAATTTTATATTTTCTCCCTTTCCAGACATATGTTCTGTTTATTTCTAATTTTATTCTAATTACCATCTATATTTTAAAGCATTTTGAGATACATAGAGAAAATCTTAATATTATTTCAAGGATTTTCTAAAAAAATTTTAAATTTTTAAAAATGTCTTTTTTAAAGCATATCGATTTTTTTTTTTTTTTTTGGCTTATACATTAATCCTGGAAGGTATTAGATATCACCTGAACTTCAGGCTAGTAATAATGTAAACTAGTCTAAAAGGCATATCAATACTGGCTCTCAAATTAATAAATGGAAATTGCAAAGTATGTCTTCCACCTGGGCTTGGATATTTATTCACACTCTTGGTATTCACTGGAGCTAGACTCCAATACTTCCACACTCTCTCAGAGAGTCTTTCTATATAATAAATAATATTTATTATGGAGAGGAAAAAAAGTGGAAAAGGAAAAAGTGCTGAGGTTGAGAAGGGGGGACCCCAAAAATCCCAGACCGGTGTCATGAGGAATCTCAAAAGAATTTGCAGGCTTGAACCCATCTCCTAGTCAATAGGCAAAGTTTATTAAAAGCAATGTGACGCTATTACTGATCGGACTGAATTCTAAGCAAAGGTTAGAATCCAGCAAAGAGACTGAAGCAAGGAGATACTTATACAGTTTTCATAGAAATGTTAATTCTATAACCCAGTGTGAGGGTGGGAAGTAGTTTCCAGATGAATTAAGAGTGGTCTTCAGATAGATTGGGAGTACTCAGTTTCCTGAGCAGATTCCAAAGCCAGAAGACCAAGGACTCATTTGTACAAAAGCCCCAAGGTCAGGGGACCCCAAAATCACATCACATCAAAAGTATCAGCAAAACTGATCAGCACATCAAAAAAAAATCTATAAATATATGCAGGGTCACATTTCCGTTGCTTCTTACCTCTCCTCTAAAGTTTTCTCCTTTTCTATTGGCCCATTCAAACATAGCTTCCACATTAAGAAAGATTCATGACGATTTGAAAAATTCCTTTTCGAGAAAATAGAACTGAAGTGGGGAAAGACTGAGAGTTCAGTCAAGAGCAACTATTTTAGGTTTCTTCAGAGATATTTATGAGTTACTGGCTGAGCTTTTCAGGGTCTGACTATGTTGTGGTTGATGCTGGGGGGAGGCACCCCATGTACCACGAAGCAGACAGGAAACATGACACGTTGGACACCTGGAGCTGCTCTAACTGCTGGTGTTATTGGGAGTAAGAATAGGTTTGGGGGCCAGATAAATTATTTTTCATTAACTTATTAATTAATAATTAATTTATTGATCCATGATTTAGATAGGGACCTGGAATATACTTTCATGATCAAGTTTCCTGAAATTGGTGGTTGAACATTTGAGAAAGTCAGGTTACTACTTGATCCAGGAGATGAATAGCAGTAGATAAAACAGAAGTTGGCAGGGGAAAGTCTGATGTCTAGGAAGGGGCTCTGAGAAATGTAGGTTTAACTTGATGATCACAGGAGCACAAAGTGCCTGGTCAGTGCCAGAGTTCGCTTAGTTCTCGTAAATTATCCATTTCAGGCCTTGAGGGTATTCACTGAGATGAGTTCAGTTTGGATTCTTCTTGAACCAGTCCCTAAAGTGGTTTGCCTAGACTTGGCCCAATGATTTCTACTTGGAGAGGAAAAAGTTGGTGTCCAAGTTACTTTGAATGGCTGAAATGAGCCTGGGCAATGGCTATTGGCTTTTTTTTGCCTACAATATAAGCCAATGACTTCTCTATTAACTAGTGGACAAACTGTTCCTCCTTCCTCTACTCCCTGATCCTTGGTTCCCAAGAAGGGTATGACTTCATTATATAACTCTTCTGCAGAGCAGGTTAAACCTAGCTTCTAGATTGAAAGAGTGAAGGGTACCACTGTACTTCCCTTTTTTTCTAGGATTTGGACTATGGAAGGGAAGAAATTGATGCTGGATCATTTGAGGAGATGATAGAATTGAATGATTTTACAATTTGAACAAAATATGGTGAAAAGGAAAAATATAATTATTATTGCATTGGTATTACTTTAAAATTTTTTCAGCATTAAGAAAGCCTTTATATTTTTCCTTAAAGCTCCTCTTAGAAATGTAAACAACATGCTGCAAAAACTTGCCTTATACCCCTTTTCCTCCTCTCCAAAAAAATCAAGTTTAGGTCTGTGAATACCCCCTGCTCTAAGGAAATGTTTGCCTACCAATTCACTTTGGTCAATAAATGGAAGCAGTGTAGTATGGTGGGAAGAATCTTAGAGCCAGCTCAAATACAGAGGAACTGGGTTTGAATATAACTCTGCCATTTACCTCTGATCTTCAGCAAGTAATCCAAATCTTCTGCCTCTCAGTATCCTCATCAGTAAAATGAAGGTGGTTGGTCTAGATTGGCCTTCAATTTTTTTTCTGACCTCTAGGACTTCAAATTTCTGAGTCACAATCATATTGATTAAAGTCCTGGAGTTAGTATTATAGCAAACTTCATACTGTCCTCTCCTAGTTTCCTGGGTCAAATTAATATAATCTTGGATCCATGCAGTTGGAGAAAGGAGATTTATTTTAGACCTTTAAGAATATGGAGGGAGTACATGGATCCATGTGCAAAAAAGTTAAAAATCTCTGATCTCTATTATCACTCAATCTTTATCAACTCCTCATGGGTTCAATAATCATCTCTTATTAAGATGATTCCCAGATCATACACACACCTTAACCTCTCTATGGAGCTTCCTTTGTATCACGAACTGCCTCTTAGACAACTCATATGGGATGTTAACTAGGTATCCCAAATGCAACATTTCTAAACCAAAGGCATTATATTCCTTCCAACCCTTTGCTCTCTATATTCCATGATACTTTAAAATTCCAAGGACACCACCATCCCCCTAATCACCCAGGCTCCTCACTTAGATTTATCTCTGATATCTAAACTATTGCAAGTCTTGTCACTTCTACCTTCAAAACATGCAGCTCTCATGCATGTCCTCTTCTCTGCACAAACACATCTTTGTAAGTATTTGCTACCTCATACCTAGACAAATGCAGTAATCATTTTTTTTTTTTTTGCTGAGGCAGTTAGAGTTCAGTGACTTGCTTAAGGTCTCAAGTCAGATTTGAACTTCAGGTCCTGCTGACTTCAGAGCTGGTGCTCTATCCACTGAACCACTTAGCTGCCACCTAGCTAAGGCCCCTGCAGTAATCTTTTTGGTCTCCCTGTCTGACACTTCCTCATTCAAATTCAGTTTTTTAATTCAACTGCCAAACTCATTTTCCTAATGTACAGTTTTGATTCCCCTGCTCAAAACCCCCCCCCAAAAAAACCCCAAATCCCCCCAAAACTAGAGGAGTTCTTTGATATTTCCAGGATTAAACATCCTCATGAGGAGATCCCTCATTCTTCACCTTCTTCCCTCTGAGCTTCCTTATCATTCACATACTCTCTGTATTCTATATAAACATGGCTGTTTGCATAATCTCATTAGCACGTGAGTTTTTTCATGACTGGGCCCGTGTTTTTGCCTTTCTTTGTATCCCTAGCACTTAGCTCTCTGTCTGGTATGTACTAAGTGTTTAATAAATGCTTGTTACCTGCCTACTGAGTGCACAAGTAGGTCCTACATCAAGGAAATCAATGGGAGCTGGATTGCTCCAGTACTCTTGGATGCTGATTCAGTACATCCTTAAGACTTCATTTATAACTACTTTCTGCAGACATATATCACTGCATCAGAATCAAGGTACTTCCCTTCTAAGTAGGTTTGATCTAAATAATTATTGTCCTTTCTACTCGAAGAGGACCAAAATGACCTCACTATGTTAGAGTTGAGGAAGAGTGCGTCTGACTGTAGCTGTTGTCATTGTTCAGTCTTTTCAGTCCTGCCCCATCCTTCATGACCCCATTTGCTCTCTCCCTCCTAGTTTTCAAAGATGTCTGATATCTCAGTCTAGTAATTCTTCACCAAAAGTACCCTAACCCTTAACCCAGTGCTTAGCACAAAGTAAATGTAAAATAAATCTTGTTGGCTGACTAACTAATAAGTATATAGGTTAGTCTTATTAAGAAAGCAACCAGTTCTTAATCCCTCCCAGACTTGAGTTGCATCCATTCTCCCTAGGTAAAATAATCAAGATCAGCATAAGCTTGGATCAGAAACAATTCCCTTTGTAATGCCAGAGAAACTGAGGCAAGACAGAGATTGGTTTTTAATCTTTTAATGTGGAAAGTTTAATAAAGTAGCTGAGGGATGGGACTACCATCCAAATCATTCGGTCTGGAGTGACTGAGGCATAGGATTTATATAGGATTGTTTAACCTCATGAGTAGTACAGTAGAAAAATTCTTTTGTTCCCCCTTACCAATCACCCCCCTTCAGTTCTTGATTATTCTCTCTTTCCTCAATTTAGCACCTCATTTATTGACTATTTAACTCAGAAACCCTTTTAGTACTTAAAGTACTTTAGTACTATCGGTTCTCAGAAATATTAAAGAAGGAGTTTATACCCTTGATCAATTAATCAACTGTTCACCCAAGCACCTACTTACTTAATCATACATTTAAAGTGTTAGCTTATTTAGCTTAAGGAAGACTCCAGTCTTCCAGCTTTGAAGAGAGCCTTTTGCCAAATGATCACACATGTTACTGGAGGCATGACAAAAGAATCCCATTATCTGAGTGGGCCAAACAAGGCCCAAGTTCCACTTTTTAAGAATGTTGGATTAATCAACTGTTATCTACTAGGAAGGGGTCAAAGTCTCATCAGAAGCCTCAGGCCCTGGGGCATAAAAGTCGTACCGAATATGCAGAGCAGCCATGATATCAAGAACCAACTGCTGGAGAAACAAATAGAAACAAATGGAAACAATACCCTCCCCAGGGTCAGGAATTGTCCTGGACAGGGGTGTTGGTGGAGTTAACTGGTGTCTGGTGTTGACTATAGGATTCAGATTAAGGAAATGTAACACCATGACATCTAAGCACGCAAGGCAATAATAGCAAAAGTGAATGTGAATGAGCAAAATGTTGTATTTTCTATGACCTTAGAAATTCTGTCTCCATTTTATGGATGAATATTCAGTGGTACTTATTTTCCCCATCCCTCTCCCAGACAGAATCCTAAACATACTGAAAGATAACACTTGAGACTAAAGGTCCTTTATGTAATTTCATTTAAACAGCCCTTTGAGGGAGGTGCTCTTATACCCTTTTAATAGATAAGAGGCTGAAGGAGGAACTTAAATTTTTCACCCATGTTCTCACAGTTTATGTGTCTAAAGCAATATTGGAATTCAAGTAGTACTGATGCCAAGACCAGCACCTCCCAGGGAATGTTCACTGTTTAATATTACCTGTTGAAGTGCATGTAAATATATAATGATTTAAATGCAAAACCACCACTCACACTGATTTTTTTTCCCTCAATATTATTTTATTTTTCCAAAAACATGTAAAGACAGTTTTCAGCACTCATTTTGATAAAACTTTATATTCCAATTTTTTCCCTCCCTTCCTTACCTCTTCTCTCTCCCAAATAGAAAGCAATTTGATATAGAAAGCACTCCTTTTAAACATATTTACATATTTGTTGTGCTATCTCACAGTATTGTGATCTGTTAATCTGACCTGTGTTTTTTCAGCCACTAAATCCCATAATCTTATGGTTGTGTAATGATCTGTGGTTCTGCAGCTTTGACACTTTACTGTATCCACTGTGTTTGTATGCCAGCCTGCATTATTTTCCCTGTGTCTCTTATAACCACAACAATCAGGATATTCTATCCAACCTTAAGATTATCATCCCCAATCACTTTTTTGTTCTCTGTAGGTAAAAACTGATTGATCACTATTTCTATTCAATATCTTAACATAATCCAGTTAATTAGCAAAAAATTATAGCCACCCCTAAGGACACAGAAGACAATCATGTGGTGGTCTCCCATCTCTTTAATCACATTTTCCTGCCAAAAGTTTGGTCCTATTCAAGATTAGCCTCTGAGGAATGAATACTTCTTCCAGATCTTGAGCATAATGCTTAGAAATGAAAAATAATTCTAGGAACTGTTCAGTTCTGCACACATATATTGTATCCAAGATCTACTGTAACCTATTTAACATGTATAGGACTGTGTGCCATCTGGGGGAGGGGGTGGAGGGAGGGAGGGGAAAAATCGGAACAGAAGTGAGCGCAAGGGATAATGTTGCAAAAACTTACCCTGGCCTGGATTCTGGCAATAAAAAGTTATTTAAAAAAATAATAATAATTCTAGGTCACACATAACCTAGTTTGTCATCTTCAATCATGATGTTGGGGCTGAAGTTTGACATGTTGGTGCAGGAAGCTCCATTATGACAGCTAGACAGAGTAGGAAGGGAAAGGAGGAAAGGAGAGGAGATGATTAGGAAGAAGAGGAAATGGAGTCACTGCCCAGGTAAGCAAAGGAGCTCCTGTGAGGTTACTTACAGAGAGGATTAGAATCAGAATTACTAGGTTGAAATAGCAATATGGGCCTGGGCAGTGGCCACTGGCTTTCTTTGCCTGCAAAATCAGGGAGTATTAGTTAATGATTTCCCTTTTATCTAATAATCAGAATGTTCTCTCCTCTTTCACTCCTTAATAACTAGATTCTGGGAGGAGGATCACTTTTCTCTGTATTTTTTCTCTGTAGCTTTTCTCTGGATTATCTCAAATATAGCTTGTAGATTGAGAAAGTGAAGACAACTACATGCCTTTTTCTAGGCGATGGAATAGGAAAGGAAAGAAATCGAGGATGGATCATTTGAGGATAAGGTAGAGACAAGTGATGTCAAAATTTGAACAAAATTATGTGGGAAATGTCATGGCAAAAAGGAAGAAAATATAACAATTATTTTTCTATTGCTATTGTGTGGGATGGGTGCTAGACCCTTTTCTCTAATTAACTAACCAGAGACATCTTCAGGTACAAAGAGAAAGCATTTATTTAGTCCCTGCAGGGAGAGGCCCAAGCACACCTGGGAGACATCTCAGTTCCCAACATGTGCTCGTCAACCTGACAAGCTGGAAGCAGAACACCTGGTTAAATAGCAAAAGAGCCTTTTCATTGGATAGACTAAAAGGAAGTAACCATCATTGACCAACGGTCACCAGTGCTGTCTGCTTCCTGTGGGTCCATGTTGCTTTCTGCCACTGATCTATGGTTTAGAGACCTTGGAGGCCTAGAGATCATGTACCTTCCTGTACCTCGTCCAGCTCTGCAGACCTCTGGGACTAGGGATCACGTGACTTGGGTCTAGTCTCAAAAGACTTCTTGAGAAGACTTCACCCAGTCAGTCCCATTCACTTAAAGGCCGTTAAGTGGAACAAGTAAATAGATCACTGGGCCTGAAGTCAGGAAGATGGAGTTCAAATCTGACTTCAGACGTCTTACCTGTAGGAATCTGGGCAACTGATTTCACCCTGTTTGCCTTAGTATCTCATTTATAAAATGAACCCAAGAATATGGCAAACTACTTCAATATCTTTGCCAAGAAAATCCCAACTGGGGTTATGATGAAGAGTCAGACATGACTGAACAACAACAACAAATGCTGGCTTTCATTCATGATCACACTGACTTGGGATCCCCAGTTGTCATTTACCAAATGACATTTTCTATCCCACAATGGTAAGGGACTGCTTCCTTAACATCTAACAACATGACGATGGAGTTGCTACTGTTATCCCCATTTTCTAGTTAAAGGAACTGAGGCAGAGTTTAAGGAATATGGCTAGGGTCCTAGAACTAGTAAATATTTGAGACTTGAATAGTAGTATTTTTTCTTTCCAGCACCTTGTACTCTAAATTAAATGTGACTGAAACTGCCAATCAGTTGTATTGACACGTCCAAATTAGATTTATAAACCTCAAAACTTTTAAATACTTTCCTTTTCTTGATATATCTTCACTCCATTCCCAGTTTTAAAGTAGCATTCAGAGTAAACAGAACAGACAAATATTTGAATGATCAGCCATATTTTGAAATATCTTATGTTTTCAGAGAAAATGGCCAAAAAATATTTACAAGAATAGTAGTCTTGTTAAAGTAAATTTTTATTGATATATTTTTTTCATAATTAGAATTTTTCCCAGTATATCTCCCCTATCCTCTAGATAAGGATGATAGAGAGCCATTCCACATAAAAATAAAATTTGTTGCAAAGCTAAAAAATGGAAAGGGGAAAAAAAAATCAGCAGAAATAATCAACACATTCAAAATATCTGCAAACATATTTAATGTTCCATACCAATTGTCCTTCCACCTCTATAAAGAAATGGAGTAAAAGTGCCTTCTCATATTTCTTCTTTGGGTCCTTGTTTGTTCATATAAAATGGCAGTGGTATCTTGATAAATTCCTTCTCCAAGAAGAATAAAGAGAGCAACAGGTGAGAAAAGCTTCTTCAGACTTGATGGAAAGGCAGATCTGGAAACAGGCATTTTTCACAAGTCACTTGCAAAGCTTGTTAGGGCCTTGGTTAGTAGTTAAGAGTAGAGTTCAGAAACCAGTAGTTAAGAGTAGAGTTCAGAAACCAATCATTATCAGTCGATTTGTACAAATCTGGGGATACATGCATGGATTTCATGGTTGCATTCCAAGCACTATGTATGCTTCTAGAGGGTGCTGGGAGTAAATGCCATAGGATCAGAAAAATGGCGTACACCATGACAGCCAGCATCAAAACGAAAAGAAGTCTGGCTATGTAGTAGCAAAGGCTGCACTGGGTTTCTGGGAGTGATGGGGTGGAATTTACCACCTCAGAGCAGTTCAGTGTTTGGTTTTCTTCATATACCACTGTCAGAGTCCAAGTGTCTTTTGTTTCTGGTTGAAGGGTATCCATTGAAATGAGCTAGATTTGGGCTCAAGTCCTCGGAGAGATGTGTCTGATCCAGAGGCAATGATTTTTATTGCACCAATTATACCTGTAGAAGGAAAAATTAATGTCAAAGTAGCTTTGATTTGCCAAAATGGCAATAGGGACCCAGGCACTTGCATTTCACCCCAGTACTATTTTGGCTGTTGCACTATCTTTAAGAGGAGGTTCCATCTTAATTATTTCCCTTTTATCTTATTCCACCATGTATACCTGGACTCTGTGAAACTGGCAAGATTAAAGAAACAAATTCATAAGGCAACTGGGTGGGGCAGTAGATAGAGAGTGACATCTGGAGTCAGAAAGACCAGAGTTCAAATCCAGCCACAGACACTACTAGCTATGTTATCTTGGGAAAATTATTTAACTTTGTTGGCCTCCGTTTTCTCGTGTATAAAATTATTTGGAGAAGGAAATAATGTTGTGTCACAGTTCCCTTTTATTGTCCTGCTTCAGTTTCCCTAAATTGTCCTGCCTCAGTTTCCCCAGTTGTTCTGCCTCAATCCCCTTAGTTGCAAACCCCACCTCTGGTTCATTAAGACTGATATAATTCAGGGCTACTCGCCCTACGGTTATAAATTGTAAATTGTCAATGTGTAAATTCAAGATAAGTTCAGAGGGGGAGTTCAGACTTCCTGGCTCCTAACTCCTCCTAAATCATCAAGAATTTATGGTCCTACCCCTCACCCTGTCAGAATCAGATTGATAGTCCGTTATGCTCTCAGTGCTCTGACTCTGCCCCTGCCTGAGGCTACCCCTGTAGTTGAGTTGTGTGTATATATACTTCATGGGAAGCACAATCTTTCCCTCCCAGAAATCCAAATAAAATATTAAAAATTCTAATCTCTATCTTGCCTCAGTTTCTCTGGCATTACAATAACAAACTACTGCCGATCGAAAACTCCAGTCTTATTCATGTCCCTCTTTCCACCTTGCTATAGTAGAGACTGAGATCTTCCCTTTGGGAAAGGTCACTTTCTTAGTTGACAGGTATTTCCTAACTGCCAATTAGAAGAGATTCTCTATTCTATAATATCTAGTTTCTATATTTTCTCTTGGATACCTTCTCTGATTTCTGTTTGGATACTAATTTGAATAAATGGATTTTCTTGATTAAATGCTGTGTGTGTCCATTGTGGAACTGGTAGATGGGAAAAGGATTAAGCCTGGATATAACTTGGGGTCCTTTCTCTCCTCTCTACAATAATAAGACAGTGATCAGAAGTTAGATAGAAACTTAACCCACTGCCTGGCATATAGTAAGCACTTAAAAGGGGCCTCCTGACTGCTGGTCTGCCTACTGAGTCTACAGATAGAACATGCCAAGGAAAGCAATTGGTACTGGATCACTCCAGTGCTTTTGGATACTGGCTCAGAACTTTCCCATGAATTCAACTACATCCAATCTCCTCAGCCAAGTCAGTTCATACCAATGCATCACCCGCATCCTCCCCTTGACAGTCCTCCCCTTGAGTTGCTCTGATCTGACTTTAATACCAGCCCAACCTGAAGACTTATTGCTAGTCTCCAAGTATCACCACGTTTGATCCTGACAATCTGCCTGAAATAGGTTATTACAATTATTGAAATGTCTGAATTTACAGATGAGCAAACTAAAGTTTAGATAGAATAAGAACTTGACCATGGTCATGATCAAGTCACAGGCTTTGGTGCAAACCCCTCAAAGTCCCCTTAAAGCCCAGCTCTCTCTCCCAGATCTGCAAGAAAAGAGGCATTTCCCCAGAAGTAAACCTACCTTTGATATCTTGCTGGATTCCTCAGTAAGGAGCACAGATTTGGCTGGAGCCCAGGCTTTGAGGAGCTATTTTTCAACCTGAACCAGTACTGGCCTTTTATATTCCTTTTCTTCCCAAGGTGTGAATTCCAACTTCAACAGTATTGGTATAGTAGAGAAATCCCTTTGTTCTCCCTAACCAATCACCATCCCTCAATACTAAATTAGCTCTTCACTTAGCTCCTCATTTAATTATGTTACTTCTGAAACTCTAAAGAGCAGAAACAATGAAAAAAAGAGTTTATATTCCAGAGGAATTAACCATTTCCTAAGCACCTACTAAGTATGGATTACTTAAAGAGAGGCTCCAATCTTGGCAATGAAGAGACTTGACTAACTCTGTGATCCTGGCCAAATTACTTACTTTTTGTTTCTCTTAATTTTAAAATGAGAATAACAACAGAACCTATTTTAAGCAGAGCTGTTATGAAAATGAAATGGGATCATACTTTTAAAGTGCTTAGTACAGTGCTGGCATGTAATAGATGCTCAATAAATCAAGCTGTTGGGGCCACCTCTTCTACTGGGAAAAGATGCAAGACCCAGGAAACTTATTCTTACCAATGGGGAACACTCATGAACTAAGGGAGGTACTGATGACTTTGCCTGATCCGTCCTATTACCTATTCCCCCTCAGTTGGAGCAGCCACCACAGCAGGAATGGAAAAGACCATTTTCATTGAGCTTTGAAAGTGGGAGCTTTAAGATTAGATGCAGCTGGGGAAAGTCGGTTGGCCTTGTGCTAGGGCTGATCAGAGAAGTTTATTGTAACATCCAAGGTAAAAGCAATTTGAAAGCAATCAGGTCATGATTCAAAGAACCTATTACTTTTATAGACAACTATTCATCAGGAGAGCAAGACAATCCCGATAGGCACACATTTCCAAAGGAGATAGCCTACTGTCGTCTCAGCGATTAATTTACAATGACATTTTTAAAGGGAACCAAAGCACATGCTGCTGTCCTTTCCTAGACTCTTTCATGTACAGACTGCCCTATGTTTAGATTTGCAATTGGATTTGCAAGCATTTTGGCCACCCCTTATTAGAAGGATGTCACATACAGCTAGGAAAAAAGATTTTGGAAATCATGGTTCACTCAAAGTAACTTGGCAGTACTATTACCTCTGTACCCCAGTAAATGGTTATTATTCCTTGCCGTTGTCAGGTTGCACTGGTCCATGACTGGGCTCTTCAACTATCATGTCCCTGATTATGGGGCCCACCACTTATCTCTATATAACTACCTATATATCTATATCTTATATATCTTTTCCCCCTCATTTGCCTCAAAATCTTTTCTGTAGTTACATGACTTCCCACTGTCAGATGCTACTTGCACCCAGATGTTTCAACTTGCCCCTCCAAATATAGGATGAATAATTTTTGCCCAGTGTAAGGTCCTCAGCAGAGCAGCTAGGTAACGTGGTAGATAGAGCACTGGGCCTGGAGTCAGGAAGATTTATGTTCTCCAGTTCAAATCTGGTCTTAGATACTTAGTAGTTGTGTAACACTGAGCAAGTCGTTTCACCTTGTTTGCCTCAGTTTCTCACTTGTAAAATGAGCTGGAGAAGGAAATAGCAAATCATTTCAGAATCTATGCCAAGAAAACCCCAAATGGGGTTATGTAGAGTCAAACTAAAAAAAAAGGCTAAACAAGAACAATCTCTAATATTAGAAAAGCAGCTCTGTTTGCTGGAAAATAAATGAAGAGGTGGTCTGAGAGGACTCAACTCCTGAGTACTTCATCATGGGTCCTCGTGGGGGAGGGAGAAAGGAAATCATGTGAGTGAAAAGGATCTGAAAAATGATTCAATCTGATCTTCATCTCTGTATCTTTCCTCTTTCTCAACCTTATCCTAGTATTATCCTATTATCACTTAAATCCAGTTTACTAGCAAATCATGACATCAGCTTGGTCCTCTTTAAGAAGGAAGGACAATCAACTTTATGAATAGGGACTACCTCACTGAAAATCAAACAGTTTGCTGTGAACAAGGAGAACTTTATTGATATATTTTGTATTTTTTCACCATTAGAGTTATTCCCAGTTCTTCCCAAATCCTCTCCCAGAGGACCATTTCATATAACAATATTTATTACAGTGAGGGGTATGGGGGGTGGGGGGAAGGGAAGAGGGAAAAATCAATAAAATTGATCAATACATTGAAAAAAAAACTGCAAAAATATGCCATGTACTGTTAGAATCCTTACAAAGTGATAAGTCTGTTGCCTAATTTAGCATGGTACTTAGCAAATCCTCTAGCTCACTAATGTATTTAAGTACTCATTGGAGTTCACACTTTGGGGAGATTCACAAGTCAGTATTCAGTATGAGATTCACAAGTCAGAAACTCACATTCCCACTCTCTCAGAGGAGTCAACCTTTGAGTTCACACCTTTAAAAGAGCATAAAAAGGAGCTGAGTTAGTGAAGTGAGTCTGTTCAGAAGAAGCCCTGTCTCGGAGGCAGAACCAGATTCATTCATTCCATCTCACACCACCGTGGTGGCAGGCTCTCCTCCTTTGCTTCTCCACTGAAAGATAGGCCTCTAACAAAGCTATCTGGGCCCAAGGAAAGAAGACAAGGCTTGGAAGGATAAAATAAACGTTTGGATTTTATCAGCTGGCTGCGTTTGAAGTGATTAGTACTTGGAACAGAAAGCAAGGCTGCCTCCAGAAAACCTCCCCAAGAAACCAGTTCCCACAGAGAACCATCATATATTATACAAAAGAGAACACTACAATGCACCACCCCCATGTACCTCTGCAAAGGGAGACAGTTGAGAATGTTTTCTTACATCTCTATGCTTGTTACTTGCAATTACATTTGCTCTTGATTTCTTGCCATTTGCTTTGTCATAAAGTAGTACTAAAGCTTGCCTCAAGAAGAGTAGGCCCAACAGCCTGGGTGGCTTCTCTATATAGCTGATTTCCCTTGACCAGTTCTCCCTTAAGGAAAGGGAATACAAAAAGAGAAATGGGTGTGAATCCCAGGATCTATCCATCTCCCAAAGTACTGGAAGTTAATCTTCAAAGGAATCACACTAACAACTCTAAAAAGCAAAAGCAGGCTGTATTATTTCTATCCATGGCTTCCTGGGTTTACTTCCGTCATTAGGAAGTGGCAGCAGATTTCCCTCAGTTCAATCCACATTGGAAAATCTGAGCTTCCCAGTTGGGAAACTCCCAGTAGGACTTCAGGGATGAGGGTGAGATAAATATGACCTCAGGGGCAGACTCATGGTGACCAAAAGAAGGTACCTGGTCATTCTTGTTGCTGGTGAAGTCTGCCTTGGTTGAGGTGGTGTCTGGTCAAGTAGACACTATTTACGGTGGAATCTCTGGGCTAGTGACTAATTATTCCTACTGGGTGTTGAATTGTGAGCTGGCAAGGGAAGTCATAGGACTGAGGAACTCTCATTTCTGGGATCTATGTTGGTGTGGCAAATGCAATTAACAGGTATGGAGTAGTTCCAACTAGAGGAGCTATGGTGATATCGTAAGAACAAATTCCTCCTCCCTCCCCCCACATTTTTTTCTTTTTGTATCTATTTATGTGAGCTGGCATGAAGGGGATGGGCTACCCACCACTGTGGTTTTTGACACTGGCATATTTCCCATTTATACAAAATTAATCATAAAAATACAATTAGTTCAAACATACAACTTTATTTAATGATAAAAAAAGCACAAGAATAATTATAACATCACAGATACACAAGATAAGGGAAATATCTGGATCACATTCCCATACTATAGCTTGGGGAAAAGGGAGCATACACAGAGAAATCTAGCAGAGTCACATAAATGATGACAATTCATGTGTATAGGACAATTTACAGCTCTGGAACTGTAGGTGTATAGATGCATTTGTGCTACTAAACAATGCTTCGATGCTAATGACTCTTATGGCTCTTCCCTCCCCCCCAACAGTTTTTCTGCTAGGCAAATCAGTATATCTTCTGCTTTTAAATTGTTGAAGCAGTGACAATTTCTCTTAACCTTGCAATTACTTTAAACCAGTGCTCAGTATTATTATACTAATAAAGTGACAAGAATTTCCCTTAAATCAGTCAGCTACCAAGTTCCTCAGGATGGATCCCATGGACAATACAGACAAGCCCAACCATCTCTCTCAAGTGGATTCTGAATCATTCAATCAGATCTCATCATCATATTATTAGAAAAATCAATTTAAAAAGATGAGTTGGCCGAGTTGCTGCATGGACTCCATCATCTTGGATCTACTCCCTCAATTAATTTTCAAAAGGTTTTATTTAACAAGTTTAACTTGATACAACACGCCTAAAAGGAAATTCCAGCAGTGAGATTTAATCAATGTCTCACAAATTGATATAAATACCAAGAACAAAAGTCCTACAATATTTATATTGTTTCTCAAAATTGTCCTCATTGTCTTAAAAAAAACCAAAAACAACTTTAAATGAGTCTCATAGGATGATAAAGGAAACAAATTACTGTGTTACATATTTCTCTTTTGAATCACACAGTTCTTTATTTGGCAGAGTTAGAAATTCAGGAGATGTCCATCAATTGGGGGACGGCTGAAGAAGCTGTGGCATATTATGTTGTAAGAAATGAGGAACAGGAGCGTTTAAAAAACAAACAAAAAAGACATAAAATGATGCAAAGTGAAGTAAGCAAAATGAAGGCATATGGGACAAAGATCACCAATTCAAATAATGAAAATTTCTCAAGGTGAAAACAAAGGAATTTTATTATGATCTTTTGAGCGTCCCTCCTAACAAGCAGTCAGGCAAGGAAAAGCAAATTACAGAAGGAAAGCAACAAATTATATACCCCTAACTTGGAAATCTCCCACCCTTCACTGGCTTCCAATCCCAGTCAGGGGGGAAGGGCAGGCTCACAATCTAAACTATCCTAGATACAAAGAATAAGGAAACAGAAATTAACTAATACAAACTCATAAAAGCATTCATAACCTTATTTGGTATAACTCCTGCTGATGTGGCAAAGTCTCACAATAGCATTCAGGGGAGGGGGACTTGGAGTACCTGTTTTCTCTTAAGTCAGATGATTTTTGATAAATGAAACTGAGGCCTAGGATTTAAACAAATTTATTCTAATAAATCTGAGAAACTTCACCTATCACACTTAAAGGAACATCATACACAGTAACAGCAATATTGTATGATCATCTACTGTGAATGACTTGGCTATTTTCAGCTATCCAATGATCCAAGACAACAGTGAAGGACTTATGATTAAAATTGCTGTTAGTCTTTAAAGAATGAATTGATAGTCTGAATGAAGATCAAAGTATACTTTTTAAACTTTATGGTTTTTTTGGTATTTTTTTTTTTTTGTTGTTGAGTCATTTCAGTCATGTCTCCCTCTTTCTGATATTTTTAAATTTTGCAACATGGCTAACGTGGAAATATGCGCTGCCTGTCTGCACATGTATAATCTATAAAACATTAGTTTCCTTCTCAATGGGGGTGCAGGGAAGGAGGAAAGGATGTAGAGATTTCAGA
This sequence comes from Sarcophilus harrisii, assembly GCF_902635505.1. NCBI lineage: Eukaryota > Metazoa > Chordata > Mammalia > Dasyuromorphia > Dasyuridae > Sarcophilus > Sarcophilus harrisii. Next base: position 532,335,329 of record NC_045428.1, read on the forward strand.
ACTCAAAATTTTAAAAATCAAATATTAACAATTTTTTTTACATGTAATTGAGAAAATAAACAATTTTTTTTTTTTTTTTTTTTTTTTTTTTTTTTAATAAGCATGTCTCCCAAAATGCATTTTAGCATTCCTGGTAGTCTGGCATAAGAATAACATTTAACAAAACTGAGATGTCTTTAACCTCAATACTCAATCACAATCATAAAACAAATTACCTTGAGAAAAATGGATTTTTTTTCTTAGCACTTATAATCTTTATTCAGTTTATTACATCATGAATGTTTTCTTGTGTTCTAAAAATTTCAAACTTGAAGTTTTAAAAAACAATTCTGATGCCAGTCACAGTAAGCATAAACCATAAGCTTGTATTGCAAAACATCATTTTTCTTTGTTTTTTTTTGTTTTTTTGTTTTTTTTTTGTTTTTTTAAAGGTTGACTGAGTTAGTAATCGGGGTACATTACTGATTCACTTCCCATACTGGACATGCCTGTTATTTCTTCCATTCTATCCATTCCCACAGAAACAGAGCTCCCCCAATTGTTGTAGCTGTTGTTCATCTCTCCTTGGTTTTCTATGCAATATGTGGTTGAAAAATTGGAGTTTTCCTGTAAAACTTGATCACTTTTGCTCATGCTGATCTGCCCATCGTAGGCTCCTCCAGAAGCCTCATTCAGCTCCTGACCAGATGGACTGCCATAACCAGGCAGGTTTGACAAGCCCATGCCCCCCATCATTTGGGGATCATAAACACCACTGTCTGCTGCTGCTACAGAATTGAGGAAGAGTTCTATGTATCTGTGCTGCATATTTGCTTTGTCTTTTGACATGGCTGCCACAGCATCTTCGTGAGTAGCGAACTCCACATCCGCTTCTCCAGTCACTCTGCCATCAGCTCCAACCTCAATGTAAGCTCCCACAGGTTTGAGTGGTGAGAAAAAGTCATAGATATCCTTTTCAGTAGCTTTGTAAGGTAGCCCTCTCATGTGCACAAAGTGGCCCGCAGGACTCTGGAAGGTAGACCAGCCGGATCCGTAGCTGTCGCCAGACACGGCTAAAAAGTACCTGGGGTCTCTCCCAAAGTGATAGTCATTACTGTATCCAACGTAGTCTTCGTAGCCTCCGTACATGATTTCGTGGGCACCGTACCTCATTCCCTCAAGCCCCGCTCCTCTCCCGAGGCTGCCATAGTATCTGCCGGTCGGAGGTCTATCGTAAGGGCCCGGACGCTGCCTCACCATTTTCTTCTGAGGCAGATCATAATGAGTGTGAACTTCTGCTTGGCTGCTTTTGAAGATTTCAATGTACCTGTGGCCCATTCTCTCCTTGTGTTTCTTTAAGGCCTTTTCAGCAATCTCTTGTGAAGCAAACTGCACGAAGGCTTCCCCGCTGTTCCTCCCTCGGAAGTCTACCTGCAGCATTATTCCATTCGGCATGATTTCTAACCCTGAAAAAAACTGAACGATGTCTTCCTTGTTGCAGTTAAATGGGAGCCCTCTAAGGCGCACGTAGCCATCGCCTGCAGGGTCAGGACTATTGGGAGCAGTGCGCTTCAGGGTCCAATCCATCTCCACAGCGTTGGACCTGAACACTTCCACGTATCTGTGCGCCATGGTCTCTCTGTGTTTTTTCAGAGCCAGTTCGACCTCTTCTTCAGACTCGAGCTCCACAAATGCCTCTCCACTTGGTCTCCCCTCTCTGGTATAGATGAAGTGAATTCCTGCCACCCCATTTCGAATTCTGCAGCCTGAGAAGAAGTGTTGGACATCACTGGCCGAGCACGACCAAGGCAAGCCCCTGACCTTCACCACAAAGCTGCCTTCTGCTTTGATGCTCAGCATCGTCTCGTCTAGTCAGCAGCAGCTTGAGAAGTGACCGTCTTGATACTTGACTTCAGTGTTTCTGCAAAGAAAATCTCATTTTTTTTAGTTGACTCTTCAGAGTTCTCTAAATAAATCATCATATCCTTTTTAACTATTTTCTCAACTTCTTTTTCTTATATTATCAATTCATCTAGAATTTCTAGCACTATAATATAGTAGTGGTGCTAACAGGTTGTTTTTTCCCTGAATCTTGTCAAGGCTTTATGTTCCTTTTACAATAAAGCTGGCTCTTGGTTTTGGAAAGCTAGTGACTATTACATTAAGGAAAGATCCACATATTCCTTTGTTTTTGTGTGTATGTGTGTGTGGGGGGGGGGAGGGGGAAGAAAGGGAGAGAGAGGAAAAGAAAGGAGAGGGGAGAGAGGGAGGGAAAAACTACAGAATACATCTGAAGTTTCTGAAATTTATGTCAGTTCAAGGAGAAAAGGGAATTGACTCTTCTGTCATCTATTACCACTAAACCTGACCCATTCTTTTTTGCTACCTGTCTCAGGGTGTTCAGTGTTACTCTTACTTTCTTAGACTAGATTTGGGGGCAAAAAAGGCAGTTGTCTGAACCTGCCTGAACCTACAGAATACTATACCTTTGCTACTATGGAGGATTTTTTGGTCCAAAAATTTCTTTCTTAGAAAGGAGGAAGTATTCAGTTAACCCAAAGATACTCTATGATTGTTGAAAGGACTGACCTATTCCACAAAAACTGATGAAAGGATTTTGAAAATCATGTTAGCAAACGTTTGATTTAAAGCACCATCTCACAATATATACCACAGTAAGATCTAAGTGGATAGAAGAACTATAAGAAAATCACATCCTAAATAATTTTGAAGTCTAAAGGAGATTCCTTTCAGAAGGGTGGAGAAAGGGATTATGAACAAATAAGAAACAATCATCATGATAAAAATGGCCAACTCTGATGATGGAAAATGGAAGTTTTGGGATGAGAATAACTAGAATTTATATAGTACTCTAAAAGTTTGCAAAGCACTTGACAAATATGATTTCATTTTTATAGTTACAATTACACTGAGAAGTATGTGTTATCATTATCTCCATTTTACAGTTGAGGAAACAGGCATAGACAGAGGGGTTAAAGTGACTTACCTGGGATAGTACAGCTAGTAAGTGTCTGAGGTCAGATTGGAATTCAGTTCTTCTTGACTCCCAAGTACAATGCTTTATCCACACCAAGCTGCACAAAGAAAAATCAATGCAGTTAAATTTAGAAGTAAAACAATTACCTGAAAGACACCTCCCCCCCTCCTCCCCCACTCTTTGGCTGTTTGGAAGATTCTCTGATGAGTGTCTGATATTTAAGATAAATATAGGATTGTTTCAAATATATAAGAATAAGTGTCATTCCCCATTGATATATATATATATATGTAATTCTCAAAAGTAGAAATCCAAATAATCAATAGTCATATATTAAAAAACATTTTCCACATCACCAGTAGAGAAATCCAAATTAACATATTAAGATTTCAGCTCAGAGTCAACTGATTAGCAAGGATAACAATAAAGATAAATGACAATAGCTGGAGGAGTTGCATGCAGGAAAATAGACTACTGGTTGAATTATGAACTGGTCTAGCTATTCTGAAAAGCAATTTGAAACTATATGCCAAGTCATCAAACTGTACATAGTTTTTGGCCCAATTGTATCACTGGCATATATGCTACAGAGATAAAAGAAAAAAAGGATTCATCCATCCATCCATCCATACACACTCACTTGCACACAGACACATGTATACATAGATATTGCTTTTTGCTACAGCAAAACCCAGAAAGAAAATCAAAGCTTATGAGGAATGACTAAAAAAAAATGACATATGAAATGGAATGGAATATTATTATAATGTAAGAAATGATGAAAGGAATAGATTCAGAGAAACTTGTAGAGACTTAAAGTGAACTGATACAGGGCAAAGTGAGCAGAAGCAAGAAAATAAATATTGTTACAAAAATCTGGCAGATTTGAGAAGTACAATTAATGCAATAAGTATTCATGACTCAAAACTACCAATGATGAAGCAAGCAACCCATAACTTGATAAGAGAGGTGGAGGACATGAAAAGGAGATTGAGACATGTATTTATGGAAATGGCCAATCTAAATTCACTTTGCTGAATTTTGCTTATTTGTTCTACTAAGAAAACTAGGAAAAAGTGGACTAGAGCAAGATGCCAAATCAAAAAAACAAAACAAAACAAAAAAAAAACCACAAACAAACACCATTTCTAAATAAACCATTATATTAACTTTGAAAAGTTCTTCCAAATAAAACATTACCAGAGTCCAACTCCAGTGAATACTAACATTGTGAATCTGAAATGATTATCAGAGGCCAGGCAAAAGATATGCTTTGCAATCTCCATTTATTAATCTGAGAGCCAGGGTTGATATACTCTTTAAACGTGTTACATTAACACTAGCTACCTTCAAGTGATTCCATATAGGGTTGATATATTGTAGGGTTAATATATAAACCATACATTTCAGTATCTACCTTAACTATCAATCCCAAGGTACTTATGGAAACAGTTGTAAATAGCAGAAATTATCATACCAACCTTAAGTATTTGCCTCAAGTATGTCTTTAATTCATTGTTAAGGGGTAAATAGTAGAGCTGAAATGCCCTATTCCTGTCACATGCACTCTCCATCAAGATTATCCTAAATTTATCTCAAGTACGTCTTTAATTCATTGTTAGGGAGATAGTGAGCCAAAGCTTTGAAATGCTCCCCCTCACAAAGAGCAGGTCTCAAATAATAGCTGATCCTTGCTGTTAAGGACTTGTTCAATACTGGCCCTCTACAAAACATTAAATTATCTTTAAAACTATTTATTTTCTTAACTTCTTTTTCTTATATTTCTAGCACTATAATGTAGTAATGGAGAAAGAAAAGGAAAAAAAAACAAGGACCTTCTAGCATCTCACACAATAGAAAATAAAAGTTGCAAGAGATACAAACAGTACGGCTGTGAAACTCATATGCACAATTTATTATATAGTTTTGAAAAGAAAACTTAATTAAATGGAGATTTTTTGTTTCATATATAATCTTTCACTATTCTTTGTACATAGAAATGAATGTGTTTGTCAATGTTTGTAAAATTCAGAATAGCAAAAAAGGTTGTAGCTGAAATCTAGATCTTTCAGATCAAAGAAAAAATAGTGCTAATGTCTGGAAAGAAAGAGTTCAAGTACCAAGAACCTACAAGCAGGATTATGGAAGACTTTGATACACCCAATTGGATATGTGGAGTGAGGAGTGACTTTTCCTGGCACTTCCTCCAAGCCAGTAATGCTCTCTTTTCTTGCCTCTGGGCTTCAATCAAGGTTCAACTCAAATATCTACTTTCTAGAACAGGTCTTTATCATCACTCCTTGCCCTGTCCCTATGTGATTGTCCATCATTTACATACCAGATATTTTCTATATAAATAGTTGTTTGCAGGCTCTCTCATTTCTATCAGAATATGAGCCCCTTGAGAGCAGGTACTATGTTTTGGCCTTTCTTTGTATGCCTATAAATTAGCATAAATGGTTTTTAGCAAGATAGGACTTTAGTAAATCCTTATTGACTGATTGCCTACTGTATGCCTACATAGGTATTACCAAGCAAAGCAATAGCTACTGGATCCCATCTCACAACCTCCTCCAGAATTCAGCTGCAGCCTATCTCATTAGCCAAGATAGTTCAGACCATCACGGCCAGGGATCTGTGTCAAGACATCACTCCCCTTGTGAGTGAGCATGATCTAGTATTAATACCCAGCTAACCACATGACAAACAACCCATTTCTGTATTATTCCATTTGATACTTACAGTGAGTTCAAATATTAAAGTATTAAAATCCCTGTTTTACAGATGACAAAACTGAGCGTTAAGGGCAGAATAAGTAATGACCATATTTATGGAGCTATAACCATGTCACAGGCCCTGATTCAAACCCCATAGCTGTAACTGATTCCAAGTATAAATAGGCCATCTTTCAGTTTTTACAGATTTGAAAGAAAGAGCTATTTCCCCAGGAGAAATCTTACCTTTTCTATCCTGCTAGGAGGCTTCCTGGTCAGGAACACAGCTCCAGCTGGAGTGTAGGCTCTGAGCAGAGATTTGGAAAACTGACCCAGTCCTGGGGCTTTTATATGCTCTCAAGTGTCTCCTCCCCTTTCCTATTCACATTAAAAAGGTATGAATTGCCAGTCTCATAATGAGTGAGTGTACAGTAGTCCTTCACAAAGGACCACCTCTCAGGGCTTGGCCATCTTACAGGCTCTAAGCTCCAACTCATTTAGTTACATTTACCACATTTGCCACTTTCTGAGTACCACATGGTGTTCACACCTCAGAAACACTGAGGAGGAAATTTACAAACCCCTTCCACCCCCCGGCCCTACTATCAGACCTTATTAGCTTAGTAGGTGGAAAGACAAAGGGAGGTTCCAGTCTTTATTACAGCGAAGAGATATTTTTAATGAATATTCATATATTTCTGGAAGGTCTGACAACAAAATCCCAGCATCTTAAGTAAGCCAACCAGGGAGCAAGCTTCATTTTTTTTCTGCTCTTTGCGATAGACAATTATTACATACCAGAAGGGAGTCAAAACATCCTCAGTAGCCACAGTCTCTGGAATAGAGAAGTCAGAGGAGTTATTTAGTGCAGCCTTGACTTCCAGAAATAAGGCACTAAAGGAACAAACAGAAAGAGAGTCTCAGCCTCCAGTATCAGGAATAGCTGAGGTAGATAAAAGTAGAAAGCTGAATTTCTAAAATAGAGTACAGAATTTAAACTAAGGAAAGGAAATACCTTGAAGGATAGATATGTAGGGAAATACCTAGAAATAATGTGAATGGGAATGAAGGTATACCTTCTAATAAGTGCAACAACCATTCCAAGCCTGATGAATGGGGCATGTTTTTGCCTCATGTTTTTCATTCATACTCATAAGTATAACATTTAATGTCTATTTAGGATTTGCTAAGGGCCCTTTATTTCACCTGTACTTAAGAAACTTGTGAAGTAGGTAAAATTTTTTCCTATTTTAAGGCTGGGGGAATAAGCTAAGGAAGTTAATTAACTCAAGTATCTGGCCCTGTTTTTCACAAGTAGTAATTTTCTGAAGCAGAATTAGAATTCACATGTTCCTGAGACCAAGCACTCTATCACTATCTATCTACATGCCTCAAATCTTCTCTGCTTTTCTTGTTAATTTTTTTCATATATTTTTAATTTTTAAAAATTCATTGTTCATTTATTTTTAACATTTTTCTCTTTTTAAAATCCTGAGTTCCAAATTCTCTCCCTCTCAACCTTTCTCAAATCAAACTGCAGGTTAGTAATATGATATCAATTATATATATGCAAAACACATATGAAATATATTAGTCATAGCTTTTAAAAAGCAAGAAAAATAAAGCAAGAAAATTGTACCTAAATTTGCACTCAGAATTTATTACTTCTCTCTGGAGATGAACAGTATTATTTCTTCATGAATCTTTTAGAATTATATATTAAATTATTGTATTGATTAGTGATTGTCTTTCAGTTGTTCATCATTACAGTAATGCTGTGACTGTGTATAGTGTTCTGTTTCTACTCACTTCACTTTGCATCAGTTCATATATAACCTTCCTGGAATTTTTTTAAACTATCCTGCTTGTCATTTCTTATTACATAACAATATTCCATAATAATTATATACCCCAACTTGTTTAGCCATTTCCCAATTGATTTCCAATACTTTGCCACTAAAAAAAAAATATTATTATTTCTTTTTATATATAGGCTTTTTCCCCCCCTGCTTTTCTTTTCTGGGTTAAAGGGTATATACACAGTTTTATAGCCTTTTAGGCTTAATTCCAAAATATTTTCCAGAATTGTTAGACCAGTTGAGAATTCCACCAACAGTTTATTATTGTATTTATTTTCCCCTTACATCTTCTAGTATTTGTTACTTCTCATGGTGTGTGGTGGCTCCTCAGAATTGTTATAATTTGTATTTCTCTTAATGGCAAATTATAGCATTTTCTCATATGACTACAGATAGCTTTAGTTTCTGCTTCTGAAAACTGGTTCTCATATCCTTTGACCATTAATCAATTGAGGAATAGCTCTTATTTTTGTAAATTTGACTCAGTTTTATACTCAGTGTATATTGAGAAAAACAGGTCTTTATTTGAAAAACTTACTGTAAAAAGATTTGATAAATCCGTTCGTCATTTATGATACTTTTAACAAAACGTTTTTTCCTGATTGCCTTTTAATTAGATCTATTTTTGCTTTTGCTTTGTCTGAGATCATATTGCTATTCCTGACTTTTTTTTTGTAATTTAAAAAATTCTATTTTTTTCCCCTCCAATTACATGTAAAATTAAAAAAAAATTTTTTTTTTCCAATTTTGATCTCCAAAGATTTTCTCTTACTCCCCCTTTCCCTCTGAGAAAGCAATTTTACATCGGTTATACAAATGTAGTCATGCAATATACATTTCCATATAAGAAAACACAAACACAAACACCCCCCATGAAAGAATCTATATAAAAAAAACCATCTTCCATCTTTGTTAGCATTCTAGTGCTTGCCCAAGTGAGCTTCAGTAACTTGGTTAAAAGTAGTGAATATCAGATTAAAGTTTGAGGCCCACTATGATTCATGTTAAATATGAAACTGATTAATGCTTATTGAAATAGAGCAGGGTTATAAATGAATTATTTCTCACCTACTTTCGATGGGACAGACAATGAGGAAATGTGCTAAGTTGCTGATTAGGGAAGTGAATAAATTTCTTACAAAACATCACTTTTTATCAATATATCACCCTGTGAGAAATGGCTCGGATGGAGAAAACCTAATTTGGGCGATGAAAACTTGGCTTAAATAATCTCATTCTCTCTCAAGATTGTGGGAGTGGGGAGGATTACGAGATCTAAAGAATGGGACTTAATGAACAAGGTCAAATTAGAGGAAAAGCGAATTTTAGGTTCCTCGGCTTAGAAGAAGGAAGAATCGGGGCATAATTCCGATTTCGGCAAAATTAAATTGGGAAGTGGTAGCACATGGCCCGAGAGCCAGGAAACCTGGATTCTAGTTTCCGCTGTGCCGCGGATTAAAAAAAAAAAAAAAAAAAAAAAAAAAAAGATTCTCTAAAATCCAGCAGTTCCAAAACTAAACTCCTCCTAAAGATCACCTCCTGTAAAATATAAAAATCCCTTCCGGCTCTAACCTCATTTTTGCAGTCAGAACTTGAGTCCCAGAGTGGTTGAGTTTGTGAGTCCTTTTCTCCTGTGTCACTTCATTCTGCAGGCGGCAAGAAAACAGGAAGTCATTCAAATGCGATTCTCTCCTCCTATTTGATACTTTGGGAGACTTCGTCGGGGAGAATGATCTTTGGCTCAGGAAAGATAGAACAAAAATGGTGAGAAAGGAGTGGGAAAGGAGATAAATGAGGAAACGAGAGAGTACCAGCTGTCCCCGGGGAACTTAAGTTGCCGGACTCGGAGGAGCCACTTCCCGGCAAAGAACTAGTCGAGGTGATTCCAGACTCCTGCTTAGTGAACTCTGGAAGATCTCGGCAAATGGGAGAGGAGTCGGAAGACCCACACAAGTGAAAGTAGCCCGGACCGGAAGTGGGGCTTAGGGAGCGAGCAGCTTGGGGCCGGGCACGGAAGTGGGTCGGGGAAACGGGGCTGGGCTAGCCGTGTGCCCAGGCCGGGACCGCACGACCATTCATCGGCCCCCGGGGCTGTGGAATCACTGAATAAATTGCGGGCCGAAGCGGCAAAAGATTCCCTGTGCGTGGTGGAGCCGGCGCAGCGACTTCCGTCCTTCGCCCCACCCACCGACCCTCACCGAAGCCAGTGATCTTGAGTCAGGTGGAACCCACCGCGACGGAGGAACTCCGTAGGAGCCAATGAACGGAGAGAGGCGGGGGCGGGGCCTTCGAGCTTGCCCTCTGTTCGCCTAGAGCGGTTGGACTGTTTTTTCCTCCTGGCAGGCCTCTCTCTCCCCCTCTTCCTCTCTATCCTCTCACTCGGTGGTTCGCAAACTTTGGCTCTCGCCGGCTTTGCGCCGTTAAAGATTGCCGTCCGGATTTAAAAAAAAGAGGGTTGTGCATGTGGGTCATACTTAGAGATGTTTCACTGTATTAGAAATAAAGACTGCGTTTGGATTTGTAGGCCCTCCTCCCAAAGGCTTGCAGAGACGCGCAGGATTTCTGGGCCACCCCGCCAGAACGCCCGGTCTCGCTCCCCCGGCCCCCTTCCCGAGCGTGCCCTTTAATGTTGAGGGCCCTTTTCCAGTTGGACGTTATTTTGCGTATTTATCACGCTTTCTCCATCATCCTTCAGCAGCCAAGCCGATTTTCCCAAAGCAGTCTCTCCTATCTTATCCCCCTCGCTTCTCAGTAAACTGGTAGCTTTCTGCTACCTCCGGCCCTGGCTTTCCTGGTCTCCTTCAAGTTCCCCCTGGAAACCCTTCCCAGAAAGATTTCCCCAATCCCTGTCAGTTCTCAAGATTTCCAATTTTATTCATTTTTTTTAATCCTGTTTTTACATGCTGTTCCTGAAGATTGTGGGGTACTAAAGTGTGACTGTTCCCTTTCTTTGCCACCAAAGATTTAGCACAGTTCCTGACCCGTAGCTCTTTAAAATGCTCACTCCAGACTGTTTTCCCCAGTGTTTTTTTTTTTTTTTTTTTTTATTAATAATTACAATTGGAAATTATTTTTTTGGTAATTTATACTGGCTTTTTATCATGCGCTGTGTTATGGAGTTGCTTTATTTCTGATCATTACGACCTTTATTCAAAATTTATGGATATCCTCCAAACTATTTAGGTTATCCTTATGAAGTGCCCCTTTGTTAATTCTATAGGTATAACGATTCTTCTGTAAGTCAACTCTTGGGAGTATAGTATTTTTATTTCATTGGCCCAGCATTTAAACATTGCATTTATTTGACTTACATATTTATTTAAGTCGCTCTTTTTTTTTTAAACCTTCATCAATTTACATTTAGTATCAAATTTTCATATACATTTTCATATACAAAGTGGAGAAAATTAAGAGGATTGTAGATTAAATCATAGGTCTCTATTATATTTGCATTTTTCTTTTAAGAGTATATTCCAGAGGCAGCTAAGAGGCCTAGTAGAGTCAGGGAGACCCGAGTTCAGATTTAGCCTTCTTAATACTTATTTGCTGTGTGTTCTAGCTGTGTGAACCTTAGAAAACTCAGAAGGTGGAAGGAAAAGTTTGTTACACTAGGGTGAAAGTCAGTTTGTAACCCATACTTCTAGTGGGAGCAGCGGCATCAGCATCAGCAGCATTTGTGGGCTCTCATTCCAGAGATGGTGAGGGAAATCAGACAACTGTTTAGAGAGAGATTACAGGGGACCTTTTGCTAGTACCGATTACACTATGTTTGTGTGTGTGTGTGTGTGTGTGTGTGTATATATATAAACTATACACAGTTCTGGTTCACAGTTCCAGAATAAAAGAAGGGTTAATCACAAGGGAGCAGGGGCCCTGGTCAAAGTAACAAAACAACAAAGGACTAGGACTTGTGGATAAAGGGAACCAGGGGCCCTTTCAGGGTAAAGAGCAGAGCACAGACCAGGAAAGCAGTTATTCCATATCTCCCTATATTTTATCACCTTCTTTCAAAGTACTAAAAACTTGCAGACCTCCAAAACTAGCTCTAAAGTATCAAAATATTTTGGAGCTACCTTGTTTTCTTGAGGTAAGACCCAATAAGGAGACTATATCCTGAATTTGGCATAACAATGATCCTTTGTGCTCTGGATGATTTCCTCTGGCAAAGTTTATTTCTTTGACCAGCACCAGGTGTTCAATGAGGGATTTAGCTCCCCCTATTTCCCAGGGCCATCCATTACATATTCACAATTCCAGTTCCTTGTAACTGCTAGGTACTATATTTCTGTTTCTATCACTGAACTGTGGTTCTGTACCTATAGAATAATCATTGCCCCCAAACTTGAGACAGTGTTGAGAAGAGTTGAGTCCACAGGATCAAATAACACCAGTATTGTTCCAAGGTTAACCATAAGATCTGTCTTGAGCCCTAAGAAATATTGTGTTGTGATCCCACACCTTTCATGTATATAAATGGTCCCATCTGTAGCAATATTAAGCCCTCTTTCTTGGGGAGAGAGACTTCCATTTGCAAATGTCATGTTCCTCATTCTAAAATTAATTAAATTCTTGTTTGGGCCCTAACTTTCCTGTCTCTAACTTGCTTTGCAGGGCTCCAGCTACCCAGAGGTTAGAAGCTGGTTCTAGTCCAGTTGACAGAAAACAGCAGCACAAAAAAGCCTGGCACTTGAGACAGTGCCTCTTCACCAACAGGTAAGCAAATTGCAACTTTGACATAAAGTTCAAAATCAAGAGAAAGACTGGAAAAATGAGCACACAATGAGAACAAAAAAAATTTGATCATAAAAAGCTAATATGGTAGCAAGAGGACTAAGACAAATTTACAAGACAATAAATAATATGATAACAGCTACATGGAAAGAATTCCTGAAAGAATTTTTAAAAAGAGATAAGTGGTAAAGGAAAAATTTGGGGGGGGGGGGTGGAATGAGTTATACAAGAAAATTGTGAAAAGGTAATATCTTGGTAAAAGATGCACAGAAGTACCAAAGAAAATAATATCTTAAAAAATAAAATTAATCTAATGGTAAAAGAAGCACAAAAATTTACTGAAGAATTATTTAAAAGGAGAATAGACCAAATATAAAAAGAAATCCAAAATCTCATGCAAGAATTAAGAATCTGGAAGCTAATAACTCCATAACACATCAAGAAACATGAAACAACAAAACAAAGTCAAAAAATGAAAAAATAGAAAACATGGTGAAATGCTTCATTGGACAAACTAGTTTGGAAATAGATCTAGGAGAGATCATTTAAGAATTATCAGACTACCTGACATTCACGATCAAAGAAAGAGCCTAGACATCATATTTCAAGAAATTATCATGGAAAATTGCCCCAAATCTTATTTATTTCTTTTTGCTGAGGCAATTGGGATTAAGTGACTTGCCCAGTGTCACACAGCTAGGAAGTGTTAAATGTCTGAGATCACATTTGAACTCTGTTCCTCCTGACTTCAGGGCTGGTGCTCTATCCATTGAGCCACCTGGCTGCTCCCCTAATATCTTATTTAGGTGGTAAAATAGGAAATAAAGAATACAATGATCACTTCCTAAAAGGCATCCCCAAATGAAAATTCTAAAACATATTATAGTCAAAATCTGGAGCTCCCAGGTCAAGGAGAAAATATTTCTAGCAATCAGGAAAAAAACAATTTATATATCAGGAAGCCACAGTCCTGATCCTAGAAATTTCACAAGTAAGTCTGTAAACTAAAGAGTTTTTTAAAGATAAAGGAAAAAGATCTATATGTACAAAAATATTTTGCTCTTTATGTATTAGAAAAATTGGAAATCAAAGGAATTCTCATTTGTTGGGGAATAGTTGAACAAATAGTGGCATATGATTGTGATAACATGACAAGCTGTATGGTTTCATAAAAACTCAGAATTACTAGTAAAGCAGGATATCATTGTGCACAGTGACAGCAATGTGGGAATGATGATCAGCTGTGAAAAGACTTTACTACTTTGATTAATACAAAGTTTCAGGCAAAGGACTCCTAATGGAAAAACACTATTCACCTCCAGAGAGATCCTCCCTGGCTCTCTAAACCTCATCTTCTATTCTCTTTTCCTTCCTAGTTTCCAACTCAAATAATGTCCCCATCCATGTCCACACTCAGGTGCTTGACCCACTTTGGTCAGTCTGATATGATATAGCTTCTAGGGTAATATAGTGGTGGTTTTGGGGGGCTTCTGTTCTAAACGGATGCCAAAGATAGGTAAATCTGGACCATCCTGCCAATACAGTATTAATGTTTCTATATAATACAGTGATGTGAATTGACTATATTCCTGAATGGGATGAGGTGGAGATTTCTCAAAAAGTCTATGAGTTGGAGTGGGTCAGACCCTAGGCCTAAGTTTCAGGAAGTTACATGACCCATAGGAAATAGACAGCATTGCTACATTTTTTGTCCTTTCAGGCCATCCAGCGGATATCTTTTGATATTTAACCAATTCACTTTCTGGCTTGCTGCCAGGGAGATGAGAGCTAAAAGACTGTAGGTCTGCTCAGCTGGTGTGCTTGGGCCTCTCCTTGCAAGGACTGAATAAATGTTTCCTGTTTGTATCTGAACATGCCTCTGAGTAGTCAATTTGGGTTAGGGGGTCTAGCATTCCTCCACACTTTCCCCAGTCCGGAAGAAGCTCATCTGGCAATTATCAGATATACAATTAAATAAACAATTCCCACAGTATCCTATTGGTATAGACTGATTGTGAGGATGGAACTCTTTTGTCTATCCCTCAAATTTCTGAGCATCTTTGAACAACTTTTGAGATATTCATTAGCATAACTTTAGACAGGTCTGAGACCTGGTCTGCCTGGTGCATTCTATTTAGAGGTCAAGCCTTTATGCCTGGAAAAGCCCTAAGGCTATATTCTCCCCGGAAGAGGCCCCCCCCCCAAAAAAAAAAAAATCTGGTTATGATTAAGGTCTTTACCAAATTCTTTCAGGGCTAAATCTACTATGAGGTTTATTCCGCCTTCCCCCCAACCTCCTCCTCATAGTGCCTCAATCTAATGTCCTTTTTCTCCTTACTCTGGCTAACTTTGGTTGATCTAACTATATGCTCTGCCAGCTCTTTATTTCATATTTACCATTTTTTTTGTGCTTTTTTTACCTTTTAGTTTTGTCTGTAACCTCTTCTAAATAAATCTCCCTTTTGGCAAAAAGAATGGCCATTGTGAATTTGTCACATGTTTATTCCAAACTAGGTGTTGCTTCTCCAACTTCATAAATCATATCTCCAGTATTGATAATTATTATTTTTTGTCATTTTACCAATTTGCATCATATAACATAAATCTGAATGGTTTTAATTTCTATTTTTCCCATCTCCAACTCAAGGGCAAAGTTTATTATAACTGTAGAGCCAACTGAAGCGGGCTAAGTTCCAAAATAATTTAGCAAAAAGCCAGGAACAAGAAGATAAACTTGTAGGGAAAAGATAAGATCAGGTGCTTCATGTCACTGATATGCTAATTTTATGATTTAGAGGTAGAATTGAGGAGTGGTCTAAGGAGTATTGATTCTATGGTTTAGGTTGTCTCAGAAACTATTCTGACCTACAAATTATATCTGTTAGTGGATATACAGCATTCCCAAGGCCAGCTGGCCTTAGGGTTAAGGCCAGGTAACCTTAGGGTTGTTGATATATCTTTCATAGGACCTACACTACACCATTACTATTAGTGATTTGGATTATGTTTTCATGAATGGCCATTTATTCTTTGCCATTCATTTGTTCACAATTATGGACTAATTTATCTTTTGAGAAATTGTTCTCATTAAATATTGGTATTAATTACATATAAATTAAGAATTTCAGACACATTGATAACTAATGAGCTATTTCTATAATGTCATTTTTCCTTTTATATTGGTATATAGGTAAACAGATAAAACATTTAAGAACTTATAAGATTTCTGGAATTGTTCTACAAACCACTCACTTCCTTTAAGAATCTTACATTCTAATAGAAGGTAATTACATTTAAGGGAGAGATGGAAAGGGGGAAAGGACTGGAATACAATTGCTTGGTTGGGGTGAGATAGGAATGGTATAAGTGGAGATGTTTGAAAAGTGCTGTTTAGGCCTAGGAGAGACCAAAATAAACCCACAACTGGACTGTCAAAGTCAAGGGGTATTCCAGGAGCAGAATTCAAATTTTCCAGAGGAATGGGGAAGAAGAGAGTAGAGAAGAACTACATGGTAAATATTATCTGTATATTTTATGATCTTTTATCTTATTTAAGAAAATTCCCCTACTCATAGTTATGAAGGGTACCTGATTTTGTTCTCATTTAATTATTTTCATGGTGTGAATTTTTATTTAGCTCACCTAACTCATTCTTAGCATGCATTGGTACATGGTATGAGAATAAGAACTGAATTTCTACCAAATACTGCTTTCTAGTTTTTATATCTAGACTTGTTAACAAGGGAATTCCTTTGTTGAGGTTGGGAAGGGATCCCAAAATGTTGGGGGTCACAGACTGATTGTCTCAAAAAAATTTGCAGGCTTGAACCCATCTCCAAGTCAAGGGCAAAATTTGTTGTAATTATAACACCAATTGAAATGGACTAAAATCCAAAGAATCTAGCAAAACATCAGAAGCAAGGAGACACATTTATGTACTTCTTCATGTTATTGATATGCTAATTTTATGGCCTAGACTTAGAACTGAGCAGTGGTCTCCAGAATTTGGTTATCATTGATTAGCAGACCTAGAATTATCTTAAAACCACAAGTCTTTAGAATCATTGACAAATAAGATTATTAGAACAATAGCATCCTAAGGTTAGAAAGTTTCAGGATCACTAATAGATTTTCCCTAAAGTTTAAGGGAAGAAATATTATTATATTCTTAGGTCAGAAGACTTTTACAACCATTGACATAACAGCATTCTTAGATCAGAGGGCCTCAGGATCACAGATTACAAAGCCAGAAGATTTAGAATCACTCAGATTGTTAGAACAGAAGCACCCTAAGGTCAGGGGGACCTTAAAATTATTGCCATCTCCCCTAGAGGCTATATTTCAACACTTTCTTTGTAAATTACATTTTGCATTTATTGAAAAATGGGATATTATTTACAAAAGTTTCTATTTATTCTTTATCTTTTTTTTAAACTCTTTTGTCCTACTCACTATCAAAGGAATTTGAATTCTGGCAATGCCTTTTATTTATACCTTTTTCTATTATTTCCCTGGATTTTTGGTTATCCAAGTTAATTTTGTTATTATTTTATCAAATTCTATAAAATATTCCCTTGCTAATTTTATTGGCATATTAGAACCATAAACTAAAGCAGCATTGTTATTTTAATCTCTCTCCAGTTCTTTTTGTCTCCCTTTGTTTCTATTAAAAGTTGTATTTATAGAAATCTTAAGTGTACCTTGTTAAATTAGCTCCCAGATGTTTTCTATGTATTACCATTTTAAATGGATTTTGATCAATTTGTAGTCATTAAGTACCAGCCCCTGTGCTGGCAAAATTGGAAATCAATGGGATTATCATCAGTTGGGGAATGAACAACTTGTGGCATATGATTATGATGAGATACTATAGTGCTTTTAATAAATGACAAGCAGGATGATTTCAGAAAATCCTATATTAAGATTTATATGAACTGATTGAAAGTGAAGTATGTAGAAATGAGAAATCATTGTCCAAATAACAATAATGTAATGATGATCAACAGTGGAAAAACTTGGTTACTTTTATAATGCAGTTATCCGAGAACACTCTGGGAGGTGTGAATTTGGCTATCTCATACTAAACCCTGAAATCTCCCAGACGTGGGAACTCCAATGAGTACTTAAATACTTCTTTCTTGCTTATATGAGCTCTCTAAAGGTGTGAACACAAGCATTGTTTCTATCAGTTGTACTTAGTACCTTGTTTCAAGTTCTGGCCCATAACATCTCCTCGTAGGATCAGATCAATCATACTGAACCATGCTAAATTAGATAATTATTGTCTCTATCAACTCTAATGACTTAACAGTTTGTAAAGATTCCAACAGTTATTCAAGACACTTTCAAAGGACTCATGATGGAAAAAAAAATGCTATCCACCTTCAATGAGAGAAATGAACTATAAGTATAAATCAAAGTAAAATTATTGGGGCAGTTAGATGGTACAGTGAATAGTGTACCACACTTTTGAAGTAAGGAGGATCTGAGTTCAAATATGATCTCAGATACTTAACACTTCCTAGCTGTGTGACCCTAGGCAAGTCATATCACTTAACCCCAATTGCCTCAGAAAAAAGTAAAATGATTTTTCTTATTTTGTGTTTTGTACAATGTTTTATAAACATTTTCTCCCAGCAGAAGAACTTCTTGAGGCCAGTAACCACCATTTTTTTTTTTTTTTTAATTTTTGAGATATGGATAGTGCCTTAAATTGTGCTTAGCTTAGTTAAACAATGAATTGAGAAGTCTGCCAATGCTTACATAGACATTAAATATCAAAACTAGCATCTAAACACAGATCTTTCTGACCAAAGCTGCAAGTAAGATGGAGGCATTCAGGGATTTGTCCCAGGGCAACAAAGCTTAGAGGACTTGAAACAATTATAGTTTTGTAGAAGCAACTGAGCTTATCAACTAACTGGAGAATAAGAAAGATTTTTTTTTTTTTTAAATAAGAAAATGCCAGATGGCATGTGAATTCCCATTGTGGCTCATTCTACCCTATCATTTTTCTTCTTCTAAATAGTGGCCTCTCCAGCAAAAGCCTTCTAGGATTTCAGGGTCTTCATCCAGAGGGACCATCATCTCCATTGTCTCCATCTCCTCCCCAATCTTCTACTGATTTTTTAGTTTATCAATACACTAAGACTTGGGACACTCAGTATTTACCAAGCCAAGTTGGCCCTTCATCACTCCTGTAGCACCTCTTCGGTGCTCTGGTATCATTTCAAATCATCAACATTTGTGCAAAAATCATGAACAACCCTGAAGATGTTGTTCTGATCAGCCTACAGACCAGAGATCTGCAAAGTGGTATCCAACTGCATTTGATCTCTTTAGTTTTCTTGGACATCTGCTACCGATTATCTATTTTTGTTCTATCCCCAAGACAAAGGATCTTCTTGGCAGAGAAATAAAGAGCCAAATAATAATTAATCAATTCTGTCTCCTCTCCTTTGTCAGATACCATCATCTCATCCCTACCCTCCCTTGTCTGAGCAACAACCAAATCATTTTGTTGTCTTCCTCTTTCCCTCAATATAGTTTTAAAAATACTTTAGTAAAGATGGACAAAACTAAAACATAAGTGGACTCATATATGAGTTATTGGGACCCAGTCTTCATCAAAAGTGCTCTGTTTTCCACTTGTAAAAGCTTTTAGATTTGAATGCAGAATTGGAAAATTCTCCTAGCATTACTAATAACTTCTGATTACATTTTCCTCAGAGGGCTCCTGGAATACAAGTTATCATATCCAAGGTAGTACTGGAGAGAGCTAGGAGCCTAAATTCAATTCTCTGTCCTCTTAAGAGCATTGTGGTTTTATTCACAGGAAAAGAAACCTCCCTTGTTATGCTGGTATCACCTTGCAACCAGACATTGGATAATTCTTTCATCCTTGGGAGCATTTTAGGACTGGAAGGGGCACACCTGTGACTGGCGGCTTCACTGAGCTTTACGTGTGTGCTGTGGCCCTTGTAGGGAAAACTCTAATTCTGACTTTGATGTGGGTCAACCCAACTCTGAATGAGCCCATGTCCTACTTCTTGTGCATTCTGTCAGCTGTTGTCATCATCATGGACAGGAAATGGAAAGATGTTCCAGGAGCCTCGCACCTCAGGGCACATCTGACACTCTCATTTTAAGATGAACAGCTGAAGCTCAGAGAGATGGACCGACTCACCTGTGGCTACTGGGGTGAGGAGCAAGGCAGGAATTTGGACCCAGATTCTTGGACTCCAAATCTCACAGTCTTGTCCCTTCGCCACTGGAGCTGGTTGTGAGGGCAAAGAGCAGGTTTAAGAGTAATGAGGGAGGGAATAGAAAATGGCACTCAAAAGTGAAAGTCAAAGTTCTAGAGAGAAGAGATAGTGGTGACATCTGAGTTTTGGCCACCTCTGTGGCTGGCTGAAGAGGAGAGCTGGAGATCAAGGCACTAAGGGTGGTGATGAGCTAGAAGGTCAGGGGGTTCAAGGGGATATAGTAGATAATGAACTCCCTAGAAGAAGGAGGGAGAATAACTTAGAGGCTGGGTTAGCAGAAAAAAGAATCCAGGCAGTGTGACAGACAAGGGAGGTGATCCTCAAAAGGGGAGAGGCTTCTGAGGGAAGGTTAGAAAAGTGGCAGCTCTGGATATTATAGGATTGGAGAGAAAAATCATCTAGCACTGCAGGGGATATTGAGGGATGAAGAGTCTTTGGGGAGAAATCCAGGTTCCTGTGAGCGATGAAACGTGGAGATCATGAAAAGACAATAAAACAAAAAGGGAATTTGGTAATAAGAGATTCCAGAGGCTGATGCAAGGTGGAAGGCAGAAGTGGACAGAAACTGAGTGGGGGCAGGGCAGGATGGAAAGGGGGCTTCCAACTTAGCAAAATGAATCAGAACAATAGGGATAAGGAGAATGGGTGGCAAGAATCTGCTGCCATAAATGAAGAGGGCCACATTGAGCAGAATATTATACAGAACAGAACAAAGACACAAAGGTTCTTAGGAATGGTACTCCAGAGATCCCTGCAGTGGAGATCTCTACTCTCGGGTAACTTGTGACTTTGCATATTAGATTTTTTCCAGTCCTCAGCTTTAGCAGTGGTTCTTTGTGCTTCTTCTTTATCCAACCAGAGAAGATGAGAAGAAACTTTCTGTATATTAATCACAATAAGGAGGACTTTGCAGTAATTCCAGGCAGCCCAAGGCTTAGGCAGTAGGACTTCTTTAGAGTGCACCTAATTCAATCATTTTATGTCACAAAGAAGAAATCTGATACTTGTAAAGCTTAAGTGACTTGCTCAAAGTTATTTATCTAGTGAAAAGAGCCAGGGCTAGACTGTGTCTTCAGCATCCCAGTCAAAGGATTCTTTTGTAGCCGCATAATAATCTTTCCAAGTGATGTGAAAAGATTTTCTTGAATTTAGACTGGTCCATGCCCTCTCTGATTCTTCACTTAAGGGGCACCGTGAGAGGCTGTAAAAAAAATAAATTTAAAAAAATATATTTAGCTGAATTTTTTCTTTTTTTTTTGCAATCCTGATGTCTATTCTTTTTGTCAAATCATTTCTGGTCACTTCTGCCTTCCACCCTTTCTCCCCTTTTATGGAGTCTATGACTAAATTTCTATCTGTGTGCACGTGTGTGTGTGTGTGTGTGTGTGTGTGTGTGTGTGAGAGAGAGAGAGAGAGACAGAAAAAGAGAAAAGAAAGAGAAACAGAGAGAGAGTAGAAAGAGTAGAAATTGCTGTAGAATGCTTTTAAAAACACATCTATTATATCTGAAATAGCTTTAACATTTGCCCTTCCAATGGCTTCCTCATGATTGGCTCAGTGACAGTCAGGAGACCTCGTCTGCATGGACTTCATGGGGACAGGTATAATCTCCCTTCCTAGATACAATCTCCCTTCACAATCAGAGCCAGGACAAATGGTAGATCTTATGGTTGGATTTAAAAACAAACAAACAAAAAAACAAAAGAAGAAGGAAAACATGCCTACCAAGAGTTCATATGAAAAACATCTGGGTTTGCAAGCCTTTAGGAATCAATAATATGACAAATCAGACAAAAAGACCAATGTGAACTTTGGCTTCATGGAGGGAAGCACAGGATAGGAAAGGAGGGATGGGTTAATCCTGTGGCCTAGTCTGGCCTGGTCAAGCCAGGGCTAGTCACTCACTGTATACTCTCAGCAGAGGGGAAGGGGCTCATTTTAGAAAGGACATCCGAGAAGAGAAGAATGTTTGTGGGAGCGTAATTAGAACACAGAGTAGGGTGGAAAATAAGGAAAGAAAGAAGCTATTTTTAAGCACCTACTGTGTGCCAGGTGCTGGGTTAGGTACTATATATATGTATCAACAATCTCTGAAGTAGGTTCTATTGTTTTCTCCACTTTACAGTTAAGGAAACTGAGGCACACAGAGGTTATGTGATTTGCCTCTGGACCACATTGCTATTAAGTGTCTGAGGCCATTATTTGAACTCAGATCTCTTGCTGACCAAGCCTTGTGTTCTGTCCATGGCACCACCTAGTGGTCTCTTGGCCAGGGACAGATTAGCTGGCAGGTCATGCAATGGGAAGGTTTCACTTTTTGTTTTTGTTTTTATGGTTCTCCTTCTGGAGAGGCAGTGGGAGAAATAAATGATTGTAAAAATACATTTAATCTTTCTCTCTTTATTAACCTGTCTTTCAAAGGAGCTTATAAGTAGCAGAGGAGCCTCGTTAGGTAGGGTGGACTTGACCAGTGATACCTAGCTCAAATAGAAATAATCCCTGAAGGCCATATATTGACTTAGACAATGATTAATTAACATTACCCATATTGTTTTAAATTTTGATTTATTTTGTTAAATATTCCCATCAATGTCAGCTTGGGCCACCCTGGGAAGTGTTTTGGCCCAAGATTGGCCTTTCTGAATTGGATCAGACGAAGGAGATTTTATCTTCACAATTAAGCACTGCTATGGTAGTTGCCCTCAACAGTTCCCTCTCTGCCTCTTTTCTCGGGTCTGTTTTCCAGGGCTGCTTAGTCTCCTCACACTGGGCACAAACACCCTTTCTTTGGGAAAAGAGACAAGAGGGACCAATGAGATGGGGGAATAGATCTCAAGTGAATGGGATAGACTAAAGGAAGGCTAAATTTACCATTGGGTTTAACAGAAATGCCCTCTTTTTTCTGCAAACTAACTCTGGAAGAAGTGAGTAAGAAAGGGAAGGCTCCCCTAGCTAGAATATCTTAGGAAAGAAAATGTCTTAGAATTAGACTGGTGACGCTGTACTAGATTGAGTGACTTTGGGGCCCTTCTCCAATGCTCCCTGTTCACAGCTCTTCGTGGTTCTAGTAAAGAACTGGAAACTAAGAGAGTGTCCATCACAAAGGGAATGGCCCAACAAATTATGGTATACTAAGATGACAGAATAATGTTGTATTCTAAGAAACAAAGAAGGAGATAATTTCTCTGAAACTGGGAAGATTAGTATGAAATTATTTGGAGTGAAGTGACAGAACCAGGATAACTGTTCATGCAATGACAACATATACAATAACAATTATCAAAACAAAAAACTTTGAAAAAAAAAAAAACCTTAGAACCCTGATCAAGTGCAATGACCCATCTCAATTCCAGAGGATTCATGATGAAATATATGACCTATTTCCTAACAGAGAAGGTTATGGATTCGGGATACTATTTGAGATGGATAAATTTTAGATTAGGCTAATTATGAAAATTTGTTTTCCTTGATTTAAGCATATTTGTTACAAAATTTTTATTTTCCTTTTCTTTGTTTTTCAAAATATCAGGAGGAGGGGAGTGATAGAGGGAGATAACATGGATTTTTTTAATAAAAAAAATTAAAGATTAAGTTGTTTTTTTTTAACCTGCTATTTGCTCTTATTTCCTTTTTTGCTTTAATGCCTAAGAAACATTCTAGAAAAGAAACTTGGGGGACTCACTTTAATCTTTGTAATTTACAATCCTGTTTTTGCAAGGCCTCACACAGCAGCTTCATTCCTTCATCACCAAAGTAATTACGACTCAGGTCCAACTTTTTTAACTTATCACTGCTACAGATAACAGAGAGAATATCCTGAAGACAAGTAGCAGTTAGATTACAACCAGATAACCTAAAGGAGAACAACCAAAGGAAAAATGTCAGTTTAATTTCTCTAGGAGCCATTAATTTCCTCACTTTTTGTAGGAAAGGAATCAAACTCATAGCCTCTTTAGAACCACTCTTTTTCTGTCTTTGTCTTTCTCTCCTTTCTTTGTCTCTCTGCATACACATACATAGATATTGATAAATATAGATACATACATATCTGCATGCATCTACACACACACACACACACACACACATACACACATACACACACACACACACACACACACACACACCGAAATTGTGGAATTTGTTTCATGAGATCTTGTATATTTGTAACAAGGACTTTGTTTTTCTTTTCCCCAAAAAGGGAGGAGGGAAGGCAGATAAGTGGGGAATAAGGATAAGATAATGAATGAAAAAAAAGTCACTAAGGTATCTTTTTTTTTTTTTAAATGAAAAGAAAAGAATAGAAGGAAGGTCAGAAAGAAGCATAAACAGCATAGTTTTGAAAACTACAGATCTTATATATTAAAAAATAAAATCAGGCTCTACATAATAGAGATCCACAGTTTCATGTATAATTATCCTTTTTTTTCTGTTTCATTGTATAAAACAAAAGTTCATTCTATTTAATGTTAAATTCAGAATTTTTAAAAAAAGAATTTTTCAGGCTAAAATGGAAATGACAGTTTTTTTAAATGGACTTTTCTAAAAAGGGTTAATGACCAAATAAGGGATAGAAAGGATCATAAAAATTTAAAAGATAATTTTGGTTAAATAAAGTGAAAGATTTTCCATACACAAAATCAATACAGTTAAAATTAGAGGAAAAATAAGTAAATGGGGGATAAAGAATGTTTGGATCAAGTTTTGTGATAAAGGCCATATATCCAAATTTTATAAGAAACTAATTTAAATTTATAAGACTAGGAACCAATCTTTAATAGATAAATGATCAAAGAATATGAACAGGAGAATTTTACAAAAATAATCTGTTACTTAAAAAATAATTAAGAAAAAAAGATATGATTGTTGAACCTTTGTGGGTAAATTGTGGAAGACAATGGAAAATGAGAGAAGGCCTGCAAGGTAGGAGAAAATTAAATGTCTGAATTTTCAGAAAATACAAAAGAGCTAGGTCTTCAAACTTTGTGCCAGTGAGGTTGACTTCAATTCCTTGAAAAATTTATAAAATAATTTGTTAAAGAGAGCACATCTACATGAGGAAGTGATTATAACAAAAAGTTCTTGAAGAGGTTATGCCAGATTAATTTCATGTCCTTTTTAAATTGGTTGTCAATTGTTCTTCATTCTCAAAGAGAACCAAAATAACATCACTATGTTAGAGTCCAGTTACAGGGTGTCCAACTGTGGCTGATCAGAACAATATAAGCTTGGAATACTCTACCACAGGTCAGGCACAAACAGAATGGGCTACATTCTCTAAATTTATTCATCTCGTATTTCTTTTCTGTTTTGCTCATAAAGCATAGCACCTTTTTTGGTGATACCATGCCCAACTGAGCAGTCCTGTGCCAGTATCTCCCATGACATGTAATCAATTCCAAGCTCTTCAAGGAGACACTGAGAGACTTTTGATCACAGCTTAATCATTTGCATGGTGTGAATTCTCCATGAAATAGTCTTTTAGGCAAGCATATGTTTGGCACATATACAATGTGGACAAGCCCTTTGGAATTGTGCTATCCACAGCAGAGTCTGAATGCTTGGCAGTTTAGTTTAAGAAATGACTTCATTGTCTGGTACTTTATCTTGCCAGATGATCTTTAGAATCTTCTTAAGATGATTCAAATGAAAGTCATTCAGGGGACAACCAGGGATGCAGTGGATAGAGCACCAGCCCTAAAGTCAGGAGGACCTGAGTTCAAATCTGACCTGGGCAAGTCACTTAATACTAATTGCCTCGGGGAGAAAAAGATCATTCGGGTGCTGTTAATAATGTCTAGATTTGTCAGCATATGATCTGACAACAATGAAGTCAGCATAACGGCTCTGTAGAACTTCAGTTTATTAGGCTGTCTAATAATACCTCTTCTCTCCCCCAATTTCCTTTGAAGACTCCCAAATACTGGGTTACCCAGCACATCTCTGAAAGGTATACTGCCAAGGTAAGTGAACTTACCCGCAGTACTGAAAACTTCTCTATTTCCTTAACCAATGGTTCCAGGTATGGATGGTGTGATGCTGACTAGTAGAATTCTTGTGTTTTCTTGGTGTTATTTGTTAGGTCAAAATTATCACAAATAACAGTCCCACTATGCCCACCCCTGCTGCTTTGTCACTTGTCTGTTGCCACAGGATTTTGAGATAGATAAAATGGTAAAATGGCATGGGTGATATCTTTTGACTCATGGATAAATTGGATTTAAGTGAGATAGAGTTTTAGGAAGTAATTAGTTTTACTCTTTCTTGAACAGGTGTCAATCCACTGGCAAAAGAGAATCAAGACTACTTGTGATGGCTAGAGATGGAACACCTGACTTTGGTGTTTTTGACGTTTAACCACAGTGCCTGCTTCTCTTGCCTTCATGGCCATTGGAACAAATTCTTCTCATCTGTCCATTCTCTCAGGGCAAGTTTTCACATGCTTGGGGATAGGCACCCCACTAACTCACCCACAGGTTTGAGACCCCTCAGCTTGGTTTAGTCAATCTGCCAAAAATGCTACTGCTTCTTGGAGTCATGTGTGAGATTTAAGTGAACCTGGTATCATTTTCTTATTGATCCTATTTACAAGCAATTGCTTTTGCTCTGTAACTGCTTTTGTTCTATCACTGCTTAAGTTATGATTCTTTGTCTCTGAACTTAGTTCAAAGTTCAACTGACCCATTATGGATTAAATTAAAAAATACATCTATTCTTGCCTCAAGACATTTTGCTAACCTTGGGAAATGTGTGTGAACAGAAAGGGAATTGAACCTGATATTCTATTTAGTCATGGTTCAGAGATTCTGGTTTGCTATATAAAGGTCTGGGCCACTTTCTCACATCTGGACTCAAACAATGAGCACTTCTCAGTTCCTTCAGAGAAGAGACAGTCACCGCTGTATCCCATTACCAAACCCAACCAATCACATTATTTCCTGCCCCAGATCTGTAACCAATCATATTGCCCTCAATCCCATGATATCACCTACCAATATTTTGTTCTTTGAACTGTATTCATCAAAAATTTAAATAAAGGGAAATGTCCTCTTGTTTAGGGTCTTTGGCATTAATGAAAACAAGCTGTTAACTCATTTATTGACCACTAGTGTGTCCCAGCTATTAAATTATATCTTGCTTAGAGATCTGCCTCACTTTACCATTCAAAGGCAACAAAAGGAAGGCAGATAACAAAGGATGAATACCAAAACATAAGCTTGCAAGTCAGGAGTCCTGAGCCTCAAAATGCAGTTAGGTTAATAAAAAAAGTGTGTCTGTGTGTGTGTGAAGCTGTAATGGAGACAATAAGAGAAATAAGGGCAAGGCAACCATTTCATGAGGCAGGTATAATTCTCAGTGAAAAGGAGAGACAGAGACAGAGACAGAGAGAGACACACAAAGAGAGAACTGCTCAATTCTTATTTTAGTTTGTTTTCCCTTTTTTGGAGGATAGGCTATGAACTAGAAGAGAGAAACAAGTGACTAATAAGGAATATGGGAGGAAAAAAGGACCTAAAAAATTAAGAAAATAGCAGAAGAGCACTTTGTTATTCTTGATGAATTCAAGACACTTGGAGCAATTAAATTGAATCACTGAGCACTGAAAGAAATGTCACTGTCACTAAAATATGATATACATATTGCTTAGCTCCTGCAGAACAAATGATCCTTGAAGATGACTTCATTTTTATCTGTATCCCCACATACAGTATCTCCAATATACTTAACTTCAATATACTTGTTGAATTCAACAGAAACAAATTGTGAACAAAGGATGTACAAGAGGAGAAATATTCCAATTTAAGAAAAACATTTTTTAAAAGGTAAGAGAAGGGCCTTAAAAGTATAGATCTCATTTCTAAAATATATAGAGAACTGACTCAAAGGTATAGCAATTCGAGTCATTCTCCAATTGATAAATGGTCAAAGGAAACAATTTTTAGATGAAGAAACTGAAACCATTTCTAGTCATATGAAAAGGTGCTTTAAATCATTACTGAGCAGAGAAATGCAAATTAAGACAACTTTGAGACACTACTACATACTTCTCAGATTGACTAAGATGACAGGAAAAGATAATGACAAATGGTAGAAATGATATGGGAAAACTGGGACACTGATACATTGTTGGTGGAATTGCAAAGAGATCCAGCCATTCTGGAGAGCGATTTGGAACTATGCTCAAAAAGTTATCAAACTGTCCATACCCTTTGATCCAGCAGTGTTTTTTAGTGGGCTTATAATCCCAAAGATATTTTTTTTCCTGAGGCAAATGGGGCTAAGTGACTTGCCCAGGATAGCACAGCTTGGAAGTATTAAGTATCTGAGGCCAGATTTGAACTCAGGTCCTCCTGACTTCAGGGATGTTGCTCTATCCACTGTGCCACCTAGGTGCCCCTCAATGAAATCTTAAAAGAGGGAAAAGGATCCACATGTGCAAAAATGTAGTGTTTTTTGTACTTTTTGTAGTGGTAAGAAACTGGAAACTCAGTGGATGCTTGTCAACTGGAGAATGGTTGAGTAAGTTATAGTGTATGAATGTTAGGGAATATTATTGTTCTATAAGAAACGACCAGCAGGATGATTTCAGAGAGGCCTGGAGAGACTTATATGAACTGATGCTGAGGGAAGTGAATAGAACCAAGAGAATATTGTACAAGGCAACAAGAAGATTATAGAATGATCAAGTCTGATGGATGCGATTCTTTCCAACAATGAGATGATTCAGGCCTGTTCCAATGATTTTGTGATGAACCGAGTCATCTATACCCAGAGAGCAGACTGGGGGAACCGAGGGTGGATCACAACATAGCATTTTCACTTTTGTTGTTGTTTGAATTTTATTTTCTTTCTCATTTTCTTTCCTTTTTGATCTGATTTTTCTTGTGCAGCAAGATAATTGTATAAATATGTGTGTATATATTGGATATAACATATATTTCTACCATGTTTAACATATATTGGACATATATTCCATCTAGGGGAGCAGGTAGAGGAAGGGGATAAAATTGGAACACAAGGTTTTACAAGGGTTAATGTTGAAAAATTATCTGTGCATATGTTTTGAAAAATAAAAAGCTTTAATAAAAACATTTTAAAAAGGAAGTATAGACTAATGAGTTTGAGTTTGATTTTTGGAAAAAATTTAAAATATCTTATTAAGATCACTAATGAGAATACAAAAATGGAAAATGGTGATCACAGAGCCAGCACAGCTTTACTTTTGTTCCAGTGTTACTGACCTGAAGGGTAAAAATAAAGCTATATAGACTTTTCACTGAGATTTTAACAAAATGTTTGATATGTCTCATGCTAATCTTGTAGAAAATATGGAGGCAGAATCAAGATGATGGAATAAGGTGGGGCCAAGATGGTGCAAGAAAGGTAGGAACTCTCCTGAGTTCTGCCCCAAACTATTAATAATGACTGTAAACAAATTTTAGAGTGTCAGAATACACAAAAAGATGAAGTGAAACAATTTTCCAGCCCAGGACAACTTAGAAAATTGGCAGGAAAAGTCCATTGCATTAGGGTAACAATGGAACACAGGCCAGCACATGGCACACCAGCACGGCCCCAGCCCCAATAGACCAGGGGCAGGTCTTGGGGAAACTGAATTGGTGATTTCCAGGTCTCTCATCCCACTGATTCTAAAGAACTTGGAGGGTTCTTTAGGCAGGAATAGTTTCTTGTGCCTTGGTGGGAGTGGAGAACAGTCCAGAGCAAGCTGTACCAGCACAGCCCCAGGCCCGGCAGACCTGGGAGCCCCTGAATCAGAAGTGGCAGTAGCATCTTCTGGTCAGCCCACAGACAGCAAGGGGATTGAAGAACTGGTTAGAAGATTGTAAGGGTCTCTTTGCTAGTACTGAGGTAGGGCTCTGTTGCTTTTCCTATAATCTGATCCAGGTCACAGTCCTAGACAGCACTCCCAAGGTGAGTTTACAGCCAAAGTGGACTAGGGACTGTTCTCATAATTCCAGGACAGAAAAGAGTGTGGCTGCTCAGAGATCAGAGTATAGGCCAAGAAATTAGTAAACATTCTTCTTCGTAGCTCATACCACGTTGGAAGAACTGAAAACTTACAGATCCTTAGAAAAATCTATGAAAACAGCTGTACAAAAACTTGGGACTGTGCATCCTCCACCCTGGAAGCAGAGCCCTACTTTAACAAAGAGTTAAATTAGGGAATAGATTAGGGAAATGAGCAAATAACAGCAAAAAAATTAATTCTTAACATAGAAAGATGCTTTAGTGACAAGGAAAATCAAAATATACACTCAAAAGAAGACAATAACATCAAAGCTCTTACATCCAAAGCCTCCAAGAAAAATATGAAGTGATCTCAAGCCATTGGAATAATTAAAAACTAATTTGAAAATCAAATAAGAGAGGCAAAAGAAAAATTGGGAAGAGAAATGAGAATGATAGAAGAAAATTGTGAACAAGGCAACAGCTTGATAAAGGAGACACAAATAAATATTTTAAAAAATAACACTTTAAAAAACAGCCTAGGCCACATAAAAGGAAGTACAAAAAGTCAATGAGGAGGAAAAAGCCTTTAAAAAAAGCAGAATTGGACAAGTGGAAAAGAAAATCCACTGAAGAAAACAATTCCATTAAAAGAATAATTGGGCAAATGAAAAAGGAGGTACACTGAAGAAAATTATTCCTGAAAAATTAGAACAGAGCAAATAGTTAATGACTTTATGAAAATAAAGCAATAGCAAAATAAATAGAAACAATGTGAAATATCTCACTGGAAAATAGATCCAGGAGACATAATTTAAAAATTAATGAGCTCAACTCCCTAGAAAATTTTTGGAGCTCTGTCTGAGCCAGAAGGACAAGATTCAATAAATCCCCAGGCTGACTTTATTGACAATTTAAAATTTTCAAGAGAGGTTATATTATAAATTATATATATTTTTTTCAGTGGAGATTTGCAAGAGAAGGTTGAACAACTATTCAAGCAGTTAATGCAGGAGCAGTTAAATAGGAGACTCCTGTTCAAGCATAAATTAGTCTGGATGGTCTTTGAGGCTACATCCAACTCTGGAATATTGTGATTTTATCACAAAGGAAGAGTTGATGAGCTCTTAAAAACTAATGTTATTGGGAAGAAGGAATATAATCTTCATTACACCTAGTCATTAGTATCTAACTTTACCTGACTGTCTCTTTACAGAACCTTCAGTGGGTCTCTCAGAGCAAAGTACATGCTTCCTTTAGCAAACTGTTCTACAAACTGGGCCCCAAGACACAAGAGGAAGGGAGATCTATTACACATCATTTACTAAAGAGATTAAAGTGTTGGGATTAGGGGTCACCTTGATTCAGCCTCAGACAAGAAGGTTCCCCCCTTTTCGTCTTGGCCCAAGGAACCCTTCACAAACACTTATGGGTTTTACCTCAATGTGTGTAGTTTACAATTCTGATTTCCCAAGGCTTTACACAAGAGTTTCACTGCACAATCTCCAACACAGTTACGGCTCAGGCACAAATCTTTCAGACTCTCATTCTTCATGAGGTTTGAGGAGAGACAACAACAAGAAGCAGGAGAGAGTTTGCAATATGTCAACCTATAGGATAAAATATGATAAGAAGAGGAATTATTATTTAAATTATTCCCTCTGAATTCATTTCCTGGTTTCTTATTGGGAAGCTTCAAATAGATATTCTTTTCATGATAATTCATTTAAAATTTTAGCTATAGGATTTTTATTTGTATGAAACCTTTTTAATCCTTGTAATCAAAACTGGACATTTTATCTTTTTCAGTCTTTATCCTTTAGTCATGCTTTTCTTATATGCAGATCTCATGGGTAATTTCTTTGCTCCTCTAATTTGTTTGATATAACTATTTAGGAAAATAAATCTATACATCTATTTAGAAAATAGAAGTTCATCTTAATAAATGGTAGGATGGATTAAACTCAATTTCTGATAACTCCTTCCCTATTTTCCTAGGAAATTTTGTTGAAGAGTGAATGCTAACCTAAGTATTAGGATTTTTTTCCCATTTTGGGTAAGAAGGGCATATCTGTATCACTAAAAGAATTTATGGGTCTCATCTGTATTTTTGCAAACACTACACACAATTTTAAAATTAATGCTTCTTTGAAGTCTTCATAGAATTCACTTGTAACTTACTTTGTAATTTTTGATAGAATTTCATCTAATCTTGGCATTTTTCCTTTCTAAGTTTAGTTATGGCTTGCTCATTTATTTTTCTGGTACTGAATAATTTGAACAATACACTTCCTTTAATCTGAGTGTATTATATTTTTGTAAGTGATTTTTGTTACCAGTTTTGCTGCCAAAAAACTAAACAATACCATTTAAAAATTTCCACTATTTCACCTTCACTTGTGGGAAATTTTTTCCATGCAATTTGTTTTTCCTCTGACACTTAAAAAAATCAAGCAAACTCTTTATTCATTTTGTTAGTTAAAAAAAAAAAAAGCCCCAATGTGCCTTTTTTTTTGTCAATTTAATGTTTTGTTTTCTTTCAATTTTGTTAATATCTGATATTTTCATGATTTCTGCCTTGATATTAAATGGAGATGGGTTGATTTATTTCTTTTCTAGGATTTTTTCTAATTTTAACACCAAGGTACCTGAATCCCATAAATTTTGATATTTATGTTAAGTTTGTCAGCTAACATTTTCTTTTGTTTCTGTCACTTTTTATTTGACTTATTATTTATATTTGTCATTCAATCACAAATTTTTAATTTTTTTCTCCAAAGAGCCTTTACTGAATATAATTTTATTGCACTGTGGTCAGGAAAGGATGTGATAAGCTTATTTCTACTTTTTTGCCTTTGTCTGTGAGGTTTCTATGCCTTTACTTATGGTGCCATCCATAGCTGAGATATTCACAAATTATTTTCTCTCCTCATCTAGTTATCATTGCAGTTCTATCATCTCCATAACCATCCCAAGTCTTTTCAGGAAGCCTTACATTAGCCCAAGGCATCTGCTTTTGGCTTCTTTGTTCAGCAAACTTCTCAGATCTGCATCAGCTGTGAAGGATAATTACTTCCTGTCTTATCTTAGTCCAAGAACCTTCTCAGAGAGCCACGAACCCCAGAACCAGAGCATTTTGGTCTCTCTTCACTTCAGGACATTCAGCAATGCTCCAGGGATCATTCCTAGCCTTATTCATTTCCTACCTCTCATTTCAGCTCACTCAGGAGACCTGATTTTTCTGGGAAGTGGGATCTTAGCACTTACAGCACAATAGGATTGTTCACCATAAGGCTGAGCCTCATGGGAGAATTTTGAATAGCCACTGACATTCTGCCAGGACTTATTTGTCAATTGTTTGTATACTCCCCTTTGATCATATTCTCCTCCTTGTACAAATCTAATCCCCTACTGCCCAATCTCTTACACCTATCTCTTCAACTTTACCCTGAAAATGTTGACTCCAGATCTATATCCCATCTACTCTGCTCTCTGGAATTAATGATCCATAATTATGAAGCCTGCTTTCATTTTAAACCTTTTCCTCTCTTAGTGATCCGTACTTACAAGCCTGCTTTGATCTGAAACCTTTCCTTTCTTACTGCCTCTATCTTTTGACACTTATTGAGCTCTGCCTCCTTGTAATAATTTGTTGGCCACCCTTTCCAATACTGGTTTCACTAGCATTTATATCCAACCAATTCATGGATCATGAAAAGCGATTCGGAATATTTCTGTTTGAACATTATCACACCCAAATTTTCCTTCCATCAGGATCACTAAATAGCCTCTTTTCCTTAAAGGAAGAGATTATTCAATGCAATTTAATTATAATTGTAATGAAAATTAAGTGCAATTTATTACCCACTCAAGACTCTGGTAGTTATTATCAACACCCAGTCTCAACTTTCCTCTTCTCCTTCCTTTCCTTCCTTAATGGGTTACTTGCCTCATTCATAATCTTATTGTCCACCACAATTCATAGTTTCATATTAGAAGACTTCAACATTAATGCTGATATCCCCTTAAATATCTGAATATTTCTAGTCTTCAGTCTACTCAATTTCCATGTCCTACTTTCTCACTCCATTTCAGCTACACAGAGATGCAATCACATCCTTGATCTTTCACTCAGAGGTGTTGTTCCACTCTCATGCTTGTGTACTCTGAAATCCCTTTATCTGCTTATAATTGTTGATTATTCCATCATTTCCTCTGCTTTATATTCCTTAACCCTGTTCTTCATTTTTCCTACTTTTCTAATGTTACACATTACTTTACTTCCCTCCTCATATTCTATGATACAACAATGGCTTTTATTTTTATTTATACTCTTTATTTCCTGATTGCCTTTTCATTGGTTCTTTTGTGCTTGGAATTTACTTCTTCCACCTCCATCTTCTAGCTTCCTTCAAGATTCAGGTCAAATTTCAGCTAAAATTAATCTTTCCTGTCTGCTTTTCCCATCACCAACACTCTACTCCCTGCAACTTCTATCAACCAATATTTCCCCTCTAAGTTTAACTGCTACATATACTGTTTCTTTTATGTACAATTTTTTTGTTTACTACTCTCCCATTAAAATATAAATTTCTTGATGAGGGACCATCTTTTTGCCTTTCTTGGTATCTACAGTGATTAAAAATGTTCACTGATTGATTGTCTTTTAGAATTGCCTGCTTCTTTCAAAGAAGAATCCAGAATTCAGTAAGATCTAAAGGAAAGTGTAATGAGAGGCTATTCCTGATCTTCTGGTTAAAATTGCTTTGTATGTCCTTAGATGTATGCATACTGTATATCCTTCGTACAATATAGTATTTTTAAAAGTTGGCACTGTTTTATTTTTGACTTTATATCCCCAGCACAAAGCACAGGGTCTTTCATAAGGCAGGCATTTAGCAAGTATTTCTCAAAGTGAACTGTCAACTGTGTGACTCTATAGTCTGCTGTAGGTTATCATCTGCAAAAAAAAAAATAAAATAAATTCTCCCATTTCATATTTTCATCAAGGATGCTCTCAATACATATAGAGTTGATTCTCTAAAGGCTAAAATGGAAATGTGATCCATCCTTCATGATATCTCTCATGTCCCCTTTTAACAGAAGATAAGAATCAGTTTTCTCATTGCCCTCATGCTGTCTTGTTTCTAGTCCACTTCTCCTCTGGATACTGGTCTCCCTCATCTTCACAAAAAGCAAGGCTTATGATGTTAGACTCCAAATGTGGGGGACCCATTGTCAGTGAGGAAGAAAGAATTTTATTTTGGAAAAATAATAGCAGAAAACAATTCTAAATACAAAAAAAATCTCTCAAATGCACAAATGAATTTTTGATTTCATGGATTTTGGAGATCCCTATTATAATGTACATCACAACCCATGCATGCTATGGCTTTTGTCTATGTTCTCCCATACACTGGCCACTGGGCATCTACCCAGCATGTTGGAAGCCTTCTTTACGTTACGAGGACACTCAAGTTTTCATTTCCTCCAATTGACCATGTGTCTAATCATGTCATATCCTTGGTGATGTAACCTTTACTTATATTCTTCAAAGTTTCTTGTTGGTTATATGTTGTAAAGGGCTCATAAGCATCACGCGTTTCTCCACTATTATTTTTATAATATTCATTTTTAATTTTTTGGAAGTTGTATTCTATTGTTCATTCCTCTACAATAATACCTATACAGTGTTGGTATGGAAAAGATGGGTCTCTGTGTCTATAGGAATTTCTGAGTCAGAAAAGCACTGAAATTTCCTGAAGGCAATCCAGCCCATCACCTCCTTCTTTTCAATCAGGAGTCTGATTCAACGTCTACTTGTAATGTTTGTCTCATTTACACACACTAATGAATAAGTTCTATAGATTTTCCATTCAAATGAAAGTCATAACATTGTTGACAGATTTTCTGGGGTGGTTAAGTCGAAGGTGAATGGTTTTAGATTCCCTGCAATGTTCTATTGCATGATGCAACCAAGACAATTGCCTTCCACAAATGGGAACATCTAGTCTAATCATTCATATAAAATACTTCTCTTCTTTGAAGAGATGAAGAATTATGAGTATGAAAGAATACATAAGGTATTAGAGTTGGTTGACGTGTTTAGTTCTGCTGAATTTTTTTTCTCTTTTAAAATTCTGCGCTGTAATGGAATAGCTCTCTGGGAAAGAGAGGAAGGGGAAAATATACGAAGAAATATAGGTGATATAAAAACAAACAAAAAATTGAAATGGAAAAAAAATTTTCTCTTTTGCTTTCTATTCCCTTCACTCTGATTTCCTTTCTTGGCATGTATTTTCTCAAACACATACAAGAGAAAGAGTAACAATGAAATAAAACTCAATTAAATATTTCTAAGAAGATAACAGAAGGAAAAGATTAGGGATTAATGTCAGTTCCTGTTAGTTAATAACACCTAAGATATTTTCTAATTGACCAATTATTCCTAATTATCTCTTCTCTCTAAGCTTCTCTCAGTTGCATAGCTTCCTCCTGTTAGAATGTATTGCTATAAAACACTAAACAGAGTTATTAAGTACCTATTATGTACCAGGCAGAGCATTAGATAGTGGGGATAAGATACGAATGGAATAGTCCCTGTCTTCAAGGAGTTTTCATCCTATCAGGGGAGATACTATACAGGTGAGACAAAAGAGAACAAGGGAATTTTTGTGAGGAGGGCTCCAATAGCTGAGCAGATCAGGAAAGACTTCATAGTGAGGGGAAAAAAAGTCTTAAAGGACACCAGGACTTCAAAGGGAGATCATTCCAGGCAGATTGGCCAGCTCTTGCAAAGGTATAAACACAGAAGATGGACTGCAGGATGTGAGCAACAGTAAGGCTGCTCTGGCTAAACTACAGACTGTGCAAAGAAAGTAAGTTTGGAGAGGTAGGTGGAGAACACTGTTGTAAAGAGTTTTAAATGTCAAACAGAAGATTCTATATTTGGTCATGGAAGTAATATGGAGCAACTGGGGCTTAGTGAATAAGGGAATGGCATGGTCAGATTGGTGCTTGAGGAAATCACTTGGGCAAGTGTGGGAAGTAGGGATTAGATAGGGGGAAAATGAGGTATGGAAACCAGTTAGGAGGCTACTGTAATAGTGAAGGTGAATGATGATGAGGGTCTGATCTAGAAGGATTGTTGTATGCACAGAAATAACAGAAAATGTCTGGAGGTTTTTTGGGAAGAAGAAATTATAAAATTTGGCAACTGACAATATATGGTGTGAGAAAGTGAGGAATCAAGAACACTGAAGCTGCAAAAATAAGGAAGTTAGGAAGGGATATGTATTTTATTGAAAACAACCAATTCTATTTAGACCTGTTGAATTTGACATGCATACAAGATATCAATAGGCTGGGCGTGATAATATAGATTTGGGATCCATGCACAAAGATGTGATAATAACTGTTAGAGAGAAAGGCAGCATTGCCTTATTAAACCAGTCTTTACCTTTCACTCTACTCTTTAGTGAAAGGGAGAGGAGTGCAAGAATATGAACCCTGAACATGGAACAGGCAAACAGTTTCCATTCTCCTTTCCCTAGTTTGTGTTGCTCTCTCTTCCTAATGCAGCCTTGTTGTGGAGGGGAACATCTACAAAGGGAACTTATGGAAACTTACCTGAGTTTCTCTAGCTTGCAGTTTTGATTCTCCAAAGTCTTACACAGAGATTTTATTTCTGTTTCCTCAAATGAATTTCGACTCAGGTCTAGGTTTTTCAGACTCATGTTGCTACTAAGAGCAGAGAAGAGATTCTGATAACCTGTAGTGGTAAGATCACAAGACCGCAAACTGTAGGAGAAAATTTAATCAGAGGGAAAGTGGTCAATTCAATTTTCTGTGATTAATTCACTTTTTGTCTTTCTCTGGGCAATGCTTTAAAAACACATACATGATCTCCATACAATGGAATGAATTTAGTTTCTTTAAAAATGGACAGTCCTTTGCAGAGAACAGCATTTTTAATTTTCAAATTATACTATAAGGCAAGAATTATCAAAATTATTTAATACTAGTTAAAAAAATAGAAAAGTATACTGATAGATCAGATCAAGTAAGAAAGAATCAGAAACAACTAAATTCAGTAATTAATCTTCAAAAGATATGAGCACTTAAATTATTTATGGAAGAACAAATTGTATGAAAAAATTGCTGGAAAAATTGGAAAGCATTTTTGCAGAAATTAGTTTTAGACCAACATTTATAACAGATACCATTATTAGGTCAAAATGTATATGTGACCTGAGGGAGGGAAAAAGAGGGGAGAGCAAGAAGGGGAGAAAGAAAAACAGAGTAGGAACCTTATACAGCTATGGATAGAGAAGAAATATTAGATAGTAAGAATAACAAAAGAAAAAATAGCTCCTATCCATTACATGAAATTGAAAAGTTTTTGCAGAACAGAAGTAATAAATAATAAAATGTGGATATATTGGGAAAATATTTTGTTTTGGCAGAAAATTTCTGATATAGGATTAATATCATATATATATATATACACACACACGCACACACACATATATATGTAAATGTATAGTGATCATATATGATCAATGTTTTGGTTTAGATATTAGCATCATATCTGTCATAAACAGAATTTACCTACTTTATCTACTTTTCTAAATAGTTTATATAGTATTGGATTTAATTGTTCTTTCAATGTTTGGTAGAATTCACATGTAAATCTATCTGTCCTGGAGATTTTTTCTTAGGGAGTTCAATGATGGCTTATTCAATTTCTTCTTCTAAAATGGGGTTATTTAAGTATTTTATTTCCTCTTCTGTTAATCTAGGTAACTATTTTTGTAAATAATTTTCCATTTCATTGGATTGTCAGTTTTATTGGTACACAATTAGGGTTAGCTCCTAATTATTGTTTTAATTTCCTCTTGATTAAATGATAAGTTTACCCTTTTCACTTTTGATCCTGGTAATTTAGTTTTCTTCTTTTATTTTTGTAATAAAAATTTCCAAAGGTTTATCCTTTCTCTCTACCAAAACAACAGGGGCAGGGTGTGAGAGAGAAAAAACGTTTATTAGTTGACAATGTTGGAACTAAGGTATGCTTCAACTGGATCTTTCAGAGATAATTTGACAAAATTCTAATTAGACCATTTTCTGGCCAATTTCTCAGAAGAAATAATCCTTACAGCAATGAAAATGTGTGAGATCTTGATTCTTAAATCTACCTTATGAAAGGAGCTTTCCATTTCTCCTTAGCAACTTGTGTTCCTCCTTTCCTCCATACTTTCCCCCTTTATCACCAAACCTTAGATACCCCAAAGAAAACCCAAAGGGGCTCACCTGAGTGCGTGTAGTTTACAATCCTGTTTTGTCAAGACATTACATAGAAGCTTCACTTCATCTTCCTTAAGGCAAATAAAACTCAATTCCAAAATTCTCAAGCTTTCATTGTTAACAAACGCAGAGAAAAAATCCAGAATGTTAACACCAAATCCTTGACAATGAGATATTCTGAAGGAAACAGAAAACCAGGGAGGACATGATCAATTACATTCTCTAGGACTGATTCACTCCCCATCTGTTAGTGGGAAAGGTCCCACTCAATCCCACAGTTCACTTAGAATCACCATATTCAATAAATCTAAT
Organism: Sarcophilus harrisii; assembly: GCF_902635505.1. Taxonomy (NCBI): domain Eukaryota; kingdom Metazoa; phylum Chordata; class Mammalia; order Dasyuromorphia; family Dasyuridae; genus Sarcophilus; species Sarcophilus harrisii. The sequence goes on from NC_045428.1 coordinate 532,374,459, forward strand.
TCTATGATCATTGCTTTCAGTGTCTTTGAAAATGCCCCCCTGCCCATATCCTTTCCCACTGCCATCCTCATATGTTCCTAAATGATAGGAGCTGGGACAGAGAAAGGGGTTGGAGAATTGGTTTCACTAATATAGGCAACTCTCTAGTGAGGAAACCCCCAAAGTAACAAATTAATGGGTGGACTGGTTTGTGGATAAATTTAGACATGATATGGAAGAATGACCATAGAACTAGAGAGGGACAAATATTCAAATATCTCAATATTTAAAAGGGAGAGAAGGTGGGTTCTTCAAGTAAGAGGCCAGGAAGTTTCACTTGGCTTCTAAACAAAATTCTAGAAGGCATTATTATACAGAATTCAAAAAGTCAACTAAGTAGAAGATGGCTTGATAAAGCAAGTTTTTTTTTTTTTGATAAGGCAAGTTTGTATAAAAAGATCTGTTGTATGTATGTGTTTATATGTGTACAGTAAACTCAATCTAAGTCAATTTTGTGACACAGAAGCTAAAAAAGTATTGAGAGAGGGACATATCCACAATGAGGAGGGGACTGTCCTTCTCTATTTAATTCTAGTTCATTCACTTTCTCTGTTCCAGCAGAAGGAGACTACTAATTCCTTCTCTTTGTCTTGCCCGACTGTTCAGATTAGGGCCAGTGTCATGATACCTCAAACACCTCCCGCACCTCCATCAATTCTTCAGCTGAGACAAAAGCCACAATACCAAGGGTAATGACAGCTCTGCTGCTGTCTTCCTAGGAGGCAGTGCCCAAAATCTACCAGAGGACTATGAAGTTAGTAGGCCAAGGAGCATTGATTTTACAGATTGTAAAGGGGGGAATCTGGAATGAAACAGCATGAAGAAGATCTTTCTTCCACAATAAAAGGGATCCTTTAAAAACATTTATTCACTGAAATAGTGGTTATTTTTCTCCCATTGTTGCCTATCAGTGCAATTCAACCTTCTCACACCAGAATTAAACTTCTCTAGTTCAGGGAACATAGGGACAAGACAACAACTATTCATGGGGCTAGATCAAGGGAAGGTCAGAGAAGTTACAATCAGATATCAGAGGAAAAGGGGCACTCCCCTGAATAACCTGGCCCCAAAACCTGGTCAAGAGAAGAGTTTATTGAGCAGAAGTCCCTAGAGGAATTTAAGTGAGTAAAGGCCTACTCTCAGACAGGCAGCTTGCAGCCATCCCGCCCTCAGATCAGTGATTATTCTTATTATTTAACATTAAGGCCCTAATGCTTGGGAGGATGGTCCTGAGAGGACTTTTATGGGCACTCACTTTAGTGACTGTAGCTGACAGTTCTTTTTTCCCAGGGTCTCACATGGGAGCTTCATGCCATCATCCTCAAAGAAAATACGTTTGAAGTGTAGGCTTTTCAGGCTGAGAGCAGAGAAGAGATACTGACAACATGAATAAGCTACCTTGAAGTGTTCCAACCTGTAGGAGACATACAACCATGGTTAAATATATTTCTTTTTTTTCTGGAAAGGAAGTCAGAGACATCATTCCTTTATAGCTATTATCTTCTGATATTCTCCTTTTCATTTTAAATAGTTCGATTTTCTTAAAAACAGCTCCTTCCTACCTCAGGGAAATGACTATGAACCACTATGTAGAATTCCCAATCCCTCTATTTTTGTCTGCCTGCATTTTTGATTTCCTTCACAGGTTAATTGTACACTATTTCAAAGTCTGATATACATATATTGTATTTAGCATATATTTTAACATATTTAACGTGTATTGGTCTACCTGCCATATGGGGGAGGGCATGGGGGAAGAAGGGGAAAAATTGGAACAAAAGATTTTGCAACTATCAATTTTGAAAAATTACCCATGTATATATCTTGTAAATAAAAAGCTATAAAATTTTTTTTTTAAATGGAAGAGGTTAAAAAAAAAGGAATAATGTCTAGATATTTCTTTGGTCACTTGAGAATAATTGTATTTATTCTATTCTGATTAAGTTTCTAAGTTTTTAAGGTAATTGTGGTAGTTTTTTGTTTTGTTTCTTGGTACTGATAATTTTCTTTTTACAACAAGAATAAAGCAAATCTGTCCAAATTAAAAAAAAAAAATCTCCTTCCTAACCTACCAGACCCTTATTCCTATTATGAATGATCCTCATTCCTGTGCTACTTTGGATCAACTACATGATATATAAAGAGGAAGAAAATGAGAAAGCAGATGCTGCTGATTAGGAATTATTAGGAATAATAATGTGGGAAGGGAAAGAGTCCATTTCAATTCCTCCTTCTTGACAAGAGTACTTGGTATCTTTGGCATTTCACCACTGCAGTTTTGCTCCAGGATGGACATATGTAATTCTTTTTGAGCATAGTTCTAAACTATTTGCTGGAATAACTGGACCAATCAAGCTCCTCCAAAGACACAGTGGGTGTACTTATTTTGCCACAGTCCCTATAACATTCATCATTTTCCTGTTATTATTTTTGCCAGTCTGATAGGTGTGAGGTAGAACCTCAAAGTTGCTTTCATTTTGATTTTCTAATTACTATTGACTTACAGTATTTTTGCACTCATTTTTCATTTTGTTGTTAACTTTTTTTTGAAAACTGCTTGTTCATATTCTTTGACCATTTATTTGTTGGGGAACAGCTTTTAACTATAAATCTGAAACAGTTCCTTATATGTTATGAGCATGAGAACGTTATCAGAAAAACTTAATGTAAATATTTTTCTAGTGACCTCTTTGCTTTTGAAATTTTTCCCATATTAGATATGTGCAAAGGTTTTTAATTTTAAATAAAAACTCTCCTCGGGTGATTCCCTCTTTTTTTTTTTTGTCATGCACTTTTCAAATTTCTTCCTTACTCCTTTAATTCAGGATGTGAACATATATACTAGGATCAAATATCCACATGGAGTTTATCCTGACATATGGTTTGATGTTTTGGTTTAAACTTAGTTTTTAACACTTGATTGCTATATATATATATATATATATATATATATATGTATATGTGTGTGTGTGTGTGTGTGTGTATTACTAGCATCTTTTTTTCAAATTTCAAGTCCTTCTCTCAAGTATCTAGGATTTTTGAATTATCAAACATTATACTATGAAATTTCTTGTTTATGCTATTACCTGATATGTTATATAACAAATATGGATATGTTAATAATCACTATTAATCACTTTTTTTTTAAAACCAGTAGCAAATTGTTTTTGTAATTAATACTTTGTAATACCATTTGAGATATGACCCTAAAAGACACTTTTCTTCCCACATTTTTTCACAATTATCCATAATATTCTTGATTTTTTTCTTCCATATGAACCATGTTATTTTCCCCTTTTATCTCTAAAAATATTCTCTGAAGAATTTGAAAAGCATGGCACAGTATAAGAAAATTAATTTAGGTAATATTGTCAATTTTTTATATATTGATTTGGTCCATCAATGAAAAATATTTTTTCAGTTATTTAGGTCTGCCATTATTTCAACAAAATATTTATAGTGAGATTCATAGGGTCTTGGTGCACATTGATAAATATATGTTTTCAAACAGTTTATAGTTCTGGAGTTATTTGAATTGAAGAAGTACTTTTCTTTTTCTATCTCTTCCTGCTGTATTTTTTTGGTTATATAGAGGAATGATAATTTGCAGGTTTCTATCCTGCAACTTTGCTGGAATTATTATTTCAATTAGTTTTTGACTTCAGAGAAAATTGACCCTCTCTAATTCCACAAATACACTGTCCTATCATCTGAAAAATGAATAATTTTGTTTTCTCTTTGCCTATGCTGATTCTCTTTAGTTCTTTTCTTATTCCTCTAGCTAGAATTTAACTAAGTTAAACAGCAGTGGTGATAATGGACATCACAGTTTTATTCCTGATTTTACTGGGAAGGAATGTCCATTGTATATAATTTTAATTTTTTTGACTTAAAGACAGTTTTCTATTTTAAGGAAAAGACCATGAATTCCCAAGATTTCTGGAATTTTTAAAAAAAAGATTACTTGATTTACTCAAAAGATTATCATATGATTTTTTTATTACCATATAATTTTTTTATCATTTGTGTTTTGATGTTATATTTATAATCTTCCATATGTTGAACCAACTTTGGTCATAGGGCATAATATTATAACAATTGTTATCATTTTTGTGGCAATGTTCATTAAGGCTAATGGTCTTTAGATTGCTTTCTCTGCCTTTTTTTTTTTTATTCCTGGTTTAGTCATGGTTTTTTATGACTAAACCTTATTTGTATCAGAGAAAGAGATTGAAAGGTTTCCTTTTTATTATTTCAAACATTTTATATATTATTGGAATTAATTGTTCTTTAAATGACTGATGAAATTCACTTGTGTATTCATCTAGCCCTGAAGTTAAGTTTTACTTTGGAAGCTCATTTATGATTTATTGAATATCTTTTTACTGCTAATGGATTATTGAAATAGTTTACTTCTTTTTCCATCTCAGCATTTTGTATTTTTGCACACATTTTGTGTAGTCTATAAATGATCAGTTTGTTAGTATATAATTGGGCAAAACTGTTTCTCTTAGAAATGGATGATTGGTTTTTATTTTTATTTTTTTGGCATAGTTCTAGATGGATACTAAGGATAGGTAGACCAGTTTACCATCTTGCTAATGCAATGCTAGTATTCCTGTATTCACATAGTATCTCCAAGATTGATTATTGTCATTTTTTTGGTCATCTTTACCAATCAGTATAGTATAAAATAAAACCTGAATGACTCTAATTTATATTTCTCTTACTATTAGTGATTCGATTCAAGTTATCATTTGTCATTTATTCTTTGCTATTCTTTTGTTCTTATCTATTGACTCATTTATCTAGTGTTAATTACATAGATACATAAGAAGTGTTGTGTAGGACTGGGATAGAGCAAAAAAAAAAATGCCACAGCTGGCCTATTAAAGTCAAGGGGAGTTCCAGAAGTAGAATATAATTTTCCAGAGCATTGGGGAAATAGAAATGAACTATATATATGGTCACTATTGTCTGTTTTATATTTTATGTTTTTTTTTCTCTTATTTATTATCTGATCTTATTCTCAACTAATTATTTTTAGTGTGAATTTTATATTTAGTTTACTTATTCCATTTTAAGCTTACTATGGTTCATAGTATGAGAACTGAAACAGAATTTTTACCAAACTGCTTTCTAGTTTTCATGTTTGGACTTGTCAAAAAGGAAATCCCTCCCCATGTCAATTATATTCTTGAGTTTATTCAACAATGGGATACTATTTTCAAAGGTTTCTGTTTATTCTTTTATCAACAGTTCCTTTTCTACTCTTCTATTTTATCCACTAGTGAAGAGATCTAATGTCTACTACTTTATAATAGAGCCTGAAGTTTGGTAATGCTCTTTATTTATACCTTTTCCTATTATTTCTCTTGAGGTTAGACTTTTTGATTATTCAAATTAATTTTGTTATTTTTTTTCTGATTCTATAAAATGTTTCTTTGATAACTTGACTGGAATAACACTAAACCCACAAATTAAAAGAACATTGTCATTTTAATTGCTTTCTAATTCTTTGTCTCCCTTTATTTCTGGAAAAATTTGTATTTATATAAATTTTGTGTGTATCTTGGTTAATTGCCAGATATTTTCTGGCTTGTCCAGGGTTCTGTTTTAGGCAAAAATCTGATACAGGTCTTTCTGACTCCAAGTTCAGAAGCTTATGTACACGTTGTATGAAATATCCAATTAGAAATGTTCCAGCCAGTGGGTGATGTAGGGCAAGAGCTCAAGTGAGAGATCAAAATTGGATACACAGATTTTTTATTATCATTTCTTCTTGGATCTTGTTTGTACTTTACAGAAATACAACATTTGCAAGGGGATAAATTTTGTGTCCTGCTATCTTACTGATGCTGAAGTAGAAAGTGAATTGGATTTGGAATCAGAGAACCTTGGTTTAAATTCTACCTGTATAATCTTAGACAAGTCATTGAATGCTGAGTCTGACTTTTTCATCTATAAAAATCAAAGGGTTAGTCTTCAAAATCTTTTCAAGTTCTAAATCTGCAATCTTATTATTAGTTAGTTACTTCACTGATTCTCTAGGGTTTTCTTAGCATTTCATTATGTCATCTATAAGTAGAGATAATTTTGTCTTCTCTTCACTAATGTGTAACTTTAATTTCATTTTTCTTATTGCTATAACTAATATTTCTAGGACAATATCAATTAAGAGTGGTAAAAAGGATCAAATGTTTTTTCCCCTTTTTCTTCTTCTTTTCATCGTTCTATCTTTCCACTCATTTAGATTCTGGACTATCCTTTCTTTTCCTCCTAACACCTTATTTTTCACATCCTCGTCAGTTCTTTACCTCATTTTCCCCACTTTCATATAAGCATCCACCACAGCTATCAGACCAATTTAGACTTACGTCAGTTTTTCCAATTTACAGTTTGGATTTCTTAGTTCCAGAAAAAGGTTTTCCAGTTGACAGTCTGGATGTTTTATTTCCATACAAAGGTCTTCTATACATGAGTCATAAAAATCACGGCAGCACAGCTTGAGGTTTTTCAGGTTGTGATTCTTGCTGACCACAGAGTAAAGATCTTGCCAAACACAAGCAGGTAAATCAGAATCATAAGAACTAAAGAAAGAAATGAGAGGAGAACTTTATTGTGGGCATCAGTGGCAATCAAGTTGCCTCCCAGTATTAAAGTATGTACCTATTTGTCTATACAGAAAAACGAAAAGGTTCTACAGCAAATTACAGCATTTCTTAAAGTGAGTAGAAAAGGTAGGATTAGATGCTTGGGACTCTGAAGGCAAATATTTCTGAGACAAACACAAGTACCAGTCCACTGCCAGCTTCACTCAGCCTTCACCTTGCTCCTTCCTACGTAGCACTTTTTAGCACTATCAATACTACCTCAAATCCTTTAGACTCAGTGGCAAAGCTGAAACTAAAGTCTGCATTAATCAAGCTGACTGGAGAAGGAAGTAATGACCTAATGATAGTGAGGATCTCTAAACATCTGACATATACAGAGACCTAGAATTTACTGTGATAAATTCAATCTTTCAGGATAAGCAGAGCCCTAATTAAACTCTTAGCCCTCTCTAGAGCCCAACAATCGTGGAATTTGTAATGGGGAGCTGCTTTTGGGATAAGAGGATGGACAACACCTTTCAGAGAGTCCCAGTGGAGAGGAGAAGACAGCCCCAACTGGTTCCTAAAGAGTTTAAGTAAATTTCTTTATTTAAATAATTTAATTTTAATTTAAAGTTTAAATTAAAAATTTAAAATTTGGGGCAACTAGGTGGCACAGTGGATAGAGTACCAGCCCTGAAGTCAGGAGGAACTGAGTTGAAATCTGGTCTTAGACACTTAACTCTTCCTAACTGTGTGACCCAGGGCAAGTCACTTAACCCCAATTGCCCCAAAGAAAAGCCAGGGTGACAATCTTGACTGGCTACATGGCCAAAGCTGAAAGGAGAACAATTCCCTCATAAGAAAGACCCATAGTTCAATGTGTCTACAAAAAGCCTAGTAAAGACTTCAAGAAATAAGAAATGAAGATACTCACAAGAAAAGTCTCTGTGCTCCATGACATTGCTTAATACAGAAAACTGCACTCAGGGCATCAGAAGGGTAGACAATGTCTACGTTGATTTCTTGGATATTCACTAGCACCTGTGTTACAAACTCAGCATCTTGAGTCTCATACAAATGAGAGTACCATTCTGGGAAATAAATATCAGAGAACTGGGATCGTTTATAATTTCTTCTGGATTCTCCCTGAGCCCACTGCAGTAACTGTGACTTGATTTCCGGTGACATTCTGCATCTGAATTTTCTCTCCAGCTCCCTTGCTGTCTCTACGTTTAGGAAGCCAAACAGGAAGCGGACCACTAGAACCACAAAGCTGGCATTAAACCCGCTACACTCCTCCAGAAGTTCTCTGACACCTGGGATGAAGGAGTCAGAACTCTTCATCCCTTCTTCCTCTGTGCTCATCACATAGAACATGGCAGCAAAAAACTCTTGGAAGCTCAAGTGAATGAAGCTGTAGCAGTTTTCACAGCCACTGTCTTTCTGGAAAATGTTCATATCTAAAAAGGCAGAGACATCAGCTGTCTCCAAGGTATTCCTCCTGAGGTCCTCCTCCTCAAACAGCAGTTTCCTGTCCCAGATCCCTTCAGCAGCCAAGCGACACAGACCCCTCAAGTGCTGAGGGATGAAGTTCTTGTCATCAGGGATGATTAAATTGGAAAGATAACACATGTAGAGGGCAGTGGTGGTTTTCAAAGCCTGGACAGGTTCTTGGCCTTTCTCCATCTGCTGTTTCAGGCAAGTGCAGACAATCCAGTTCATCAGGGGAACGGAGCACATAGTGAGTAGTGTGCCATTGCCTTTTACTAAATGAAAGATTTTTTCACCCAAATCTTTATCTCTAAAAAATTTGCAGAAATACTCCTCCCTATGCTGCACCGAGAAGCCCAGGATCTCCACATGACGTGGACTCTCTAACAAAGGACTAAATTTCCCCAGAGCAGTGAGTCTTGTTGTGAGCAGCAAACAGGCTTCAGGGAGCAAGGTTTTCCTCAGTAAGCTGCTGAGTAGGATGGGCACTGGCCTCTGCTGCTTCCAGTCTTTGCATAGATCATATCTGTGCTCGTTACAAGGGAATTTCAGTTCATCTAAACCATCAATGATGAACAGAAGTCTCTCTGGCTGGGACATGATCTCTGTCATGGGAGCCTGGGGGCCAGGCCAATCATTGGCAATTAAATCAGCAAAACTGATTATTTTTCCTTCTAATGGGTTCAGTTCTCTGCAAGTGAGATAGAAAACATAGTTGAACCTCTCCTGGAAGAAGTTTCCCTCTGCCCAATCCAACATCACTTTGCTGGCCAGGGTGGTCTTCCCAATACCAGCAGCTCCTTGCAGCACAACAGTGTGGGGTGGAATGCCTATCTTTTGATCAGGATCAAATAACGTTGATACCCTTGTAAGCTGTCCTCGCTCCTGCATGACTGTAGCATGTTCCCATCCATGGACAAGGAGCTCATGATGCTTCTGCTCCTTGTAACGATAACCTCGAAGAAGCAGCAATTCTGTGAATCGGTGGTGAAACAGCTCATGCTCCCCAGGACGAGAGTTCCTGTCCCTCATGAGCTGGAATTTCTTTCTCATTCGTTCTCGGTACTTATTTCTTTCATCTAAAGTCATAACAAACAAAACACAGATATTCAAATTTAAATCTGGCTCTTAGACATCATTGTTCCAGAACCTACCTGGAGGTGAGGTGCTCCCCTGGCTAGGCCCTCATTTCATATTTGCTGATGTCTCAGGTAAAACCCCCAATCCCTGTCTGAACCTCAGACTAATTGATCTTTCTAAATCAGCCTTGAGAGGATTCAAGACAGATAGCAGACTAGGTCAGAAAAAGCAAACTGTCCAGATTTCCCCCACAAACAAAACAAAATTGTATCTCAAGGTGAACCTAGACCTATAAAAAACAAATGAGTTGAGGTAGAACAGTGGAACTTCTGGGACAATCTAAGATCCAAAAAAAGATACCAGGATAGAAATTTGGACCCATGGAAACATTTGGGAGCCTTGGAGCTAGCTAGGTTGGGAAATAGTCTCAGCCCCAGCCACAGGAACTTTCATCTTCCTGGCAGTGAGGGAAGTCAGGGGTCTGACTCCTGGAAGATTGAGGGAATTTTTACTAATAAAATAATATATATATGTTATATATAAGGTGCTATGTAACAATATAATATGTCATAATAATGCTTATATAATAATATTATATATGTGTACTATAATACTTTTTCATTAATAAGGAATGCCAGGTACAGCCAAAAAGAGATACAGAGTCTTAAGGCAGAAAATTTCTCTGAAAATTAGAATTGGGCAAGGGGAAACCAGTGAAGTTATAAGACCAAGAAATAATAAAACAAAATATAAAGAATGAAAACGTAGAAGAGAATGTGAGACATCTCATAAGAAAAAAATCAGATCTGGAATACAGATCAAGAAGAGAAAACCTAAGAATAATCGGACTACTTGAAAGCTATTACTTAAAAGAGAACTTTGACACAATAAAACAAGAAATAATTAAATACAATTAAATACAATTCTAAAATGTTAGAACAAGAAAGGAAAGCAGAAACAGGAAAAAATCCTCCTATCACCACCTGAAAGAAATTCTACTACAGAAAATATATAGGAACATCATTTAGAAAACCTAGATCAAAGAAAAAACTTTATAAGCAGCAACAACAATAAGAAAAACTAATTCAAATATGCCAGAACTACAATTAGAGTTACATAAGACCTATTAGTGGCTACAATAAAAGACTAAAGGACCTGGAATACTATGTATTGACAATCAAAATAAATAGGGTTGCATCTGAAAATATATCATGCAAAATTAAGTTTAATATTAAATGAGAAAAAAAAATGGACATTCAATGAACTGTAAGATTTTCAGGATTTTGTCTCAAACAAAAATGAACTCAATAAAAAACTTGACATTATAAGAGCCAACATCAAAGTCTGACTTCAAAGGACTCATTAAGACCAACCTAATGTTTTATATGTGGAAATGTAAAACTACAGGTTTAAGATTGATATTAGTAATTAAGTAGTATAAAAGAAAGATTGGAGTAGAGCCAAGTATTATGATTCTAAAAAGCAACAGTAATTATGCTATATGAATGAGGAGTGAGACCAAGAAGTGGCAGAGAGAAATTAGATGGGGAGGAGAGGTGGTAGTTCTGAAATACTACTCATATCAGGAATGAGTTAGAATGAGTTAGAGAGAGAACAGTGTGCGTGCGTGTGTGTGTGTGTGTGTATTCATACACACAAATATATATACCCAGAGAAGTATAATATCCTTCAGAATCTATAAAGAAATAAGAGGGGGAAGGAATAAGGGATTCTATAAGGGAGTGAACAGAAGAGTAAGGCAGGGTATAGAACAATGTGTAGATTAAAAATAGTGGGATAAGGTGTGCAGATTAATAGGAAAGGGATAAAGAGGGAGAGAAGGATGGTAGGAGAGAATACTGGAGAGATCCTTGGGATGGGGAGAGAGGTGAAGTCATAGCAAGACAAGCCAACAAGAAGTACAAGAGTTAGCAGAGATAGGAAATGAGATAATGTTTATATATGTATGTGTGTGTATATATATATATATATATATATATATATATATATGTGTGTGTGTGTGTGTGTGTGTGTGTATGTATGTATATATATGTATGTGTGTGAACATAAACATAACTATGCTTAACTATAGCCTGCATGGGGAAAGTAGGGGGGAGAAAAGGGAGAAAAAAGCATAAAGTAAAAAGTGCATAGCAGAGAACAAAAGAAAACCTATAGGGAAGCAAAAAAAAAAAAGATGGACAGTTCTGAATACAGTGAGTTCTATTATTACATACACTTTATTGAAACGGAAATTTATTTCATATTTTGAAATCTCTTATGTTCAGCTCTGCACGACATTTTTTCTTTTTGTAATTTTTTTTTCTATTTAAGCTTAAAAATAATTAAAAAACACATTCTTGATTCTTGACACATCACATCCCTGACTATAAGCCTTCAATCTCTCTGACATGTAGTCCACTGAATGAAGTCTAAGCTCAGTCTTGAATTCAAGGCCTTTCCATTTGCCCATACTTATTTCCTCTTGGCTTCTCAAAATACATAATGAGCTTCCTGCTTTCCACTGCTTAGCTCTCTCTGTGTTATACAAGTCAACTGAAGAAAAATGTATTAGCTGCCTATGATATGGAAGGTACTCTGTTAAAAGTTGAAGATATGAAGAAAGACAAAAACAGTTCTTGGACTCAAAAGTTTCAATTTAATAAAGGAAATAAGATGCAAACAATTATATACAAACAAGATATGGACAGTATAAGTAAGAGAGAACCTCAGCAAGAAAGCACTAACATAGGGGACACTGGAAAAGTCTTCTTACTGAAGGTGGGATTTTAACTGAGACTTTAAGGAAGCCTGGAGATGGCAATGAAGAGGACAGAATTTCAGGCATAAGAAAGAACAATGTAGTAAGCAACTGGAATATCTCGTGCTTACCACAAACTATCTCTTTTCAATCAAAATATTGTCAGTTTCTCAAGACCCAAGTCAAATCCCACCATCCTCTGAGGTTTTCTTCTTATCATCCCAGAAGTATGTGATTTTTTGACTTCTACAGACTTCTTTTTTTGGCTCTTGTTATTTGGATCTCCTCACTGACTTACTTATATTGATTTTTTTACTCTTTGGTGACAATAGCTCTGTGCTATTAATCCCAAAATTAATGTGTTTGCAACGTGTCCTGAGAAATTATTAAATTAAGTTTTTGCTTGCAGCAGTCACTTATTTTAATTTCCCTAAATACTGATTAAATGCAGATGATGTACAAAAGCTTGTCTAGGCTTTTCATAATGACTATTAGGGATGGGAACTCATCACATCATGAAACTGATCCTTAATTTTTGGACAGCTTTAAATAGTTGGGAGTCTTTTTTTTTTTTTTTTTAACTGAACTGAAATCTTCCTGTTATACCTCTTCTTCCCTGATCCTGAAAGCTCCTCTAGCCAAACAATTCTTTCTTTATTTATTTGTCTATTTATCTATTTTTAATACACATTGCTTTATGAATCATGTTGGGAGAGAAAAATCTGTGGGGAGCCAGCTGTAAGTCTTTTGTTAGACCAAAGCAAGGTGAGTCTGCTTGGAGGGCTTTAAGGGACTTGACAAGGCCAGTTCCAACAGCTGATAACTCCTATCTGAGCTCCTTTGGATTATGTCCTGAAAATATAATGGATGACATGACTGGAGTGCATTTTGAGACAGGATGCTTTCAAAAATAAAAATAAAAAACAGAACAGATTTGGCGCCCGAACAGAAGGAGATGAAGAGTCAAAGCAACATCTTACCAAACATTTTGGAGCATTAAAAAAAAAGGGTAAGAGGATTATCACTAGGCTTATCAGGGGAAATGATTTTTTAAAATAGGAAATTTCTGTGTTGCTGGTAAGAATGTCTAAAAATGGGACAGATAGAAATCAATATACAAGTACTGAAAAGGGTAGTTAGAGAAAGATGATGCTATATAACTAAAAGACAGCTTGAGGAGTTTTAAAAAATGTATAGAACATTGTTGCCCCTGGTTCCAGAAAGGAACTCTAGATTTGGAAAGTTGGGAAACAATAGGAAAACAGATGAGGCTCATCTGGAATTTTTAACTCCTTTCTTGGGAGTCCTTTGACCTGAATCCAAAAGCAGATGCCACACAAGAACTTCTGGTGGCTTTTGTATATGGCTCTGAATTTGAGACTCTCCCTTGAAAAAGAGAAAAACCAGAAGAGACCCCAGAATAGTAAAAGAGAAGCCCCCTTTCTCTTTTCCTCTTTTTGAAGTACCAAAATATATAAAGGGGAGAAAATTGGGAGGATGCTCCCAGGACTAAATAGGTATGTCAGGCTTAAATCTGTATGTAAAAGCTGAAACTAGATTTCTATGTGTGTGTCTCTGTGGATGTCCATTTTGCGCTCTATGTTCTGTGTTAAAAGTTAGCAAGTTTCTGAGAGATAAGGATTCAGTTTCTGTGTTGCTGGCTTGGAAAAATACCAGGCTGAATTGCTGGAATTCATTTAGAATAGTAATTCTTTGAGTGGCTCAAAGAAACATCTTCAGAAGTTTCAAACCATCCTGTTGTTCCAGGATTAGGACTCTGATCCTTAATTCTGGGTACTAAATTCCTCTTCATCAGACTTTGTGTGTTGAAAGAAGTGTCTTTCTTAGTTCCCTTCAAATAGGAGATTGCCCTAGGTTTGGGAAATGTAGAAAAGCAAAGAGATAGAGGAGAATAGATTGGAATGTCATATAACTTTGGGAAAGGGAGCCTGCACTTGTAGAAATAAGAATTAGCAGGTTTGGTATCTCTCCTGTTTCATGGAAGGAGAGGTGGGTCTATACCAGGGGATAGTTTTGAAGTTGTGATTCATTTGAAATGGAAAATCTGACTATAGAATGTATGAAACTGAAGTCACTTTGGTCTTTGATCTTGATAAGGTAATTTAGGAGCTAATTCTGGGCTCTTTAGGGATTAAGATAGTGTAAGGAAAAAGAATCTTTTTCTTTCCCTCTGCCTCTGGCTTACTACAGAAGTTTTGTAGGAGAGGGAGAGAATTTTATTTAATACAGTGAAGATGGAATGAGAAAGAAATGAGACGTGTATATAAAAAGGTAAGTGAGAAAGTTTAAGCATGAAGGAATGAAAGTTTAAGCATGAAGCTCTTCTATGAAGAGCATAGAAAGGGATTAGAGAGTTAGGGAACTTTTGGGAAAATAGAAAATGAAAATGGAAAAACATTAAAAGCTCCTGCAGGCAAGGAGCCTGTAACTTTGTTATCAGAATTCAGCCTTGTGGAACCTCACGAACAAGAATCTCAAGGTAAAAATATACATGAAGCAAAAATTGGCACTTAACTCTTTCCTGGTTTACAAAAGAAGAGATTTGTCTGAATTGGGAAAACAACTAACAGGTAATTTTGATTGAAATGGAATATCTATGTTGGTTTTAGGGAATCTCATAAATTAAAGTACTGGCTAATTTTAAAATAACTTCAAATTGGTATGTGTATTATAATTGGAAACTTCATTGGTTGTGATAGATTTTGTTCTGCCTGAATTGATAAGTAATGGGTTCTTTTTTATAGAACCCAGATTTGGTTTGGTATCTAGTACCCTGAATAGTATAATAAAAACTGAAAAACCAACAGGAGGTGTAAAATGTGTTAAAGAATTGTTGTTGTTATCAGCCTAACTCAATAAATGTAATTTATGAGATTGGGTATTTCTACTTTTGCTTGTGAGTTAAGAGGAAATTACAGTTAAAAGCCATTTAACTATTACTTATGGAAATTCTAAGATTGTTCATTATATTAAAACCTATAATTGGTAATTGTTGTGAATGTGGAACAAGAGGAAGCCATAGTAGCATTATCAAAAACAGTGCTAAAATTTTGAAATGGGGAAATTCTGAAGGGAATAATGGTTATTTTCAACTTTATACTCTAGAAAAAAATTCTTATAAAATTATGGGGCAGAGACATTCATCAATCTTTGTCATTTTCACATTTCAATTAGAGACCACTGTAGCTTCTTCCAATAGATCCTCTCGTGTGGCTGTCAGACACTCTGGTTTGGGCAGAACAATGGCCTCTATCAAAGGAGATCAATCATGAACTATATCTTGTAGAGAAAAAATTATCTGAGGCTCAGTTAACAAGAATACTTTCTAATGAAAATGTAGAAGGAGCAATACTTGCTACTCCTGTGTCCCTATTGCAGTCTTTTATCAATCACAGGGAATGCTTGAATGGATTCATCTCCCTCATCAGTTTCCTGTCTGACAGTCTTATGGAATATACCACAATGATAGTGTATCTAATGAATAAATTAAACAAAAGACATCTCCAACTCGTCAGGTCTTCCTTGCTAATTATATACCAACCATATATAAAATCTCAAATAACATCCTTAATATTTCAGAATGACGAGTGGCAAGTTTTCATTTATTATTAATATGTTTACAGTGGTAAGAAAGATAATCATAGAACCTCTATAAAATTTCTCACCTTGTATGAAAAATATAAATGGATATCCCCCAAAATAATAAAGAATTATCCTATCGATTCTGCACTTACTGATGGCTCTAGTTCAGGGAAATCAGGATACTATATAGATGAGAAATATGAGGTCATACAAAGTCCTTACAGTTTGGCACAAAAGACTGAAATCTCAGCAATAAACCTCCTTCTTAAAAAGGTTACAGAACCCTCCAACATTCGTTTGGACAGTAAGTATGCAAATATGTCTTTTCCTATTATTTAAAGGGATTCTGAGAATAGTAGTCTATGTCTTTGTCCCTTTAAACATGGTTAATAACTGAACATGTTTTTGCTATAAACAATATACAATTTGGATTTTTTTAAATATTTCTAAAACTTGGATTTTGGTTATTGATTATTGAATATCTTAAAACAAATTTAATTGTGAAATGTTGAACTTAGAACCATCTGCTCAGATATCAAGATAAGTTGTGAACTTTCTGGGATGAATCTCTTAATGTTATCAGTATAAGATTATAGTCAATACTTATTTAGCATATGTGATCCTTGAGAGTTAAGCCCCTTGAAGCTTTGATTGATGAAACTTGCTATTTAAGATGAAATCTCTTGAGACTGTAACTGATATTGTTTGGACTTTTGAATTCAGGTATTATTGATGGATCATATCACTAACTCACCATCAAAGGAATTATGTCACGTTACTCAGAAGAATGTGACTCTGAACTATTTCAAATGGAGTTTTGTATCTGGGCAAGAGTTTGTAGAACAATCTTGACTCTCAATTTCCCCATAGTGTTCCTTTGAATAGGAGCCCACCTGATTACTCCTGAGTCTGACCATGAGGTGGAATTGTTACTCCAATTGGCTGTATGTACTCTAAGGCTGAGGCCTGAATAATCAGTTTTGATGCTATTTCGATCATGCCCTGGCTTTTTTTCTCTAATGACAAATAATCTATAATTGAAGCAAGTGGTCATTAGAAGGCATAAGTACAATTCAAATGTCAGATTTTATAGTTTTTAATCTGAAAATATGTGGTCATTATATTCTAAATAAGTAGGTAAGTCACTATATAGCTCAATCATCTATTTGTTATTAGGTGCATATGTCTATATGAAATAAGGTTCTTAAAGTTTTCAAAGTAATGCAAGAACAATTTATAAAACTGTCTTTTGTTCATGTCACAATAGACACTCATTGTTCCTTTTGCCTCATTACAAACAGGTGAGGCTATCAAATACGTTATTAGTCATCTCTTTTTTTTTTTTTTTTTTTTTTGTGCATTTGCCCTCATGGGCGTCCCTAAATAGATAAAAACAGACAATGCCCCTGCTTATATTAGTAAAGCTTTTAATGAATTCTGTTGCTCTTACTGTATCCAATTAATTACCAAAATTCTGTATAACCCCACTGGTCAAGCTCGTTGTATTAAGGATGTAAAAATCATGCTTGATAAATAAAAAAGGGGGAATATATACCACTGCTCCACAAAGAAAAATATCAAAAATACTATATACTTTAAACTTTTTTACAATGGATAAAGATGGGCATATGCTAGCAGAAAAACACTTTTCAGAAGAAAAAAGGCTGGTGGCCTAGGTAATGTGGAAAGATCCATTAATAGGAAAATGGGAAGGTACTGATCCATTGTTAATGTGGGGAAGAGTGTTTGCTTGTGTCTTTCCAGAATCATATACGACCTGGGTGAATACTTGAGGAAAATGTCAAAGCATGTACCATGACTGATCACCCAATGTCAGAAGATGAAACTTCAAGGAAAATGAAAAAGATTGAGTTGAGCAATGCAGAAGATGGAGATCTCTACATGGAGACTGATAAAAGCTCTATTGCAGTGAGCAAGTGATCTTGTCATGGCTCAAGGACATTCCAGCAAACCTGAATTTGTGTTCCTTGCAATAGTGGATATTTTATCCATTCAGGTGTGTGTGTGTGTGTGTGTAGTGTAGAAATGTATTGGACATATTTTCCTTTTTCTCCTTGATTATGACCCATGACACATATGAATAACATATATGCTATACCACACCACCACAAACTTTCCTTGTGGCTAATTATAATGATGATTATAAAAACTGCCTTAACCTTACATTAGAAGACACTGAATATCAATGGAATATTACTTGTGTATATTGTATAGTCACTCAATGTATTGAAGTAACTGCTCGATATTTCTTAATTGTAGAGCAATTTTCACTTGCAGTATTTCCCACAAATTTTTCAATGAGTGGGAAAACATTCATAGCATATAACTGCTGAAAAATAGACTGATCAAAAAGATAGGAATGTTGACAACCGGGATTATTACTCTTGTTTCTTTAATAGTTTCAGTCACTGTTTCTGCTGTAACATTACCATCCAAAATGCAGACAACTACATTCACTGACTAGCTAGCCAGAAACGTTGCTTAGGGAATTCCAGATGCAAGAAATATTGATAAAGATTTTAATAAAAAATTAAATGTGATTTTTTACTTTAGAATTGTGTAACTATAACAGTTATTATTCCTAACTTTAAGGGATATAAATAAATCCACATTACTTGCTGTAGAATATATATACATACTTATGTACAAGTTTACCTTTATTAATATATGATATTTTTATTACCCAATTAAGATTCTTGTGTTTTAGAAATCTCCTTCCCCTCCTCCCCACTCTCCTCATTCCAGCAAATCAGAATTAATATTCAAATCAAGAATTTCAAGAAGAAAACGAAACAGAAAAAGCCAAACAAGAAACAAATATCTCCATGAGAGCTTTGTTCCAACATTTAAGATAATTATCATGGATCTAGTAGATATTAATTTTTCTTCTGCTTTTTGAGTTCATTCCTAAAGTCAGCAAGAGAAAGTTTCTCCTTTTTTGTCTAAAAATAATCCCTTAGATATGCCCAGATGTTATAGATATGACCATATACAGCCCTCTTATTAGCCGAATTTGATTGAGTCAGGGGAGAATTCCATTTATATTTTTATCTTCTTCAATCAACTACTGTGTTCAAGAAATCCAAAGTACAAATTGGAAAGCAAAGAGAGCAGGTAATATTTTATTTCCCACCAATCACTATACTAAAACTCTGGAAAAGGAGGGACAATCTCTAAAACACATCAGAGTTGGGCCGTTTCCTGTTCAAAAAGGAAAACCCAAAAAGGAAGCTGGAGGGAGCTTCCACAGCAGTTTAATCTCAGGAAATGAGAAACTATTACCCCAAACTGACACAGAGTAGGAGACCTGAAACTTGCCATGCTTTCTCCAGATAACTGTAAGGAACTTCCTTTAGCAAATCTCCTTTGAAATTTCATGAGTGTTTTCTTTCCTCTCTCTGTTTCACATATAGTGATACAACATAATCACTCTTTTGGTCCTCAGTAAACTCCAGCAGTTCTCTATTACTTTCATCATCAGTACAATGTAGGTCTGATCATTTTACCATAAGGATTTTGGCAGTATTTTTTCAGCTTGCCCTTTTGGCAAGATATATTACTTTTATATTATTTTAGGAGCTATATTGTGTTTTGACCTACAAAACTTCACTTTGTTTAATGACTAGAGAAATGTTCCAGATTTTTTCAGCATATTTTCTTAAATTTTACAGAGGGAACCTTATTACTAGCCAATCTGAGGTCTAGGATTATAGATGAAAAAATGAACCGAGCCAGTTTTACCTACAGCCAGTGTCTTCACTTTTTACGTACCTTCCCCTTCATGTTTTTTCTTGTTTCCTGGAATTGTTTTCAATCTTGGTCCTTCTGTGGATATAAATAGATACAACAGTTAGCCTAAGAGGGTATCAGCAAAGGATTTAAAGCAGTACTAAGAAATGACATCATGGCACCTCCCCTTAGTGGTCTCAAGGTTGGACTAGATGCTTCAGAGGTTCATTTCCAACTGTAATAGCCTGTGAAACTTTGTAAAAATATCCACCTTAAGTTCCAGCCATAGAATCAGGAAGACCCATCTTCCTGACTTCAAATCTACCCTCAAGTTCTGTATGCTTGGGTTTCATGGCAAGCCACTCTAATATCTTTGCCAGGAAAACTGCAAATGAGATCACAAGGAATCAGATACCACTGAAAACAATGAAAAGCAACAAGCCTACCTCAAAGGATGGTCATAAGGCCAAATCACATGTTTTAAAAATGTTTTCCAAACTTTAATGTGCTATAGAAATGTCATTTATCATTATCAGTTGTTATTTTATCTTATCTTTTTCAACAGGGTCCAAGCAGAAACAATACTGAGATAAATTATCACATCACTAACCTGTTTGTGAATTGTCTATCCATTTATCACATATATGTACACAGAGAACACATACATATGTTTCCTTTATATTCAATGTTCCGCAGTCTACTAAAGAGGTGGGTAAAAATCACTGCTTTTTATAATTAAATAACAGAGTTGATCTGTGAACTCATCTTCTGTAGAAGAGTCATTGGACATCAGTGTTGCCATGAACCCCTCCTTTTTCCAGCGACTGGAAAGGGGAACTTAGTCTTCAAAAAGTCTTATAATTCTATGATTATTTTATTCTTACAAAGTTATATGCCTTACTCTAAATTATGTGCTACTAGATGATAAAATCTCATCAGTCTGTTTATTTGCTAAATCTATATGGCTCTATCTATATGGTTTGGCTTAGATGTTAGGACAAGCTTTTCCTAAAGAAGAGAGCTTAATTCTATACTCAAACAAAAAATAAAGTAATCGATACTAATTTCCTTTTTACTTCTCTGTTCTCAGCACAGTCTCCAAGAATTGTCTCAAGTTCAGCAGTCTAATAATTCTCTTTCTGGGAAGGTTTCCCTGTGTTGAGATAAAATATTTGATCAAAGAATGACCCATTCTATTTCAGCTCCTCCTTTTACTACAGGTCCCTTTTTTCCTCTTTTCTTCAATGAGAAATGAAATCTCTTTTCTTTAATCAATTTTCCCAGGTCCACCATCTCCTCTTTTCTTCAATTCCTTCCCTTAAGTACAGTGCCTCTTGAACATTCTCTTGCTTCCAGCAAACTCTTTTCAAGGCCCAAATGCTCTTCCTAGATCAGTAACTGCTCTACTTCTCCCATTTTGATTGTTAGAAATACAGAGGCGACTCTTCCTCCCCATTTCAGACCTATATTATATATCGCAGTGGAATCTTTTCATCCTTTTTTTATTTTATTTTTACTTATTCATTTACTTATTTAACATATTGTTTTATGAATGTTGGGAGAGAAAAATTGGAGCAAAATGGAAAAACCACAGGCGAGATTTAAAAACAACAAAAAAAAAGAAGTAAACATAGCATGTGTTGATTTATATTCAGTCTCCTTAGTTTTTTTTTTTTTTTTTTTTTGGAGATGCAGATGGCATTTTCTGTCCAAAGTCTACATTCTTGTTATTGTATACAATGTATTCTGGTTCTTCTTGTCTCACTCAGCATCAGTTCATGTAAATCTTTCTAGGCCTTTCTAAATTCAGCTTGTTCATCATTTTTTATAGAACAATAATATTCCATTACCTTCATATACCACAACTTGTTCAGCTATTCTCCAATTGATGGGCATCTACTTATTTTGCAATTCTTTGCTACCATAAAATTAGTTGCTGCAAACATTTCTGTTCATGTGTGTCCTTTTCCCTCTTTTATAAAAGATTTCCTTGGGATACAGACTCAATATTGGCATTGCTGGGTAAAAGGATATGCAGTTTTGCCCTTTGGACATAGTTACAAATTGTTCTCTAGAATGGTTGGATCAGATCACAACTCTACCAACAATATATTAGTGTCCCAGTTTTCCTACATCTCCAACATTTATCATTACCTTTTCCTGTCACCTTAGCCAATCTGAGAGGGGTGAGGTGATATACCTCAGAGATGCTTTAAATTTGCCTTTATCTAATCAAGAGGGATTTAGAACATTTTTTCATATGCCCATAGAGGGCTTAATTTTGTCATCTGAAAAGTGTTTGTTCATATCCTTTCGCCACTTATCAATTGGGGAATAGCTTGTATTCTTATAAATTTGACACAATTCTTTATATATTTTAGAAGTGAGACTTTTATCAGAAACACTGACTGTAAAAATTCTTTCCCAGCTTTTTATTTCCCTTTTAATCTTGCTCCGGTTGGTTTTGTTTGTGCAAAAACTTTTGAATTTAATGTAATCAGAGTTGTCCATTTTACCTTTCATTATGTTCTCTAGTTCTTCATTGTTCATAAATTCCTCCCTTTTACAAAAACTGATAGGTAAATTATCCCTTGTTCTCCTAATTTGTTCATGATAAGTTTTTGGATGATTTTCTAGGATTCTCTATATCATCATATCATCTGCAAAGAGTGATAGGTTTTATTTCCTCATTGTCTATTCTAATTTCTTTTTCTTTTCTTATTGTTAAAGTCAACATTTCTAGTATAATGTTAAATAATAATGGTGATAATGGGCATCCTTGTTTCAACCCTGATCTTATTGGGAATGTGTCCAGCTTCTCTCCATAACAAATATTGCTTGCTGTAGGTTTCAGAGAGCTATTGCTTATTATTTTAAGGAACGTTCCCTTTATCCCTATGCTCTTTAGTGTTTTTTAATAGGAATGGGTGTTGGATTTTGTCACAAGCTTTTTATGCATCTTTTGAGATTATTATATGATGTCTGTTGGTTCTGTTACTGATATAGTCGATTATGGTAATAGTTTCCCTGATATTGAACCAGCCCTGCATTCCGGGTATAAATCCTATTTTGTCATAGGATGTGATAAGGAATCCCCTTATACTACAGACAAAAGTTGTTGATTCATTGCTACCAGGTGCACTAGGTCCTGGGAATACAAACATAAAAATGAAATAGTTCCTACTCTGAAGATTCTTTAGAGAGGAACTAACTATAAATAAAAAAATCAACATCGAGTAACTACAAGAAAGTTTTGGTATGAGATAAATTCAGAAACTAAGTGGATCAGGAAAGGTCTCGTGTAGGAGCTGGAGCAAAGTAAGATTTCTAAGAAACAGATATAAAAATGGAAGGGGCCCATCCCTAAACATTTCTTTTTCTCCTAAAGCTCAACTTTTTTCTTTAAGGGAAGCACTTTGCATATGAATCTATGCATGCATTTTGTAGGATTTGGTAGTCTGATCTCCAAATATTTTATGCATTTTATGATCATTTTAATGGAATTTCCCTTTATATCATATTTTGTATTATTGAACAGAAATGCTGTTGGTTTTTATGGGCTTATTTTTTAGGAAGCAACTTTTCTAAATTATTTTGATTAATATGATAAGTATAGACATAGAAGGTATTTTTTTTTAAATCACGAAATCATTATCTTCTAAATAATCTCTATTATTGCCCTGCAAATCTTGCTCTTCTGTTTCCCTCTCCAACTTCTTTTATTTCTATTGTACTTCACTCTTTAAAATATCAGTATCTCTATGTAGAGAGGATAGTATTGACTCTTATTGAAATTTTCCTAAACCCATAGTCTTGTGGTGTATATTTCTGCCTCCTGACTTTCTTTCTCGTTTACCATGAAATCTGCTTTCTGGGTTGATGCCCTCCCACATTTCTAGATGCTCTTCAGCGCTCTAAACACCAACATTTCTGCAAAGTACTCACTGCAGACACTGCAAACGAGGAAAGGAAGGGAAAGGCGAGAAGAAGAGATGAAGGAAGGAAAGAAAAAAGGAAAACTTTTTGTTTTTCAATTTGGGTAACATTCATAATTTGGCTTCAGAGAAGGAAGTAAGAAATGAGGAAGGAAAGAAGGAAAATTAGAAGAAGAAAGGAAAGATGAATGAAAGGGAGGGAGGGAGAAAAGAAGGGAGTAGGGGATAAGCTAGAATCTTGGGAGGCACACACAGGTGAGGAAGAAGCTCCGGTCCTCAGGCGGAGCCTTACCTTTGCTGGCTTGCTCCCACAGTTCTCTCAGGCCCATCTTTTTCCAGATGCTCAGAGCTAGCTGCCAGGCCTCCTGCTCCCCTCGAGAACTGACCAGGATCTCGGCCATTTCTGTGCTATCCACCCCATCCACGCGGCCGCGAGGGATGCCCAGCCCCGAGGAGTGGTCCTTTAGGTACAGCTTGAATTTCTTCAGCTCATCCGGGGTCAGGTCCTCCAAGTGTCGAGCCAGTTGGCAGCGAACACCTTCGGCCAATGGGGACCTCTCTGTCCTCCCCCAGCTTCGGGCTCCCGCCCCGCCCTCCTTTATCCAGTTTTGGAAGCCCCCCCAGGGGACTTGGGCCATGTCATCAGACCCCAGAAAGCTTCAATTTCCTCCCGGGAGATTGGAGAGGTCTCGGGACTCGCTTCCGATGGAGCCCTCCGCCCCGCGCCCTCTCCCTAAAACACCATCATTTTTTCCGACTGTCCCCATCCCGCGGCTTCCCAATCTTGCTTAACGCAGCCAGGCCATTTGAGAGCGGAGCAAAGAGAAAGAGAAAGCGAAGCAGTGTCTGGGCAAGCAGTTTAGGGACTTGGCCACACCCCCTCGAACTCTGAGTCAATGAACGAGGGCAGGGCACAGCCCCCTGCTTTTGGGGCTACTCTTCCTCCTTCTGATCCCTGTCTTCCTCGTGGTCCTGCTCCTTCTCTCCCCTTCTCTTTTTTCCTTCTCCTTCCACTTCAGCCCAGATATTTGCATTTTCCCTTCTTTCAGCAGAATCTTCAGCCTACACTTACCCAACAATTTGGAATCAGAAGATCTGGATTCAAATTCCACCTAAAACAGTTACTTGCTTTAAGCAAATCATTTCATCTCAAAAGACTTCCCTTTTCTCATCTGTAACAAGCAGGACAGGAGTTAGATTAAATCCCCTCTGAGGTCCCTGCCTTTTTACAGATATTTATAAAACCCTTGGCACAATGCCGGTCATACATTTTAGGCAGGGACTTAATAAATGATTTTTGAAAATACTGGTAAGAGGGTCAGCTAGGTGGCCCAGTGGATGGAGCACAAGCTCTGAAATCAGGTGGACCCGAGTTCAAATATGACCTTAACACTTCCTGTACGATCCTGGTGAAATCATTTAACCCCAATTACCTCAGCCAAAAAAAAAAAAAAAAAAAATACTGGAAAGAATATTACACCAAAACATCACATACATAATCATATTCTATGATTTGGTAAGATTTATACCAGGATTTCAGGGTTGGTCAATATTAGGAAAACTATCAATATAAATGACCATATCAATGGCAAAAACAACCGAAACCATATGATTATCTCAGTAGATGCAGAAAAAGCCTTTGAAAAATGCAAACCCTATTTTTATTAAAAAAGCATTAGAGATCACAGGAATGTAGGAAGCTTTCCTTAAAATGGTAAGTAATCCATCCATCTCTCAACTTCAAAAATTTTCTTTGATTGTCTCTAAAGCAAGGAATTCTATTTATCCTCATCTCCACTTCCAGTTTACTCTGGATTCTTTCAGGTCCCAACTACAATTTTGTCTTCTTCAAGAAGGCTTTTCATATCCTCTTTAATTGAAATGTTTTCCCTTGTTTAACATTTCCATTCCCCCTCCCCCCCCCATGTCTCCTTATTTGTAAACAGCTGTTTGCATGCTGTTTTTCTTCATTGAACTTCGAGTTTCTTGGAAACAGAGACTAGATTTTGGTTGGGTTTGGTCTGGCCTTTGTATCCCCAATATTTGGTGAATAGTAGGTGCTCAGTAATGATTGTTGACCTTATTTGAGTTAACCTAGCCATAAATCTCTCCCTCAAGTCCTTAAATTCATTCCAGGACAATCCCTGCTCCCAACTCCATGGAAGAGATTAAAAACTAGGGAAAGAGGTAGAAGGAACATAATAAGGAGGGAAGGAGAGACATTGTGAAAGGATAAAAGAGAGATAAGTGAGAATAGATAAGGGACCCCTGAGAGAATAGGAGTCATAAGGGAAGAAATAGGAAGGAGAAAAAGGTGGGACCTAAAAAAAGGGTCAAGGGAGCTGGTAGGTGGGAGGGAGACCCTTATCCTGCAGTCTTGCTGCCCGGGAGAGCTCTAAAATTCCCTCAGGTTCATCCTCTTCCATTTGCTTAGGGTCAGCTCCCAGGGCTTTGTTTCTCCTAAACAACTTCCTCTGTAAAAGAAGGAACCTTGGCGGTCTTTTGTTTTCTCCTCACACGGTCCTCCCAGTACCCTCTTCCTCAACGATCCTCTTCTGCCCACCTGGCCTCTTTTCTGAGCAGTGGTGTTCTTCCACTCCTTCCTGGTGCAGCCTGAACTTCCCTGGACTCTTGCAGATTTAGATTTTGTTTTCCTGCCCAACTTGGTGAAAAGGAGGGGAGTGAGGGGATTTAAAATTGGCAATGTATATTCGGGGCGAAGTTGATTCCCAAGTTTGGGAGAACGTTTAATTTTAAAAGATCGGACTTTTTTGTAGCAGCTGGTTGGAGGAGATCCAGAAGGAATGGAGGGGATTAATGGAGTTACCTTCTGGGCAGTCTCACTCTTCAGGCCAAATGTTTACATCCTCCCTCTTTTCTCCAACATCCACAAAGATCAAGATTGGATTTTCAGCTCAAATGGATTCAGTTCTGCCCACCCCTTCTCTTCTCCACTCTAAACCCATAGACACTCATTTGTGGCAGGTTTCCTACAAACCAGGGTGCCTTGGATCTTCTTAATTAAGGACAGTGGCGTGTCTTTGCCCTGATATATCTTTTTCTATGGCTGCTATCTGGTGAAGCTTTTCTGCCCAAAGCAGGCCAGAGGAGATGCATCTTTCCTTTCCTACACTGAGATGTGGTTCTACCTCAGAGGGATTGGCTCTTCTTTTTTTCTATCCTTCCTCATCCCTTTTACCATAAGGTCCTACCTTGAACATTTAAAGACTTTCAAAGTCACTTTCCTCAAGCACAGATTCTGACCATATCATCACCTGTCTTTTGTCCCTACTCCCCACCATGTATAATTCAAAATTATATATTTTATCATCTAGGATATCTCTCCCTAGTTTTATTATGAATTTTTCTCTTATGTAAAAATCCAGCTGAATGTATATTCAAATTTGATGCTCAATTGTTGTGCTATGTTGTCTTCTTTACTCATTAGAGACATCATTTTATTGATAACTTTTTTCATTCCATCTGGATAATTGACAGTGTTTTTTTAAATCTTGTGAGTTACTTAAGGAATAATGATCTAAATAATTAGGAAGGACTTATGATGAAAAATTCTATCCATTTCTAGAGAAAGAACTGATGGAGTCTGAATGCAGATCAAAGCATATATATTTTTTAAACTTTAATTTTCCTGGTTTTTTGTTTTGTTTTTATCTGTGTTTTCTTTTGTAACATGGCTAAAATGGAAATATGTTTTGCATGCTTGTACACATATAGTCTATATCAAATTGTTTACATCCTTAGAGATGAGGGACAGTGGGAAGGAGAGAGAGAAAAAATTCTGAACTCAAATTTAAAAAAAAATGTTTAAAATTATTTTTACGTGTTGTTGAAAAAATTATTAAAAATCTACCTAAATGGCATAACATTTATGACATTTAATGTATAATAATTCTCCTCAAAATTAGACACTATTGGGCTTAAAAATGAATACAAAATAAAAAATATTAAATTTTCTTTGAGATTTTTATTAAACCCTTGTAGCACTATATGTAGCAAATTCTTGATGTGTGGGAAAAGGTGAAGAACTTACAGATTCTAAAGTAGATCAAGGCTTATAGGCCTCAGTTTCAGCTTCTTCAGAGTCCCGTGATTTTAGATAAGGCCTGGACTACTTGGTTGAAGAAGCTGTTTATCACCTTGTCTACTACATTCCACTGACCAACTAGGGAAACAGTAGACTTATGTGGCAAATCACAACATATAGAGGGTGGGATTTTGGAGGTTCTTTGTCTGAAATGTATAAAAGCTGTAAGCATTTTCAAGGCTTTGGCCCTATCTGGCTGTGAAATTTTGCCTGCAGATCAAGATGGGGTCTGCTTCTTGAGATTCTAATAAATAATTCTGCTTTCTATGAGTGATCTCTGTAGTAGTCAATTTGGGTAGGTCTTTTTGTCCCACACATTGAGGAACACTACTAAACCATACCAAAGAAAACAAAGAAAATTAAGAAAAGGTGATCCCAGAATGAGATTTTTCACTTGATACAAAAAGTATCACTGTAACTCTAAAGGGTCCCCTGGTATTTAGTGAGTCAGGTACCTCACTATTATAGAAAAGCCTAATGGAGGTTCAAGTGCCTATTAATAATGTCTTTGGAAGTGTTATGAAATGTACGAATGGTTCAAGACTATGCCTCCAGTTAGAAAGAAATACTAACAAAGATTGTATTTACCCTCTGTGCTAAGAATGGTTACATCTTCCACTAGGCTTCCAAATTTATCCCTGTGTTCTCAAATTTGGAACCAAAGGACATGAGGAAATACAAATGCTTGGTTTGACCACAGAAGTTTATAAGGAGTAAAGCTAGTTCTCTAAAATATAGTTTATGACAAAATAATGAAAGCAGCTTGGAAATAGTCTTTACTTGAAGCCAGTTGAAGAAGTGGGAAGTAATACAATTCAATATTTGATCAGCTACCTTCTAACAAAATCTACTTTTAAAAGGTATTCTTCTCCATTTACAGCCTGTGTTTTAGAGAGAGAGGAAAAAAAAACATTTTTCTGACCAATGCTCAAATTGCCATGCCAATTTCTGGGCCATTTCCTCAGTCCTCTCTACCTCTGTGCTATTAGATTTACCTTTAATGCCACTTTAATTGAAAATCACATAAGATTGATGCAGTTTAAATCCCACAAGTCTAATGTGGACTCAACCAAACCATTCCTGCCCCTTCTAGAGGAAGTGTTACAAAAGTTTTTTTTTTTCCTCTTTCTTTTTACTAATTATCAAAGGTTTCTGTATGGCCAGAAAAGATGAGTCGTCATGTAGCAGGAATCAGGGCTACCAGAAATAGAACCTATGCTTCTCACTGGTTTCCATGAAATACTAAAATAACGGGAAGTTGGTCTTGTGTTTTGGAAAAATCTTCTATGAAGGAATTATGGACTTTATAGTTATAGGATTTGTACAAAATAAGATGGCAGGGACAGCATGAAGGAAAGAAAGGAAAGAAGATGAATATTAATTAAGTGCTTACTGTGTGCCAAACACTCAGTTAAGTACTTTAAAAATACCTCATCTGAACAACCTGGAGGGGGTGCTATTATTATGCCCATTTTAAGAGGTAAAGAAACTAAGGCAAACATTGGTTCAGTGACTTGCCCATAAACCCTTGGGTCTGAGGAAATATCTGAATTCAGGTCTTCCTGAATTCAGGATTAATGGTCTAGCCTCATTGGGGCTATCAGTGAATATCCTAAATACATCACAGAATAGAGAGAACTAGCTATTGTCAAGTGCCCTAGGTTCAAATCCCATTTTTGACATTTATTACCTTTATGCTTTGGGCAAGATACTTATTTAACTTCTTTGAACCTCAGTTTCTTCCTATGTAAAATGAAGGGTTTGGACTGTCTGGTTTCTGAAGTTCTTTCTAGCTCAAGATTTTTGTTGTATTGATGGCTATGAGCTGTACCAGAAAGGGCAGTATCTATACTGATGTAGTCATAGATCCAAGACAATACCTACTCCATCACCCTATCTCTGAGGATTTGGGGACATTAATCCACTTGGGATCTTTCCCCTTGTTCTTCAATTGTATTATCTATTAGATCTGCAGTCTTGGTTTGGGATCCTCACCCTACCATACACAGACACTAACAAAAGAACCCCAGTGAGCAGTTAAAGGGAATAACATGACATAGAAAAGGGCCATAATGATACAAACCTAATTATCAGGAGTATGTTAAAAAAAAAACAAACAACCTGATATATTTGAAACTACTGAAAAATAGCAAAACAAACTTCCAAAAGAGGCACTTCTCTCCCTATTGCTTCTGAGTTAAATAGCTTTGGGAGATAGGAGCTTGCTTGAGGCTGGATCCCCTTTTGGCCAAACTGTAGCTCCTAATGAACACATGGTCTGGGACACCTGGAAGCCTTTTCAGGGGTCCACTAAGCCCAGTGATCTCATATATTTAAGATACTTCTCATGGGGGACTAAGTAAGGCAAGGTCTCCACTGGGAGGCCTTCAGAGGTGCAGAGCCACTAAGGGGCAATTGGAAGGAGTGGACATTTTTGAAAGGAAGTGGAAGTAACTTTAGTGATGTAGAAGATTAAGAATTGTTCAAAGGAATATCATATTGTAAGGGGGAATTATCATTCAAATTAAATGAGTCCAAAATTGTCAGTGAGCTCTTATTTGTCACATTTGATGGTCTTTTCTCACTCCTTATACTATCTTGACTTTTAAAAAGTTTAACGTTTGTTAATGTTGTTGATGGCTTATCTTGGATATTGTCTCTTTTTTGGGTTTTCATGATACTATTCCCTTCTGGTTTTCCTTCTACTTAACTGATTGTTCCTTCTCAGCCTCCTTTATGGGATTATTCATCTAGATTCTACTCCTTACCTGTGAGGGTACCTCAGGACTCTGTCCTTGAACTTCTTCTGTCATTATGCTCTCACTTGGTAATTTAACTCCCATTGGTATAACTGCCATTTTTTGTGTAGATGACCAATGTATATGTGTATACAGACACATATGTCTGTATATATATATATATATATATATATATATATATAGTAACGTGTTATATGAAATACACATATTCAATTCTATGTGTATGTATACTCACATATATATGCAATATAGATGATTCTCTGTATATACACATACACATCTTAGTAGAGTTTTAAAAACTCTGCTAAACTCTTTCAGGATCACGTGTGTGTGTGTGTGTATACAGCCCCCGTTTTCTGATCTTTAGTCCTTCATTGCCAACTGTGTGTTAGCCATTTTTAAACTGGAAATCCATGAGACATCTTAAATTTAATATGTCTAAAACAATAATCCTTTATCTTTACTTCCATACCCATCCTCCTCCATACTTTCCTACTTTTGGCAGACACCATCCTTCCTCTAGTTTCTCAGGTTTAGAACCTTGGATTACCTTCAACTCTTATTATCCCTAATCTCACACTCAATTAGTTGCCAAATCTTTTTATTTCTAGCTAGGGTACTTTCCACATCTAACCACATCTTCATGTTTACACAGCTACCACCTGAGTGCAGGACCTTAGTTAGTCAATAAATATTTATTAAGTACTTACTATATGTCAAAAACTGTGTTAAGAGATGAGGTTACAAAAAGAGGTAAAAGACAATTCCTGCCCTCAAAGAGTTCATAATGGAATGGATTGCAATAATGGATATCTGTCTCAGAATACTTCTTTTCTTCCATGTGGAAAGTTCAAGTATCATTTGTTACATGAAACATTTTCTGATCTCCCCAACTATTAATTTTCCTTTTTCTACTACTTTATATTTAACTACTTCTGCTACTTTATTTTGTATCTATTTATTTTATTTTTATTCTGCTTATACTTATACATGTACTTGTAGTGTGTTCAAGAGAATGTAAATTCCTAGAGAGTGAGGACTGTTTTATTCTCTTTATTTGTATTACTAGTACCAAATACAATTTCTGGTACATAGTAGGGACTTTTTCCAATGTAAGTTGATTTGTTGCTTTATCTCAGAAGGGAAAAGAGAATTGCTTGTATATTGTCTAAGTATGTAGGTAGCATAGTGAATGAAGTAATAGGTCTGAAATCAGGAAAATTCATCTTCCAAGTTCAAATCTTTTCTCAGACACTTACTAGCTGTGTTACCTCAGGCAAGTTATTTAATCCTCTTTGCCTCAGTTCCCCATTTGTAAAATGAGCTGAAAAATGAGCCAGTATCTTTGCCAAGGAAACTTCAAATGGGGTCACAAAGAATCAGAAATGATTAAATAATAACACATAGTCCAAATTTGGCTGATGTCATAGTCACTTAGGGGAGATGGAAGATATAATATAAAGCATGATTTACTTAAAAAAATTGTTAGACTTAGAGTTACAAAGATTTGTAATTCAAATTTCCTCTGGCACTTGGACAAAAGCTGAAACAAAAACTCTTTGAGCCTCAGTTTTATCATTTGTAAAATTGAGATTAATACTACCATGATACTTATTTGAGTCTTATTATGTCTCAAAAGAAATTACATAAAATGATTTGCAAATGCTAGAGTCCAATATCAATGCCAAATATTTTCTTTATCCTTCAGTAGAGAATACTCATGAGAAGAAATAATAATTGTCTTTAAATGTGTGAAAATTCCTCCTATGGAAGAGAGAGAAAATTTGCTCTGTTTGGCTAAGAAAAATGATACAATATATGGAAGTTATAGAGAGGGAAATTTTAACTTGATAAAGTAAAAATGTCCAAAAAATTCAAGTCATCCAAAAGTAAAATGAACTCAGATGACTTCTGAAATGCGTTGGAATTCTGAAACACAGTTCCCTTAACTGGCCTGAGTTGGGGAGATGAGGAAGGAAGGCAGTTGGTCTATGGAAGGAGAATTATCTTTGTTTCTATCACTGCCTCCCCATGAACTTTTGATCTCCTGTATAGTTCTCTAACAGTTTCTAAAGTCTCTAGGGTCCATTACAGGAGAGATTGTTTTTGCTCCAGAGACAGTGTATTAAAAGTATGCCTTGTGAGCAAACTGTGATTTCATGGAGGGCAGGGACAAGTTGCTATTCCCTCTCCTCAAAGCAAATCACTGTGAAAAATTAATGCTGAATGAAGATTTGTTGGAAAGTATGTCCTAAATGAATGGACAAGACACCTAATCTTTCTTCATCAGGGATATCAAAAGAGCACTTGGGGAGGTGAAGAGGGGAACTGGGCCTGTTCCAGGCAATAAAAAAGCTACATTTCTATAACTTTTTATTATCAATTTGCTAATTTGTGCTTCTTGGATTGTCATTTGGAAAATATTTTTATGTTTCTGCTTTAAGTAAGTGTATATTCAATGTTTCCCATTAGTCTATGACTTTGTCTTCTCTACACCGGATTGGTATTTCTCAAAGGACAAGGATGCTAGTATTTGAACCAAATGTAGAGGCTGTGTTTCTCTCCATATAATTTGAGACCAGTCATTCTCCCCTTCTCCCATTGATGGACTAAATTCAGGATCCTGAGGTGGAAGGATTGTCTTGTTATCTCCCATATAGTTCCATGATCTACTCACTGGCTTCCATCTAGATTTTCTTTCTTTGGAAGATACCCACGACTCGTTCACGGATCTGTTTTGTCTTGACTCCATAGATGATGGGGTTGACCATGGGTGGGAAAAGCAGGTAGAAGTTGGCTGCAAGGATGTGGACATGGGGGGCAGCATGGCGGGCTAACCGGTGCATAACTGATGAGATCACAACAGGTGTATAGAAAGCTAAAATGGCCCCCACATGGGAGGCACAGGTTCCAAAGGCTTTGTAACGAGCCTCCTGAGAGGCCAGTCTGAGCACTGCCCTCAGTATCAGAGCATAAGAGAGGACCACAAAAAGCAGGTCCAACCCCACGATGACCAGAGCTACTGCAATTCCATAGACATTATTGAAGCGTGTGTTGCCACAGGCCAGTTTCACCACCGCCATGTGCTCACAGTAGCAGTGGGCGATCACTCGGCTCTGGCAGTAGGAAAAACGCCGGAGCAGGAAGGGGAGAGGGACCATGAGGGCCACGGCCCGCACTACAGCTGCCATTCCAATTCTGGAAATGAGCGGCCGCGTTAGCACCGTGGTGTAGCGCAGGGGTTCACAAATGGCCACAAAACGGTCAAAGGCCATGGCTAGGAGGACAGCTGACTCCATAATGGAAAAGGAATGGAGGAAGAACATTTGGGTTAGACAGGCGTGGAAATTGATCTCATGGTCATTCACCCAGAAGATTGCCAGCATCTTGGGAAGGGTAGAGGAGGAGAGAACAAGATCAATGGCTGATAACATGGCCAAGAAGAGGTACATGGGTTCATGGAGGGCAGGATCTGTCCAGATGACGAAGAGCAGAGTACAATTACCTAGCAGGGCGAGGGTGTAGGCTGAACAAAAGGGAATAGAGATCCAGATGTGCAGATGCTCTAGGCCAGGGATTCCCATTAGCAGGAAGGAGGGCGGGTGCAGGGAAGTGATATTGGAGGCTGACATGGTTATCTTAAGCTGAGCTTACTTATGGCTACTCTCTAAGTGATATTTTCCCATTAAAAGTACACAGGATGGATTTGATAACTCAGGCTCTGTCCTTGAAATTATGAGAATCTTCTTTCGTCCTCATAAGGGAAATTAGAAAGTGATTGACCTAAATGGAAATAAAAAAAGAACAATTTAGAATATCCTTCAGGCAGTTCCAGTGCAGATGATAGCAGTGCAGCCCTGGCCCCAGCAAAGCAAAGCAGGAATGAATCTAGGAAAACCAGAAACTGAGCAATACAGAATCAGGGGGTTCCAGATCTCTCAGCCCAGAAACACTGAAGAGGTCCTGGAAGGTCAGAAGGAAAGGTCTGTGGCAAGAAAGTGAGAATCAAGAACTCAGGCACAGCACAGCCTGCACAAGTGTAGCCCTGGCCCCTGCTTCCACCCCCGTGCCAGGAAAGCAGGATTCAGTGGCTTTAGCACACTAGATCTTACAGCTGCAGTGGGCAGGGACAGTCCTAACAATTCCAAGGCCTAAAAGAATGGTTGTGGTCAGATCCCTAGTAGGAGTTCTGAAAGTAGCTGCTTGAAGCTTGGGACACTGAACCCTCCGCCCTAGAAAAAGAGCCTTATTTTAGTAAAGAATTAAAAGCCTAGTAATAGGTTAGGAAAATGAGCAGACAACAGAAAAAGTTTGACCATAGAAAGTTACTATGGTGACAAGGAATATTAAAACATACACTCAGAAGCCAAAGCTCCTACATCCAAATCCTCCAAGAAAAATAAGAATTGGTCTCTACCATAGAAGAACTCAAAAGGGATTTTGAAACAAGTAAAAGAGGTAAAGGAAAAAGTAGGAAAAGAATTGAAAGTGATGCAAAAGGAAATACAAAAAAGCTAAGGAAGAGAAAAATGTTTGAAAAAGCAAAATTGGTCAACTGGGAAAGGAAATACAAAGTTCACCAAGGAAAACAATTCCTTAAAAATTAGAATTGAACAAATGAAAACTAATGATATTATGAGAATATTTTTCAAACTAAATAACAATGCAAGAAATGCCACCAGGCAGGGTGAACTAAGTAGAAAATGAGACAGATACAGTAAGATCTGTAGAAATTAAAAGGAGTAAAAGAGTGTTGGAAGGGTCACAGAAGATTTCCTGGAGGACATGTTACTGTCATATTAATCTCTGTCTGAAAATATACAATGACTCTATCCAGCAAACACGAAATGACTCTTTGTTTCAAAAACTTAGATTTTAAAAATTTTAATAGGTTGACATGGATATATGCCTCTAAAAAATTAATAATTACTAACATACTGCTTTCTTACTCTGAACATCATCTCCATGGAGTCCCAGTTCTAATTTTATAAACCTCTGTATTGGTCATAGTTTCCAGCCTGGGATGTTCTGATAAATGTTTATTACTTATATTTCCAAAAAAAGGTACACATGACACAATTTTTAGTTTAATCTGCATTATTTTCTTCCTCATTTTTGTAACTCTAGATAATCAAGAAAACAATAAATCAAGCCCTGATATATCATCTACCAATTTCTGAAGTGTAAATTTTTACTCTGAAAATTTAACAAGATACTCTGGTTGGCTTCAGTATACTTTTTCAAACTTTACTGAGAAAATGGAGATTATCTGTGAGAACTCCTTCACCTATTTATGTTTTCTTCAGAAATATGGAAGACAGCAAATAGTACTGACACTCTACAGTGTACATCTTCAATTTATTCTGAATTCTCCCAAATTCCAAGGATTAAATCATAGGGTTAGATTTTTCTTTTTCCTTAGTGGCTTCCCAAGGTACATGACACCCTTGATCTCAGTTAGCAAAAAAAAAAAAAAAAAAAAAAAAAAAAAAAAAAAAAAAAAAAAAAAGGAAAAAAAATAAAAGCTCCTAAACTGTTCATGGAGGCCATTCCTGATATTTTTCTCTTTAAGACTCCTGAGGGGCATAAAACTCAGAATGTGTGATCAGTATTCACCTAAAGATCTCTTCATCCATCCTTGTTCAAGGCCCAGAGTAGTCCAAGGGCAAGAATCAGGGGCCTCCAAGTCCTCTGCCATCTCTCTGAAAGATCTTCTGTTTGTGTGAATTATCTTGTATAGAATTTTAAGAAATCTATCCCTCTCTCAACCTTGTTTTTCCTCCAGAAAATGCTTCATTAAAGCAACTATAACTCTTTAATGGGTGAAGATGCACATAAAGATGCACATTGAGCTAAGAGTGAGTATTCAATTGAATTCAATTCAGCAAGCATTTCTTAAGTGCCAATTGTATTTCAGGCATCATGCTAACTACTTAAAACTAAAATAAAAAATGGCCCTTTAAAGATATTATTTATTCCTAGAGGATAGGGTATATATACATTGAGAAGTGAATTAGATAATTTGAGAATTTATGGAAAGTTGTACCTTTCTTGAGGTCCACTTGAGGTGAACTTTGAAGGGATTCTGGGATTCCAGGGTATAGAGTGAAGAGGGAGTACTTTTCAAACATGGGAGGCAACTAATGCCAAAGGTACAGATCTGGGAAATGGAATAACAAGTATGGGAAATGGGAAATGATTTGGTTGAAACGTGGTTGAGATTTGGGAGAGATTTTGGTTGATGCAGAGGTGTATATATTGGAAGATCTGCATTTGATTTTTGACACTTATTAGATGTATTCAGGGGCAAGTCTTCTAACATCTCAACTTTAATTTTCTCATTTGTAAAATGGAGCTATTAATAATTGCATTGTACATCTCATAGGGTTGCTATGAGAAAGTGCTTAGCAAAACTAAAAGCATTTTAGAAATAGGAGTCAGTTATCAGAGATTCAGAGAAGAAGGGAAGGGAATAAACATTCATTTAGTAGCTATCATGTGCCAGGCACTATGCTAAGTGCTTTAGAAATATTACCTAATTTTATCCTTACAACAATTCTATGAAATAGGTACTATTATTTTCTCCATTTTACAGTTGAGAAAACTAAGGCAGACAGAGGTTAAATCATTTGCCCAGAATCCTACAACTAGTAAGTATCCAAGGCCAGGTTTGAATTCAGGTCTTCCTGATTTCATGCCCAGTGTTCTGTGCACTGCATCAATTTGCTGCTTATAGTCCAATTGGTACACGAACAGGAAATTCCCCTTACCCCATTCCCAACAATGTTTTTTGTTGGAGGATTTTCAGTGAAAAATGGAGGTCACTATTTTTGAGGCAACACTTTCTACTTTTGAGCAACTCTCGTTGTTAAGAAGCTTTTCCTTCTGTACAACCTGAAACTGCCTCTCTAGAAGTTCCATACATTTATCTCTAGTCCTTTTGGCCTCTGTGATACAACCCTGAAGTTAGGTGGCCTAGGGCAATGGATAGGACACTGGATCGAGAAGACCTGAGTTCAAATTTGACCTCAGACATTTCGTAGCTGTATGACCTAGGCAAGTTTTAACCTGACTCAGTAAACTCATCTGTTTACTGTGTGTAAAATCTGTAAAATGTGAAAAATTAAAGCACCTACCACCTAAGGTTGTTGTGAGGATAAAATGAGATAATATTTGTAAAGTTCTTTGTAAACCTTCAGTGCTACGTAAGCACTAGCTATTATTGTTAATGAAAATAATGAACAAAAATGCTAAGATTAGCAAACCAAAAAAGTATAATCCTCATTCCACATGATAACTCTTCAAATACTTGAATGTAGGGATCATATTTCCCATTATTCTTTAAATTGATCCTTATATGACATATAGTTCCTTGACCGTTCTGGTCGCCACAATTCAGTTTCTTGATGTCTTTTCTAAAAGGCAGCTCCTATAAGACAAGAAATATATATTTGCATTTTGAATATAAATGGTTTGTCAAATAAATTAATAAATGATTGAATCTCACTCTGCTCATATTTTCTGGTATCATATATTCTCTGGTCCTTCTGTACTTAAAACCTCAAAGATATCAATTTTATTGCCATATTCTTGCCATTTTTCACTTCTCTGTCTTATTTCATCAACTGGTCTTTAGCTCACAGATACCCAAAATTGTCTTCTATTTCTTTGGTTCCTAGCATGAGGTTCTGCAGATAGCAGATATTTAATCAATGATGTTAACTGACTGTTAGAGCTCTTCATTTCTCAAGGCATTATAGAACTCTGAAATTCTCAAATTGGAAAGAACTATAGAAATAATTTAATCCAAATGTTCATTCTAAGAAATGAAGGAAGTTAAACCAAGAAAGATGGAAGGGAATTGGTCAAAGTAATTTACCAAGTAGTGAAAGCTAGGGCTATAATCAGGTCTCCAATTTATAGAACTTATAGTCTTTATATAGTATATCTTACCATTTATATATCTCTGTCTCTATGCTTCTTTTCCTTTTCTTCTCTTTTATCTTTTTAGTCTATTCTAGAGAAGGACATAATTTGATATCTAGACAAATCTAAATACTGTGGTGCTAATGAGGCACTAGTAGGAAGTGAGAAATGAGAGAATCTGGATTGCTGTATTAGAAAAGAGGAGGAAAACAAAAGTTTATTAAGCATGTACTTACTATGTGCCAGACACTGTACCAAGCAGGTTATAGCCTCTCACTTATTTCATCTTTACCATAGCCCTGTAAAATAGGTGAAATTATGCTTCCTATTTTGCAGTTTAGAAAACTGAATCAGATGGAAGAAGTGATATATTGAGGAAGATGGTAAAGAAGATATTGGTAAACAGGAGGGCATTACCAGGGGGAAGTATGAAGATTTGGAGGAGCATAACAAGGCACAGAGGTATAGTGAAAAGACAATTAGATGAAGAATTAGGAGGTTAGTGACACTTATCACTGGAGTAAAAATAGAATCTAAGGACAGGATCTCTTTAGAATCTATTTTCTTATCTATATAATGAATATGATAATAGCTAGAATTTATGTTTCTCTTTAAAATTTTCAAAGTCTTTTAAATATGTTATTTTATGTATAAGTCTGAGAGGTAGAGGGCTATTATTATCATCATTTAACAGATGAGGAAACTAAGGCTAAATTGCTTGTCCAGAGTAACTCAATTAGCCACATTTTGAATTGAGATTAGAACTCTCCTTGATTTAAGGTTCATGGTAATACTAATATTACCTACTTCATAATTTGTCTATGTGTGTATGTATATGTATGTATGTATATATATGAGGGAGAGAGAGACATGCACACAGACCAAAACACAAAGACAGAGACAGAGATACTGACATAGAGACACACACTTATATACACAGAGATCCATTTGTTAAATGAAGTCTAGGATGAATAATTTAGAAATATCATCAAGCATATGAAACTGATGATCTCCTTTGTAGATCAGACTTAAGCTATGGATCATATCAATATAAGGTCAGAAGAACAGACTTTAAGACCCTAAAATAATCTATTTTCAAATAAAGACTCAACTCTTTCCTACCCTCCTCTGTTAAAGAAGCTCAGCCCTGTCACCCACATTAGTCCACTGGAAGAGGCCATTGCTATAGATTCAGATGTTATCTTTCTAGGAAGTAATGAGTCTCACCTAATAGTTCTTCACCACCCTGCCACTCATGTCCTTCTAGAACTCCTAGTCCCAATTCATGTTTCATCTTTCTCTGACTAGTATTCTTACCTTTAAAGCCTGGAATTCATCTTAGGTCATATCCACTGGCTCTAGTATCTGTGCATGGAGTTTGGAGTTTGTCCCTCCCAATGCTTTTGAAATACCACCTCAAAAAGAAGGGGGAGAGTAGGTGGGAGGTCCTAAATCAACATTTTACTCTGCCACTGGCCTCTTCTCTAAGACAACAAAGGGAGTAATGAAAGGTACCTGTGTCCCCAAAGAAGGCCTTGAGGGACACTCCAGGGCAGGACCACACAATGTTTATAAAACGATTAAGAACTATTATACCTCAGTTGGGCAGGGACCTCATATTTTTCATTTCTCCTGGGAATGAATTAGGGGCATATTAATTTAGTTGAAAGAGTCAGGAAGTCTAAAGGCTTGGGTTTTAGTCTATAATCTATCCCTAACAAATTCCTTCCTTTCCTCTCCTTCCTCCTCCCTTCCCCCACCATAATAAGTGCACTTACATTCACAGAATTTCAGAGATAGGGAGAGACTCAAAGTTTATTTAGTTTACTCTGTTCTTGAACAGAAATCTTCTGTACAACATCTTAAAAAATGAGTTCTGTGTGGGATGGGTGCTACATCCCTTTTCCCAAGTTAACCAATCAGAGATGTCCTCAGATACAAAGAGAAAGCAATTTTTTAGTCCCTGCAGAGAGAGGTCCAGCACACCCAGGAAGCATTTTAGCTCCCAACATGTGCCCTGACCTGACCAGTCAGAAACAGTAAAGCTGATTAAATAGCAAAAGACCCAAGCCTTGTCACTGGATAGACTAAAAGGAAGTAACCATCAATGACCAATGGTCACTCATCACTTCCTGTAGCTGAGTTAGGGGCTTGACCTTTAGAAATCTCTAGACTTTGAGATCATTTGACTTCCTGTAACCTGGGGCCTAAGGCCTGATCTTCCAGCTCTGCAGAGTTCTGGGAATAGGGATCATGTGACTTAGACCTAAAGGTTGACCTACTCTATCTCATAGACTTTTTTTTTAATAGCTTTTTATTTACAAGATATATGCATGGGTAATTTTTCGGCATTGACTCTTGCAAAACCTTTTGTTCCAATTTCTCCCCTCTTCCCCCCCACCCCCTCCCCTAGATGGCGGTAAACCAATACATGTTAAATATGTTAAAGTATATGTTAAATAAAATGTATGTATACATATCTATACAGTTATTTTGCTGCACAAGAAGAATAGACTTAAATAATGTACAATGAACCCATGAAGGAAATAAAAAATGCA
Source organism: Sarcophilus harrisii (assembly GCF_902635505.1). Lineage (NCBI taxonomy): Eukaryota > Metazoa > Chordata > Mammalia > Dasyuromorphia > Dasyuridae > Sarcophilus > Sarcophilus harrisii. The sequence goes on from NC_045428.1 coordinate 532,415,062, forward strand.
AGCGGACAAAAACAGAGGGAGTAGAAATGCTATGTTGTGGTCTACACTCATTTCCCATAGTTCTTTCCCTGGGTGTAGCTACATTTCTTCATTACTGCTCTATTCGAACTGATTTGGTTGATCTCATTGCTGAGGATGGCCAGGTCCATCAGAACTGGTCATCATATAGTATTGTTGTTGAAGTATATAATGATCTCCTGGTCCTGCTCATTTCACTCAGCATCAGTTCGTGTAAGTCTCTCCAGGCCTTTCTGAAATCATTCTGCTGGTCATTTCTTACAGAACAATAATATTCTGTAACATTGATATACCACAATTTATTCAGCCATTCTCCAATGGGCATCCACTCTGTTTCCAGTTACTGGCCACTACAAAGAGGACTGCCACAAACAGTTTTGCACATGTGGGTCCCTTTCCCTTCTTTAATATCTCTTTGGGATACAAGCCCAGTAGTAACACTGATGGATCAAAGGTTATGTACAGCTTGATAACTTTTTGAGCATTGTTCCAAATTACTCTCCAGCATGGTTCTTATAGACTTTTTGAGAAAACTTCACCTGGTTTTATTCAGTTCCAAATTGTTGTCCAGAATGATTGGACCAGTTCACAACTCTACCAACAATGCATTAGTCTCCTAGTTTTTTCATATCTCTTCCAATATTTGTCATTCTCCTACTCTGTCATATTAGCTAATCTGATAAATGTGAGTTAATACCTGAAAATTGCTTTAATTTGCATTGTTCTAATAGTGATTTGAAAAATTTTTCATATGGTATTGATCACTTTTATTTCTTCTTCTGAAAATTGCTTGTTCATATCCTTTGATCATTTGTCAGTTGGGGAATTCTTATTCTTATAAATTTGACTCAGTTCTCTATATGATGATAGTTCCTTGAAAGTTGTTTGCTTTTACAATATTGCTGCTATTGTATAAATTATTATCCTGGCTCTCTTCATATTGTTCTACATCAGTTCATACAAACTTTCTCAGGTTTTTCTATAATGATCACTTTCATCATTTCTTATAGCACAAAATTCCATAACTTTTTAGCTGTTTCCCAGTTGATGGGTGCCTTCTTAATATACATATATTTTTGGCACCATAAAAGATCTGTTATAAGTATTTTTGCGTGGCCATTTCCAATTAAAATTTTTTTGGGGGGTGATTATATCCAGTAGTGCACTATTGAGATATGTACAATTTTATTGCTTTGGGGATGTAGTTCAAAATTTCCTTCCAGAATGGCTGCAGCATTTCACAGCTCTACCAATAGTTTATTAATGTAACTGTCATCTCACAATCTCTCTAGCATTTATCATTTTCCCTTTTTGGAGGGGTCAATTTTGCTAATCTAATTAATGAAGCAAAAACACAGACTTGTTTTCACTCACATTTCTCTAATTATTAATTATTTTGAACATTTTAATGTGGCAATTGATAACTTGGATTTCTTACTCTGCATATTGTCTAGTCATATGCTTTTACTATTTATCAATTGAGAAATAGTTCTTATTCTTATACATTTTAACTACTTTCCTGTATATCTGAGAAATGAATCCTTTATCAGAGAAACTTCCTATAAAGATTTTTCCCATTTATTTGCTTCCTTATAATTTTAGTTGCAATAGTTTTATTTGTGCAAAAATGTTTCACTTTATGTAATCAAAATTGTCCTCTCTTTCTCTTGTTTGGTAATGAATTTTTTCCCCTATTTAAAGAAGTGACAGTTAATTTTCCCCTGCTCCTCTAATGTTTGTGATGTCTCTTTTTTTTGTCTAAATCATATATACCCATTTGAAACTTGTTTTGGGATACATTATTAAGATGTTGGTCTAGACTTGGTTCCTGCCAGACTGCTTTGTAGCGAGGCAATGAGGCTACAATAACAAAAAAGATACAATTTATCCATTCAATGGCCTTATGTAGTCCTGAGGAAAATAGCATGTACACATATAAGTCTATGAAAAAATAGGGATAGGGGCTGGTTCTGTAATTTTATTTATTAAGTTGAACTCCCAGATAAGAAAACCTCTTTTAAGATCTATGGTGGTACCTTATCTAAAAGTTAGTCAAAGAACAGAGGCTTAAGAAATTATATTTATTGACTGATTGAGTAACTGAAGCCTTGTAAGATTGCAAATACTTAGTGAAGAATAGAGAAAAGAGATAGAATAAAACTTCATATTTCAAAGTGTTTAATAATTTTTTACTTTGGATAAGAAAACTTTCTTCCCCAAGTTTCAGTTTCCCCATTCATTCAAAGAAAGGTTTAGACTAGGTCATCCCTTAGTCCTCATTCAGCTTTATTATTCTAAATTTATTCTGTCCTAAGAGTTTTTGTTTATGAGTTATATTTATAGATATTTACCATATTAGAAATAAAATCTAATTTTGAATTTGTAAACCAACTGAAAGGATTCCTAGGATCTCCAGAATTCTCTGGACCAAGTCCTAGACCACAAATTCCTAGAGGTCAGGGATTCTTGGACTTAGCTAAAGGTTATGAAATTATTCTTCTCCATATTTGTAATGATAATGTTAATACGTATTCAAAGTAACTGAATTTTGCATAGTCACCTAAAGGTAGCATTCAGGAATGAAGGATGAATGTATGCATTATAAATGTATGAAATTATAATAATAAAAATTTTATATGGGATAGCAAAGTGCTTTCCAAGTGTTTTGACATTTGATCCTCACAATTCTATAGGGTGATGGTAAAAGCTATTTTACAAACGAAGAAACTAAAACTAAGAGGGTAAGTAACTTAAAGGACTTGTCTGGGGGACATAGCAAATAAACTTTTGAGGCACGATTGGAACTCAGGCAACTTCCTGAGACAAATCAGTTGTTTTATCCATTTTATTTTGTATAGTTATTTCAGTTGTAGATGACTCTTTGTGATCCCATTTTGGGGTTTTCTTGACAAAGATATGGGAGCAGTTTGTCATTTCCTTCTCCAGCTAATTTTACAGAGAGGAGACTGAGGCAAACTGAGTTAAATGACTTGCCCAGGATCACCTATAAAATTCTGGCTAGCTTTCTGGAAGGTCTTGGGACCAACCTTGGTCTCAGCAGAATAATTACCACAAGAATAATCAGGAGTAAAGTCCAAAGTCTTTATTGTCTTCTTCAGTCTCCCAGTCTGAACCAGTCTCCCCAATAATGCAGGAGCCAGGAGAGCCACCACGAAGACAGTCAAAAATAGAATATCTATCTTCCAGTCCTTATTGGCCCTTATTGTAAATACATCATTACAGCATATTGATTATGTGTGAACTTAGAGAACCATTACATCACCATGCTAAGTACTAAGTATATATATGAACTAGAGAACAATCATCTCATCAATTCCACTGAGTTAACACCTTGTTTCAAGTATACTTCTTTCAAATATACTTCTCCAGAGTTCCAGCTCTTTACAATCACCTACGTATCTGATGACAAATTTGCATTCATGAAGATTATGAGTCTTTCTGATTCCAGGCCCATTGCTCTATCATACTACCTAACTGTACTGCTCCAATCTCTACACCATAAAAATAGTTAGTCTTTATATAATATTGAAAGTTTATAAAACATTTAAAAAAAACTTATAAGATGCTCATAATAACAATGGAAGGGAGAGTACTATTAAGTACACTTTACAGGAAATTGACACTCAGCTATGTCATTTGCCTAGATTCACTCAACTAGTAAGTGTCTGAAACTGGATTCACTCCCAGGTTTACTTGCCTCAAAATTCAGAATTCTATCTATTATGCTATACTATAGAAATGGAAGACAAAACTAAAACAGATTCATTTCAATGAAAGCACCTTCCCAGAAGTAGAAAATATTTATTGTTTGCTATTTCAGAGAAAAAAAATTCCATGCCACTTATTTTTTTTTTTTCATATCATAAGTCTGGATAAATAGATCCCAGAGCATCCTTCTCAATTATTCCTGGTTCCTTAACTTCCTCTTCTTCATCTATCAGTATCACTCAATACTTATCTAGCTCAATTCTAGGCAAAATGGCAAGAACTTTCTTGGCTCTGGACTTCTTGAATTTTAATACCTCTTCTATTAAATCTTCCTTTTCTTCTAATTCTTTGGCATTGCCTTTGTGGCAAGGGAAGATTTTTTAGAGTCTTTTGGCAGAGTGGATCTCCCAGCAGAAATACTAGAATGCCTCCAGGAGGTCATTTGATAGGTATTTCTGACTTACATGCAGCACTCACTACTGGTTAGGAAATGGTGATTTATTTATAAAGTCTATGATTATGAGGAACTGCTTCCCCACACTTTAATGATGGGTGAGGAAGAGACTGAAGAGCATGGGAATTTTGGTTGAATTTTTTCATGTAGGACATGGATAACAAGATGAGCAGTTTCAGTGGTTGATGCTTCATTAGTTAAAAGAAAAGGAAAAGGACAGATATTTATTAAACACCTGCTATGTTCTAGGCATTTGTAAAAATGCTTTGCAAATATGTCATTTGCAAATATGTAAAAATGCTAGAGACAAGAAGTTGCTTGTGTCTAAAATAATTTTGAGTGAAAGTAGATAAAAAAAGCAACACAAGGATGGGGGAGGGGGAAGAATTATTTTCAAATAAATGGATGCCAATCCAGAAATCAAGTGAGTCATGCCTCTAGATAAAAGAATTGGGTATATGGCATAGTAGTCAGATGTTGGCTTTCTCACAGCCATAAGTCCTGGCTTTCTAACTGTGAACAGAATCCAAACTACTTCCTCTTGTTTATATCCACAAAAATTAAAGGGACACATGTGAAATGATTTCTAACCTTTTTTCCACTTTCAAAATTTTGCTATGATTCCTTGAAGTTCACAGACAAGAACCTCAGTCCTCAGTGTAAATGGTTAAGGCCTAATAACCCTTTTTCCATTTGGAGAAACAAACATCAGGTACTATGCAGCTCAATCCAAGCAGTAGCAACCTAATGGGACCCTGATGTATGATTTAGAAATCATTTGCCCTTCCATTGTCTCATTGGATCTTCAAGGGTAGGGCAAAATAATCACTCCTATCTTGTAGATGAAGAAATTGAGCCTTCGAGACTCAATTTAGAGAGACTCACTTGTTTAGAACTGCATAAGAGTCAGTAATTGAGCTAGTATTCACAACTTGGTTCCTGTTCTGTCCCCTACTCTGTTCCAACAATGCTTCTGCTTGAAGCCTGTGCTTCAAGGGTTAAATTCTCTGAATGCTATTTGTGCCTCTTTCCCTAGACACAGAGTTTACACAGAGGTCTTTTTACCTTCCCACCCTCCCCTGGAGAATTTCTTTTCCCAATGGAGGTATCATTAGAGCAAGGATTAAATGGGTCACCAGGTCCTCTATATCCTAAGCCCTGGAGGAAGAGGAGCCACAGTGAATTTTATCATGTCTCCTAAACTTTGGTAAGTTGAGTCTATATTGTGGAGAAGTCAGTCCTTTTGTGCCCAATATTCTGTTGGTCCAGCTCTGTGAGAGATACATGGAGGGGACAATAAGGATATGACAAGATATATCTTAGATAGTCTTTTATTCAGTCCTCCAAACGATCCTGTGGTTTGCTGAGAAAGGCATCATCATCTCCATGTGACAAAGAGGTAAGTCTAGAAATGTAGATGATCCCTGGATTCATGGGGAAAATGCAATAACTTCTTTAATGCTGTCACTATTAACTAGTATTTACAGAAACCAAGAACTATAGAATGTTGTTGACTTCAGAGACTAGTGAGATAGCTCATCAGGGGTGCTCAAACTTTTTAAATAGGGGGCCAGTTCACTGTCCCTCAGACTGTTGGAGGGCTGGACTATAGTAAAAACAAAAAGTTTGTTTTGTGGGCCTTTAAATAAAGAAACTTCATAGCCCTGGGTGAGGGAGATAAACGACCTCAGCTGCTGCATCTGGCCCGCGGGCCATAGTTTGAGGACCAAAATTTTCCTCTGTAGAGGTGAAATCTGTTTTTGTTTATTTTATAACTCTTGACTTTCTTCTGACTCTCAGATTCTATGATTTCAGAATGGGAAATGACTTTGTTTCAATATTACCCATTAATTTTGCAGGTGAGAAACTGAGGCACAGAGAGAGGAAGTATTTTTTCCAAGGTCACATAGTGAATCCATTGCAGAAATTAGACTAGAATTTACATATCTTCTGAATCCCAGCTCAGTGCTCTTTCTATGCTCTCCATAGCCAACATACAAATGCTCTCAATAATATTCCGATAGAGGTTTTTTCAGCTCCTGATTAATATTTACAGTAACAGGAAACATTATTTCTTTTTTTTTATTATATCTTTTTATTTACAAGATATATGCATGGGTAATTTTTCAGCATTGACAACTGCAAAACCTTTTGTTCCAACTTTTCCCCTCCTCTCTTTACCTGCCTCCCCCCCCTTCCCCATGGCAGGTAGACCAATACATGTTAAAGTATATATTTAATACAATATATGTATACATATCCATACAGTTATTTTGCTGCACAAGAAGAATTGGACTTTGAAATAATGTACAATTAACCTATGAAGGAAATAAAAAATGCAGGTGGACAAAAATAGAGGGAATGGGAATTCTATGTAGTGGTTCACACTCATGGAAACATTATTTCTTAAGGCACTCCCATTTCATTGTTGGGTGGTTGTAATGAAATATTCTCAAGTTTTCCAAACATTATATTTCTACGGGCTGAGATAATACTGAGTTCAGATGTGATGTCTTTCAAGTTAACTCCATATGGAATCCTGTAGTGCATAGTGTTAGAAGGACTAGAAAAACTCCCAGCTAGACAAGATTCAAGAAGAAAATTCCTAATAATAATAACTTACACTGATCAGCACTTTCTTCACAATAGCTTTTGTTGTAGATAGTTCAGGTGATAGTAATGATAATAGCTAGTTATATGTGTATATATTTATATATATAAAATATGTATGCATGTAGTATTTTGAGATAGGTAAAGTACTTTATATATATATATATATATATATATATATATATTATTTAATTTGATCCTCACAACAACTCTAAAGATAGCTGCTTTTATTATCCCTATTTCATGAATAAGGATCTGAGACTGAAAGAGGTTGCCTGAGATCATATTATTAATCTAGTATTTGATGAGGAATTTGAACCAAGGTTTCCTTATTTAAGTCCAACACTATTCATTACTCCAGGAATCCCATTAATTACCTAATCTCATGATAGCCCTATGCTCAGCACTTGGAGAAGTATACTCTTTATACATAGTTTTTGTTTTCATTGAATTTTCTAATTAGTAGGGATATGTGACATATATTGGTAACTGTAATAAAAATAATATCTGAAGGTTTTAAAGAGGTGCAGGCAAAGTACTCTGTAGTATTCAAGTAGCAGAAATTAAAAAAGAACTACTTGTGGGATTCACACAAGATTTTATTAGAGAAGTGCCATTTGAACTGAGTTAAACAGAATTGATAGGAATTCAACAGGCATAGGGGAGGGGATAGAGAATGGCAGCATAAGGAGGCAGGGCATTTGAGGCAAAGGGAGTACCATAGTCAAAAGGAGAGATTTGAGGGCTTACAGAATTCTTCAATGGCCCAGAATAATCTCTTTGGCTGGAGCATGAACTATGGGGAGGGAAATAATATAAAACAAGGGTTTAGTCAAATTGTGGAAGGCCTTAAATGCCAGAATGGAGAAGTGTGTGTTTTTATCTTAAGGCAATAGAGAATCTTTGAAAGGCTTTGAGCAGAGAAATGGTTGATCAATCAAAAGTCTGTTTGAACTCTGAGATTCTGCATGGCACCATATAAAGTCCCACTGGATTTAGGGCTATATTGGGATAGCAGCTATGGATATTAGGAAGATATAAAAGATATTCTGGGGGAAGGACTGATAGATTGGCAGTTGATTGACCTTCATCTTTCAAGTTATCTTTATGAAGTCTGTGCTCCAAGTCCCATCTGACCCTTTGAACATGTGAGTCAGACAGATAGAAAGACGGACAGAAAGCCAAAGGAAACAGTAGGCAGAAGACCATTAGGAGGCAAGGAAGGTGAAATAGATAACTTTTTAAACATTATTACTATAGAACAAGGTCAGAAACTGTTTTGTCCTCTTCTCTTCTGTGTCTCTAATATATGAAAATACTCAAGTTAGACTAATAGAAGGTAGGAAATATTCATGTTCCTCAAAGAAGCGTAATTTTCCTCCTTTTCATTATTCTAGTACCTAACAATATCCTATCTGTTTAGGAATTATTCTTAAGACCTAATCTGAATCCCTTACACTGCCTTTACAGCCTTGTCACTATAGAGATGAATCCCAGCTACCTTCTTTTCTCCATGACATACTACCTGGACATCAGAGAAAGCCAGTGACCTCCCTTATCCTATCCCCATTTTATTGGAGGAAACAACCCCTTCCTATGTCTAGCCATGACACTCCACAACCACAGTCATGCCAGTTATACCACCTTCATCCTGATGGGCATCCCAGGCCTGGAGGTCTCCCACTTCTGGATCGCATTCCCCTTCTGCTCCATGTATGTCATGGCTGTCCTGGGGAACCTGGTTGTCCTGCTGGTAATCTGGACAGACCCAGGGCTTCACCAGCCCATGTATCTCTTCCTCTCCATGCTCTCCGCTCTTGACTTGGTTCTCTGCACCTCCACAGTGCCCAGGATCCTTGCTCTCTTCTGGACAGGCACAGCTGAGATCACCTTTGGTGCGTGTGCTGCACAAATGTTCTTCATTCATGGCTTCTCCGCTGTGGAGTCAGGCATTCTGCTGGCCATGGCCATTGATCGCTACGTGGCCATCTGCCGTCCTTTACACTATAATACCTTGTTGCCGTTGGGGACTGTGGGCCGGATGGGCATGGCTGCTGTATTCCGGGGCCTGGGGCTCATGACGCCCCTGACCTGCCTTTTAGGGAGGCTGCATTACTGCGGCCAGGTGATCGCTCACTCTTACTGTGAACACATGGCTGTGGTGAAACTGGCGTGTGGTGACACAAGGGCCAACAATGTGTACGGCATCACTGCGGCTACATTGGTGGTGGGCACTGATTCCCTCTGCATTGCGCTCTCCTACGCGCTCATCTTGCGGGCAGTGCTCGCGCTTTCCTCCAAGGAGGCGCGAGCCAAGACCTTTGGAACCTGTGGTTCCCACCTTGGGGTTATTCTGCTTTTTTACACCCCGGGCCTTTTTTCGTTCTATACACAGAGATTTGGGCAACATGTACCTCGCCATGTGCATATACTCCTAGCTGACCTATACCTTGTGGTGCCCCCTATGCTGAACCCCCTTATTTATGGCATAAAGACCAAACAGATCCGGGATGGAGCATTGCGGCTGCTACGCGGGGCCCAGTTCAAATCTAACGTCTGATTTCTTGGAGATCCTACCACATCTTTGTCCTCATTTTCCTACTGTGGGAGTAAGCACTACTTTCAAGGAAAGACATGAAACTCCTTGTCTGTGGGAGAGGCACAGCCTGTGCTAAGAGGAAAAGATACAGGTTTATAATCAGGGAACTTGTCCTTTCAATGCCTGGGGGGGAAACATGGTAATTAGACTCTTTTCTCAAGGAGCACTGAGTTGATTGAGACACTGAGACACTCCTTATCCCTGAAGGAACTTCCATTTTAGCGTCTGAGAATCAAGACTGGGCACATTCCCAGGGCATAAACAAAAACAAAGAGAAATAGAGTTGGATGAAAATGAAGATGATATATACAGGTTTACTGGTGCCAAGGAAAAATGGGATGGGAGATAGATCAATTATATATGGGGGCAAAGACTTGGATCATATGACTTCTGAGGCTATGCAATTCATTTCAAATAAAAACAGATGTCGAAGGTAGCACATTTTGACTAAGAAAACAACAAATTAAAATTGTTTATGATGTATTGAATCTTTATTTATTGATTAAATCATTTCCCAATTACATTTCATCTTGTTTGAGAAGGAGTTTTGCTGACCTTGTGAGACTGGCCAGTTCTGGGTTTGTCATCTCCAGCTCTAACAATCCGAGTTTAAATGTCTATGAACAAGGGGGAAGAAAGAAAAAGTTTATTAAGTCAGGCTATCTGGAGGAGGTGAATTTTGAGCCTGGTTACTATAAAATAAGACTTCCTATTATTTCTTCCTCTATATTTCTTTCTCTCTCTCTCTCTCTCTCTCTCTCTCTCTCTCTCTCTCTCTCTCTCTCCCCTTCTCTCTGTGTGTGTGTGTGTGTGTGTGATTTCAGTCATGACCATTTGGGGTTTTCTTGGAAAAGATACTGAAATGTTTTGCCATTTCTTTTTCTAGTTTATTTTATAGATGAAAAAAACTGATGCAATGAATATCAGGAACTTGTCCAGGGTCACACAGCTAGTCAGTGTCTAGGATTACAATTTGTTCTTCTGACTCTAGCAACATAATAAGTTCAAGTATTCCAATGGGGCATTATCCAAAGAATCCTAGGAAGAAAAAATTGAGCTGGACTATTCTATACATGATATTCTCAACCATCTCTTAGTTCTAGTATCCATGTGCAATATTAGCCTTATGTAGGCTCCAGATAGGCCAGGTACTTATCTTCTGTTTAAACAGGGCCTGACAGACTTTTTCTCAGGAAGGCAGGCCACCAAAGTGTTCAGAGGCTCAAGTCAGTGATATTCCTTCTCCCCTCTTCCCCCTCCACTCCCCAAACAACCCAGTGGAAAAAGATCCCTTGAATTTCCCTGAGTAACAAACCATCACAGAAGGTAGGATTTGAGATTTCATGACCTTGATTTTTCCCAATAATTTAATCTTTTAGGTCCACTCCTTTGACATCCAAATACTCACTTTAGGACTGTGACCCCTTAATCATAGAATCTAAAGATTGAAGAGATGTCAAAAGTCATTATAATAAATGAAATTTATATCAGACTTCTTTAATTTGCAAAACCCCTTTTGTGTATTATGTCAATTGTTCCTCACCACAATACTTTCTGAGGTGGAGGTTACTATCACATAATTTTACAGGAAAGGAAATTGAGACTGAGGGTAGTTAAGTGACTTTCTAATTGTTATACAATTAGTAAATTTTGTAGGAAAGAGTCAATCCCAAGTCTCTCTGACTTCAGTATTATCACAATGCTACTCTTTCATTCATTCCAAGTGAGTGTGGTAGATCATTCCTGGGAACATCAACATAACAGTAGGTGGGTGAAACAAAGCAGAAAAAGTCTCAATCAACTCAATGCTCCTTGAGAACAGAGTCTAATTACCATGTTTTTCCCCTTATGCAAGAGATTACATTATAGAGATTCATGTAAACAAACAAATTGCACTCATTATACTTCATTATTTGGTCATAAGTCCCCACCAATGTAATTCCATTTATACAAAATCAGCTACTCACAAAGATGACCACATTATATCTTAAATATAACCTTCTATTTAACAATAAAGAAAAAAATATCATAGGTGCTCATATCAGCAAATACAGGGACATATTATAGTAAATCTATATCTCACTTTTCCACCAATCCATTCACTTATCTCTGAAGGGCAATGGGCACATATAGAAAGCTGGCAGGATATTACATGAGTGAGGAAAACTTATGTACTCAAGGTAAATCATAACTTTGAGCTATATGCCTTAATACCATTGATTCATTCAGAAATATCTGTACCACACCAAGCTTTTGGATAATTATTCACTTTTTGGACCTCAAAATTTCTTGATGGGCAAATCTTTTTTTTTCTTCTTCTAACATTGAACTCATGAAATATTGATAAGGTTTTTAAGATCACAATCATCCTCAAAAGAACATTGAGAAAGTATTAGATTAATGTATTGACTAGCAGTTCCCTTTAAGCCAGAAAATTGTAAAGTTCATCAGATTGACTCTATATAGGAACTGTAGATAAATCCAGTCAGTTCCTCATCCAATTAGCTGTTGGCCAGTAAATACAAAAGCAAATCAGCTGCAAAACCTTTTTTTTTTTTTTTTTTCTTTTCCCCTTTCAGACAAAATTAGAAACAGAAAACTATTAGGCAACTTTAAGAGGTTTACTTCTTTCAAACTACAGATGGTGGGAAAAAGGCAATTCAGTTATCTCTAAGTGTATTTCAGTCTTTATTCATCCAATCAGGAACTAACACAGTCTAGTTACAATTTGTTCTTCTGACTCTAGCAACATAATAAGTTCAAGTATTCCAATGATGTTCCAATAAGTTCAAGTATTCAGTCTACACATCTTGTAGACTACCTCTCCTTATGCTAGTTTCTTTATATGACCTGTCATTGCTGGCCACCCCCTTGATCTTTGCCCTTAACTGCAAAGTTCTCAGTTTCCTGACTTTTTCTTTGCCACTCCATCCAGTGGCTTTCTTTCTCATTTATATATACAAATAATTTTCAACATTTGTTTTTAAAAATTTTGAGTTCTAATTTCTCTTCCTCTTTTCTTTCTCTCCCCCACCCTGCCCTGGATGCTAGGCAATTTGATATAGGTTATATGTGTCCAATCATGCAAAATATATGTCCATATTAATCATGTTGGAGAAATGATACAGACCAAAAAAAGAGAAAAAAGTAAATGATAGTGTACTTCAACATGCATTTGGACTCTACCAGTGCTTTCTCTGGAGATGGAATCTTTGGATTTATCAAAAACTAGATTACTTTGGCCATTTACTATGGTGTCTTATATATTTAATTTGTTCCAATGATATATCATTATCTCTTAACCCCTACTAGGTTGTTTTGATGATTACACTTTATAATACAGTTTGAGATCTGACACAGCTAGGCCACCTTCCTTTACATTTTTTTTTTTATAATATCCCTTGATATTCTTTTTCAGATGAATTTTATTATTATTTTTTCTAGTTCTAATAAATAATTTTTAGTTGTTTGATTGGTATAGCACTCAATAAGCAAATTAATTTAGGTAGAATTGTTGTTTTTATTACATTGTCTTGACCTACCCAGGGGCAATTGATATTTTCCCAAATGTTCCCAAAGATCTGACTTTGTGTGAAAAGTGTTTTGTGATTGTGTTCATATAATCCCTTGGATTGTCTTGGCAGATAGACAGCTAAGTATTTTATATTGTCTACAGTTAATTTAAACAGTTTTCTTACTTTTTCCTGCTATTGGATATTGTTGGCAAAATATGGAAATGCTAATGATTTATGGGTTTTTTATATTTTGCAATTCTATTGAAGTTAATTATTTTAACTACTTTTGAGCAGATTCATCAAAATTCTCTAAGTACGCCATCATATCATCTGCAAAGTTTTGTTTCATCATTGTCTGTTCTAATTCCTTCAATTTCTCTTTTTCCCCTTATTTCTATAGTTAACATTTCTAGTAAAATATTGAATAAAAGTGGTGATAATGGATGTATGTGCTGCATTCTAGATCTTTTTGAGAAGGTTTTTAGTTTATCCCTGTTGTAGGCAATGTTTGCTGATGCTTTTAGATAAAGACTACTAATTTTAAGGAAAACTTCATTTATTCCTATTTTCTCTAGTGTTTTTTTTTAATAGGAATAGGCATTGTATTTTGTCAAAAGTTTTTTGCATCTATTGAGACAATTATGACTTCTGTTGAGTTTATTATTAATACGATAAATTATGCTAATAACTTTCTTAATATTGAATCAGCCTCAGATTCCTACTATAAATCATATAGGGTCATGGTTATGATGTATTATCTTTGTGATATATTGCCATAATCTTCTCAGTAGCATTTTATTTAAATTTTTGGTCTATAGTTTCCTTTCTCTGTGTTTACTCTTCCTGGTTTAGGTATCAGAACCATTTTTATGTCATAATTTGGCAGTATTCCTTCTTTGCTTTTTTTTCAAATTGTTCACATAATATTGGAATTTTATTGTTCTTTGGATGAATTCACTTGTAAATACATCTGGCTCTGGAGATTTTGTTTTTCTTAGGGATTTCATTGATGGCTTATTCTTTTTTTTTTTCAAAGAAGGAGATTACTAAGTATTCTAATTTTCTCTTGTTAATTTGAGGAATTTATATATATATATATATATATATATATATATATATATATACATACATACATATATATTTGCAAATAGTCATCTATTTTGCTTGGATTGTCAGAATTATTGGCATATAATTGGATAAAATGCCTCCATAATTGTTCTAGTTAACTTTTCATTGGTGGCAAATTCACTCTTTTTATTTTTGATCCTGATAATTTGATTTTCTTTTTTTAAGTCAAATTAACCAATGGTTTGTTGATTTTTTTCATAAAGTCAGTTCATAGATTTATTTATTAATTCCATGGTTTTCTTACTTTCAGTTTTATTAATTTCTTCTTTGGTCTTCAGAATAAAATTGTTGATTATTTATATTATTTGTTCTTTTACCTGTCATTCTTTAGAGTTAAATTATTTAATTTCTAATTGCTTTTTAATTTCTTTCCAAGTTCCTTTAATGAATGTAGTTTTAATTGTATTTTAATCTAAAAAGAGTACATTTAACATTTCTGCTTTTCTACATTTGATTGTGGGTTTCTTACATTCTAAAAAATGCTTAGTTTTTATGTGGGTGCCATGTTTCACTGAGAAAAAGCATATACCTTTCTATTACCATTCAATTTTCTCCAGAGGCATATCGTATCTAAATTTTTTAAAAATTCTATTTACTTTAAAAATTTCTTTCTTTCTTCCTTCCTTCCTTCCTTCTTTCCTCCTTCTTTTCTTTCTTTCTTCCTCAATTACTGTGTATTTCTCTTCATCCTATTTCCTCCTACTTTCTCTTTTCTCTTTCTTTGTCTCTCTGTTTCTGATTTTGTCTCTCTCTCTCTCTCTCTCTCTCTCTCTGTCTGTATCTGCCTGTCTTAATTTTGTTTTTGTTCTTTTTGGATATCATATCATCAAAGTAAACTTATATCCACACTTTCTGTCTAGTTATAATTCTAATTGCCTTAATTATGATTAAATTTTTAAGAGTTACAAGTGTCATCTTCTTATGTAAGGATGTAAGTAGTTTAACCTTATTGAATCCCTTATGTTTTCTTTTGTTGTTTTATTTACCTTATTTATCTTTATTTACTCAAGAACCATGCTGTTCTTGAGTCTTGCATTTAAAAATAAAATGTTCAGTTCATCTCCAGTCTTTATATTTACAAGAATGCTTGAAAGTCTTCTATTTAATTGAATATTAATATTTCTCTTTGAAGGATTTTACTCAAAAGGAATTGAGTAAATTGGGTAAATTATTCTTGGTTATAATCTTAAATACTTTGTTTTCTGGCATATTATATTCCTAAACTTCTGATCCTTTAGTGTAGAAGCTACTAAATCCTGTGCAATCCTGACTGCAGCTCTTGATGATATTTTAATTGTTTCTCTTTGGGTATTTTCTTTAGGCAATATTTTCTCCTTGACTTAGGGAACTTTAGATTTTAGCTGTAATATTCCTGGTAGTTTTTATTTCGTCATTTCTTCCTAGGGTGTTTGAGTTTATCAAACAGTAGATTTGTATAGTCACTGATTATTGTGTCTTGTGTACCTAACCTATTTCACTGATCTAGTACTCTATTTCTTAATTGGTACCTGATGGTTTTGATTACTATTGCTTTATACTAGAGTTTTATTCTAATATACTGCTAGGCTTTTATCCTTTGCATTTTTCATTAATTCCCTTGATATTCTTGGCCTCATCTTTTTTCAGATGAGTTTTATTATCTTTTTCAAATTTGATAAAATAAATCTTTGGCATTTTATTTTGGTATGCCACTGAATAAACAGATTTATTTAGGTAGAAATGCCATTTAAAAAATTATATTAGCTCAGGCTATTCATGAATAATTGATATTTTTCCATTGTTTAGATCTAACTATAATTTTCTTTCTTACTTTTTTTTTTGTTTTGTTTTGCCTCTTCCTAATTTAGGTATCAATATCACATTTGTATTATTAAAGCACTTTGGCAGGATTCCATCTTTGCCTATTATTGCAAATAGTTTTTATAGAACTGAAATTAATTTTTTTTAAATGTTTGCTAGAATTCATTTCTAAATTCATCTGGCCAATTTAAACCCCCTTTTAAGATTTTACACGTGGGCATTTTGTTTTCTTCTGGAATGGTGTTTTGGTTTTCCCTGTTACCATAATATCTTTCTGTGTTCAAGGTTCTTTATTGTTTCTTGCTCATTTTATTTCTTTTTTCCCATTTGATGACTTTTAAAGTCAAGTTCTACTCTTGGAGCACAGGGGGCACTGTCCTAAGCTTCTTGTGTATCTTTGAGCTTTGGCTTTTAGCACAGGGACCCCTTGTATTTGGTGAATTGCTTATAGTGTTGAGGGTATTCAACTTGGTTTTACCTGTTGTTGTCTAGTTTCTCAAAATGGCAATTTGCTGTCACTCCTGGGACTAGTGCTTTGCCCATGGATCTGCTTTGCTAGAACAAAGAGTCTCAGTTGCTCATCTGCTGTGATTAAGACTCTCCCAGTGGTTTCCCCAGATACTTTATGATCTGGGTTGTGCACTTTTTTCACCCCAGTGAGGCTGACCTTTCTTGAAGTCCTTTCAATCTATCTTGAGTTGGAAAGCTCTTTAATTCCATCTCTTCATGGACTCTGTCATTCTGGATTCTCTCCATAGGTTTAGTTTCATGTGTTTTTTGAGGGAAACTTGGAGAGCCAAATAGCTTCCTGGCTTCCTCCACCATCTTATTTCTGACCATGGAAATCCTAATTCTAATTTTTGAGAAAAATTTTAAGTGAATTTTTGTCCATTCTTCTTTATTTGGCCAATTCTATTTTTCAAGGAATTGTTTTCTTCAGTGAATTTTTGTATATCTCTTTTCACTTTTTTTTTCTTTTGGTTTCTTTTACCAACTGTTGACTTTTTTTTTTTTTGTTTGTTTCTCTTGCATCACATTTCTTTCCCCAATTTTTCTTCTATCTCTGATTTAAAAAATTTTTAAGGTCTCCCAAGTGTTCTTTCTTTTGGGGGAGGAGTGGGAGATGGGGTTGAGACCAATTCACATTTTTGTTTGTGGCTTTATATGTAGTTGTTTTTGATACTGTTGTCCTCTTTTTAGTTTGTGTTTTGATCTTTCCTATCATCATGGTAACTTTCTATGGCCAAGTTCTTTTTTTCTTTTTTTCCCCTTCATTTTCCAGCTTATTTTATTATTTGAAAAATTATACTAAAGATATATTACTCTCGTGGTGTGGATGGGGCATTGCCCAAAGCTTCCAGTACTGGGTATGTGGGATCTGGTTTTTGGTCTGATTTACTGGGACCATAGAATATTTGCTGATCTGTGCCTTATCACCTCAGCACTGGCTTGGTTGAGTGTGACCTGCTGCTTATTTGTCTGCATTGAACTGCATTCCTTTTTTACCCATATGATATTGATATTTCCTTCCAATTGTCTACATTGTCTTGGACTAGAAAATTGTTTCATCTTGACTTCTTGTTGGTTCTATTGCTTTAGAAGTCATTTTCAGGCATAATTTTATAGTTGTTTGAAAGTGAATTTGGGAGAGTTCTGGTGAATTTCTGCTTTATTCTACCACCTTGGCTTTTATTCATTATTTCAATAACTCAAATTAGTATCTCATTATACTTATTGATTTACCTTTTCTTTATGAGGTTAAAAATTCATGAAGTTCCCCTTTCTTTTAGTTTATAAATCTGAGATTTAGTTTCTAATCCCTTAGCTTCTAGTTTTGTGTGCTTTGATTTGTTTAGCCTAAAAAATTTACATGCATAATTCCCTACAGCATTAGGCATTCTGCATTTCTCAAACTGACTCTTAACATTCTGTGATTATAAATTACTTTGCCTTGCATTTGCATTTTATAATTTTTTAGTAAACAAAAATTGTCTTTCTCCTCTTTGTTGTGGTTATGGGGGAAATTCAAAGACAAATAAATTTTTGTCCTGCTTTTCTTTTTTTTTTTTCTTTAATAGCCTTTTATTTACAGGTTATATGTATGGGTAACTTTACAGCATTAACAATTGCCAAACCTCTTGTTCCAATTTTTTACCTCTTACTCCCCACCCCCTCCCCCAGATGGCAGGATGACCAGTAGATGTTAAATATATTAAAATATAAATTAGATACATAATAAGTATACATGACCAAACTGTTATTTTGCTGTACAAAAAGAATCAGACTCTGAAATATTGTACAATTAGCTTGTGAAGGAAATCAAAAATGCAGGTGGGCATAAATATAGGGATTGGGAATTCAATGTAATGGTTTTTAGTCATCTCCCAGAGTTCTTTCTCTGGGCGTAGCTGGTTCAGTTCATTACTGCTCCATTGGAAATGATTTGGTTGATCTCATTGCTGAGGATGGCCAGGTCCATCAGAACTGGTCATCATATAGTATTGTTGTTGAAGTATATAATGATCTCCTGGTCCTGCTCATTTCACTCAGCATCAGTTCGTGTAAGTCTCTTCAGGCCTTTCTGAAATCATCCTGTTGGTCATTTCTTACAGAACAATAATATTCCTTAATATTTATATACCACAATTTATTCAGCCATTCTCCAACTGATGGACATCCACTCAGTTTCCAGTTTCTAGCCACTACAAAAAGGGCTGCCACAAATATTCGTGCACATACAGGTCCCTTTCCCTTCTTTATGATCTCTTTGGGATATAAGCCCAGTAGTAACACTGCTGGATCAAAGGGTATGCACAGTTTGATAACTTTTTGAGCATAGTTCCAAACTACTCTCCAGAATGGTTGGATTTGTTCACAACTCCACCAACAATGCATCAATGTCCCAGTTTTCCCGCATCCCCTCCAACAATCATCATTATTTTTTCCTGTCATCTTAGCCAATCTGACAGGTGTGTAGTGGTATCTTAGAGTTGTCTTAATTTGCATTTCTCTGATTAATAATGACTTGGAGCATCTTTTCATATGTTTTGTCCTGCTTTTCAAGGAGCTCAGATAAAAAAAGTCAGTAAGTGGAAAAAAGCTAGGTGTTGTAGGAGAGCTATGAATGAAGTGCTGGATTGTTGGGCCAAACTTCATTGAAAAAGTAGCACCTGATGGCTCCCTTAAAGAATGGAAAAGACTTCAAAAAGGTAGATAGGAGAGTGTGTCTTAGGCACAGAGGACTGAAAACAGCGGGTAAAGCCATGAATAGGTGATAGTTTTTCTTTTTTTAATATATTTTTAATTTTATTAAAGCTTTTTAGTTATAAAACATATGCATGGGTAATTTTTCAACATTGAACCTTGAAAGTCTTCTGTTCCAAATTTTTCCCTCCTTCTTCCCATCCCCTCCTCTAGATGGCAGGTAGTACAATCAATATTAAATATGTTAAAATATATGTTAAATCCAATATATGTATACATATTTGTATAGTTATGTTGCTGCACAAGAAAAATCAGATCAAGAAGGGAAAAAATGAGAAAGAAAACAAAATACAAGCAAACAACAGAAAGAGTGAGAATGCTATGTTGTGGTCCACACTCAGTTCCTGTGATCCTTTCCCTTTGTGTAGATGGCTCTCTTCATCACTGAACAATTGGAATTGGTTTGAATCATCTCATTATAGAAAAGGGCCATTTCTGTGATACAGTTTTTCAAAGAGCAAATAGTTTAGTTGGGCTGGAATGCTGGGTGAGAATAGTTGGAGCTGGACTAAGGAGTTAAGAATAGGGCATTCCAGCTGAAATCAGTTCACCAGTTCTTTGCCTCTTCTTGTTCTAAGTCTTTTAGAAAAACAGACAGGGCTGAATTCAGCTGGCGATAAGGGATAGAAGGGTCGTATGATAAAAATGGGAAAACTGAAAATCTAAGCCAATTTATGGGAGAAAAAAACTGATGAGAATGGCATTCCTGGGCTCTGTTCTTTCCCTATTTCTAATCCAGGAAGAAATGTTCTAGAGTACTGAATTGAGGATACTATAAATATTGTTACTGTAATTTCTTTTCTTTTCTTTTTTTGTTGTTTTCTTTTTGTGTTTTTTTTTTGTTACTGTAATTTCAAAAGTTAAAGAATGTTTATAAATGCTGTTAGTGCTGAAAGTTTCTAAACATATAAACATTTAATATACTTCTCTCTCTCACATTAGGATGAAAGGTTCATTCTATAAGATATAACAGAAATTTGGGAGAATATAGGTGACACAAGACTTTTTTTTACAGATACAGGGAAATCTCATATAGGGAATTCTTTTAGGAGTATTATATTTGGGGACAACTATTTTCTAGGATTTCGAGAGAGAATCCAAACTGGTCTAGGTTATTCTCTTAAGAGTAATATAATTTTTGAGAAGAGAAAAATATAGCATTTTGGGAAAATTTTAGTCAGTATCTGGAATTAATTAAAGGAAGAAGTTTCCTGGCTAATGAAGCATTATTGAATGTTAAAAGTTTGAAGTGGCTCTGGCAGTGAATGTTGTATGGACAAAATATTGTGAATAGGTATGCATGTTTACTTCATTATTGCTTTAATTTATTATCAAATTGTATATGAATTACTACATTTGTGAAGGAAAAAAGAGACAACATTGATTGCATGGTCAGCTTAGTGTAAATCCTATTGGGACACATTGGTTGTGTGACCCGAAGAGTGGATCTTAATTTCTTTATTTTCTCTATAACTTTAGCACTATACACACCAGAGAAGGTACATTTACAGAAGTAATTACTTCATCTTTGAATTTCTCCTTTAAAAACATAAAAGGAGTTTTACCTTTTATCATTGAGGAAGGCCTTCAAGCTAATTAATTCAAATTGGAAAACATTTATTACATACAAATTATTTGCCAAACACTGGAGTTACAAACAAAAAAGGGGGAATTTCTTTCAAGGAGCTAATAATCTAATGGGGAGATAACAAAACAGTTATTTAAGAGCAAGATATCTCTATCTGCATATAGATATGTACAAATGTAGATAAAGTTATAGATATAGATGGATATATATAAATATAGTTAGCTAGCTACATGATAGATTGTTAGGTAGACAATCACATATGTTAATTGGAAGTAATCTCAGAAGGAAGGCAAGGTGGACAAAGAAAAGCTTGAAGGTAAGATTTTGGTTGAGTCTTCAAAGGAAATCAGGAAAGCTAGGAATTGAACAAGAGAAATGAGAAAATTCTAGGCATGAGTTAGCTATTGAGAATGGGTTTGTGAGATGGAGTGTCTAGTTGGAGGAACTGGGAATAGATTAGTGTTACTGTATTTTAGCATATTTGGAAGCAAAGAAGGTGTAAAAAGACCAAAAGCAGAAGTTTAGTCTGATTATGAGTGATTTTAAAAACTAAACAGATGATTTTTATATCTGACCCTGGACTTAATAGGGAGAAAGGGGGAAATAACTATTGTCTCCTATGTGCCAGATTTTGTGCTATATATCTCTCTGATTTTCACAACCCTAGGAAGTAGATGCTGTCATTCTCTCCATTTTATGCTTTAGAAAACTGAAAGACAGGTTAAGTGACTCGTTCAGGGTCATATGTCAAGTATCTGAGTTCAGATTTGACCTTAAGGTTTTTGTTTTTGTTTTGGTCTTTAGGGACAGAGCTATGTTTACTCTGCTATTTAATAACCTCCAGGACATTATTGAATTTGATTGGAGGAGTGGGTTGGGGTGACAAGATCAGATTTATACTTTTAGAAGATTAATTTTATAGCCTAGTGAGGAGAAATTTGAGGCAGGGAGACTAATCAGCGGGCAATTGCAGTATTCCTGGCATGAGTTGATAAGGGCATATACCAGGGAAGTAGCAGTGTTGGAGAAGACAGTGAGTTGGGGGGCATTTATAAGAGATGTTATAAAGGTAGAAATCTTAGCACTTAGCACTTAGAAGCTTAATATCTTAAGGAATTTTGGAGGATCACTCTGTAGCATATGTTTTGAAGAAAAATAATTAAATTTTGTAAAAATTTCTAGGGTAAATGTAATTTTGATCACTTTCATCTGAAGATTAATATACTTATTTTAGTGTAATGAAGGAAGGCAGCTACTTTGTAAGGAATCCCAGAGTCAAGAAAAAAATTTGTATGCATGTTGGATATGATAAGCATTTTATAAATGTTAACTATTATTATTATTACTTTAATTGAATGTAATATATGCTAGGTTTTAGATATAATTAGTATAAAATGTAAAAGATAAAAAGATGAATGATTTTCTATTTAGGATAATTTGAAAATGTATTAGACTGAACTGACATCATCCAATTTGCTATTTTATTTCATTTTTAAAGTGCATGCTATTATATATAACATATATATATATATAAAGTGTATGCTATTATATTTATAAATTTTTTTGTAATGTGAAATTTATGAAAGCATTGCATAAGAAATTATGTGAGAACCTTTTTCTTTAGCTTGGATGCTGTTTGATTATGAATTGGGTTTTAAAAAATGTGATGAAATAGACACTTGAAAACTGTTAAATTTTTAATGGGACATATTTGTTTTGAAATAGATGATAAGCATAAGTTTATTGTAATAAAGAGTGCATTTAATCAATTAAGGTATAAATTTGGTTTATATCTAGAGTTTCCCTGAATGAATTATATTATTACCTAGAAGGGAGTACCTATTTTCTACACATGCTAGATCAAGGATAGGAAAACTTTTTTTTTCATGACAAAAATGTGTTATGGGCCAGAACTCTGTACTTGAAACAAAGATTCTTACAAAGTGCTAAGTAGAATTGATAATACAATGGTTATCTAGTTTAGCATGGTAATTAATAGTTCTCTAATTCAGTATGATTGATTTAATCTTGTAACAAATAATGGTTCCCTAGTGATATATTCATTGGCTTATACTTAGTATGATGAATGGATTTAACTGTAATGGAGAATATAAGCTAGAACAAACTCAGCCAGATCTATTCCACCTTCATCATCCTGTCCTGTCCTTCTGCTCCCCCCACTGAGATCAAGACCTGTCTGAAGGGCCCCAAGAAAGCTAGCAGGGCCCCAAGCAAGGAGACAAAAAAGAATTTGGACTTTAACACCTGGCTATTCTTGTGATTACTCTGCTGAAAAGAAGGCTGCCCCAGAGACCTCCAGAAAACCAACCAGAACACTACAAAAATGCTTTAAAAAAGACTTAAAACTGTGATTTAAGTTTATACATGTACATATTGTGATATGTATAGAACAGATCTAAAAGAACAATCTATACATGATCATCAATATTCTTATAAAACCAAAACCCTTAAGAACTCTGGTCATCTAAGTTATCAACAACAAGTCCAGAAAATTGATAAAAGATTAAAAATAGGAATTTTATCTGTCGATGATGGGCTGATATGCAGAATAAGAAAATAATTTTTGGATGTGATCAATATAAGAATATTTTGCTTGACTATGCTTATATGATTCAGGGGCTTTAACATTTGTTATTGTTTTCTTTTCAGTCAATGGGGAGTTTGGAGAAAAAAATAAATGCATCATTGAATTTCACTGTACTGCCTTTTTTCTTTTAAAACATTTCTCTTAAAAGAAATCTGATGTAAAATGAAAAGTCTTAATAAAAATAAGAAATTAGAGACTCAAAACATGAAATGACAACTTATAGGTCTTGTTATCTGCTGTGGAAGGTGATGCTTAAATGTGAAAACAGGAAGCATTATGTCTAAATATTATAATAGGTACTTTGTGCCTGGTGAAACATTGTTTCTCAGCAAAGAAAATGAACTCCAACCATTTTCTGTCTTTACAGAAGATACTGACCTTTGAGGTTGCTTGGATAGTATACAGATAAAATGAAAGTGAACATGACTTTCAGAGCAGTTGACAAAGGAACTCAGGAATTAGCAATTTTTAGCTGAATTTTTAGCTTTGGAGCTGTTTTGGTAATCTTTTTTTATTAATAAAATAAATTTTCATTTCTCATTTTCTTTTTGAAAAAGAAATATGGCTGGTGGTATTCTCTCCCCCCCTCCAAATGTTTGAAAAAAACATTTTTATTTAAAATTTTGAGTTCTAAATTTTATTCCTCCTTTTCCTCCTCCCTTTGAGATAGTAAGCAATCAGATATAGGTTATACGCATGCAATTATGTAAAATATTTCTACATTAGTCATTTTGTGCAAGAATATTTCAATAAAAAGTGAAAGAAAAATTTGGTAAAACAGCATGCTTTAGTCTATATTCAGCAATCTGTTTTCAGGGAGAAAACACAAGGCAAAGGAAGCCACTAAAATCTCAAGGTCTAGATTCTGTTTTTCTAGATAAGCACATGTTCTTACTTAGAATTACTGCAAGAGGCAAAAAACACTTCCCTCCTTTAATTCTTGGAAGCTGTAACACATGTCTTTATAATTTCCAAGCCATGTATTCAAAAGAGGTAAAAACAGAAATTTCATCCTCTTTATCTGTTATTTGTTCAGATCTTGCTGCTCTATGGCCAATCTTCTTTTTCTTTCTTTTTTTTTTTTATTAAAGCTTTTTTATTTTTAAAATGCATGCATGGATAATTTTTCAACATTGACCCTTGCAAAATCTTATATTCCAAATTTTCATTAAAGATCACTGGAACTGGCCTCAATCATCTCATTGTTGCAAAGAGTCACATTCATCAGAATTGATCATTGTATAATTGTGCTGTACACAATGATCTACTGGTTCTGCTCATTTCCCTCCTCATCAGTTCATGTAAGTCTCTCCAGGTCTTTCTGAAATCATCCTGCTGGTCATTTATTTTTTTTTTTTTAATTTATTAGCCTTTTATTTACAGGTTATATGCATGGATAACTTTAAAGCGTTAACAATTGCCAAACCTCTTGTTCCAATTTTTCACCTCTTACCCCCCACCCCCTCCCCTAGATGGCAGGATGACCAGTAGATGTTAAATACATTAAAATATAAATTAGATACACAATAAGTATACATGACCAAAACATTATTTTGCTGTATAAAAAGAATCAGACTCTGAAATATTGTACAATTAGCTTGTGAAGGAAATCAAAAATGCAGGTGGGCATAAATATAGGGATTGGGAATTCAATGTAATGGTTTTTAGTCATCTCCCAAAGTTCTTTCTCTGGGCATAGCTGGTTCAGTTCAGTACTGCTCCATTAGAAATGATTTGGTTGATCTTGTTGCTGAGGATGGCCAGGTCCATCAGAACTGGTCATCATATAGTATTGTTGTTGAAGTATATAATGATCTCCTGGTCCTGCTCATTTCACTCAGCATCAGTTCGTGTAAGTCTCTCCAAGCCTTTCTGAAATCATCCTGTTGGTCATTTCTTACAGAACAGTAATATTCCATAATTTTCATATACCACAATTTATTCAGCCATTCTCCAACTGATGGACATCCATTCAATTTCCAGTTTCTAGCCACTACAAAAAGGGCTGCCACAAACATTCGTGCACATACAGCTGCTGGTCATTTCTAATAGAACAATGATATTCCATGACATTCATCTACCATAACTTATTCAGCCATTGTCCAACTGATGGGCATCCACTCAGTTTCCAGTTTCTTGTCTATGGCCAAGCAATTTTCTTTGCTCACTTTCATTCCAGCAGGTTTTTTTGGGGGATAGGACAAGATAAAGAATATGTATAAATAGAGCCAAACACATTGTTCCATGAGATAGTTATCTATCTACCTATCTATCTGTCTGTTGATTTATCTGTCTATCTACATATGTATATATACACATACATATATGTTCATTTAGCATATCTCCTAAATGAACATCATCTGGACAGAGACATTCTCCCTTAAAGACTTATTTATCTGTGTGAGTGGTTAAAGTCAAACTCTAGAATTACTTTTTATTCTGCTAAATTCCTGTGGCAATCATATTAAAGCAGCAGGTACAAATTCCAGCTTGAAATGCAATCAAATATTTTGAATTCCTCTGGATGCTTGTGAGTAAGATGATAAATTCTTTGTGGATAGGAGAGGCTATCTTACATCTTTCAATTTATCTTTAAAGTGGTTGAGGTTTGTGCTGAAATAGCTGTCAAGAAAATTCACTATTCAAGAAAGTGATTTTGATTTCACTGAGCTACAGTCTTGGATGAACCATGTGTACACGTTTCTCCTTACAGATTATAAATTTCCTGAAGGGAGAGAATGAGATCAGTATACAAATAACTATAGAGTAACAAGAAAATGATGCAGGTCATTCCATTTGACATCTTGTTTTCATCATGTCAAAAGCTGGAAAAAGAATTCAAAGAAGAAATCATGGAACAGATGCTTTTCTTGAATCAAGGAATCAAAGAAGAAATCAGTTGCCATTTAAAGCAGGTCTTGAAATTTGGGAAACATGATGAGTGGAAGAATGTATGTGTGTGTGTGTGTGTGTGTGTGTGTGTGTGTGTGTGATAGATGATGCTATATATAAAGGCAAGGAGACAGGATAGATTTTGAAATAAAATTTAGCTGAGGCATAGTACATAAAAGGAAATTGTGAAATTTGCTTGGAAAGGTAAATTGCAGTAGAGTGGAAGGTCTTAAATTCTAGGATGAGGAATTTTATTCTGTATTTCATTACAAAGTGAAAAATCAATGCAAAATGAGAAAAATGATCAGTATTAAAACATTTAGAGTCCAGTTGAGGAAGACAATGGCAAATATCATCAACACAATTTCTTCAGAAGGAGATAATAAGTTTAGTCCCAACAGAACTTCCAAGTAGAAGTATCCTGCATGTAGCTAGAAATGGATAAAGATCAAGGCTGGAAAGGGAAATGAAAATCATTCAGATAAAGGTGAAGTCATGGTGACTGAAGCCTGTTTGTGAAATCTTTCTCCATCACTCAGGTTCTAACTAGTTTGAAGTCATTTTTATACCACCTTTGTTCTTGTATGAAGCATCTTTGCTTAAGACCTTTATGTATTTTATACTTTCTAGTAATTTCAATGGGTCTGGCCAGGGAGGCAGCTCTCCAGCATACTCCATCCCCGACCGCGTATCTGTTTAGTCCTTAAGCCATAGATGAGAGGATTTAGAGTGGGTGGGATAACCAGATAGAAGTCAGCTAACAGGACTTGGACAGGCAGGGGAACCAAGTCCTGTCCAAACCAGGCCACATAGATGGAAACCATCCCTGGTAGATAATAGAGGGCCATAACTCCAACATGGGAACCACACGTGCTTAATGCTTTGAGCTGGGCATCCCTGCAGGAGAGACGGAAGACAGCCTGAAGGATCAGGCTATAGGAGGTGGCAATGAAGATCACATCAATGCCTACAATGATTGAGGAACCAATCAGGCTATAGAGGTTGCTTGGCATGTGGTCAGCGCATCCCAGCTTAGCCACAGCCATGTGTTCACAGTATGAATGAGGAACCATCAGAGAGCCACAGAAAGGCAGGTGGCTCACCATCCAGCTTAGAGGTGTCATGAATGTGGCAGCTCTAAGGATAATTGCCACACCAATTCCTATCATTGTTCGTTGTGTAAGGATGGTCTGATAGTGCAAGGGTCTGCAGATGGCCACATATCGGTCAAAGGCCATAGCCAATAAAAGCCCTGTTTCCACAGCTGTGGCTGCATGGACAATATACATTTGAGTGAAGCAGGCAGCAAAGCCAATAATTCCATCACCTGACCAGAAGATGTTTAGCATCTTTGGGACCACAGAGGTTGCCATAACAATGTCCACAATAGCCAGGATGCACAGGAAGTAGTACATGGGCTCATGCAAGGCTGGATCAACCCAGATCACTGTCAGAATGAGGCTGTTTCCTACCAAAGTCACAACATACATGGTGCCTAGTGGTGCCAGCAACCAGAGGTGAGTCACTTCTAAACCTGGGATGCCCATGAGGACAAATGTAGCAGGTGATGTATGATTGAATGGCAATTCTAGCATCTGACAGGAACTTTCTTTCTTGTGAAAACAGCAAAAATGTCACAAGAAAAGCTTGCCTGGTTCTTTTAGCTCCCGGTCTGTTGGGCTATATTTTTCATCCTTTTAAAAAATAATCACTGAAGAAAGGAAAGTTATTAGAGGAGCCATAAAGAGGTCACTTCATTGTAAGATTCTTGAATTCATTTTGTATACCACATTGAAAACAATTTTTTTATATAGATAAGAAAATTGACCCTGAATAGTAGTCAGGTATTCAGGAATCATGATAACCCTAATTATGTCTTTTATTTACATAATGCTTTTCCACAACTTTATGTCATAGATAGTACTAACATAAATTTTTCTGAGTGTTCTTTTCTATTAAAGGGAGATAACTCGCTCATGGTCACACACAGGTAATAAGTTGCAATGGAATATAAGTTCTTGTTCCTGAATCCTGTGCTCTCCCTACTCTACTGTGCTGTCTTTCTGTCATAATCGAGGGAAATACTATACTCCAGCCTTGTGAGTATTAACTGTTCTTAGTATTATTGAGCTTCAGATGACTTTTCCAGTAATTCTAATTATATCTTTCCTAGTCACTTATCGACAGACTTTATAGGTCGCTAAAAAATGACTTGCAAGCCAATAACTTTGTGATGACTTATTGTTGTAGGTGTGGCTGCCTTGAACCATACTAATTTGATAGTCCTTTCCAGAGCATGTTGAGATGCTGAAGAACTCTTTTTTTTCACTCTGAACCATCTTTGGATTATTGAAAGAACTAAACAGCTTTGAATCAATATTTTATTTAAGACCTATGTCCTACCTTGTTGATAAAAGTGATATTTGTGAAATCATAGATTTTAAAGGAATGAATGGCAAAGCATTTATTAAGCTCTTACTGTGTCAAGTTGGGTCAGGTAGATGGTATACTGGATAGAGCACTGGGCCTCAAGTCAGGAAGATCTAAGTTCAAATTTAGCTTCAGACATTTACTTTGTGACCCTGGGCAAATCACTTTATCCCTTTTTGCCTCAGTTTCTCATTTGCAAAATGAGGACACACTGAAGAAAGAAATAGCACACCACTTCAAAATCTTTGCCAAGATAATGCCTTGGTCAAAATCTATGGGGTCACTTAGGGTTGGACATAACTGATAACCAACAAAATTTCTCATACTAAGTGTTGGGGATATAAATAGAAAAGCAAAAATAGAAATTACTTTTGGAGCAGGGACCAGTATTTGGAGATTATATCCACAGGGGAGTAAAGACTTCAGGGTAGCTGCTATTTTGGGCATTTTGATTTGAAAAGTTCTTGGGATGAATTCAGCTATCTTAATCCCCTACAGCTAGGAGAGTAGATTGATGCACCATTTCCAATGCCAATGATAACTTTTTTGTTTATGATACAAAACTGGAAGAGGATAAAGAAAGAAGGATATACTAGCAATAGAAGGCAGTTGTTCAGAATATGGTTATGGTATGAAGTAAATAAAACATGGCTTGAGCCAGATCTAGATGTAATTGCTAACTGAGGCAACTATCAATTAGATTATGAGGAATCTGAGTCTCTGCTGGTGAAAGTGTTAAGTTCTCTAGGTTCTTGGGTTAGATATCAAGGAAGACGAGGTCATCTAGTCCACTTCTATCAAGCTCAGATAGAAATAATAGTTGCTGAACCATACATAAGAATCCATGCAGGCCACATATTTAACTTAAAAATCACATGTTAATGTGACCTATTTTATTGAAATTTTATTTATTTTTTGAATATTTTCCAATATCTGGTTTGGGCTGCATTCAGGAGTACTGTGGGCCTCGTATAGTCTGTCTACCGTGTATTTGACACTCCTGATCTACTTTAACTTTATTTTACATATGAGAAAACTGAGGATCAGAGGTTTCAAGATTTTTTTCATATTAAAAAGATTGCTAACAAGTGCTATTAACAATATATGAATCTCCTTCTTCTTGGCAACCTTCTTCTTAAGACTTCAGACTTGTTTGTCATCCTTAGAACTTAAGGATGTTTTTAAGAACCATTTCCTCACCTTTAAAAATGAATCCTCTTCAATAGTTTGCCACATCAAGCCTGCTGTAGGATGTAATAACTGATAAAGTTTCCACTAACTTCAGGAAAATCAGTAATAGGGATCTTCATTATGGTGACATAGCCTTATTCCCTTCTTTATTCATGGTAGGCTCACCTACAAAGTCTTTTTTCTTTTCTTTCCCTAGTTTTGTTTTGCCTTAGTCTGCCATTGTTTCTAGCTATTGAAGAAATGAAGTTTTTTGAATTTTTTTCTATACAATTATTTAATTCAGGGCAATTTGTGTGTGTGTGAAGATTTTTCTCATGGCCAAAATTACCTAGAAAGGTCTGTTAAGTTCTCCATTTTAGACAACTGTTAAGGTTTTTTGACTTTTAGATGGTCTATAGAGAGTTTGTCTAGATTCTAGTCAGATTGATTTTCTCTATGTGAACACAACTCTACCTCCCCTTTCTGCTCCTTTATATTGTTTGGCCTTCATCTCTAGAATACGTTGTTTCTTCATTTCTACCTCATTCTCTCTCTCTCTTTCTCTCTCACTCTCTCTCTCTCTCTCTCTCTCTCTCTCTCTCTCTCTCTCTCTCTCTCTCTCTCTCTCTCTCTTTTTCTCTCTCTCAACATGTAGCTCAGGAATGCTCTCTATGAAGTCTTTCTAGATCCTAACCTTTCCTCCTTAACTACTATTTATTCTCTTTCAGATTTGCTGATTTAAGTTTTAAGAGAACTACCTTTCTCTGAATAAGTAGAAAGCTACATTAGTATGTAAGGGAGTTAAGGGAACATGGTTGGTGTTCTCTAAAATGCTTAACTCTATTTCAGTAACACAAGAGTATCTGAGAAGCCGTTTCATTAAGAAAAGAGTAGAGAAGTCCAGAAAAGGAATGGTTCCATTCAGCACATGACCCATGGTTATTGTTCCCCCAAAAGAATAAGGACATTGTGGCTTGTAGTTCATAGTTGAATGGCCCTGGCATATGGGTTTCTCAACTCTTTTGTCACTGTCACTAGCAGGTTAATGTAAACTTATGCCTGTGTCGTATACTGTGTAAATTGTGAGATTGTAATCCAGGTTTATGGGGTATATCATTGGGTGGTTATTTATGCTTTGCCTTTTGTTTACTAAATGTTTCATGATTAAGAATTAACATTTACTTTGCTGATTTGTTTTAATAGGAAACACACTATTTAGGAATGAAGATTCTAGAGATAATTATGGAATATAATTCTCCTCAATAGGATTGTTTCTAGGATGCCTGCTCTTTGAGGAGCCACCTGGGCATGCACTGTGTTTGCAAGTCATATATTTCAGCCCCTGCCTAGATAGAAAGGAATGTCAATTCTACCATATGTTCATATTTAAGTATTTGTCTTCTCTAATTCAAATAATCTCTACTTTCAAGAAGCTCATGTTCTTTTCTTATTTGTATATTCTCTGAACCTGGCATATAAAAGGCACTTAATATTTATTGAGTAGGTTGGAAGTTTGACTAGATAACCTTTCAAATGATCATCTGTTGATGGAGAGTTAACTTCTTATAAAGGCAGCCTATTCATTTAAAAAAAGCATTTTGCTAAAATCCAGGCATTTTATGTGTAGGACTTTCTCTGATCTTTTAGTTTACTAACTCTTTTAACATCATCCCAACTTCCCCCTCCCCAAAAGAACTCTTGTGATAATACACAATCTTTACAGAAGATTTCAATTAGAACTCCAGACCATCTAACTTCCTCTAATGGCTTCAACTCACCAGGAATAGACAAAATATATTCCAAAAAATGTGAATGTGATAGGTTTTTTTTTGGGGGAAAATGGTTGCATGGTACTGGATTATGGAAAATATCCCAAATTTTAAAGTAAGAATCAGTGATCTTTGCTTCCATTCTTAGCAAAATTCTAGCATAAAGGCTTTTGAATATATAGAAAGGAAAGCATAATGAATAAGAGACAGCATGGGGTCTTTAAGAAAAAATCATAATCAAATTTAGCTGCTGAAGTCAAGAAGACCTGAGTTGAAATCCTTTCTCAGACACTTGCCTGCTGTATGATCCTGGACAAATCAAACCACAACCACATCTCTCAGCCTCAATTTCCTCATCTGTAAAATCGAGATAATAATAGGGCTCACCTTATGGAGTTGTTGGGAATCAAAGGTGATAACAAATGCAATATTTTATTAGATTAACTGAATTTATTTTCTTTCTTTTTTTTCCTTCCTCTCTCCCTCCTTCCCTGCCTATCCCTTTCTCTTTCCCTCTCTCTTTCCCTGTCCCTCTTTTTCTCTCTTTCCTTCCCACCTCTCTCTTTCATAGGAGAATATTATAGATATTGTCAAAGGCTTTTTCCTGAAAGCAAGATGGATAGCTTTATTATTAACAGTGTTATTATCAACAGTATTATACAAAAAGAACTTTGTAGCTGGCTTTTCTACAATCTATCTATAAGAATTAAAGGACTATCTCACAAGATGACACTGAGGTCATGAACAATGGGGATACGTCACAAAAGAGAGAACTATATAACCAATTCCTAGAGACCTGTGACAAAAACTGCTGAGGCTTCTACTACCTCTGAAGAGACCAGCTGGGGTATTAGAAGATAAGATGGTGTGGGTTGGAGGAGGTGATTCTTAGGGAGCAAGTATCCTTTTGTGGTTCTCAGAGGGCCATAAAGGGCCCTCAAGGACTCCAGTGATGGGTGTCCAACTTCTTAAAAGATAGGGATTGTATCCCTAAACTAAGGATATTATACAAAGAAAATAGTTTTGCTACCCTTAGCAAAGTATAGAGATGAGGCACTCATTGGTCTAAGGAATGAAGATGGTATTGGCTTCCACTGATCAGACACTTCTGAGCAATGTGATTTTCCTATGACATCAAAAATGCCCTTGTGTCCCAAGGCCATTTACACCAGAAGGTGAGATGGTTTGCCCTTTATTTCCTCATAGTATACCAGTCTATAAACCTTCTTCTTTGCCCTCTCCCTAGATCTATCTTATCCTTCTAAAAATTCCTGTAGGAGCACAATGGCAAAGAGGGTATAGAATGAGATCTACCAATTCTTGAGGAAGACAAATCTCCTCTTTCCCACCCCAACCCCTAGATATCAATGTTTGGGGAAAAATCCTGGCTAGCCTTCCGTAGTTACATCTCTACAAATATTCCACCCCCTATAAGCCTACACATAATTTCATATTATATCTAAATTTATATACTAGGTTGGAAGAACTAGGGAAATAATTGTTTCTCAGAGTTTGATTCATTGGGAGAAGTTTATTTGGTATCTATTCTTTCCTTCTAAAAACAGTTCTATCTAAATGCAATTGTAGTTATAATATTGTTTGGGAGAATTAGGAGTAGAAGATAAATATATAGCACTCAGTGGAAACTCAGGGCTAGGGATTACTTTTTGAGGGATAGAAGAAATACCTCTTAAAGGAATGAATCTATATGTTCAACTCTTAGTAAACAGTTGGAAAGAGGAGTTCAGAATCCTGACAGTTTTCCCCTGCTGGTTGGGATATTAATATGTTCCAAGAGTTTACTGAGTGACCAAGTTGGTTTCATTCCTCCCTCCCTAATTATTTCCTTTTTTTTCTTGAGAATGGCCTGTTTTTAGAAATCTATATAGCTTAGGAAATCAGAATTAGCATAAAAGTCACCTAGACAGAAAAGGGACCTTTGAAAAAGACCATTGTCTTAATACTCTACTGAAAATGAAGAAACAAGTCTAGAGAAGTGAAGGGTCACAAAACTTTAATCTTGTTTCAACAGTTACTTCTTTTATATACTAACTCTGTGACCCAGGGCAAGTTGTTTTAATTTAGCTTTTTGGTTTTATATAGTTGGAGTTAGGTAGCATAGTGAATTGACTGCTGAATCTGAAGTCAGTAAGACTTATTATCCTGAGTTCAAATGTGACCTCAGACACTTATTAGTTACATAATCCTGGAAAAATTCTATGCCTCAGTTTCCTCATCTAACCATTGAGCCTTTTTATGATGAGGCTGCCAAGATCTACTATAGCTCTGAATCCTTCTCAAGTTCATTGTATCTCATATCATGATGCAGTAGACGTTAAATGCCACACTGAGGCATAATTATTTAAGTGGGTGCTTCATGTTCACTCCTATGTTACCAATATTATTTGAGGGAAATATGAACTGGACTTCATTTTCTTTAGTCTCATCTAGTGTAGAGTTGTGAATCTAGGAACTTGCTCTATGATTTGACTGATCATTGTGTTCAAATATAGGCACTATATCTTAGGAAGGACATAAATGGGAACACATCTAGAAGAAGGAGACAAGGTTCAAAAAACACATGCCCAAGTAAAGTGTGAGGGAGAAAAAATAAATAGTTAACATTGGAGAAGCCCTGGGGATTTTGGTAGACTATAAGCTCATTATTACTCAATAGTTTGACATTGGTAAAATTCCAGAATGAGATCACTTTAAAAAATTCCATTTTTGAAAAGGAGTCTATAGTTTATAAAATAATTGTTTTTCTATATCAGGGGAGGAAGTTTTCCACACCAGGAATTCCTTATTTGCCCTTCATACCTGCCAATAAATTATGTGCCTAAAATTATGTTTTCCTTAAAGTATTTATTAAGCATCTATTATATGTCAACTACTAAAATAAGGTGCTGAATATCTCCAGGAAAAGAAAATAAACAGACAACAATAACAAAAACAGAAATAACTTCCAGTAAACTATGTTCTAATTTAAGAAATATCTATATCTCTATATGCATATATGTAGCATATATTTTTGTGTGTATACACACACACATATACATATACACACTGAAGTACGTTAGGGGAGGTACTACTTACAACTTTGGGGATCAGAATTTTTCTTGTGTATGATATGCTCCTTGAACTGGACCAATGGAGATCATGATTTTGCTGTGCTCTACCTTGATCAGACAGTACTTGGAACACTTTGCCCATTTTGTCCAAGTTCTTTGTAAAAGGTGCCTAGAACTAGACTTTGTAAAGAGAAGGGCAACCAGGGTGGTGAGAGAAACCATAATATATGAGGATTAATTGAAGTGGGGAGGTTTAACCTGAAGAAAAGAATACTTTGCCCTGAAGATTCTTTCCCATGACTTTCAAACACTTAGAACTAACCCAAAAACTCAGTGGAAAGCTTGTTACTTTAGTACCTTCTCTGTTGTCAAAGGTTCCAATTAAAGGCTGGATTATAGGGATCTTATAAAAGAGATTCCTTCATTGATTGCAATAATTTCTTAAATCCTTTAACAACATAAATTCTATGGTTCTTTATTTGGTGAATAGATGCATAGGAAGGTTTTGGCTCAAAAATCTGATGTTTTATCAGACAGAAAGCAAGGGTGTTGAGATGATCCTGATTGTTGGGCTTCCACCTGGAAACTATCATTTCCATTTAGCCAAAAGAAAAAAGGTTCACTTTTAGATATGAATGAGACTGAAATGAAACAATTTAAGTAAGTTCTCCCAATATAGTGTCCTCTTTTTTATTTACTCAAAGGGCAAAATCTAACTCATAGAAATTACAATGAGGGAGACTAACCAAGGCAGAATTTGCCAGTAATTCAATTTTTTCACAATGGAATCATTCTTTAGTAGGTACTGAGATCCCATGAGCATTTATTTAATCAGACTAGAGAGTGATCCCTTTACTGGGGGGAAGGGAGGAAGTGTAGACAGGAAAGATTTGGATTAAAATAATTGCTACGGTTCTTTCTAGCTGTGATGGGCTCGTAGAACCATAGAACAAATGCACCAAATAGAGTTTATACTGTTCCTGGCTTCTTATGATATCAGAGCTGAAGATCAGAGAATTATCATGATTGGGATAGTCTTTCAATCAACTTAAAATCTCAGGATATAGAACTGGAAGGGACCTTGCAGATAATTTAATCTAACTTGTTCATTTAATAGCTGGGCACTGATGCAGTGAAGCCTTCTTGCTGTCCATTTCTTTCCTGCAACATACCTAAGCACTAGAGGGAAGCTCATTTTATTGCCTTTTTCTATTTAGCCAAGAATCTCCAGTTAAATTCATCTCAGATACCAACCTGCTTATGATGACTTCCAGTTTGCCTTCTTCTGAAGAATCTCTTCCAAGTGCTTCAGTTCCAGGGCTAATGGATTTTAATGGAATGTGAGTAAGGAAAGAGGATACTAAGATAGTCAGAAGGAATTCAATACCAATGGGTAGAGTCTATAAAAGAAAAGACTCATATTGAGATCCCAACTATCCCAATCTGTCTATTCTTTCTCTAGATAGCTTAGACTTTAACATAGCAAACACCATAAATACCTTGAGGACTTTCGTTTCCAAGTGCCAGCCCAAGGGGGGAGAGCAGGAAGGTGAGCTCTTGGGTTTGAGGAAACAAACAAAAAGAATCTACAGCTTTGGGGTAATGTGATTCTTTTGGGATTCAGTGGTGTGCAGTGGTGGGGCAGGATAATGAAAGGTATACTGAACAGGCACTTACACATAAAGGACCAACTAGGGAATTAACAAAGAGTCAATTGGATACATAAAATTCTCCTATTCCTAAAGTTTAAAAATGCTGGGAGAAAAAGGAAATATGACTGGTGCTCACTTTGACTGGATTTCTGTCATTCGTTCTCTATATGACATGCTGATTATATAGAAGTTCTAAAGCTTTTTTCAGTGCTAAATCTTTCTTTGTTTTGCAGAGTGGTTAATGGCTTGGTTATAATCATATAACCAGCAAATTCAAACTCAGGATTTGAACTTAGGTCTTCTGATCACAAATCGTTGCTATTTTCCCATCCCATTCCTCCTTGACTAATGAAGCATCTGAGAAACTAGAGTCTAATGTATCTCTTCTCTTACTTGCCTTCTTTACACTTCAAAGGATGATTCAAGCACTTTGCAAACTGGGAAATGCTTTAAATACTTAATGTTTAAATAAATAAATACTAAATGCTTAAAGACTTGCCCAAAGTTTTATAAGAGTAATTCTTTTAGAAAGGTCTGCTTTAGCTACATCTCATAAACTTTGGTATGATTTCTCAATATTATTCTTCTATTAAATAAGAATTCAAACAAATAATCTTATGTTGATTGGGATCTTAGAACCTGGTAGGGCATAGACTCCATCCAAGAGTCAGAACAGGAAGCCAAGTGCTGGATGTATTAAGTATACTGGAACAGAAGTGAGAAAATTGCCAGTTAAAACAAAGCTCCTTATGTTCAGTGGTTATCACAGTTTATCATTCCCAGAGAATCATTAGACCATCCTGCTAAGTGCTAGGTAGCCAAAGAAAAGCAAAAACAGGACCTGTTTTCAAGGAGTTAGCAATCTAATGGAAGAAATCATATACAATTATGTACTTTTTGGTCAGGAAATAAATCAGACATGTAAATGGAGAAAAAAGCATCTTTGATTGAGATCTGAAGGTTTCAAGTGCTTGAGTCACCCATGTATTTGTTATCATGGATGTCCAACAAAAAAACTTACAGAAAAGGTTTTTATAC
This sequence comes from Sarcophilus harrisii, assembly GCF_902635505.1. Taxonomy (NCBI): domain Eukaryota; kingdom Metazoa; phylum Chordata; class Mammalia; order Dasyuromorphia; family Dasyuridae; genus Sarcophilus; species Sarcophilus harrisii. The sequence continues at coordinate 532,452,397 of NC_045428.1, forward strand.
TTTCAAGAGAAAAGAATTTGGTAATTTCAAGAGAAAAAAAGTGGTGGTCTTACCTAATTCTATGGTAAAAGCTGTCCTCTACAATGAGAATAAGAAAACTCATATGATTCTGGATGTTTTACTCTTCATGATCTAACACAACATAAATCTCAATGAGAATTGCAAGGACATCCAATAACTGTGGCTAGGTTAAGCTAGATCTGTTTACAATGAAAAAGGTCCTAGTGTCAAGACTCAACTCAACCAAATTGAGAGTACATAGGACATTACTAGAATTTTAAGTTTACTATGATTATTTAAACAGAAGGACACTTAATATTACATTTGTTAGTAATAATAGCAAGGTTAAATTTAAATTCCCTGCCAGTACATACTTTTTTAAAATACATGATAAATAGAAGGCAATCTAAAAGGGAAGGCCTTATTTTTGAAGGTGATTGGAAAAGATCTAAAATTCACATAGAAATCCAACTCTTTCCCCTCATTTAATATTTTGTGTATTTCAGTTAATCCCTATTTTACTCCAGTATTGATCAAATATATTTTAATCTGGCTTCAGACACTAGCTGGTACACCTTGCACAATTCAATTAACTCCTGTTTGCTTCATTTTTCTAATCTGTAAAATGGGGATAATAACACCTGCTTCTACATCCTTTCTTACTGGACAGACAGCCTTCCTTATGAAGGGAAGGGGTGAGCTAGTGAGTACAGTGAATGTATGTGTGTAGAGACTGAACTCATCTTCATGAGTTCAAATTCAGTCTCAGCCTTACTAGCTGTGTGACCTTGGGCACCTCTTTGCTCAACTAAAATTAGCTGTAGAGAGAAAGGGCAAACCACTTTGGTATCTTTACCAAGAAATCCCCAAATATTGTTTCTGCAAAACTTTTTTAGTTTAATTTAATCAAAATCATTCCTTTTGCATTTTGTACTGTTTTTTATCTCTTGTTTTGTCATAAATTTTTCCTTTCTCCATAAATCTGACAAATACACAATTCTTTGCTTTTCTAATTTGTTTAAAGTATTAAGCAATAGTCTAAGTCATATGCCCATTTTAACTTTATCTTGTTTACAACATGAAATGTTGGTCTATGCTTAATTTTTGCCATACTATTTTCCAGTTTTCCCAGCAGTTTTTGTCAAATAGTGAGATTTTATCTCAGAAGTTGGAGTTTTGGGGTTTATCAAACTGTAGATTATTACAGTCATTTACCGCTGTGTGTTGTATACCTAATCTGATCCACTGATATACTATTCTCTTTCTTAGTGATACCAAATAATTTTGATGATTGATGCTTTTAATATAGATTTAAATCTGGAATGATTAGGCCACTTCATTTTTTTCATTCATTCCTTTGATATTCTTGATCTTTTATTCTTTCAGATGAATTTTTTTTAAGATGAGATTTTTTTCAGATGAATTAGCTTAAGAGCAATTGATATTTCCCCAACTGTTTAGATATGATTTTATAAGTATGAAAGGTGTTTTCTAATTGTATTCATACAGTTACTGGCTTTGTTTTGGCAGGTAGACTCCCAAATATTTTATAATCTCCACAACTATTTTAAATGGAATTTCTTTATCTTACTGCTGGGCTTTGTGGCAATATATAAAAATACTAATGATTTATATGGATTTATTTTATATCCAATGACTTTGCTAAAGTTAGTAATTGTTTCAAGTAGGTTTTCAGTTAATTCCTTAGGATTCTACAAGTATACCATCATATCATCTGTAAAAAGTGAGAGTTTTGTTTCCTGATTGCCTATTCTAATTGTTAGATCCATAGATTACGAGAAAGAAGACTCCTCAAAGCTGATCCAGTCCAACTTTAAAATCTACCTATGCATATATTTTGTAAAAAAAAAAAAGCTATAATAAAATAAAAAGAGCAAAAAGGCAAAAAGAAATCTGACCATAGATAGCTTTTGTGTACTCAGGGTTTGAGGTCTGTTCTCTTTCTCCACAAAAGCTATCTATGGTCAGATTTCTTTTTGCCTTTTTGCTCTTTTTTATTATAGCTTTTTATTTACAAAATATATGCATGGGTAATTTTTCAACACTGATCCTTGCAAAACCTTCTGTTCCAAAATTTCCCCTCTTTGCCCCCACTCCTTCCCCTAGATGGCAGGTAGTCCAATACATGTTAAATATGTTAAAATGTATGTTAAATCCAATATATGTATGCATATTTATAAGTTATCTTACTGCACAAGAAAAATAACACATAAAAAGACTTTTGCAGGACTTTAAAAACTTAGGGGGATCATTGGATTCCCTGACATGTGAAGTAATGGACAATAGATTGGTTTTGGACTATTTCTTGGCTGCTGAAGAAGGTGTATGTGTGACTGTTGTTTACATACCCTCCTTCTAGGACTTCTGTCGATTTTTTACAACACCATGTTGATTTATATTGTTTGCTATTCTGCTACTTGCGTGTACAATTCATGTTTGTTACACCACATCGAGCCTGCACTGACTGAGGGGAGGGTCATCCCTAATAGCCTCTGCATTATTGCTATGTGCTTGTGTAATACTTCCCATGCTGATGGGTTTGTGCATAATAAGACCCTTCAGCCCAGAAACCTGCTAGCAACCCCCACTTCCCTTTGGTGCTTTTCATCTCCCTTCCTGAGATGTCAGGGAGGGCGTGATCATCTCCATTTTAGTGCTTTCACCTCCCTTCCTGAGAAGTCGGGGGTGGGGGGGGTCGTGATCACCTCCTTTCCTGAGAAGTCAGGGAGGGTGTGATCACCTCCCCTTGGGGGCTCTGACCTCTCTGAGGAGTTAGGGATGGCATGACCACCTGTGTTCTAAAACAAAAGAAAGCGGGAGATGTAATGGGCTGAGGCTTGAGTTGATGCACTGAGGTCCCAAGCACGTGAGGCTAAATAGTAATTGGACTATACTCTATTAATATATATGCTTGGGGAAAGAATGGCCCCCACCCACTCTCTGTGCAAGTCCTGATTGTATTGTATAGGAAATAACGATTTTGGTGGGTGGAGGCACAGGGGCAGGAAGAGAGGCTGAGAGAGATTGGGGCTGGGTTTGACTCTGGTGGCTGCTGGTCTCCTGGCTTCTGGTCTAGCAAGATTGACGATTTTCGCCTCACCTGAATTCCTGACTCCGGCTGATTTTAAAATACGCGGTCATCACAAAAAAAACTGATAAGGAAAACAAAAATGCAAGCAAACAATAACAGAAAGAGTGAAAATGCTATGTTGTGGTCCACACTCACTTCCCATAGTTCTCTCTCTGAGTATATATGGCTTTCTTCATTGCTGAACAAGTGCAACTAGTTTGAATCATCTCATTGTTGAAGAATTGCTTTTTTTTTTTTTTTTTTTTTTTTTAAGATTGAGGTCTGTTAAATTGTTCCAAGCTTTCTGTACAGGAGAAAGTGACTTTAAGCTACCCTGGGACAGAGCACCTAACTACTTTCCAGTGCTGGATAGGTGTGGCCAAGACCCACATTATTCTAGGGTTCAGAGGCTTATTTTTTCCTTTTGAATTTGTGTTGAATGTCTAACAGCTAATCTGCTAATCCACTGGTTTGTAACCAACCAGGACAGAGTAGCCAATGCTGCTGTGTTTCCCTGGTAGATTCCCTGGCGCACGGATGCCACACTGCCCTGGGTCTCTGTGTTCAGTCACCTCCCCCTGTGCTCAATTGAAACAGAAATCATTTGAGGTATAAAATAGATAATTTTGATTGTATTAAATTAAAAAAAAAAGATGTACAAATCAAGTCAATGTAGACAAAATTAGAAGGAAAGAAGAAAACTGGGAAAAATTAATAGTTTCTCAGATTAATGTCTCATATGTTAAATATATAGAGATCATTGTCAAATTTACAAGGATACAAGTAATTCCTTAATTGGCAAATGGTCAAAGGACAGGAATAGGCAGTTTTTGGAGGAAGAAATCAAAAGTATATGTAGTCATATGAAAACTGCTCTAAAATTATTGATTAGAGAAATATAAATTATGCTTTGACATATCATCTCTTATTTATAAGATGGGCTAAACTTATAGAGAAAATGACAAATGTTGGAGGGATAGTGGAAAAATTGGGACATGTACATTGTTGGTGGCACTGTGATTTGATGCAAACATTTTGGAGAGCAATTTAGAATTACATCCCCAAAAGTGGTATGTACCTTTTGACCATTATACCACTCTTAAGTCTATTTCCCAAGTTAATCAGGGAAAAAGGAAAAAAAATACCTAAATGTTCTAAAATATTTATAGCAACTCTCTTTGTTGCTATAAATAGAAATAGAAATAGAAGAAAATAGAAATAGAAATTTAGGGGATACACATAAATTGAAGAATGGGCTAAATAAATACTGTAATATGATTGTGGTGGAATACTACTGTGCTATGAAAAATGATGAACCAAGAGAACATCATATATAATAACAGTGATATTGTTTGAAGAATAACTGTGAATAACTAAACTATTTTGAGCATAATAAATATTTTAATCAACTACAAAGGACCTATGAAGGAAGATCTCCAGAAAAATAAAAAAAAAGTATGATATGGTTTTACACACATATATACATACATGCATATATACATACACACAAATATGTATGTTCATATAAATATACACATATCTGTGTTCAATGGCACACTTTTCCATTGTTAGATGGGGAGAAAAGGAGAAATAAATAGGAAGCACACAGCAGAGAACAAAAGTAAACTCAAAAGGAAGTGTAGTATTTTTTATATAGTTTTTCCCCCAAAATAGTTAAGATGAAATGGAGTTTCATGGTTTTATAGTGAATTTTCTTTTTTGTTTTGTGTGCATGGAAGTGTTTTCTTTTAGTATATAAAGTATGTAAGTTTAAAATGAGTAAAAAAATTTTTTAAAAAAAGAAAATGTTCTCATTTTTACCCCATCTATTGTAATTTTATTCAAATTTTACTCAAAGGATAAATAGAAGTCTCCATTTATTGACTTTATCATCAGATTTACAATCTGATCAGGGACAGCTGTTTTAGGTATGAAGTTTCAACAATTAACTTAAGCATACCCTACAAAATGTCCTTCCTAGGACAAGGAATTGTATTTTGATCTTTATATACATTTTAGTCTATGTACCTAGAAAAAGGCCAGGTCCTCCTAATTAAAACAATAAATTCCTTACCCAAGAATTTGCTTTTTAGTCCTGATTACAGCACTGTACTCTTCAGGTTAGATTATCATCATGAATGATCCCTCAGAGTCCACTTGTTTACATATAGTAGAAACAGATGATATAAACAAGTACACAGAGCATTAACCTTTTTCTATAATTTTTTTAAAATGTAGAACTGCAACTTTACAGATAGATTTTTTTCTCTTGCCCATAAATCTTTCTAGGTAAAATCTACCTTGTGTATGCTGGACAATTACTGGGCTTGAAAACTTGATCTTGATCGGAACTAGTCTTTATAGCCACCAATAATTGAATTTTAGAAATTACCTGAGGGCACATTGATTATATAACATTGTCTGAATTAATAATTCAGAGATAGTAATATTTCAGTTTTATTATGCTTAGAGAAAAAATTTCACAATATACAACTCAATGAGCCCAGAACATGAGTTTCAACATCTTTATATAGAATGTGAACACACAAGTAAGAGAAGTATGGTGGAACTTTATAGAAAACAAAAGGGGAAGATAAGGGGTTAAAGATCAGGAAATAAACAAAAATAGAAATTTAAAATGTCTGCATTAGGCAGGTCAAGGAACTAGTTGGAAAAATTGGAACTAGATGCTCATGTCTCAAGCTTAATTTTGCAGACTTCAGTAGCATGCATAAACTTTTTGCTTCAAGTAAATAGGAATGACATTGAGTGAATAAGTTAATTTGATTATTATAAATATACAAATTAAGTATAGGATGCATATGAAGTTATTATTTGCATCCAGAGAAAGAAGTGAAAAATAGTAATATGTATAGAATAATTTATATGTGAGTGTATGAGTGTCTAATGGAAGTCATTTCTAGGGCAGGGGATAAAGAGTGGAGGTAGGAACAAAAAAAGAAATCTACATGGTAATTTTGATGTATATTTGAAGGGAATTGCAAATTATGCATAATAAATTTGCACTTTGAGTACAATCATCTTTTTTATTATATTCTATTGTGAAAATGCTTATTTTATTATATAAAATAAAAAAAATAGTTGAGGGCAGAGATATTCTCAGCATGAGCAACAGGAAAACTCATCAAAAGTTCCTTTTTTATCATAGTTCTTTTTCCTACACAGTAATGACAGAAAACCAGGGCCACAGTTTATTTTTTGTCATATGCATATACACAAATGTACTTGGGTGTACATATACATATATATGCAAGTACACATGTATATATATTCACCTAGATTAGTACATATAAATGCATGTGAATTGTATATGAATGTAAAATTGTATATTTGGACATACCTGCTACCTGTACAATATACCCAAATAGAACATATGTGAAATACAAAATATATATATGCATATACCTGTACTTTTTACGTTAATCCTGTTAAGTGAATTCATACCCTGGATGTATATGTAACATTCACACTATAATATGCCATTACAACATGTATATACATTAATTTCTGTGCATATGTATATACATAGAAAATTTAAATATATACATGCACAGTTAAATGTTACACAAGATGTACATATGCATGTATAGACAGTACACTTATGCACAGTACACATATGTGTGCATGCACACAAATACACCAGTATGCTTACAATACATGCTCATGTGTGCATACATGCACGCACAAGTAGTTACCCAGTGTGTTTACATAGGTATGCACAAAACATTACATTTATGTGCATGTATGTATATGCACAACATATAAAAATGTACATATATAATTAAAATGAAGCAATACATGCAATTGCACTTGATAATCCTCATTTCAGCATTTGCCACTAGCTGGTAGAAAAGGAATGTTTAATCCTAAAACTAGATATTCATTTTTGTTTGGCTAATAGCAAAAAAATAAATATTTACTTCAGCAAGAAGACATATAAAATTTTCCTACTATATTTAATCACAAACTTGTGAAATAATTTTTTGCTTCACTCTTGTTTTAAAATAAAAATGCAGAAACAAACTTAATATGGAACCAGATATAAGATTGTGTTTGCCTTGATGTTAAGCCAAATATTGCAACTTTTTTCAAAAAGAAAAATCCAGCATTGAAATTTTTTGATTATATGTGATTATATTGTTAATCATCTTCTAAACTGTAATCCATTTCACCAAAATATTATTTATGGTCAACTAAATATTTTACATACAGTAATATGAAGTCTTCTAGGTAATGGCAGATATATGAAGTCAGGTCCTGCTGGATAATATTTAATTCTTATAAAATATTTCATGTAAAATCATCTTAATTTATTGTCAGTTTTATAATTTTAAATTTTCATAATTAAAAATAGAATAAAACATATTTCATAATTAAATTATTTAAATTTTACTTTGGCATTTTTTGGGGGAAATTGTCATTGCATTTATTGTAAACATGGAATGAATAACAAAATAATATCATGAATTATCCTGGAGATAGAATGAGAGAGATTAGTACTTCAAAAGCAACTGAGTATATACAAAAATATTTCAATTAATCAATAAACATCTATTAAGTGTTCACTATGTTCCAGGCAGCATGTTAAATTTTGAAGATAGAAAAAGAGGTGAAAACTCTCTCCCCCCTGGGGTATAAAATCTAATGGATTTACAAATAAGTCTAGTCAATTCTCAATTTTATTTAAAAAATTTTGAAATATATTTTTAAAATTTATTAATTTCAATAAATACAAAAATAAAAAACAGAATATAAAAAAGAAAAACAGAAAAAGAAAAGGAAAGAAAATAAAACAGAACATTGTTATATACTCAGTAGAACATCAGGGAGGATTCAATATATATAACAATAAATTTCCGCTTCAAAAAAGCATATATAATGATAGAAGAAATTATATTCATTAGTATCCACCTTTTCTTTGCTTCCTCATAGGTTATTTTTTTGTTCTCTGCTGCAAAACTTTTTACTTTATTTTTCCCCCCTTCCCCTTCCCATAAGCAGGCTATACTTAGGCATAGATATGTTTATACATACCACATGTAAACATGCATTTAAAACAATATTAATATGGCTGACATATAATATATATTTCTCTCTTGATTGAATCTTTGTTTGACTTTATCTAAGATCAGCGATTACTAGCCTTACTTTTTTTTTTCTAATAAATTCTACTCCTGATCTTGTAGTGTTTGCATATATCTGTTATTTCCGATCCCTGCTAACTCATCTACTCTAATTCTACTCCTTAACTTACAAGCCCTCCCCCTCTCTAATACCTCTATCAGATCTTCCTCTGCTTCTCATTTGTATAATACTATTACTATTTTTTATCTTTTCCTAGACAGAATTGCTTTTTAGAATCAGATCATATTCAATGCTGCTCCAATTTTTCTTTTGAGCTACCCAATTACTGATGTCAATCTTAAACATTTGTTATACATTTCCATGCACAATATATAAATGATTTGTTCATGTTGAGTTCCTTGAAATTAATTTTTGGTATTGGCTTTTATATGTTAAATTTTCTCTTAAGTTCAGATTTGGTTGAGACAAAGTCTAGAAAATCTGCAAGCTCATCAAATTATTTTTTTTTCATTTGATATTATGGATAATTTTGCAGAATATATTTTTTTGGCCACAGGCCTAGTTCTTTTGATTGCCAGTATATATGATTCCAGAACTTGAAGTTTTTTGAAGTGACTACTGATAAATTCTACATATTTCTAATTGGAGCGCCAGCATTTTGAATTGTTTTTGTTTCTTGAGAAATATTCACTTTGATCTGAGGGTTTCAAAATTTGCCTATAATATTCCTATATGTTTTCTTTAAAGGATCTCTTTGACATGATGATTGGTGGATTTTTTTTTTCTATTTCTACTTTCTTCTCATGTTCTATCACTCATGGACAACTTTCTTTGATTATTTTCTGCATTATTTTGCAAAGGTTCTTTTATTTTTTGGTCACAGATTTCAGATAGGCCAATTTATTCTTTTATTTTCTTATACTACAATACTTATATTTATATTCTTATATTTTTGCCAGCTCTGTTATTTTTCTTATAAGGTGTTTCTCGTTCTGTTTTGTTTTTTCATTCTTTATATTTTGTTTTGTTATTTATTGGCCTCTTATACCTCCCCTTAATCTTTCCTCTGCCAAATTCTAATTTTCAAGCAATTATTTTCTTCTTTAAACTCTGTATGTCCTATTCTAGTTGGTTAACTTCCCCCCCCCACAATTTTCTTGTTTGTCTTGAATGCTTTTTATTTATTTAATTTTTAAGATTTTTCTCAGTCTCATTTGACTTTTAAAGTCTTTTTTGAGTTCAATAAGAATTTTTTTTCTGGTCAGATAGCAATTTTATGTTACTCTTTGGAGTAGAAGAGACTTTTTTATTTTACTGTGTTCCTTTGAAGATGAATACCAGTCTTCCCTATTTCTATAGTATGTTTTTATGATTGGGTTCCTTCTTTTTTGCCTGTTCATTTATTATTTTTGTTTATTGAGAACAATTAGTGTAAGCTCTTCTAATCTTGGGGTGGGGAGGGGATGGAGCCTCTGGATTCACTTTGGCTCTTCCCACTGCCCTGGAACATTGTGTTTTGAAATTGTAAAAATATCTAGGAATTTTGTAACTGAAAATTTTAATCAAGTTACTTCATATCAAGGTCAAAGAAGAAAAGAAATACAAGGAAAGTTTGGGAAGCTGGGTTTCATTGTGTATATGGCACTGAACTGAATCAAGATCATACAGCTTGTAATTTATTTAACTCTTCTATCTTTTTAAAATGACAGTGTTGCACTCAATGACCTCTGAAGTTCCTTCAATTTATAATTCTATGAGCAGGTTGAAAAGGAAGCTGGAAGTCATGATGAAATTACCATTTGCTTTCCGTTCATGTAATCAGACCAACTTGACAAGAGCTTCCAAATATGGCATGAAGGAGTGCTGAGATGAACAGAGTGGCTCACCAGTTTCCCAGAAAGTCTGGGGACATGATATACTCCTATTCATTAGCTGTGAAGTTAGAGTCTGGAGATAGGGCTTTCTTACCATCCTTGTCTCAGTTCTAAATGCCCAGGCCACCTTTTTTTTTTTTTTTTTTTTTTTTTTTTTGCCTGCTTAATCAATTCTAGGGAGTATAGCTTAGGTTAACAGCATCCTAGCTAGTTAGAAACTGAAGCTATCTTGGGATCCTGTGACAAAAGCCCTTATTTTATGAAGGATGAAACAGAGAGCTACAAAAAAGGTACTAGTCCAATGTCACATGGCAAGACAAGAGATCCCAGACTCTAGTCCTAGTTCTGACTTATTTACTGGGCTGTTTCTTCCTGTTTGCTTCTTCTCCCTTATTTTCTAGTTAGGGAAAAGGTCCCAACCATAGGGAACCACATCTGGAAGTTAGAGTAAGAATGACTTTTGTGATGACCGGGTATTTTAAAATCAGTCGGAGTCAGGAATTCAGGTTAAGGGAAAATCTTCAATCTTTATTCTTTTTGAGGTGAAGGGGGATTGCGATAGCAATATGGGCAGCTGCGACAGGACTCAGCCAGCAGAGGTGAAGGGGGATCACGATAGCAATGTGAGCAGCTGCGACAAGAAGCCAGCCAGCCGTCTCTTTCCTCTCCTTTCTCTACCCCTTTGCCTCCAACCACCAAAATCATCATTTCCTATACAACACATCAGGACTTGCACAAAGAGTGGGCAGGGGCCATTCTTTCTCCAAGCATATATATTAATAGAGTATGGTCCAATTACTATTTAGCCTCATGTGCTTGGGACCTCAGTGCATCAACTTGAGCTTCAGCCCATTACAGATTTTCTGGAGGAGAGTGATTTATCTATTTGGGATTTATCTCAATAGAACTAGTATCCTGAGAGTAGTATTGTCTTAGGGTCACAGAGGTGATATAAGGAGAAGAAACCACAGATAGAAGCCTCTTTAGTTCTGATAAAGGCCTCATTTCCAAAATATATAGAGAATTAACTCTAATTTATAAAAAATCAAGCCATTCTCCAATTGAAAAATGGTCAAAGGATATGAACAGACAATTCTCAGATGAAGAAATTGAAACTATTTCTAGTCATATGAAAAGATGCTCCAAGTCATTATTAATCAGAGAAATGCAAATTAAGACAACTCTAAGATACCACTATACACCTGTCAGATTGGCTAAGATGACAGGAAAAAATAATGATGATTGTTGGAAGGGATGCGGGAAAACGGAGACACTGATACATTGTTGGTGGAGTTGTGAACGAATCCAACCATTTTGGAGAGTAGTTTGGAACTATGCTCAAAAAGTTATCAAACTGTGCATACCCTTTGATCCAGCAGTGTTACTACTGGGATTATATCCCAAAGAGATTATAAAGAAGGGAAAGGGACCTGTATGTGCACAAATGTTTGTGGCAGCCCTTTTTGTAGTGGCTAGAAACTGGAAACTGAATGGATGTCCATCAGTTGGAGAATGGCTGAATAAATTGTGATATATGAATATTATGGAATATTACTGTTCTGTAAGAAATGACCAACAGGATGATTTCAGAAAGGCCTGGAGAGACTTACACGAACTGATGCTGAGTGAAATGAGCAGGACCAGGAGATCATTATATACTTCAACAACAATACTATATGATGACCAGTTCTGATGGACCAGGCCATCCTCAGCAACGAGATCAACCAAATCATTTCTAATGGAGCAGTAATGAACTGAACTAGCTATGCCCAGAAAAAGAACTCTGGGAGATGACTAAAAACCATTACATTGAATTCCCAATCCCTATATTTATGCACACCTGCATTTTTGATTTCCTTCACAAGCTAATTATACAATATTTCAGAGTCTGATTCTTTTTGTACAGCAAAATAATGTTTTGGTCATGTATACTTATTGTGTATCTAATTTATATTTTAATGTACTTAACATCTACTGGTCATCCTGCCATCTGGGGGAGGGGGTGGGGAATAAGAGGTGAAAAATTGGAACAAGAGGTTTGGCAATTGTTAATGCTGTAAAGTTACCCATGCATATATCCTGTAAATAAAAGGCTATTAAATTAAAAAAAAAAGAAAGAAAATGTTTAATAAACTGTAAAATGCTAAAAAAAAAAAAAAAAGAAGCCTCTTTAATACTAATGAGTCCATACTGACAAACTTTCATTATGAGAAAATATTTTTCTTTTTTTTAATATTTAAATTGTATTTTCCCCCCTTTAATAAGGCTTCCACCTGTGTTGGGTTGGGATGAGTCAGTGAGTATAGCAGATTAGATCTGAAGTGTCTGCCAGAATCACCTTTTCAGGATACTGAATAAGTTGGGTAACTGGGCCAAGACTAAGTGCAATTGGAGTTGTAGGATGGTGTCTCCTCAGAAAACCATTAGAATCTTATATTTAAAACTTGAAGGTACTTCGTTTTCTCAATATCCAGAAGTTAACTGATTTTTCCAGTTCTATAGATCAGGTAGGTGAAATTAGACATCAAACCCCACAGTCTTCAGTGTTTTATTTTGTGAAGTTCAAGTAAAAAAGATATCACAGGGGAGGTAGGGAGGAAGACAGGCTCTAGAGTTTTGCTCAGAGAAGAGCTTAATTTCCCTTTCAGCACTAAAATGACTTGATGTTTTTGGGCACTGAGTGACTTTGAGTCTTAGTTTCCTCATCTTGAAAATCAAGAGATTAATAAAGTGACAGGGAAAATGACTTTTTAAAAGTTTATTAAATCTCTAATCTTTTTAGTACTTCCTTCAGTCTATGAAGCCTATACAATAATAATAATAATAACTACATTTATATAGCATCTGCTATGTGCTAGGCATGGTGCTAAGCATTTTATTTATACTGTTTCATTTTTACCTGTCTCTTAATTAGTTGGAACCATAAAGACTTTTTTCATCTAACACCTTAGTGGACAGAGACCTCTGATCAAAACATCCTTGTACATGGTTACTCAACTTCTGTTTTAATATTCTGTAATAATATTAAATAATAAAATAAATATTTTAACATTAATATGAGATAAATATTTAATAGATATTAATATTTAATATCCTTGTACAATTCATCTCAAGTGCTTTTTGTGACTAAAACACTTTTCATCATCCTTTTTTTCTCCTAACTAATGGGAAGTTCTTTAAATAAAAAAAAAAAAAACTTGTCAAATAATATAAAGGGGTGCCTTCTTATTGGAATAAGTATAAGCTAAGTGATCCAGTGGATACAACACTAGATTTGTTAGGAAGATCTGAATTTGAATCTTAGCTTCATATCTGCTGTGTGAAAAATCACTTCACTTCACAGTTTCCTTACATGCAAAGTTTGGATAAAATAGCACCTACCTTTCTGAGTATATTGTGAATATAACACATTTATTTGAAAGTACTTTGTAAAAATTAAAGCTAGTTGTCATTATTTTCTTTAGTTAAATTGATATTTTCCTCTTTATAACTTGTCTTATCAAATTATGTTCCTCTATGAAGCTTCTGAAAGGGGAAAAACCCCCCAAAACAAAACGAAACAAAATCCAAGTCAGTCTTAAGATGTTTGAACAATTAAGTTTCAGCCTTCTAATTTTCAACAGAAACATAAAATGTTTCAACAGAAAAACCAAAACTGTACTTAGTTCCCTATGCTATCTCTTATATTAGATTTATGAATCACATACCTAAAAAGTTATGGAGTTTTATTTAAGCTGATGTCCTTTTCTTCAAGAATTTCAGTGAGACAGAAATGGATATTGTCTCCTTCAAGACAATACTCTCTTCCCTGATAGCTTGATTCAATGGATAAACTATTAGACTTGGAGTTGGTGGCAAGAATTCAACCTAAATCTTCACATTTGCATGAATCTAGGTAAGTTATAATCTCTATGAGCCTCATATGAAACGTAAGTAATACTTGTACCTAGTACTCAATATGGCACTTAGATTTAAATAAAATAATGCATAGAGATCTTTAATAGCGTTTTAAAATAGTAAGGCAACATATTGTCTTTATTATATTTACTATCCTGTGGTGACCCCTGAAAATGACATTTACAAGTTGGAATAGTTAGAAAGGTCCATCTGATTAAATATAATTATTTACTTAGGACACAAGGAGCAAGGGAAAGGCAGAAAAACAGCTTGAAATTGTCTCAGGAACATAGTGAAGCAGAAAGAACTTTGAATTTTAAGTAATACTGCCACTTAAGTTTCTTGTCCTTCAAATATGGTTGGGCTAGACCAGCAGTTCTCCAACTTTTTGGTCTCAAGACTCCTTTACATTCTTAAAAATTGAGAGACCACCCTCCAAGATATAACCCATATAAGCAATCCCACTTTGTTTATATGGGTTTATATCTATCACAATTTACAATCTGAAAAATTAAAAGGCCTTAGTTTTACTTCGAAATTAAGTTTAATCTTGAGGGCTCCCCAGGGTATACACTGTAAGAAATATGGAACTAGATGACCGTTAAGATTTCTTTGAGGTGAACAGATGATAAGTGAAATAATTTGAGCTATCTCATTCCTTCTAGTACAAATAAAGAAATTATATGAAGAAATTATATCTTGTATAATTCGCCCCACATGCTTATTGTGACTAAAACCCTTTTCATCATCCTTTTTTCTTCTAATTATAATAAACAATGTATTATGAAATCATTATTTTATAAAAGTGACAAAGGTAGAATCTACAAAGTGTAGGCCATTGACTTTGACTTCTATTCCTCATAAAATTCTGAAAAATCCTAACAAACATTTTATATCCAATAAGGCAACATGATTTTTGTCATTTAGACTATACCAGACTAACGTAACTTTTAATTTTAAACAGATTACAATTATTAAACAGTGTTTGTATCATTCTCCTGATCTCAATTTACTGAAAGATGTTACTACTAATAGAAAATATATCTTATGCCATTCTTTCAGACAGGATAGAGAGATGCAAGTCAAATGCCATGTAGATCATATCTGACTGAATAATTGACCTAAAAAAGAGCCATTATGGATGTCAACTCTATCAGTAAATAAGTTTTTTTTTGAATAGCACCTACTGGTACCTAATAGGTGTCTACACTGGAATGCTTCAAAGAATTTTCTTTGGTCCTGTACTTTAACAAGTACATTATCATTCAAGTCACAGACAAAAATATAAAATTTATAGTTAATAAGTTATTTTCAGTATAATCTCACTCTATTTTCCCCTTGCCCAAATCCATAAAACCTAGAATGAGGAGTTGGACCTAATAAGATGAAATTTCATAACTTAATAGGGATCAGTGTAAAATTCTACAGTTTTTATAAGTTCTACAAATCCCTCCCAAAAAACAAAACAAAACCCTACAAAAGTTGATTAGAGAAAGGTGGTTAGAAAAATATTCTTATAAAAGAAAGAACTATTTTAGGAGAATCTGATATTTCTGAATCATCAGTGTGAAATGATAAAAAGCCTTACTGTTTTTTAAAAAGATGCTTTAGGAAAGGCAATGTCCAGAATGAGGAAGTTAATATTTTTCTAACCTTACATTTGACTATGTCATGTCTCCCTATCACCCACTTAGTAAACTTACTGTGGATCTTAATCTCTCCACCTTTTCCCAATCCAGCTATATCAGCTTGTTTGTTGTTCCTCAGAAATGACAATTTATGTCCTTTGGAGCTGAGATTTGAAGGAAGCCAGAGGTTCTAAGAAGTAGGAATTATGAGGCAGAGAATTCTAGGTATGAGATGCTGCATCCCAGTGTAAATGCCACCTTCTTCAGAAAGTTCTTCCTATTTCTCCCAGTTGCCAAAGCCTTCTACTACAAGGTTATATTCCACCTGTTCTTTTTGTAATTTTTAACTACCTAATTATTTACATGTCTCCACTTCATTAAAAAACAAGCTTCTTGAAGATAGAGACTGTTTCTGTCTTTATGTCCTTTCAGTTACCACAGTATCTAGTTTATTGACTATTTATTCATTTATTGTCTTATGAAAGGATAATAATAATAATTAATGTTTTTTTGTGTGTGTCACACAAAAACAAATGTTTTTAGAAATGTTTTTTTTTTGATCCTTGCAACAACTGTAGGAGGTAAGTGCTATTATTGTTCCCAGTTTAAAATTGGGGAAATTGAGACAGACAGAAATTAAGTGACTGGCTCAGGGTCACATACCTTATAAATGTCTGGTGTCAAACTTGAACATAGGCTTTCTTGACTCCAGCCCCAGTACTCTATCCATTGTGCCACCTTACTGCTCTTGTTCTTTTTGGCTCCAGAGTCAGAACTAAGGCTAGAAGCTGTTAGGGAAGATTTTACTTTAAAGTATAGAATAATCCCTAATAATTTAATACTTCCAAAGTGAAATGGGCTTCCCAAGGAAGTATTTTACCACTATTTCAGAGCTTAAAAAAAGCCTTCCTAAAGTACAGTTCAGTCACATCCCTTTCCTGGACCCCCAAACCTATAGAATAAAATGAAGTCTCATTAATTTAATCTTTAAAGGAGCTAGTTAGCATAGTGGATAGAATGCAAGGCCTGGGCTCAGGAGTTATATTGGATGGATGAAATTATTCTGAAAAATTCTCACAAATGGTTTATATCCACTAAGGTAGCATGCTTTTATAAAAGATAAAGAAACCAGACTAAACTCACTTTTTATTTTAAACAAGTTAACATAATTATTAAACAGTATTTGCATCATTCTCCTGATACTAATTTACTTGAAAAGTATTTCTACTAATAGAAACATCCATCCAAAAAGCTTCATCTTTCTGAATTCAGATCTGGTTTCAGACATTTACAAGATGTGTGACCCTGGGCAAATAACTTAACCCTATTTGCTTCAGTTTCTCATCTTTAAAATGAACTGGAGAAGGAAATGGCAAATCACTTTAGTTCCTTTACCAAGAAAACTCAAATAGGGTCTTAAAGAGTCGGACATGACTGAAATGACTGAACAGCAACAAAGCCTAATCTCTTCAATGTTTCCCACTTTGACTCTTCCAGTCTCATTTTATGTTCTTATGTTAAATTTCCAATATTTGTCCTGCTTTCTTTCACCTTTACAAAATTTCCCAAGCTATCCTTGATTCCTGAATATATTTTCATTTGCCCCTGCCTGCTGAAATCTTTCATTAACTTCAAAGATTAACTCAAATGTCTTATCAACTCAAGTTCAATGAGAAACATGGTGTTAAGCATTGAGAACACCTCTCAGGCATTTAAATACAATACAAGAGGGATTTTTTTTTGTCACACTATTAGGAGGAATCATATACACATAAAGTAAATATAAATGATAAATCTTTAAAATATAATTTTTTGAGGGAAGAGATTGGATCAGTCTTACAGGAAAATTTGAAGAGGGAGAGAACACAATGTTATAAATAAGAGCTTATTAAAGTGGGGTGGACAGACAAACTGGGATTTACAAAGCGTATTTTAACATGTAGAGAAGTTTCATGGAGTGATTTTCAGGGATAAAATATTGTCTGAATACATATAGTAGAGAAATAAGTTAGGATAATCTTGAGAAAAGAAAGTTGGATTTGGGGGCAGCTAGGTGGCACAATGGATAGAACACTAGCCCTGAAGTCAGGAGGACCTGAGTTCAAATATGGCCTCAGACACTTAACAATTCGTAGCTATGGGACCCTGGGAAAGTCACTTAACCCCAATTGTCTCAGCAAAAAAAAAAAAAAAAAAACCCAACCTGGATTCAAGACTAGAATTAAGTAAGGGGAAACTAATGACATAAGACGTTAAGAAATAATGAAGTAAAATCAAATGAATGAAAAAATAGAGAAGAATGTGAAGTATCTTATTAGAAAATAACTGATCTAGAGAGCAAATCAAGAAGAAATAATGTGAGAATAGCTAATCTACCTAAAATTATAATTAAAAAAGACTCTTGATATGTTACAAGAAGCTATCAAGGAAAAATTACCCCAAAGGTCTAGAACAAGAAGGCAAAGTAGACATAGAAAACCCCACAATGATTACCATGTTGAAGGATGCTTTATTTCACAGAGCAAAAGAGCTAGCATTACAAGTAAGGGTAACTTACCCAGCAAAGTTAAGTATAAATCTGAATGGGAAGGGAGAAAGGTAAGTAATAAAATGAAAAACTTTTTAGGTATTTGTGACAAAAACAGCAGAACTTAATGGAAAATTTGACATATAAGATCAAGGAGAATATAAGATAAATATTAAAGACTAACTATAAGGGACTCAATAAGGTCAAATTGTATGCTGCGTATATATGAGCAAGTTATCAATACTTTTATGACAGCATTTTTTGAGTCATTTGAAAGAAAGGCTTTAGCTGAGTTGTGTAAGATAGGGCAATGCTAAAAAAAAACTGCATAGGGAGAAAAGAAAGGAATAATTATCTCATACAGATGAGACGTGAAAGGAAGAATTGATACAGAAGAAGCTAGTAGGGAGTAGAGTGGATAGTGCTGGAATCTGACTCTCATAAGAATTATGTTAAAGAGTGAACAACACATATATTTAGAAGGTTATAGAAGTATTCTAAATTGAGAAAGTAACAAGAGGACAAGATAATAGGGTGGGAGGAGAGGATAAAGAAGGGAATCTATTAGGAAGGGTGGGTAATTAAGGAATTGGAGGGCAAGGTATTGAACAAAATTAAGTAGAGGAGTGATAGAATAAATAGGGTAAGAAAGATAATGAGGATACTTAGGAAAGAAAAAATATACCACAAGTAATTAAAGTGTAGAATTATCGATGAGCTGAATTTACTCATAAAACAGATATGGACAGTTGATTAAAAATTTCAATTATATGATTTCTTGTTTTCAAGAAAAAAATAAAATGACATATACAAAGACAAAATAAAGAGCCTGAGTAGAATTTATTATATAAAAAAGCACAGTAGTAATCATATCTTAGACAAAATCAAAGCTAAAATATATTTAATCAAAAAGATAAAAATAGGGGAATTACATCACCAATATTGTTCAAATATTGTTTTAAACTATTTAAAATAACCAGATAGTATAAAAATTTGAGAGTATGCCTGCCAAAACAGACACAGTAACTATATGAATATAAACATAAAACATTTTTATTCAAATAAAGTCAGATTTAAATAATTGAAGTAATATTTATTGTTTATGGGAAGTAAAATCAATATGTTATAAAAGACAGTTTTATTTAACTAATCAATTTAATATTATCCCAATTAAATTACTAAAAGTAAATTGTCTTACTAATTTAGAAAAATAATAACAAAAGTTCATCTGAAGGAACAAAAGACCAGGAAATTAAAAGAAAATAGATGGAAAAGATGTAAAGGAAGGTGATTCAGCAGTATTAGACCTTAAGTTATATTATATAACTTTGATTATTTCAAATTTATTTATTTAAATTATTTAAATAAATATTATTTCATGTTCAATTAGATAGGGTGTGATTGTATTGAAATGCTGCTGTGATATAGGAAATAATAAACTGATTGGCTTAGAAAAAGATATCAAAAGACTTGAACCTATAAAGGAAGATTCTATCCACATACAGAGAAAGGGATGTCAAGTGAAAATATGCATATTTCAGTCTTACATATATGTTTATGAGTTTATATGTGTCTATTTTTAAATATCTATATATACACACATTTAATTGTAGCCTTTTTTAGAATATAACAAGTTAGAGAGGGGAAAAATAAAGTAAAAGGGCACAGCAGATCACAATAGGAAACCTACAAGAAAGCAAAGAAAATCTGGGTATCTTTGAAAACAATGTGCATCCTTGCTGTTGAGCTGCTCAAATCACAATGTAATATTTATCATATAGGTTCTCTTGAAATGGAAATTTATTTTTTATATTGAAACATTTCTTATGTTCTTTGTATGTGAAAACATGTTTTTTCTTTTCTCATTTGTATTTAAGTATAAAATGAATTTTACAAATTTTACAAAATAAATCAGTATTAGAAATGCAAATTAAAACACCTCTGAGCTAACATTCTCTATTAGATTGGCTAATATGATAGAAAAAATATAATAAATTCTCGAGGAAATATTGAAACATTGGGACACTATCATTGCTGGTGGAGTTGTGAATTAGTCCAAGCATTCTGAAGAACAATATGAAATTATGCCTAAAGAGATATAAAGCTATGCTTATTCTGTAATGCTGAATAACACAGCAGTGATACCGCTAGTAGACTTATATACCAAAGAGATAAAAGGAAAAGGATTTTTATATACAAAACTATTTATAGTATCTCTTTTTGTGGTAGCAAATAATTGGAAATTGAGGGGATGGCTGTAAGTTGTGGAATGGCTGCACATGGTATGTTTGTGATGGAATACTATTGGGCTATAAGAAATGACAAGGAGAATGGGTTTAGAGAACCCTGGGAAGACTTATATGAATTGATGCAAAGTGAAGAGAAGAAAATCAGGAAAACATTGTATGTGGTAACAATGATCAACCGGAAAAGTTAGCTACTCTGATCAATACAATGATTCATGACAATTCCAAAGTATTATTGATGAATAATTCTATCCATCTCCTGAGAGAGCTGTTAAACTCAGAGTGCAAATTGAAGCTTATTTTTCAGGTGTCCTTTTTCCCTTTGTTTTTCTTTTGCAACATGGCTAACAACAAAATATGTTTTGCATGACTTCACATGTAAAATTTATACCCTCCTCAATGTTGGAAGTTAGGCTGGAATATGGGGGAAAGAATTTGGAACTCAAAATAAAGAAATTAATTTTAAAAAGGAAATTCTATTGCTCTTTGAAATCCAAATCAAATTATCATCTACTTCATATATAGATCTCTCTGATCCATCAACTATGAATAATTCAAAACAATCCAACATCTAATAAGTAACTGATAGCTATTTGTTGCTATTTCTCATGCAATGTTTTCTTTTTTTTTTTTTTTGTATTTTAATTTGTATTCTATCTAGATTTTCCATGCTTTCAAGGAAGTTTTAATGGCTTTGTGTGTATGTGTGTGTGTGTGTATGTGTGTATGGATGTGTGTTTTGGGGCCTTGAACCTAATAGGCATTCAATGAAAAAGCACAAGAAGTGTGTGGGGAAAATTCCTTTATTTAAATTGAAGTGTGTATGTGTGTTGGGGGAAGGGGTATATTAGGTCTTTTTGTTTGAGACTTAGAAGACTTGTCTTCTAGATCTAGCCTTGCCCTTAAATAAGTCACTATTGTTTTTTCCTGATATAAAAAGGACCTAAATTCTCAGTTTCAGGTTCTTAATTCTTGATATCTCAAAGCTGTCAAGCCACTAGCCTCATTGAGAGTACAAAAGAGATTTTATATTTTTTAACTACTCTGAAATATTCATGGGGAAAATAGGATGAAACCCCTGAGATACAATTTTAATTTCTTTCTTTATCTAACCATTTGAAGGAGACTGAGGAGGTAGCAGGATTTCAGAATAAATGATCCTTCCTTACTAGTGGACTGTTCAAGCCATTAGAATCTACTCTAGCCTTTTGCTGCTGTAGGAACTTTCAAATTAAACTCTGAGGACAAAAGGGAAGAATGCTTTATTGATCATCAAGAGTGCTCTGGGACCTGAGAGATTCTAGTTTAATAGTTATCCATTTGTACTAGGGGTTTGTGGTTTCTCATCACTTTTTTCCCCACTACTGAATGCCCAGGGCTCCCCTTTTTCTGCTTAATCAGTCCCACAGTGCTTAGCCTAGGATCAAATAATCATACCTGATTAGAACTGGAAAGCACCCAAGATATCATATCTTATTGCCTCCTTTTGCAACAGCTAAAACTGAAGCCTTGATAATGGATAAGACTTGGTTAAGAATCCACAATAGAAAAACAAAATTTATGTGATGCAGACAATACTTGCAGCTGGATGAACTGTTCATCTAGTATTTGTATTGGGTGTATATGTGCATGTATATAATCTAGGACAGGTATTATAAATGGATAATGAATTGAATCTTCACTTGAATAGAAGGTAAATAGTCTAAATTTCACTTGGGAATTTTTCTATTGCCTTTCAAAGTGTCTTATGTTGTTCTCTGTGAAAAAAAAAAAAGCCATTTCCTTAATGCCAATATTTTCCTAATAGTGCTACAAAGATTGTGAATAATGGAAAAGCATACTTCAAGATAAAGATTGAAAATAATCCCATATATTTGGAGTGAAATGAGCAGGACCAGGAGATCATTATATACTTCAACAACAATACTAGATGATGACCAGTTCTGATGGATCAGGCCATCCTCAGCAACGAGATCAACCAAATCATTTCTAATGGAGCAGTACTGAACTGAACCAGCTATGCCCAGAAAAATAACTCTGGGAGATGACTAAAAACCATTACATTAAATTCCCAATCCCTATATTTATGCACACATGCATTTTTGATTTCCTTCACAAGCTAATTGTACAATAATTCAGAGTCTGATTCTTTTTGTACAGCAAAATAATATTTTGGTCATGTATACTTATTGTGTATCTAAGTTATATTTTAATATATTTAACATCTACTGGTCATCCTGCCATCTAGGGGACGGGGTGGGGGGTAAGAGGTGAAAAATTGGAACAAGAGGTTTGACAATTGTTAATGCTGTAAAGTTACCCATGTATATATCCTGTAAATAAAAGGCTATTAAAAAAAAAAAAAAAAGAAAAGAAAATAATCCCATATATTTGACAAGGTTGAAGTCACCAAAAATGACTGGGTTAAAAATGACATGAAATATTATGGAAGGTAGTCATCCTGGATGATCACTAGTTTATATGTAACACTGATATATCCCTAGGATGCTAATTTAAAAGGAATTCTACATTGTGTTTGATCCTGCTTTTTTGGAAAATTTGTTTCATGGCAGACACAGAGAGAAATAGAAAAAAAGCCCCCAGTTTTTAAAATAGTGCTACAACTATTTCAAGCTATGTATTGTGTAATTGGTTTTAGTTGCATCATTATGAATCAGTTCACACAAGTCTTCCTATGTTTCTCCTAATTCCTCACATGTCATTTTCATGTCATGTTATTTTACATTCATGTATATTTTGCCACAGTCAATTTACAATAGATAGTCATATACTATATTAATAGTTTGCTATGTTTACTATGTTCAAACTGGTGATTATAAAAATGTTGGTATTTCAATTAATTTTCTGGCATATTTACAGAGTATTTTAAAAAAATAATTGAAAAAAAATTTACAGCTTCAGTAGAAGTATATCAGTGTGCCAATCATTCACCTGCCCCTTTTATATCTTTTCCATCATTTATTATTTTTTGCCAATATTTCCAGGTAAGGCAAAATTGTAAAGTTGTTTCATTTGCATTTTCTTGTATTATTAATTTGGTGCAATCTTTTATATGCTTTTTGAGAGTTTGGAAATCTTTTGAAATGCTCACATTGTTATTTATGTGTCAAGGAAATGATTGTTCTTTTTACATATTCCATATATGGACTATAAAACAAACAGAATTTTATCAGAAATATTTGATACATTACTATGAGTCATTTTGGCCAATTACATGGCAGGGAAACTGGAAATATACATGAAATGATGAATATTTTTTAAAATATAAATTGTACAGATTAGTAGGAGAAAACTTAATAACCTTATTATAAAAATACTGAACAGAACAAAAATGAATTTCCTAAGAAAAAGTCCCCAGGACTAGATATATTTACAAGTAGATTCTGCCAAACATTTAAAAAATAGTTAATTCTAAAGCTATATAAAATATTTGGAAAAATTAAAGGAGTATTGCCCAATTCCTTTTATGACAAAAAGGTAGTTTTGATATCTAAATCTGAGAGAGCAAAGAACAGAGAAAAAAACTAAAGGCCAGTTTCCTTACAATATTAGTGCAAAAGTTTGAAACTAAAATATTAGCTAGTAGATTATTGCAGCATATAACATTTATCATGCATTATGATGTTTTCATTTATGCTAGGAAGGCATAGGAAGTTAAGAATAATTGGCCATTTCAATGACAAAAACAGCAAAAAAAAATAACTTCACAAAAGATGCAGAAAACGATTTTGGCAAAATATAACACCTATTCCTATTTTTTAAAAAATTCTGGAAAAATGGGAATAAATGGAATTTTCCTTAAAATAATAAGCAATTTCTAGCTAAAATCAAGAGCAAGCATTATCTGTATTAGAGATAAACTTGAAGCCTTCTTTATAAGATCAGGTATAAAGCAATATTGTCTGTTATAATTGCTATATTCAATATTATCTTAAAAATGCTAGGTATGGCAATAAGTCAAGAAAAAATAAATTGAAAGAGTAACCACCTTGGAAAAAAACTACCAATCTTTGCAAAGAATATTAGAGATCCTAGAGATCAACTAAAACAGTAGTTGAAATAATGTACAACTTTAATGAACTTGCAAGATATAAAATAAATCCACATAAATTATCAGCATCTTTACATATTACCAACAAAATGGAACAGGAATAAAAAGAAATGGAAATTCCATTTAAAATAATTGAAGACAATCTAAAATATTTGGATGTTTAATTCAAGATAAACTTGGGGACTATATGAACATAGTAATAAAACATTTTTTTATAGAAAAAAAAGGACAGATCTAAACAACTGGAGAAATATTAATTGATCATAGATTGGCTGGGCCTGTATTTAAAAATCACAGTTCTATGTAAGTTATACATTTCATATTATATCAATCAAAATATTAAAGAATTACTTTATAGATTTAGAAAAAATAATAAAAATTCTTTGAAAGAACAAAAAGTCATAAGTATTAAGATAATAAATGAAAAAAAAAATGCAGAAGGGTGACCTAGCAGTATTAGATTTCAAACTACATTACAAAGTGGTAATCATGGCAACAATCTAGTACCTGCTAAAAAATACAGTAGTGGATTGGTGAAATAGATTGAGTATATATTTCATGATAGGAAGTAACCACAGGAATCTTATGTTTGATAAACACAAAGATTCAAGCTTTGGAGGGTAAGAACTTAACACTTGATAAAAGTTGTTAGATAAATGAGAAATCAGTCTGGCAGAAACTAGACATTCATTAATGTATCACATCATATGACAAGACAAGGGCAAAATGGCTAAAAAGTTTAGACATCAAGGGTGATATTGTAAGTAAATGAAGAAAGCACAGGAAAACATATTTGTCATATCAATGAATAAGAGAAGAGTTTATGATTAAACAAAAGATAGAATCATGAGAAGTAAAATGGATAATTTTAATTACATGAAATTAAAAAAAGTTTTTGCACCAACAAAAATAATGAACAAAAGCCAAAGAAAAAGGAAAACTGGAAACTAGGAAAAAATTTATAGCAAGTTTCTTTGATAAAGGTCTCATTTCTCAAAATTATAGGGAATTGGGTTAAATTTATTAAAAAAATGAGTCATTCTCTAATGGATAAGTAATTGAAGTACATAAAGAGCCATCTATAGTCATCTGGAAAAATGCTCTAAATCAGTATTGAGTAGAGAAATGAAAATAGAACAACTCTGATAATACCTCTCACACGAATCAGATTGGCTTATATGACAGAAAAGAAAAATGAAAAATAATGAAGAGGATGTAAAAAAATTGAGACTCAAATATATTGTTGGTGGAGTTCTGAACTTATCCATTCATTGTGGAGAATAATTTTATTTATTTTTTATTTTTTAATGGCTTTTTATTTACAAGATATATGCATGGATAATTTTTCAGCATTGACAATTGCAAAACCCTTTGTTCCAATTTTTCCCTTCCTTCCCCCCACCTCCTCCCCAAGATGGCAGATTGACCAATACATTTTAAACATGTTAAAGCATAAGTTAAATACAATACATGTCCATACAGTTATTTTGCTGTACAAAAGAAATGGACTTTGAAATACTGTACAATTAACCTGTGAAGGAAATAAAAAATGCAAATGGACAAAAATAGAGGGATTGGGAATTCTACGTAGTGATTCATAGTCATCTCCCAGAGTTCTTTCGCTGGGTGTAATTGGTTCAATTCATTACTGCTCTATTGGAACTTTTTTGGTTCATTTCATCACTGAAGAGGGCCATGTGCATCAGAATTGATCATCATATAGTATTGTTGTTGAAGTATACAATGATCTCCTGGTCCTGCTCATTTCACTCAGCATCAATTCATGTAAGTTTCTCCAGGCTTTTCTGAAATCATCTTGCTAATCATTTCTTATAGAACAATAATATTCCATAATATTCACATACCACAATTTATTTAGCCATTCTCCAACTGATGGGCATCCACTCTGTTTCCAAGTTCTGGCCACTACAAAGAGGGCTGCCACAAATGTTCATGCACATACAGGTCCCTTTCCCTTCTTTAAAATCTTTTTGGGATATAAGCCCAGTAGTAACACTGGGGATCAAAGGGTATGCACAGTTTGATAACTTTTTGAGCAAAGTTCCCAATCGCTCTCAAGAATACTTGGATCCATTCACAACTCCACCAACAATGTATCAGTGTCCCAGTTTTCCCACATCCCCTCCAACATTTAGCATTATCTTTCACTGTCATTCTAGAGAATCTGACAGGTGTGTAGTGGTATCTCATTGTTGTTTTAATTTGCATTTCTCTGATTAATAATGACTTGGAGCATCTTTTCATATGGCTAGAAATTGTTTCAATTTCTTCATCTGAGAATTGTCTGTTCA